>NW_020664531.1:2877330-2920322 GCF_002925995.2 Terrapene triunguis | reverse complement strand
GCAGCCTCTGTGCCCCCTGCTCCCCACTCACCCTGCAGCCTCTGCACGCCCCCGCCCCTGCAGCCTCTGTGCCCCCTGCTCCCCACTCACCCTGCAGCCTCTGCACCCCCCCGCCCCTGCAGCCTCTGTGCCCCCTGCTCCCCACACACACCCCCGCCGCCTGCCCTGCTCCCCCCGCTCACCCGGCAGAGGGAGAAATGCAGGCTCCACGTGGACTCAAACACTTCCGAGCTGCTCTGTGGAGGAGGAGGGAGCGGGGGAGGGGGAGGGAATCTGGCTGCTAGAGGCCCTAGTGGCTGCGAGCGGCTTTCAATCAGGCCAGGCGTCCAATCAGCCGCGCCGCACTCCACAGGAGGGGAAATCCCGGACATTTCTACTTCATTAGAAATCCCCCCCGGACGGCCTTTTAAGGCTGAAAAAGCCGGACATGTCCGGGGAAACCCGGACGGATGGTAACCCTATAAGTGACTGCTGTTCTTGCTAGGAGGGGGAGTGGTGCATACATTTAAAGGTGCTGGAGCTACAGCCTTGCAGGTTCAGCTTCCAGAAAAGTGCAGGGGCTGGAGGTACCTTAACAAAATTGGCGGCTTTTACAGCCACCTGTGCAAATCTATACTAATGCAGTTCCTGACAAAGAATCGTCAGCTTGCTAGGACTAAAAATGTCTCCTTTAGAAAGATGCCATTGGCTAAAAACTTTACTTCTCAACCCCCACTGCTGACACTTTTGCACTTCTAACCATTTTCTCCCATTCTGATGCTGGAGCTGAAAGGGGCATTTCCTAAATGGCCTAAATTAATAAGAACACTTAGTCTCTCCGAATTAGCAAGTATCTGTGCTCTCTGGAGAAATGCTTGCTGAAGTTTTGTCCTGACTCTTAGGAGCAGGGACAGCAGCTAAATCTCACCAAATTACTTGTGAAAACCCTTTGATTCAAGACACTGTACACTTGGGGAAACTTGAAAACCCATCTGATTTACAAGTTAAGATGGATTCGCATATAAATCTCCAAAGAGAACCAGGCCCTTTTCTTTAAGCAAGCAATCACATTGTTAGATTTTGATCCATGATTTATTTTCAAAGGACAAGGAACACTTGACGTCTGCCCCCACTGTTGGCCTCCTCTACAGTCTTCTGTTTCTGTGTCTGAAAGGGGAGTATGCATCAAGAGACAGCCATTGTACTACAATGAATTTATTTTCCCTACTGGGGTTTACAAGTCTATTTGATGCAACCATCATTTAGAATATACCTTGTCTAAGGAAATCCCAGCAGATCTGTTGGAAATCTTTCATGCTGTTTTATTCCAGCACTAACAGAAATATGGCAGTTGCCAGTACTTAACTAAACTACTTCTTATGGTCTGTATAGAAAAGAGAATCCTAAACAAGACCATGTTTCCTGTGTTGGAATTCCTGGCTAAGTAACAATATGGTGTTTTGAAATACCTTGGGGCCAGGTGACAAACACTTTACTCCCCTTGATAAATAGCTACTCCTATGAGAAGTCCCACTGGCTTCAATAGGACTATTTGCATGAGTAAATTTACTCATCAGGATGACTAAAAACTCCACAATATGTCTCTTAATCCTCATTACACAATGGAATGTGGAACTGTTCATAATTCAGGTCTATTTCCCTTCAATCCTGCTCAAGAGCTCCATGTTTTGTTCCATCACTGAACCATTCTGTACTCATTCGCCATGGCATGAGAGGTATGGATCCAGCTATAATAAAGGACTTGGCATCTGTCACTCTGTATATAAGGATTAAACACAAACTCATTTCCTCCAGGCTTTGTCATGAGCCGAGATATTTACAATGGACAGAGCTGGAAAAGGGTACAGTTTCTATTTTTTAAAATTATTTCTTGTGGCAGTGACAATAAATTCATTGAAAATAGTTAAGGCAAGCTGGCAGATTTACTGGAACCCTGCAGAAGCAGAGACTGCTAATTATTTTATCTTTGAAATCCCCAGTTATGAATGAATGACTTTTCATTGTAATCTTCATCTTTCTTTTCTACTTCCAGTCACCCATGAGGAATTAATGGATCTAATAGCCCATTCATATAGACTCAGGCTACGAATGTTTCAGAACTCATTAAAGGGCCTGATGATGAGCCCAGTTGAAGTAAATGGGAATAGAGAGTAAATTCATACTCAGCCCCAAAGTACAGTCAGACTTTGTCAGTATTTGGATGGGAAATCACCTAAGAAAACTAAGATGGTGCAGGAATTTGTACTGATAATTCTGTAGGTGGTATATTCCCATCTGAGTTGACATTGAATCAATGCTTCACCTTAGTGTTTGGGAGCACTGTGCTGCTGAAGGTGTTGTCTTTCAGATTAAAGGTACAGATCACTTTGGGGCACATGACATTTTAAACAAGAGCAGGTGTGTTAAACCTGATGTTCTGGCCAAAATACAATTGGGTAATTACATTCTTCTACCTAAATTACTCCTGTCCTTGCTTATCTCTCAGGGAATTGTGAGCGTGAATTAAATAAGTAATGTTTATGCAGCACTTTGTGGTGTAAAGTGGTATTATTTTTTTCTATAGGTTGTGTAAAGATAGTTGGATAAAGGACCTCGCATCCTAAAAAGTTACACAGTGTTGCCATACTGTATGACATGATTTCTGTATGTTCTATATATGATAGTTTGTAAATTGATTGGGGATTCTTTTGGATAAATGAAAGTCATTATCTTTCAGCTGACAGGGAGAGCCATTTACACTTCTGGTGGTAATTGACTTGAGTATTCCAGCAAGTCTCCACCTGTGCAGCCATCCCAATGCCTTCGGTAAGACAGTGTAAATTCACTTTCTCTGCGTCTTGAGTAAAGCTGGGATACTAATTACTGTGGCTGAAACTCTCAAAACAGATGGTTTTTACCACAGCTGGGAAACTTGCAGCCCAGGTTTATAAAGAATAAACCTCATCAGGCAAACCCAAATGGCTTTTTGATAGAATAACAAAATCAGTAGATGAAGGAAAAGTAGTAAATGTAACATAACTGGAATCGAGTAAACCATTTAATGCAATCTCTCATGAAGTTTTACTCCCAAAACTAATTCAAACTGACTTGGCTAGAAACACTGTCATATAGATTAAAAACAAGCAAACAGGATGAAGGACTGTAAAAAAAAAAGTAATAATATCAAGATGCGAAAAGGTGTCTAACAACAAACTGTGTAAAGTGGAGTCTTACTTTATCTTTTCAGTAATAAGGTAAGAGATGCTTATGACATACTGAAGAAATTTGCAGGTGGTATTATATTGGGAGAAGTTGCAAATACCAGTTAGAATGGGGAAATTATACAAAAGTGTCTAAGTGAGGTTAGAAGTTTGGGCAGAAAAAAATAGAAAAATGAACTTCAGCTTGGAGAAATGAAAATTAATATAACTGGGAGGTAATTAATCTGAAATATCAGGTAGAAGTCTGGAAAGCAGTAACAATGAAAGAAATATAATATAGCAATTTAGACAAGGTACCGCAATACAAAATAGCACCAAAGAATGACCGTGCAATTTTGGGTTATATATGCAGACATTTCCTGTCATGGAGAAGGGCAGTATTAGTAGCAGTTGCTATTTACCTAGTTTTAATATGGCTGTACTTGGAAGCTTGCAGTTAAGTATGGGTACCTCCATTATCAAAAATATAAGGATATATTGCTGAGAGTTGAGAACAGTAAGGGGACAAAGATTAGGGAACTGGGGTGAGTGCTTTTGAGGAAATATTTAGATAGCTGAGTATATACTGATCACCTGCACAATAAATAAGGGGAAATGAATAGCAATGTAGAAATATTTGAAGGATATTAGTCATATTGCATAATGCACTAGTAAAAAATGCTCGTGTACTATGACAATGAGGATATAAGAATCTGAACAGAAAGACAGGAAAGAAAGAAATGGGATGAAACAAGAGGATACAACTAAGGCTACATCTACACTACAAGCTAGGGGTGCGATTCCCCTGCACGTGTACACATAGTACACTCTCACTGAGTTAGCATGAGTATAAACAATAATGTAGCTGCGGCAGTACAGCCTGCCACACTGGAGGTATGGCTTAGCTCTGCTGAGTACGTACCCATCAGTTTCTGGCAGGTTTGCCCTCAGGCTCCAGCATTTCTGCCGCCCCCAAATTGCCGCAGGTGCCGCCCCTCTCCCTTGGCCGCCCCAAGCACCTGCTTGTTAAACTGGTGCCTGGAGCCGGCCCTGGCCATGCCTTTGCTGCTGCTACCCATGCTACCACAGCTATACTGCTGTTTCAACTTATATCAACCAAAGCTTATAGTGTAGACATGGCCTTAGAGTCTGTTTGTTTCTGTCATAAAAGGACCTTCAGTCAGCTGTCTCCTTCTCCTAGTTGCCTGTCCTTTTACTTGTGTTTATACTTTTGTGAGGCTTTTCCTTGGGGTATCAAAAGCCTCATTAATATTAGACTGCTAATCAAACATTCTTTCACATTGTTAATTAAGTTTCTGATCCCCCAAGTCAAGAGTGGGTCCTCCCCAATTAGCATTTGCAGATCAAACTTTCTTTGCTCATATCAAAGACTTCCTTTGAATCCCTCATAAAGGTTTATTGAATACCCCATTAAGAATTTCCTCCTAAATGTTATTTGGTGTCTTCCCAAAGGCTAGTCACCTCCTGCCTGTGGATTTGAGCAAATGCACCCTATTGAATAAGGTTTGTTAGCATTTTAATCACCTCCTCATCTCAGGGAGTTCCTTTGTTTCTCTGGCTGAATGGTTGATTTAACATATATCTTTCAGACCTGATCTCAAATTCATCATTCGTTAATACTTGCAATTTATATTGGACAATCAAGGCTGAGATTGTTACACTCAGGCTACATCATTCTTAGTGAAACGGCAGAGAAGATAAAAGGGAAGATTTCTTATAATGCAACAAAACACAAGGCTCAGCTAATGAATGGTCTCCAATGAGGGTTGAGCCAATTCTTGTTTTTCCACAAGGTCTACAGCAATGTGCTGTGCAATCGCACAGCAACACAAAATTGCACACTTCTTATGCAACCCCCCAAGTATCTGCAAATAGATACACATATTAGTCATTTATCTATAGGAAAGTTTGTAACAAAATTATTTTTCTGGTTTGGAAACCTAAGTTTGGCCAAGTTTCAAGTAATGTACAGTACTCCAAGTTTAGGTGCTATATTTTACATTACACAGTCAATGGTCCAAATTTCACTCTCAGTCACCTAGATGTACTCATTTATTTCCAATGAGAATTTCACCTACTTAATGGAGCAAGATTTGGCTCAGTACTGTACATTAAAATTGTATCTAATCAAACTCCAAGGTATTTGACACAGATGTAAGTGATTTAGAAAACAACTCTGCTCTTGATACACAAATTTAAATCGAGGCATCATATAAATAATCTGAAAATCACCATTTTCTCCCCTCCAGATTTTCTCCCACTTTAATCTTTTCATAGTGGTACAGCCTCATCATCTACTGTGGGATCCCACTGACAAAGCCACTTCAAGTTTTTGATAGCACCAGCCTGCTGACAAATTTGACTTATTACAATAATAGTTGTATTTGTAACAGAATTTGCTGCCAATACCACTGTCCTTTTCTTCTCTTAGCCTCAATTAAAAAAAAAAACAATGCTCATTTTGTGCTGACTACAATTTGAGCCTCCAGAAGTCACTTTTCAGGTCAATTATTTTGTTAGTGACAGAGAGTTCCAGGGCAGGATTGTTTGATGTATTCTGGCACAGAGTTCTCTGTTCCTTTACTATATGAAGGCCCAGCTAATGGGCAAGAAGATAACACTACCAAACAGGTCCCACAAACTGCATGTTTCCTTTAATTAAGAAGAGCAAGAGAGAGCATTTGCCTCAAGCTAGCTTCAGAAACAAGGGCAAAAAGAGTCCTTTCAGCAGCAGAACCATCTTCGACAATAGCTGGAGACTGGACTTGGGAGTGTGATTTAGAAAAAAACTCCAGGGGATGGCTTCATTCTTCAAAATGCCCATCTATTAGTTATACCAGCAATAACTTGTTAAACAGAGGTGAACTAGAGGCAGAAAGATGTCTGGAATTAAGCTAGCGCTCAAGCCAGAGACAAACACTGCAGTGATAATGGTGATACTGAGATATGATATTATACAGCTTACTTTTAAATGATGACTCCAGAGACTAGGAACTACAGGAAAACTAGAGGATGTGGCATAGCTAGCTGATAACACTGCTAGTAAAAATAAAGTATGTTGTCTGCCCCTTAACAAGGGGACTTCATTACCACTGTACATTGCTGGGATTCTTTATTTACTTATGGGCTAGTGTGAAATTGCATCAGTGGTTATTGCATTGTCAGAGAAGTGCTGATCAATCAAATATTTAGTTTTGTGGGCTTGTAGGTGCTACCACCAAACTACCACCTACTATTCTGCTGCTATTTGGTTCAGAGGGACAAAGTTGACACCCGCAAGTTTTTGCTTTTATAAGAAGATAAGCATGTGAAGTCATCACACTCTCATTGAAAAATAATTTTCAAAAATCCCTTGTCTCTTCTCTTTGTTTTGGCTTATTCCCAATCACGTCTTTTACTTTTAAATAAGCTCAACGGTTGGTCAGAAAATTACCTATATGAAATGATGTGCTAATAGTAATATGGCCAAATTCTCTGCTTGCATAACTCCACTGAAGCTGTTTACTTGCTATTCAGCATTTTGGATAACAAGCATATAAAAATATCAGTACATTAAAAATGCCAATACATAAAACATGGCTAATGTTCCATAATACAACAGAGATAAAAAAAATCAATAAAAATATCCCTAACAACCAGGATACAAGCTCACATGGGATAACAAATGCTGTTGGAACGATGTGCAATATACTATTTCTTCCTACTTCTAGGGAAAAAAGCCTTCTAATGTAGATTTACAGTGTATTTTATTACAGCTGTAATTCATGCCAGAATTTAATCTCTCTGTGTGCGTGTCAGTGTTTAAGGTAGCCCAACACCTTCCCGTTATAACACTTTGTTTTGAGTTGTTTTTAACTTTGTCAAAACTTTACTATTTGGCATGAAATTTTCCATGCCTCAGACTAAATGTTTCTTGAAAGTTTCAGCTGAATTGGTTCAGTCACATCCAAGAATGAAAGTTGGGAAAAAATACATTATTTTGATTATGTGAAAAAAAAAAATCTTAAATCTATTTCACTGAGAAGTTCTAATGCTCTGGAGCAGGGACTTGAAATTTGGCAAGAGGACTGTCTTTGTGTCAGGGATGGGCCTTTTGCTCCTCCAGTGAGAAACGGCCTAAATTTGGCCAAGTTATAAACCTTCACAAAATTGTAGTTTGCACATGCTCAGTAATGAATTTGGCAGCTACATTCTCTGAAGATTCCATTTGCACTTAAGATACTTCCACCCCAGATGAAGCAGCCTGGCTAGGATTCAGAAGGGACAAGAGCTGGACCTGGGGCAGGGATTGAAACAAGGAGCTGAGGGTCAGAAACTGAGCTATGATGAAGAGCTGGAGTGGCAAAAACTGGGACAAAGAGCTGGGAGTTGGAGAGGGGAAGCAACAGGGCTGATGGCATTTCTGGGGATTTTTCACTTTTTTTTTTTTAAACCCAAAGAAATTACACACACAAAACTGCATTAAAAACATTAAGGTTGCAAAATCAAGTATTAACAAGGTAGGAAATACCAGAGAACTATCTAACACATTTGTAAACAGTTCTTTTTTACATACATTCTACACAGACTTTGTACAATAGTGTTTGTATAAAGGGTTTATCAGCATTCAGTTGGAATGACATATATTTCACTTGTGGCTTTGCCACTCAATAATAGGGCCAACCTTATCATACAGGAATGAAACCATTAAACCACCCATCCCACCGTGTATTCTTTTATATTACACAATTTATATTAGCACAGCACAAGGGACTGAAATCTCCATTGTAACTCATTGGCTCTGCCACCAATCCTGCAGGAGGAAATTTCTTTTAAGCGGGTTTAGTAACCAGGGCATGTGTTTTTTTTATATACGCACACAGTATTCTAAACACGAAAATATGGGATTTATCATACTGGATCAAACCCACAATCCATCAAGTTCAGCATATTGCCTCCAGCAGTTGTCAGAATCTAATGCTTTATAGGAACCTAAAAGACCCTGTCAAATACAGCACTAAGCTATTCATGCAACACTTTACATGGGGGAAAGATTCATTCTTGAACTTTGCCGTCAAGTCATGCTCTGAGGCATGAGATTTACTGATGTTGATTTGATTGTGTCTATCTTAACTAGTAAGACTAAGAATGTTATTGTGGCTGACGCTTTGGTGCCAGCTGGCATATGTTTTTTACAGGGATCCCCTGGATTGGTAGCTGTATAAAAAGTTCACCAAAGGGTGATGTTTAACTCTACTGAGAGCCAGTAGCCCACTGATTGTCATAATCATTGCAAACTGTGTACAGATAATATTTGAGGAGTTATGTATCTATACTGAAAATAATGTTCTTAAGGTCTTGAAGTTAAGACAAGTATCAGGGGGTAGCCGTCTTAGTCCGTATCCACAAAAACAATGAGGAGTCCGGTGGCACCTTAAAGACTAACAGATTTATTTGGTCATAAGCTTTCATGAGTAAAAACCCCACTTCTTCAGATGCATGGAGTGAAAATCACAGATGCAGACATTATTATACTGACACATGAAGAGAAGGGAGTTACCTCACAAGTGGAGAACCAGTGTTGACAGGGCCAATTCAATCAGGGTGGATGTAGTCCACTCCCAATTATTGATGAGGAGGTGTCAATACCAGGAGAGGTAAAGTTGCTTTTGTAGTGAGCTAGCCGCTCCCAGTCCCTATTCAAGCCCAAATTAATGGTGTTAAATTTGCAAATGAATTTTAGTTCTGCAGTTTCTCTTTGAAGTCTGTTTCTGAAGTTTTTTTGTTCAAGTATGGCTACTTTTAAATCTGTTATAGAATGTCCAGGGAGATTGAAGTGTTCTCCTACTGGGTTTTGTATGTTACCATTCCTGCTATCTGATTTGTGTCCATTTATTCTTTTACGTAGAGAATAAATATACTACATTATTCTCCTATCCTTGGGAGCACTGGGAACTATTGGCTTTATGACTATAAACTCTATATAGCTTTGAAAATGCCGTTTTAGAGCAACTTATCTTCAATGTGTTCTCCTAATGCTGTCCTCTCCTCCCCCGTTTTTTATACAGCAACACAGAAAAAAAGAAAGAGGTAGGCTTCAAGGGAACAGGAAAGGTATTAGTGCAACCAAGTATGCTCACTTTATAGTAAATCTATGATACTGAGCAATAAAGCAAGAAAATTCAAATGTAAGACTGAATCTATCCTTAACTAACTTCAACCGCTTTCATAACTCACCCTTTCATAAATATTGCAACACAGTGTGTGAAAGTGTAAGTCACATCAAACACTGATCTCAGACCCCAAAATATCTCAGCACAGTGAGGTGAGCCAAGGAGAGAAGGGCAATGAGTTAAAGAGTCAGCTCCAGCCTCAGCTTTGATTTTTTTTCCCTTTTAAGGGACCTTACCCTGCACATTCAACCGGAGGCTTTTGCACAAAAGACTTGTAAGATTAAGTGAAAAGTTTGTATCTCAGCCTTACCATAGCTTCAACATAATCCTTTTTTGTATTTGCTTTACTATTAAAGGACACGGCTTCCTATAATCCAAGTTTATAAAACATATGAAGCATGATGTGACAGACAGGGAAACTTCCTGCAATATCTTTGGGAGACCATATTGTATTAAGTGTATGAATTGTTTATGCCTCATTGTGGGCCAGGGATTGTAGGCACTCCATAGCAGGGAGGGGAACCATAGCTCATCCAGGAAGTGAAAACAGTAAGGGTGAGCAAGGCAAATCACTCAGGTTCTTTGAGAACTCATGGAGGGTGCGGGAGGTCCCAGAGGACTAGAGAAGAGCAAACATAGTACCTATTTTAAAATGGGGAACAAAGAGGTCCTGGGGACCTATAGACCTGTCAGTCTATCTCTGATCCCTGAAAAGAAACTGGAGCAAATTATTAAACAATCAATGTGTAAACACCTAGAGGATAATAGGGTATAAAGAATATCCAAGATGGATTTGTCAAGAACAAATGATGCCAAATCAAAGTAATTATCTTTGACAGGGCTACTGACCTAGTGGATGGGGAGAATCAGTAGATGTGATATATCTTGATTTTAGTAAGGCTTTTGAGACAGTCCCACATGACATTCTCATAAGCAAACTAGGGCAATGTGGTCTAGAAGAAATAACTATCAGATGGGTGCACAACTGTTTGAAAGACTGTATTCAAAGTGTACTTATCAGTGGTTTGCTGTCAAACTGGGAGACTTATATTGGAAATAGGGATGGCCTCTGATAAGCTTTTAGCTTGCATGTAGGTTCTTCTATTGGTTTTATATGCTTTCTGTGTAATGCTTTTATCTTAAGACTAAAAGTGCTTTCTTAGAAGAAGAAGCTGCATGGTAACTTGTAACTGATGAAAATATACTGGTCATAGCCCTTGTAGTGAAAGCAATGCACTGGCAAATGGCCTTAAAGATAGATTGGCTTGCTGGAGATATTGCCATATAAGGTAGGGTCCAATGCAGCCTTAAAACCCCTGGTCAGAAGGAAATGAGACAGGTTTCCCCCCAGGAGAGGTGCCTTTGAGTGGGTGTCCTTGAGGGACCACAGAAGGGAGATAAAGGTGCAGTTACCCTGAAACTGTGACACATGGATTATAACCCCAGTAATGAACATATGTATAAAGAGACATTTAAAAATAATGACCGATCAGGACTATGACACTTTACTGGGTAAACTTGCATTTAGTATCATATGTTTCCATACTACAGAGTATCATGCTGTTAAGAAATATAATGAGAGTTCACCTTGCATTGTATTGTGAGTTTCTTTCTTTGCTGGTTGGAGATGGGGGTATAAACATGTTTTTTTAATATGGAGTAAGAACTTATGATGCAATTGTAATTTGACATGATGCATTTATTTTTCTATGGGCTCAGCTGTGTGACCCTTTCTGAAGATGGGAAACACCTGTTCACAAGGACGGTCATTGGAATTATTGGGGCTACTTATGAGATAGTGCTCACCAAAGGTGTGTTAGCAAATTAAGTGGGTCCACATATTAACTAACACAATGGTAAACACAATTCAGCACAATGACTGTCATGTTTAACATTAGGTCAGCTCATTGGACAAACCCTAAAGTGTCGGCTCAGCAAGGTTAAGAGGTAAACACTAGGGATAGCCATAACAAGTTTACACAAAGAGTTTTTGGTCTATACTGAGCATTTAGCATCATGTTAGACAACACATTCTCTCATGATAAGAATTACCAACATAAGAAAAGATTCCACAGTCAGCCGAAAAGATTAATATGGAAGAATTTTGTATTCTTATGCTAGCCCAGAGAAGTTCTGAGAGTTTACATAATATCAATTTAGTAATCTTTAATTTATGCATATTTACATATGTGATGGGCATATTTTAGGGTTGGAAAAATAAATCAGAAAGTATTTTGCTGCTATCAGCCACAATTTGAACTGACTTATACTAGTATATATCCAGAGTAACTCTCTTGACTCTGGGCTTATGCTGGTGTAACAGATCAGAATCTGGCCCTATATGTTTATATAATCTGCTGATTAATTATAATATTGAAGTCACTGGGAATTAAGCACATGCTTACAGTTAAGCTTACAGTTAAGCACATGCTTAAGTACCTTCCTGAATAGGGATCTATATTAATTGGCAACATTCTATATTGCCCATAGTCCTATGAAGAGACCCAGGGCTTTGTGAAACTGTGGTGGCTTATTTAAGAAATTCCCGAGTAATGAGACAACTTAACAATAATTCGACAAATACTGCACTGGTGTTTTCCTGGCCTGAGCCTGACCTGTTTAACTTTTACAGTGTGAATTTAGTGCTTGTGAAAGGCATTGGATTAAGAGGTTTGGAGGCTGAAGTTATCTAGATAGCCCCAGACAGGTACCAGGTCAGCAGTAGTCTTGTTAAATTCCCCCTCAGAACACACTTCTGTGAAACCTATCAGAGTTAATCCACCACCCAAAGAAGTGCTTTTTTATTTATTTATTTTATTTATTTAGTTCCAGAAAATAAATGAAATATTCCTTCACCCAAAGTCCGGTCTCACAATGCTTTATGTCTCATGTTTCTATTTGGGCCCTGATCCTGCAAACACTTACGTATATGTTAGCTTCACTGATGTGAGCAGTCCCATTGATTTAAAAATTAAGCACTGGCATATGAGAATTTGCAGGACTGGGACCTTACACTGCGATCATCTCAAGGCAATGGCCTTTTCTGCTCTGTTTTATATATATTATAAGCACGCTATTGGCTCTCCACAAATAAAATAGAATACTAATCTTCACAGGGGGTCAGATTTTGAATGGTACAATATTTCACACACACAAGCCCTCATGTGTCCTAGCAAGTCCATGTTTGTGGAAGCAAACCATTACTTATTTGTGTGCATTAGGATTTGCACACAAGGAATGGTTCACACATCCCCTCCATTTGGGGGAGGAAAAAAGTGGAATTTTAAGGTTTCTAGACTGAAAGACTAATTACAATACCCTATGTCAGCATACTCAGTAGTTGCTTGCATGAGATGAT
The DNA here is from genome assembly GCF_002925995.2 of Terrapene triunguis. Classification (NCBI taxonomy): domain Eukaryota; kingdom Metazoa; phylum Chordata; order Testudines; family Emydidae; genus Terrapene; species Terrapene triunguis. The sequence goes on along the minus strand of NW_020664531.1, from coordinate 2,907,612 downwards.
GAATTTTCCACCTATACATTGCATATTAGCTAGGTTTACTGAACTAGCAGGACCATTGTTCTGATCTAGTATGACAGTTTTGGTGTTCCTTTTAATCTCTTACGCAACCATTGCAACTTCTGTTATTTTGCTCCAAAACAAAATATTGCTGATGAACAGGAAACACTCTAGAAGCATTTGTCTTAAATACATTTTGCCATTTAATTTAAGATGTCCCCTGGCTGGTATTCTTCAGGATATCTTTTATACATTCACCCAATTTATTTACAAAAAACCTTTTTTTTCCCCTTGCACAAAAATGAGCATGCTATCATAGAATCATAGAATATCAGGGACCTCAGGAAGTCATCTAGTCCAACTCCCTGCTCAAAGCAGGACCAATCCCCAACTAAATCATCCCATACAGGGCTTTGTCAAGCCTGACCTTAAAAATCTCTAAGGAAGGAGATTCCACCACCTCCCTCGGTAACCCATTCCAGTGCTTCACCACCCTCCTAGTGAAAAAGTTTTTCCTAATATCCAGCCTAAACCTCCCCCACTGCAACTTGAGACCATTACTCCTTGTTCTGTCATCTGCTACCACTGAGAACAGTCTAGATCCATTCTCTTTGGAACCCCCTTTCAGGTAACTGAAAGCAGCTATCAAATCCCCCTCATTCTTCTCTTCTGCAGACTAAATAATCCCAGTTCCCTCAGCCTCTCCTCATAAATCATGTGCTCCAGCCCCCTAATTATTTTTGTTGTCCTCCAATGAACGCTTTCCAATTTTTCCACATCCTTCTTGTAGCGTGGGGCCCAAAACTAGACACAGTACTTTAGATGAGACCTCACCAATGCCGAATAGAGGGGAATGATCACGTCCCTCGATCTGCTGGCAATGCTGCTACTTATACAGCCCAAAATGCTGTTAGCCTTCTTGGCAACAAGGGCACACTGTTAACTCATATCCAGCTTCTCGTCCACTGTATCCCCGAGATCCTTTTCTGCAGAACTTCTGCCTAGCCATTCAGTCCCTAGTCTGTAGCAGTGCATGGGATTCTTTCGTTCTACGTGCAGAGCTCTGCACTTGTCCTTGTTAAACCTCATCAGATTTCTTTTGGCCCAATCCTCTAATTTGTCTAGGTCCCTCTGTATCCTATCCCTACCCGCCAGCATATCTACCGCTCCTCCCAGTTTAGTGTCATCTGCATCTATCTCTCTTCTTTACAACACAGAACTGCTGTTTCTCAGCACAGTTCTTGGGGGGTTTTAAAAATGCAGAGGCAGCAAGTGCTTGAAGTATAAAAGTGTCCTGTCAACACACTATCTATTTTTTAAAGACATAGTGGTAGTGACAGTTACATCATATCCACAATATTGTTTGGTTTCACTAGAGCAAAAGCAATATTATTTTCCTGTGTCCATATTCTTCCTGTCATGGGGTCTCAACCTGTAGGTTGGCAACATGCAGAAGATGCTGAGCCACAGTGACTTCAGTGGAAGTTATAAGTGCTCAGCCCTTTTCAAGATTTAGACCCAAAGGGGTGGTTCGCTGTGGGAACTGAATAGAGAACATCCTATCTAATGTAAAAGGTCATAATGGGAAGGAGAGATTGGGGCAATAGGGACCGTAAGGGAAGAAGGAAGCAAGGTCTAGAGCAACCCTTGTGATGGGGGAGGGAGGGGCAAGAAAAGTGCTGAGGAGGAGCCGAACTCTGGCCCAGAAACGGTGGGATGATGTCAATAAGACAGGTGACACCCATCCATTTTCACCAGGGCTGGGAAGAACTCCAAGCTGATTTCTATCTTGATCCCATTAGAGATAAGGTCACAGCTGTTATCCAGGGCTCAAAGGACCCAAATCACAGGTATTTCTACTTCTCCCATACCAACTGACACCAAATGTCAAATGAAAGAGGAGCAAGGCTTCATTGTGAAGCCAACAACAGATGTACCTTGGAGAGCTGAGTTGGGGGCATGAATATACTTAAGTATGCAAACTAGGGTAGTCTGACTACTGAGATATATAGGACCTTTTAAATGTATTACTCAATATTTGAGGGATGACCATTGTGCTCTCCTTTATCATTTACTGTAAGTTTTATAAAACCCCTACGAAAATTTACGTAGGTTGGGATTTTCAAAGGAGCCCAAGGGAGTGACACACCCAAATCCCATGAACTTTCAATAGGAAATGAGTGGTTAACTTGACCATCTCAGACATAGCAAATACTGCAAGAGGATACAGTACCAGAAGCTCTTTTTCCTACCAAAGCTACTTTCTCTGTTTCAGCTCAGCACTGACTATGGACATTGAGGTTAATGGTAATTGGGACAAAATACAACATTGTTTTACAAAAAGTAGATTGTGCCAAACCAACCTCATCTCCTTCTTTGAGAAGGTAACAGATTTTTTAGACAAAGGAAACACAGTGGATCTAATTTATCTCGATTTCAGTAAGGCATTTGATACAGTTCCACATGGGGAATTATTAGCTAAATTGGAAAAGATGGGGATCAATATGAAAATTGAAAGGTGGATAAGGAACTGGTTAAAGGGGAGACTACAACGGGTCATACTGAAAGGTGAACTGTCAGGCTGGAAGGAGGTTACTAGTGGAGTTCCTCAGGGATCGGTTTTGGGACCAATTTTGTTTAATCTTTTTATTACTGACCTTGGCACAAAAAGTGGGAATGTTCTAATAAAGTTTGCGGATGACACAAAACTGGGAGGTATTGCTAATACAGAGAGGGACCGGGATATCATACAGGAAGATCTGGATGACCTTGTAAACTGGAGTAATAGTAATAGGATGAAATTTAATAGTGAAAAGTGCAAGGTCATGCATTCAGGGATTAATAACAAGATTTTTTTTTATAAATTGGGGACGCATCAGTTGGAAGTAACAGAGGAGGAGCAGGACCTCAGAGTATTGGTTGATCACAGGATGACTATGAGCCGCCAATGTGATATGGCTGTGAAAAAAGCTAATGCGGTCTTGGGATGCATCAGGTGAGGTGTTTCCAGTAAAGATAAGGAGGTGTTAGTACCATTATACAAGGCACTGGTGAGACCTCATCTGGAATACTGTGTGCAGTTCTGGTCTCCCATGTTTAAGAAGGATGAATTCAAACTGGAACAGGTACAGAGAAGGGCTACTAGGATGATCCGAGGAATGGAAAACCTGTCTTATGAAAGGAGACTCAAAGGGCTTGGCTTGTTTAGCCTAACCAAAAGAAGGCTATGGGGAGATATGATTGCTCTTTATAAATATATCAGAGGGATAAGTATCAGGGAGGGAGAGGAATTATTTAAGCTCAGTACCAATGTGGACACAAGAACAAATGGATATAAACTGGACATTAGGAAGTTTAGACTTGAAATTAGATGGAGGTTTCTAACCATTAGAGGAGTGAAGTTCTGGACAGCCTTCCAAGGGGAGCAGTGGGGGCAAAAGACATATCTGGCTTCAAGACTAAGCTTGATAAGTTTATGGAGGGGATGGTATGATGGGATAGCCTAAATTTTGGCAATTAATTGATCTTTGATTATTAGCAGTAAATATGCCCAATATGTGATGGGATGTTAGATGGGGTGGGATCTGAGTTACTACAGAGAATTCTTTCCTGGGTGCTGGCTGGTGAGTCTTGCACACATGCTCAGGGTTTAGCTGATCGCCATATTTGGGGTCGGGAAGGAATTTTCCTCCAGGGCAGATTGGCAGAGGCCCTGGAGGTTTTTCGCCTTCTTCTGCAGCGTGGGGCACAGGTTACTTGTTGGAGGATTCTCTGCACCTTGAGGTCTTTAAACCACGATTTGAGGACTTCAGTAACTCAGACATAGGTTAGGGGTTTGTTACAAGAGTGTGTGGGTGAGATTCTGTGGCCTGCGTTGTGCAGGAGGTCAGACTAGATGATCATAATGGTCCCTTCTGACCTTAAAGTCTATGAGTCTATGGCTGGGTGTCAGTACAGCTGCTTTGTCTCTACAGGAGCATACGCTGATAGAGCTGCTCAATACAGAGATTGTACTATTCCAATACTAAGCAGGATCAGTCTCTCCTGCAGAACAGGAGTGCATATCAACTCATTGCCCCGATCTTCTCAGAGGTTTGGTTACATTTTTAAGTAGTAATTTTGACAGAACAAGCAGCAGAGGAGAAATGTATTTTTAAAAAAAATCAGGAAGAAATTGGAGAAACTAGAGAGAGTCTTCACTGAGACTAATGGTTCTGGAAAGGGAATAAGGAGTGAATTAGAAAGCCCAAAATAGAAATGTTGTGTATAACTTTTGTGCTCAATTAAAACATATTGTATCTTGGATGAAAACATCCCTTTTCTTTCCATCAGTGGATGAGATTCCCAAGTCCTGTGCTCTATCATTAGCAGGGAGTAAACACTGGTAAACACCTTTGGACATAATGTGTCAAATTTAGCTCTGGCATAAACAGAATCAACACCCATTTTATGGGTGTAACAGTCACTTAGTACAGGGCTTTATTCGCTCTAAGGGACGAAAATCTGCTTTCACTGAATATCAATGGAGTCATACAGATGTCAGGATTTAACAGGATATGATCAATTGCAGAATATGACTCTCAGCTTGTGTATCAGATGTCTTGACTCTACCTTTCCTAACAACATGTAACTCAAACTTATTTCAGAAACTATTTCCTTGTACTCATGATCCTCAAGAATAAGAAAATGAGATAGTAGAAGAGAGCTGATCAGGACTTACCCTAGCATAGTCAAATTAAAAAAAAAAACAACCACCATAATGACTAATTAAATATAAACACCCTCCAAATGCATGGAATAAAAATAGCTAGATTCTTCCAATTTTCTCTAGGATAGGCCTGAATCTAGACATCTTCTATTCCCACTCTACCGCACTGCAGTATATTCATAAGTTCTGCACTGGAGTATATTCACAAGTTCTGAGCACTCTCTTTCACCCCAGCACTATACAATGTAGGACATGTTTGCATTATATTCAGCAAGATTAATATGACCCACTTATAGCATCTATATTGGGGTTAGGGGAGAGGAACAATATCAAACACAGAAACACATCTGATGTGTATTTTGCAGACAGATAGCTGGATATACTTGATATAGATATACATCTATATTGATACCTATAAATTATACTAATATGAAACACCCCAGCAGATTGACGTATGTGGGGAAACCTCATGACCTCTTAAAATTAGAAACTCAAAATACAAGAGTGTAGTTAGGAAAAGTGATCAGAATTCACTAGTTGCTAGGCATTTTTATGGAAAGAGGGCACATTCACTCATCTTATTAAAATGCATGGGAATTGAAAATATCCTAAAGCCCGAGAGGGGTGGGGACAGAAAATCTATTTAACAGAAATGGGAAACTTACTCTAAATTCACCTTGAAAGCACTTTCCCCATCACAGTCTTACTGAGAGACTTTTGATTTGTCTCTTACCTAGCAGGTAATTATAGAACTTCTTTTCCCCCTGACTAATGCATACAAAAGGGGATCATTTTAACATTTTATGCAGATTATCGTGGTTTGTTCTTACTGAGGTCTTTGTTGGAATTATTTCCTTTTTACTCTACCTCCCCGAACCAGCTTTTCTTTTTTTATTTCCTTTTATCCCCCATATTTTGTCCCCTGGCTGTATCATTTGATATTATAACTGCTTTATATTATTGAATATTGCTGAACTCTACACTTCAATTTTCCTTTGTCCCTATGACATAGAGGCCCATTCGTGGTTCCTTCCTCTGTGTCAGCAACTTTTGTCAGGCCTGACATACTCACTATACCTAACACACCATTGCTATTATCTGTATCTAACTAAAAGACATTTTGTAATATATAATTGGACAATTAATAACTCACTAATCATTAACATTCTTTCATGATGTACATACGTGGTTTTTATTAAGAATTATGGACATATGCTGGAAACATGGCTAAGGTGTGTTTAAACTAGGCATGTCAGGGGGAACTGGTAAAAAGGTCTGCCCTAGACAAAGGAATGTGTTTGCTTCTCTTACCAGCCTGGTTGACAGGCAAAAACAATGAAGGTCAATGTATATATTAGGTAAACAAAGCTATCAAGCAGGGGAGGAGGAGAAACTTCATCGGGACTATAAAGACAGGGGGTCTAAACCTCAAATGATAAGCAATTGAATCAACTGATTGTAACAATATTACTGATTTATAAAAGTACGAGTGAGGTGTTTCATGAAAGCCTATGAGACACTGGTGACTAATATCATTATGAATTGTATGTATTAAACTATATAAGGAATTAAGGATACTCATTGATATTATAATTTACAGTCAGTGACCAAACAAAGGGAGAAACAGGTTATACCCAGGTAGGAAGGAAGACAGCTATGTACTTGTCTCCAAAGAAATTAGGCAAGATGTGACCAAAACCAATGGAAGCCCCACTTACATAGAAATCATCAGAGGGATTGTTAGTCCGTAGGAAGGGAAGAACAGATAAGGTCATCCTGCTTCTTGAAACAAGGTAATTGGACTTTGGCAGATATAAGCCATCTTTGGCATCCATCACTAGACAGACACAAGGGGCCAGAGCTCTTGCAAGCTGAGAAAGGTGGGTCCTTCAACCAATGGGGGTTGAAGTCTCTGGGAACTGAATATAGGTAAGAAACCTACTTAGGCAAAGACAAGGGAAGCCAGCACCTTGTACTTCTGTGGAAGGTCCAGACAGAGAGAAAGTCAGCCATGGCTGGGAAGAAGGAAGATTGGTGAGAAAAAAAATCTTGAGCAAAGGATGTATCTTGCTAGATTAAGTTTTAGACTTTTGGATGCATGTTTTCAGTCTATTTGCTTGTAATCATTTCTAACTTATCTCTTATACTTAAACTTTATCTTCCTTTCTTAATACATTTATTTTACTTTTTAATCTAACTGAACACTGAGTTTAATTTTAAAGTGAATGTTTACTCCAGTGTGTGTAGCAAGCTGCTGGGATTTGTCTCTTTAAAGAGGAAAACACACCTTATTATTCCTCTAAATGTTGCAGGAGAGAGATGGATGTTGCAGAGCACAGGGTTTGGGACTGCGGATGCATTGGGATCACCTGCTAACATTAACTAAGTCTGGTAAAGACAAGAATGTGTCTGTGATAATTGCTGGCAGGCTGTTGGATACAAAGCGATTGAATCAGAGCTGTACCTTATACAGAACATTGAAGTGCATGCTGGCTGTGTGTCCCCCAGGCAGGAAGCCACAAGTAGCAGAACCATTTTTGGGGCATTCAGGGTTATAATACAAGTGGTGGCACGACCTCTGGCTAGTCTGAGTTGCACCCCAGAATATGACAGTCCCCCTGTTTTCTCCTTTATTTTCAGATTTACTGTTGTCAAAGAACAACGTCATTTAGGTGTATGTGAAAGGAAGTTGGGATCTTAACTAAAGGTCATATGCTGCCACTCTCAGGTGAGTAAAAACATTGGACAGTGAAAACCCAGTGGCAAGCTCTCTGGGCTAAATTCTTCTTAAAGGGATTTCAAATGGAGCTGCACCCATGTAATTGAGAAGAATTTGACCCTGTGAGTTTAAACTTTCAAAGGCATATCCTCAGCTGGTATAAATCAATTTACATAATTAAGAATCTGGTCTGCCACCATAGAGAGTGTCTCTTCATGATGCTCCCTATACTGGCTTCCACTCCTCCCTGGCTGCATGGCTCCCTAAGAACCCACTGCCACTGTCTGACCCCTGGCACCAGTCCTCTATTCCTTCTAATGGACTATAGGGTGAAGAGGGGGAGTTACAGCAGCAGTAAATACTGAGTGAATTTCCAATTAAAAATAAAGTCAGCACATTGTGTGGTAGGGAGAGCTCAAAATTAGCCATTTAAACTATTCAAAGAGGGCTCACATGTTGGGACCTACAGTCGTTTCTGTTTATATCCCTCAAAGCTGTTTTATGTTTGTTTTTTGAATCAGAGATAGGGCAGGGACTGTGTCCTCAAGAATGGATAAAAGAAAGGGCTGTCCTCTCCAGATATGGAAACTTCTATTACATGACAGCGATTATAATAGCCAAAATCCCAGATTGGTTTCTAAGCCTCAGTGCTAGTTGTTCTGATGTGTTCTTCAAAAGGAAGGCAGAGAGAAATGATTCCTTGTTTTGTTTATTCGCTAATGCCCTTGTCCAGGGTAAAGAAAGAAAATGCAGGCCATCAGTGTTCCCAAGGGATTGGTTATACTATATATTGGGGAAACCAACTAGATAAATGGATATGAAGATAAAATGTTCTGAATGTGTCTAGAAGGTCTGAGTTGTTGAACTGCTCTTGTGGTTTCCACCCCGAGAAGACAGGAATCCAGTTTTGTTAATTAAGCATTGTGTGGTGAATAAGTCACATCTATGATTCTAAGTTTTTGCAGGTGATAGCCAAGATGAACATGGAAGTTAAGAGATCCACAATCCTCCCCACAAAAATCACAGAGCTTTCTTGTTTGTAACAAAGGAAGGGGGAAAAAAATCTTTCAGGCAGAGGGGCAGTATTTAATACGAGTAAAGGACCTCCCCCAAAACCCTCAGCAACGTGGGCAAACAAACATTCAAAGCTTAAAATAAACCAGCTAAAGGTTTGAAGCTTTGCCCTTGAAGGTATGGAGAGCAGTTTTTTCCTTCTTCAAGCAGCATGCCAGCCATCAATGAATTTGTCCTGTTTTATATACTCTTCAGTCAAATAGCTGCAACTACTCTGCTCTCTTTCCTTGTGCTCCTGAGGGGGAATTCCTTGGGGTTCAAACTCCGTCTTCGAAATACTCTCTTAGGCCTGGTCTACACTACGAGTTTAGGTCGACTTTAGCCGCGTTAAATCGACTTAAGCCTGGACACGTTTACACTACGAAGCCCTTTCTTTCTACTTAAAGGGCCCTTTAAACCGGTTTCCTAACACCACCTCGACAAGTGGATTAGCGATAAAATCGGCCTTAGGGGGTCGGAATTGGGTTAGTGTGGACGGAATTCGACATTACTGGCCTCCGGGAGCTATCCCACAGTGCTTCATTGTGACCGCTCTGGACAGCACTCTCATCTCAGATGCACTGGCCAGGTAGACAGGAAAAGCTCCGCGAACGTTTGAATTTCATTTCCTGTTTGCTCAGCGTGGAGAGCACAGGTGACCATGCAGAGCCCATCAGCACAGGTAACCATGATGGAGTCCCAGTCCCAGTCCCAGGATCGCAGAAGAGCTCCAGCCTGGACCGAGCGGGAGGTACGGGATCTGATCGCCATCTGGGGAGATGAAGCAGTGCTCGCCGAACTCCGAAACAGTAAAAGAAACGGCAAAACATTAGAAAAGGTCTCCAAGGCCATGAAGGACAGAGGCCATAACAGGGACGCTCAGCAGTGCCGCGTGAAAATTAAGGAGCTAAGGCAAGCCTACCACAAAGCCAGAGACGCAAACGGAAGGTCCGGGGCTGAGCCGCAAACATGCCGCTACTACGAGGAGCTGCATGCCATTCTAGGGGGTGCAGCCACCACTAGCCCAAGCGTGTTCTATGAGTCCCTCTCTGCAAACGGGGAAGCGGGTTCGGCGGACGAGGAAGATGAGGATGGAGAGAACATAGATAGCTCACAGCAGCAAGGAAGCGGAGAAACCAGTTACCCCAACAGCCAGGATATGTTTGTCACCCTGGACCTGGAACCAGTAACCCCCGAACTCACCCAAGACCCTGAGGGCACACAGGGGACCTCTGGTGAGTGTACCTTTGTAAATATTACACATGGTTTAAAAACAAGCGTGTTTAATGATTAATGATTAATTTGCCCTGGCAATCGCGGCCAGTACAGCTACTGGAAAAGTCTGTTAACGTGTATGGGGATGGAGCGGAAATCCTCCAGGGACATCTCCAGAAAGCTCTCCTTCATGTACTCCCAAAGCCTTTGCAAAAGGTTTCTGGGGAGGGCTGCCTTATCCCGTCCGCCATGGTAGGACACTTTACCACGCCAAGCCAGTAGCACGTAGTCTGGAATCATTGCATAACAAAGCATGGCAGCGTATGGTCCCGGTGTTTGCTGGCATGCAGACAACATCCATTCCTTATCGCTCTTCGTTATCCTCAGGAGAGTGATATCATTCACGGTCACCTGGTTGAAATGGGGCGATTTTATTAATGGGACATTCAGAGGTGCCCCTTCCTGCTCTGCTGAACAGAAATATTCCCCGCTGTTAACCACGCGGTGGGGGGAAGGGTGAAGTGACCATCCCAGAGAATTGGGTGTGTGGGGGAGGGGAGTTAGTTGGGTTTGTGCTGCATGTTAAACCTGAAATCGCAGCCCCTCCTTTTACATTGGAAACCCATTTTAAATGGCCAACCAAACCAAACGGGTGCTTGGTATGGGAAATGAGGGCAGTACTGTTTGAAACCATCCCCACATGTTAAGAAGGTTAAAAAAGCCCAAAGACTGTATGTCTTACCATGGCTGCCTGGAAGCTGAAACCTGTGTCCTGGCACTGCGTGAGTGATCTCTCACACCAAACCAGGAGACTCTCAATATAAGAGGAAAAATGCGACCTTGTAACGAAAGCACATGTGCTGTGTGATGTTGTGAACAGCAAAATCTAACGTGAAAGAGTCTACCCATTGTTCTCTAAAATGTATCTTTTTTAACAACCTCTCCCTTCTCCACCAGCTGCCAATCTTACTCCTTCGCAGAGGCTAGTGAATATTCGAAGAAGGAAGCGAAGGACGCGTGACGAAATGTTTACTGAACTACAGACTGCCTCCCACGCTGACAGAGCACAGCAGAATGCGTGGAGGCAGTCAATGACTGATTTTAAAAAAGCCCAATATGAGCGAGAGGAGAGGTGGCGTGCTGAATCGCGGGCTGAAGAGGAGAAGTTGCGTGCTGAAACGTGGGCTGAAGAGGAGAGGTGGCGTCAACTTGTACTCAGAAAGCAAGAGTCGATGCTCCGGCTGCTGGAGCATCAAAGTGATATGCTCCTGCGTATGGTTGAGCTGCAGGAAAGGCAGCAGGAGCAGAGACCGCCGCTACAGCCCCTCTGTAACCAACAGCCCTCCTCCCCAAGTCCCATTGCCTCCTCACCCAGACGCCCAAGAACACGGTGGGGGGGCCTCCGGCCACCCAATCACTCCAGCCTAGATGATTTCCAGTGCAATAAGTTTTAAAGTTTTAAAGTGCACTGTGTCTTTTTCCTTCCCTCCTCCCCCACCCATCCAGGCCTACCTTTGCAATTATCCCCCTAGTTGTGTGCTGAATTAATAAAGAATGCATGAATGTGAAGTAACAATGACTTTATTGCCTCTGCAAGTGGTGCTCGAAGGGGGGAGGGTAGTAGGGGAGGGTGGGGTGGTTGGTTTGCAGGGAAGTAGAGTTAACCGGGTAGTGGGGGAGGGGCGGAGGGTTCATCAAGGAGAAACAAACATAAGTTTCACTCCGTAGCCTGGCCAGTCACAAAACTGGTTTTCAACGCTTCTCTGATGCGCACCGCGCCCTGCTGTGCTCCTCTAACCGTCCTGGTGTCTGGCTGCGCGTAATCAGCGGCCAGGCGATTTGCCTCAACCTCCCACCCCGCCATAAATGTCTCCCCCTTACTTTCACAGATATTGTGGAGCGCACAGCAAGCAGCAATAACAATGGGGATATTCTTTTCGCTAAGGTCTGAGCGAGTCAGTAAGCTGCGCCAGCGCGCTTTTAAACGGCCAAATGCACATTCCACCACCATTCGGCACTTGCTCAGCCTGTAGTTGAACAGGTCCTGACTACTGTCCAGGCTGCCTGTGTACGGCTTCATGAGCCATGGCATTAAGGGGTAGGCTGGGTCCCCAAGGATAACGATAGGCATTTCAACATCCCCAATGGTTATTTTCTGGTCCGGGAAGAAAGTCCCTTCCTCCAGCTTTCGAAACAGAAGAGACTGCCTGAAGACGCGAGCATCATGTACCCTTCCCGGCCAGCCCACGTTGATGTCGGTGAAACGTCCCTTGTGATCCACCAGGGCTTGCAGCAGCATTGAAAAGTACCCCTTGCGGTTTATGTAGTCGGTGGCTTGGTGCGCCGGTGCCAAGATAGGGATATGGGTTCCGTCTATCGCCCCACCACAGTTTGGGAATCCCATTGCAGCAAAGCCATCCACTATGGTCTGCACGTTTCCCAGAGTCACTACCCTTGATATCACCAGGTCTCTCATTGCCCTGGCAACTTGGATCACAGCAGCCCCCACAGTAGATTTGCCCACTCCAAATTGATTCCCCACTGACCGGTAGCTGTCTGGCGTTGCAAGCTTCCACAGGGCTATCGCCACTCGTTTCTCCACTGTGAGGGCTGCTCTCATCCTGGTATTCTGGCGCTTCAGGGCAGGGGAAAGCAAGTCACAAAGTTCCATGAAAGTGCCCTTACGCATGCGAAAGTTTCGCAGCCACTGGGCATCATCCCAGACCTGCAACACGATGCGGTCCCACCACTCTGTGCTTGTTTCCCGGGCCCAGAATCGGCGGTCCACGGCATGAACCTGCCCCAGTAACACCATGATTTCCACATTGCTGGGGCCTGTGCCTTGTGAGAGGTCCATGTCAATTTCCTCATCACTATCATCGCCGCGCTGCAATCGCCTCCTCCTCAGCTGGTCCTGGTTTGGCTTTGGCATGTCCAGGAGGCTCTGCATATACTCCAGGACAATGCGCGTGGTGTTCATAGTGCTCATAATTGCCGCGGTGATCTGAGCAGGCTCCATGATCCCAGTGCTGGCTATGGCGTCTGGTCTGAAAAAAGGCGCGAAAGTAGTATCTGACGGACCAGGGGAAGAAGGAAGGGAGGGAGAGAGGGAGGGAGGGAGGGGCGAGTGACGACATGGCGTACAGGTACAGGGAATTAAAATCAAGAAAGGTGGCTTTGCATCAGGGAGAAACACAAACAACTGTCACACAGAATGCCCCCCCTCCAAAGATTGAACTCAAAAGCCTGGGTTTAGCAGGAGGGAGGGGGGAAGCAAATGAATGCAGAATAAATCTATTTTTTACATCTTAAGACGACGGTGCAGCATGACTGATAGCCCTTGGCATTTTCTGGGTGCTTGGCAGCAAATACTGGGCGCTTGGCAGTAAGCCTTCAGGTCTATTGCACGATCTGATACCCACTGCAATATGACAATGATGGATACCAATCGTAATATGCTATCTTCTGCCCAAAAGGCAAGGGGTTGCTGCTGTGTAGCAATCTAGCCCCACGTCTGCCAGCCCCATGTCTGCCAGCACCCAGATCGCCATCGGCCTCTTCTGGGTGCTTAGCAGACAATACTGGGCACTTGGCAGAAAATAGCATGCTACGACTCTGCTAACGTGCAATGATCCAACAGGGCACCTGGCAGAAAATAGCATACTACGACTGATAACCATCATTGTCTGCCCGGGTGCCCATGATCGACAGCCACTGCAGTACGACGACGACGGATACCAGTCATAATATACCATCTTCTACCAAAAGGCAAGGGGCTGGTGCAATGCAGCCCTACGGCTGCCAGCCCCACAGCTGCCCGCACCCAGATCGCCAATGAAGGCTATCAGTCATGCTGCACCGTCTACCGCCAAAAGGCAGTAAGCTGCTGCTGCTGTTTAGCAATGCAGTCCCACGTTTGCCGGCACCCGGAAGACATATGGTGACGGTGAGCTGAGCTGAGCGGGCTCAATGCTTGGTGTGGTATGTTGTCTGCACAGGTAACCCAGGTAAAAAGGCGCGAATCTATTGTCTGCCGTTGCTGTGACGGCGGGGGAGGGGCCTGACGCAATGTACCCAGAACCCCTCGCGGCACTGCTTTGCATCATCCGGGCATTGCAATCTCAACCCATAATTCCAATGGGCGCCGGAGACTCCGGGAACTGTGGGATAGGTACCATAGTGCAATGCGCCGGAAGTCGACGCTAGCCTCGGTACTGTGGACGCGGTCCGCCGACTTCATGCACTTAGAGCATTTTATGTGGGGACACACACAATCGGCTGCATACAACCGGTTTCTATAAAACCGGCTTCTATAAATCCGACCTAATTTTGTAGTGTAGACATACCCTTAGGTCTCAATCCTGCAAACACTGCTACTTTTAAGCAGCTTTCCAGACACGAATAGTCCTGTTGAGTTCAGTGAGACTACTCCGACATGAAGAACAGGAGTACTTGTGGCACCTTAGAGACTAACAAATTTATTCGAGCATAAGCTTTCGTGGGCTACAGCCCACTTCATCGGACGCATAGAATGGAACATATAGTGAGGAGATATATATACATACAGCAAGTTACATTCATAAGTGTTTGCAAGAAGCCCCTTATTCCTTAAAGAGCACATGGCAACGTCTAGAATTCACACATGGCACTTTCTGTTCTTTCCTAACCTTTTTTCCCTTCCCTTTTAATTTTTTTCCACTTCATATTATATCTTAGGTTTTTCAATACATCAATCTGGTACAAACATGACAACCTTTACATAACATACATGTGTAATGAATTCCTTTTAAATCCTTCCTCTTACTCTGTGTATTTGGTGAAGTTCATTTTTAATAAATATTTTTAAAACAACTTCAGTAAGAGAACTCTTTTATTCTGAGCTTTATCATAGAACAGCACAATATTAAATCTTCTTGCCTATAATGAAGGCCAGTACTTCTTTTGCTAGACACAATACCTATTATTTAATTTGGATTCCCAATGCTTCATTGTGCCTTCCACACACAGTATATATTTTAAAAGGAAGAAGCCTCTCCTATGACTACCTTTAGGAAGAGGAGGATAAGCAATAGCTTTGTTCTTTTGCAGGTTAAACTTTTCAGAAGAAGGAGGAAATTAATTGCTGCTCTGTGACACAGGTGAAAGGCCAAAACAAAAGTTACATTACTGCCTGCAGTAACAAACCCTACTGTACTAACATGGAATACAAACAGTCTAAGGCAATACATTCTTTTTCTATTCTCAGTTCGTAAATACAAGGTTTTGTGTTCTCCCCCAGAGAAACTGTGAATGCCACAATTTTTCATATCCTCATTTCTAACACATTACAGTCAATACAATAGACTCTGTTCTCACCTAAGGCTGACACTGATTCAGGATTTCCATGGAATGTCTAGGAATCAGCTTCCAATTTCAGGAGAAAATTAATCAACTATTCCAAAATGTAGGAATATGGCAACACTCCATTTTGTAGGCCCTGTTGCCCCCTCAACAACTGAATCCTGAACTACTTCTGACCTTCCACTCACAGTGTGGCATTTCCTTAGCTGGTGTGAATCAGCATAGCTCCGTTGTCTTCAATGCAGGTCCACTGATTTACATCAGCTGGGGATCTAGCCACACGTGTCTGTCCTATGACTTAACAAAAAAAATCTGAAGTATTCTCCAAAATTCATGGGTTGGGTAAAGATATTAATAGAATCCATTAATGCAGAGGTACAAAACCCGAATTGCTATGGTCATCTTCAGTGATTTTTCCAGTTGCCTTAGATAGCCAAATATATAGCCAGTATTTCCCCAGGTATTTAATACAATAAATATTCTGAAGTATGAGAAACGCTACAAACATCAAAGTAACATTTTTTATAATTATCTAAGTGTGTAAGGCAACCCTGGGAAAGATTTTTATTTTATGTTTTTCAGGAGGGTAAACATTGTACTTCTTCTAGAACAATAGTTCTCAACCTTTTCCATACTGTGAATTCATGTTGCAACACACACAGATTTGGGAATCACCCCCCTCCCAGCTTTATTTCCCCTTCCATCCTGCCACAAAGAAAGAGAGCATTGTTGTGATCTCCCTGAGTCCTGGTTCTAGAGATCATGACCCCCCTCAGGTTGAGATCCCATGCCCGAAAAACCTCTTGACAATTTTAATGAAAATCAATGCAGTGGGGAGAAGAGATTCTAGGTATGTCCGTTTGTGAGTCCCACATACAGGGAATAAAGTAGAGAAAAATGGAGAGAATGGAAAGAGCGGAGAGGAAATTATCAATATTGTACACTCGTTGTTCACTATTGCTCATCAGCTTCTGAGAGCTGCCATAAGTCTACATTGATTTTCTTGATCTAGAAATGGAATTCCTAACGGTCAACAACCCTAATGCTAGACTATTATATTTTGGATAAAATTGTATGCTCTTTTCATATACACACAATAGAGATCAACAGAAGATATATATTTTCCAAGGACCAGTCAGCCCATTCAAAGGAGTGCACTGCACGAGATAGTGCTTGAGTTTTAGGCCAGTGACTTACCCAAATGTTTCCATCCTGGTGATATGGCTTCCAGTTTCTCCCTGTATCACTATACAGCATCCGGTATTGAGTCACCCAATCAGAGCTGCTGTATCTGCCTTGCGTTGCGATAGCGCTGATTTGTTTCCTGCTCCCAAAATCCACCTGCAGCCATTGATAATGGTCACTATCTGATGGAGACCAGCCTCCAGCCCCTGTTGAGTTGAAACGAGACAATCAGATGTCTTAATCCAGGCTGCTTTTGAAGTGAAGACATTGAAAAGATGCTAGTTGCTGGGTGTAAGCAGAGAACAATATAACACTAATACAATTAAAACATATACAAAAGAAATATGATGAGACCTAAAAAAAATTGTCACCTCTTTTATATATGCCACAGGAAACTCAATTTCTTTCAAGCTGTTTCAGATTGATACTATAACCTTTTCATGATGTAGTTATATGATGTAAAGGAATACCCTACAAATGAGACTCTCTTTATAATTCCTTAATTAGAATTTATTAGTAAGTGTCAAACTTTAATTGTTAAGGGTTGACCAATTTTCCATGACGTCCTTTGTCAGAGTCAGTTGACGCAAATCAGTGACAATCTATTGATTTCTTATACCCTTTAAATGCTATTTCAAATTAAAAAAGATTATACAAATTAATTGGGAGGGAATAATAGCATGCATCTCTAATTTCCTTCCCTGCTAGTCCAGCATTTCACTGAAATGCATAGACCTCAAAGAATATCTATCAGAAGTAGTTAAAAAGGAAAGGTACTGCAGAAATGGCTCTGATTTTGATTTGCTGGGTGTACAGGATGTCATAGAGTACATTAACTGATGCTTGAAAAATGTATTATCACTCTTTATGGGGCTATGAATTAACTTGATAGTAATATTATTAGCAATATTCTTTTCAATCACTAGACTGTGTTGAACTGTTCTTAATAAACAAGGACAATGGTGCATAGATAAAAGCGAGTGTCAAGGCATTAATGCAAGTTCTTACTCTACTAAAGCTCAAAATATTAGAGGAGAAAATAGCAGTTAGTTACACACAGGGTTATAAAAGACATTGAGATTGTGGCATAATGTGCTATACTGTGAAAGTGATGGGTTTTTGCAAAATTATATCAATAATTGTAAGTATTACATTGGGAAAAAGCAGAGAATAATTATATTTATACTCAAATGTGAGATAACTATGCAGAAAAAAATCTGCAAAGATTTAAAATGACTCCAACGATTTGTTCCAAACACATTGCTGGGATCTGGCAGGTACTATGTGATAGTGCAAAACCATTTAGTTTATCATGTGGTAACTTCTACTACTTTTTTCCATTGGTAGGACTAAATTTACACCCCAGTCCTTCTAGGCAGCCCCTAGGTTGCCTTCTGATCAATCAGCTGGCTTTATTAAATAAAGCAAACAAACCCCATCAACACAACTACAAAGAACTATGGTCACATACACATAGGCAAGATGGTTTTCCACGGGAATCAAAGCCAGAACTTTCATCAGCAGTACCACAGGGCAACTACCAGCGAGAGCCTTTAATTTGGAGAAAGGAGGCAGTTGTATAGTCACTGAGACCAAACAATGGTGGAAGTCAAAGTCACACAGACTTGGCCTTTTTCAGCATATGCCCACTTAGTACATACTGCTTCATTTTCTGTCTCTAAATTGTTGAGATGGTGATTCCATCATTTCACACAAGAAATGGGTGCCTTTTGATACTATATTAACTGTAAAAAGAACAGGAATACTTGTGGCACCTTAGAGACTCCACAAGTACTCCTGTTCTTTTTGCGGATACAGACTAACATGGCTGCTACTCTGAAACTTACATTAACTGTAGTGATCTAGTATTATAGTGATGTAGTGAACTGTGTGTATATGGCTGTGATCCTAAGAGCACCACAGCACCAGCAGGCACGCTGTTGTCATAATACCAAAAAGGTGGCATGCAATATATCATTGGAAAACTAATAACTCACTGATCATTAATATTCTTGCTTGATATATGTATGGTAAACCCATAAAGGACTTTATACGTACTGGGAATATGGTCTTAAAAGGTACTTGGCAAGCAGTGTCTAAGCCATGCCTGACAAAGAATGTGGTTCTGCCTGCTTGAGTGTGTGTCTGATGTAAATTAAGCAAGGTGTAACCAAAGACAAAGGAAAGCAAGTGGGGAAAGAGGGCTACTTATCAATCTTGGCAGGGGCTGCCGACTGCATGCCCAGAAAGCCTTCCCGTCTCTTGAAGCAGGGTCAAAGAACTTCAGGAAGAAATAAGCAAAGAGAAAGAGCCATTTTGGCTTCTATCACTTGAGGCACTAAAGGGTCCAGAGCTCTTGAAATCACAGAACGATGGATCCTTCAGCCAAGGGGGGTGGTCGTGGTGTCTCTGAGTATAGGTGAAAAACCTGCTTATGCAAAGGCTAACTTGCTGAAATCAAGTTTTAGTCTTTTTAGAAGTATATTTTTTTACTTTTATTTGCTTGTGATCCTTTCTATCTTTATTCCTTAACCTTGGTATCACTTAATCCTATTAATTTTTGTTTAATATATTTGTTTTACTTTTACCATAAACCACTTCAGTGCTTGTTTAAAATAGAGTGTTTGTTAACCCCATGTAAGGTAATAAACTACTGGTACTGTCTCTTTGAGGGAGCTTAATTTCTGTAAGTGTTCAGTGAGAGAGTTGGACACTACAGGACAAATGGTTGTGGGGAAATTCGGGACTGCTGGGGTCACCTTTCAAAAAGGAACTTGCACCTAGAGTTGCAGGGCAGGTGTTGACACAACCTCTTCCAGGTCTGGGTTGAACCTGAAAGCACCACAATGGCTTGAAATTTTGAATTTTTCAAAAGGTGTTATAGATTACCACCACCATGACCAGGGGGTTAGTTTAGTGCTCATTTACATGCATAGTATAATGTGGGAATTTAAAGTAATTATTAAAAGCATCTATGGTGATATTTATTCACACACACATACACAATCAGATTTACTAGACTTTTCACAGAAAAATGAATAAGGCAGGACAAAACAGAATATACCCCCTTTATTTCTCCTTTGCACTGGGTTTGAGTGACTAGGTACATTCATTTGTGAATCTAGTAGATTAGCCCCTCCAGTCAATCAATGCCAATATCCCCTTCCATGTTAGTATATCTGAAGCTGATGGCACACAATGATAAAAAGGTGTCCATATGAAGGTACTCTGACCACTATCTTCCTGACCCACTATAGACAGGGTGTGAGGAGCATAATGGTACTAAATGGATGCCCTTTAAACCAGTTGCAGTCTTTAAATCAGAGTATAAAAGTATACAGAAGTTTCACAGCAGATGAAATCTGATTGGTTTCTATTATTTCTTTTCCTTTTTAATTTTTTAAATTGTATTTAGCATTTATGGAATGTTTAGGATTGAACTCTCTGGAAACTCAATCTTTTTGTCCATAGAGCAGTACAATATAGAGAGGAACAACAATGAAATTTCCCCCACAATAGCCCTACAATGAACTATTTCTGAAGTGCACAATGGCACAAGGTACTACAAGGTATTACACATTGTTTAGATTGTAAATATATATTTTTATATATATTATATATAAATCGGGGTAATAGCACCACCTAGTGTTAAGGTAGTATTGCCTGACCTATGGGATGTGTACTAATTATATTGATTATTTAAGAATTCCCAGTTAACAATCTGAGGTTGGATAGGTGCTTGTCGCAAGATCGGGCCCAATATCATTAGAATTACTGTTCAACTAGGAACCTCGATGTACACGATTACAAACACTCACACTTAAGAAAAACATTCTGTATTTGTAATAGTTTTATTAATACAGTTAGCAAAGTTAGAAACACTGCAACCCACCAAGGTAGTTAGAGATATTTCAGAATGTGCATCTGAGCATCCATATACTCACACCATCCCTTGCCTAACAACCTGAAGTGTTAGTCATCATCTTCTTCATCATTATCTTCCTCGTCACCATCACCAGTGGTCATCATCCGAATGTCTCCCAATAGCTACATCTCCCAAGGCACACAGGCTGGGATTCAGTTTTTATAATGTTTTATACTGAGACCATTATGCCTAATGCATATTAAGTAGGAGTTTCATCCCCTTTTCTTTATTTGTATTTCTTCAAACTACTAATATTGGGGAGCCCTTTTCCCATAGGTTACTCGTCCATTTACCTCAAGCTTATTAGCATATATAACAATCTGTTATAATAGTATTCTTGTGGACAGATATCTGCTGATGTTCCTAACTTTAAAATATCCAAAACTGGTATAAACTAGCTGTGACATTGGCAAATCAGGTGCCAGCTCTTGCCAAGGCTTTAGGCCTAAGCTGAGCAATGACAAATTCATTGCTAAAAACCTGTCTGGTTCACCTACATATTAGTATGGTTAAGATGGGTGTTGAACATACAACAATGCATTTAGAGTTCAGAATTTATTAAATGCTTTTTAAGTTGCTGCATGCATTAATCTCACTTACAATATCTTTATCACACGCTATAAGGTAATGATAAAGTTTTTGCTTTATAAGTGTAAAAAATGTTTGCTCTGAAACTGTGAAACTCTCAGGAGGGATTGCTTCCTGCTCATCAAGAAGGCTATCCAAACTAAATGGAGAGTCTAAGTGCAAAAAGGGCTCATCCCATCAGCCTGAATTCTGAAAGAAGAAAATAAAAATAACTGAGAAGAAATTTTTTCTCCCTTTTTTGCTGTTTGGACTCTCACAGGGCTAGAGCTATGAAACAAAAGCAGAGATCCTCAGGATCGACCTGGGTTAATCCTAAAAGACGTTCAGAGCTGACACACTACTACAACTCTGTCACCTTTAAAACTCATTTGTGTGTCCTTGCCTGCTTGTAATAACTCTCATTTCCTTCTTAGTTAACAAATCTTTAGTTTATTTATTACAGGCTTGGCTATCTTTGCTCAGAGATCTAAGGTACAAATTGACCTGAGGTAAGTAACTGGTCTCTTGGAACTAGAAGCAACCTGAATCTTTTGTGATCTTGGGTGTATAGCAACCAACTATCGCTAAACTCAGCTTGCTTGGGTGGCAGGATAGACTGGAATGTCCAGGAGCCTGTCTGTGACTCCATGGTAAGACTGTGTTTTAGGAGTTCACACTTGTAACTGCATTGATGGAATCTAGTTATAGAACACACAACCAGTTTGGAGTCTCTGCCTGCTTCTTGACAGTCTGCCCTGAGACTGACACTCACGGCCATGAACTACTCCAGACAGCGTGACACTAGCTTTCTGTGGTTACCAGTCAGCATTCTATCTTGTGATACCTTATAATCTAGGGTTACTCCTAGTTAACTGCTAATGCTTTTTGTGCCTTCTGCCTTGATTCTTTTAGCTAAGCTACTGTCTTACAGGTCTTGACATTTGAAGGTTCATTGCATTACTGTTTTA
The DNA here is from genome assembly GCF_002925995.2 of Terrapene triunguis. Lineage (NCBI taxonomy): Eukaryota > Metazoa > Chordata > Testudines > Emydidae > Terrapene > Terrapene triunguis. Next base: position 2,885,935 of record NW_020664531.1, on the reverse strand, counting down.
ACTTATACCGATCCTTTATCTATAGGCTATAGTAGCTTGACACTTCCCATTTTTACAAGACTCTTTTTTCAGTTGATTATAAAACTTTGCCAGACTTCAACTGGTCAGGCTTAATTTTTCCATGGCAGGTGTCTGACTCAGAATTTTTCTAGGAAAGTTTCAGCTTCAACAGTGGAGCCATTTCTAAAAACAAGGCGGGGGGTGGGGGGGGGGAGATATTGTTCTGCAATGTTAAAAAAAAAACAACCTCTGGTAATCTCTTCTTTCAGAATCTATAGCATCCCCGTTTTGGAACAAGAACTTAAAATTTGGCAGAGAGTGGCCTTTCTATCAGGGATGCGCCTTTTGACGTTCCCATGAAAATCAGTCCACATTTGAGCAAGTTATAAGCCTTTGAAAAATTTAAGTTTGCACATGCTTATGACAGGATTCATAGAGAAGCAACTAACATATCTGAAGATTCCATCCTCACTGCTCACATTCCATCCCCTCAGATCCTAGTGCTGACCAGAGTGTGCATGTGCCATCCAAACTGAGCAAGTGATCATTCACTATTCTGGGTATACAGAGGTGAAGCTGGACCTTCCTTGTAATTACTGCTCGAGGGCAGGGAGGGGCCAGGCACTAGAAATGAGAGCAGGAAGCCTGCCTCTCCTGTGATCTCAATGACGCGATATATCGATCCCCAAACGCGCTCACCGTCGACTCCGGAACTCCACCAGAGCGAGCGGCGGTAGCGCAGTCGACGGGGGAGCCGCAGCCGTCGATCCTGCGCCGTGTGGACCCCAGGTAATTCGATCCAAGATACTTCGACATAGCGTAGCTGAAGTTGCGTATCTTGGATCGATCCCCCCCACCAGTGTAGACCAACCCTAAGTACTCCATAAAATCAGGTCCTAGGAATCTTAAATCAGACACCCAAAGTTATTGGAAACTTTTGACCTCTATCTTTTTGTGACTCAGTTCTGCATCTTTCAAAAGAGGATAATTAATACCACCCTGTCATCTCACACGGTGTTGAAAATATACATAAATATTTGTGAAGCACTCACTTCCTGTAGTGACGAATCCTATGAGAAAATTAATAATTCTGTATTCAGTACAGGAGTTGAATAATGTGCTGTGAATAAGGCCACCCACTGAACTAAGAGGATAAAACCAAATATTGAATAGTTACTCATTAACTATATAAAAGAAGGGTTCCATGGAAAAATTAATATATGATCTTGTAGTAAAAGACTGCATCATAATGAACATACTCCAGGGGACAGAATTAAGGTTGCACTGACAACCTTAATTTTGGCATTTCTTAACTTTGGAGTGCTTGATTTAGCAAACTTAATATTTTTAATTTTTTTTTAATTATATAGATAGATATTCTATAATTTAAGAAATAGTATGTGATTAAAGACTCAAAGATGAAAGTTAATGATGCACATATGACCGTAACTTTTGCAGTTTTTATATAAAAAATACCAGTATATAAAAGCTACTATGAAGCAAATTACTGACATAAATCTGTAAAACTGATGTCCTTCCAACAACATAATTGTACGTCTCATACGCTGTAATGTAACTGAAGTTACTTTTCATACACGCGTGTTTACTGTAACTGTAGTATAGTTAAAGAAGAAGATTTTATGGTAAGTACATATATCAGAAGGAAACCTAACTACAGTCTCATTACATTCCTACTACAGTGGGACAAAGTTTTATCGCAGTCACATTGGTATTACTGAGATCAGACTTTGGCCTGGTGCAGCTAACAGACCTTTTGGTGACCTGCAAACTGTAGCTAGCTTTTGGAATCTTTTCACCCAAAAAAGCAATTGAAAAGATTTTGAAAATTTTGAACGACACTTGATTTTCCCTTCTTTAATCTGAGGTGACACCACCAGCTCACTTCAAATCTGCCAAAATTGCTATCACATGTTAACAGCTCAATTAGCAATACCAGACTGGGTCCAATGTGAGCTGATGACCTAGAGGGGAATGGTGTTGCAAGCCAGAACCTGTAACTTGACCTACTCGACTCATTTCTAACAAGGTAGAGGCAATAAAGGATTTGTAGTCAACAATGTTCTAGCAAAAGTTTATGTCCCAATTTTGCAGCACACTATTGTTTAGGATGTGCCCTCATCTTTCTCCCCAAACAAAAAAGGGAGAATGGAACTTGTTTCAGTAGGAAAGGGAAGTGAAAGTCACCGGGCAAAGGGATGAGCATATTTGATATTGCTACATATGCTGCTTAGCAGAGCAGCTTGTTAAGGAAATGGTGATCAGCCCCAAAGGGAAGGCAGGCGTTAGACCTTCATCAGAAACACACTGTGAAGATCAATTAAAAGTTTCCTGTTACTATTTGATCTATCAAGCAGTGTAATTTGGAGGAGTTGATTACTTTGTTTATTTGGCTTGTGAAATCTATAACCTCTATTGATCCAAGGATTAAGTTTTTTTTTTTTTTAACCAAGTACACACTCTGGAATAAATTGTGAGAATGTTGGATTAAAGTTGTCCCCCCGCAACCCCCCATGTGAGCCTCACTGGGGCCTCAATTCAACAAATCAAAGCATATGATGAAGTCCATGCTCATTCAGCAAAGCACCAAAGAATTTGCTTAACTTTAAGCATGTGTGTAAATTGTATTAAAGTTCATGTGATTTATGCATGTGCTTTGAGTTCAGCATGTGCTTACGCATTTTGATGGATGGGAATTGTTTGCTGCATTGGGGCCTGGAGGAATAGTCTGATATTGCACAGGCAGGAGGAGGGGTTGTTAACATGCAGAAATATCTTACAACATTTCTCCCTTCCTAGAGTGGTGGAAAACTTTGAGTACAAAACTGATGTCTGCATTATGCTTATGCTGGAATTCTGTGCATTTTTTAATCTAATATAGATGCATGAGAGTATGGTGAATTACCCTTCGTGAAAAACTGATGTGGCTAGGATATTGGAAGTGTGAAAGTTGGAAAAAGTGCAGACATTTTAGTCTTCCAGGAAGAGCAAGAGTCAGGCTAACTCTTCTATTTAATAACGTGAGACTTGAAGGCAGGGCCTAGGTGGGTGAATAGCAAGAAAGCAAATGGGAACAAACTGTAAAAGATACTGTTTTGACCTTGTGTTAAATAAGAATGGAATGTAGACTGTGGCAGAAATTAATAAAGTGAAATATTAAAAAAAGTATAACAAAATGCAGCTGTTGCTCATTATTGTATGTAATTCAAGGTATAAAAGCTTGCCTAATTGTTTATCTAACGGAGACCTGCCCATGTGTACTCTCCCGTGCATATTGCAATTGCTTGAAATAAAGCTGCCTCTGGCTTGTTGCTCCAAACTCAGAGTGAGGACTTTGTTTTCCTCCACAGAAGTTATCAGTAAGAATTAGTTTGTATTGAAACTGATGGTGAACATAAGTATTTTATTAATTCCATTCTTGGTGTTCTTAGCACTTTGTTATAAACTGTTTAATTTTTTTTAGTTATTGTTTATATCTTGCATTTTACGGTATGCATTCTTTGCATTTTTTAAAAAATATGGTGGAAACCAGACATCAACTATATTTTTGATGGTAAGCAATTAATTTTTATTTTATATAGAGCATATAATGTAAAATGTCACAAATTGCTTCATAGACTATGAAAGCAATGCAAGTGAGTTACACACGGTTAGAAGGCATTAAAAGTACATAGCAATTAAAAGAAAGTAAATATATTGAGGTAAAATGGGCTCACTGCATTAAAGAGACAATGGGCAGATTTGTGTGTGTGTGTGTGTGTATATATGTATGTCTGAATGGTAATACATAAAATCACAGACAATATCTTGTTTCCCAATTTTATTTTTATGCTATTCCAGAATAAAATGTGATGATACACATTTTCCTACTCACCAAGAGGCAGTGACATTGACTAACAGAATAATTAATAACTTGGGCCAGATTATCCTACCCTAACTCATGCTGGCTAGGAATTTACATCACAAGCAGTCCTCATTAACTTTAGCTAGAGTCAGGATGCCAGAATCTGGCCCTCTGATAACAAATAAAAGAGAACCATTAGGTTAGCAGTAGGAAGCCAGCACTGAGAGCTGAACATAGCAGGCCCTTACAAGCGCAAGAAGAGTGTGCATGCACAGGAAGCCTCCCTCCTACCAACTGCCTGACCCACATAATGGCAGCCACAAATGTAGTCCCTTAATTAGTGTGAGCAGTCTCCGCTGCAATGAAGCACACTAATACTTAACAGAAGCAAGCACACAAGTTTATATCCCAGCCACTGAGGCAATTGCTTGGATCCTTCTGTCTCCTCATTGCTTTCAACTCTCCCCAACTCAGGGGTACTGAACAGATAAAAAGAGGAAAAATGTGAGGAATGCAGAATTGCACAGAAAAGCATCAACCAACCCCCAGAATTGTGAAAGTTTAGGGATGTTCAAGAACCCCACACATTATCCATGCTTTTTCACTATGTTTATATCAAATATGTGGGGGAGGGGAAATCCATTTCACAAGTCTCTAGGAAGAGATGAAGAATATGCCCATACATTTTCTTTTTTTAATTATTAAATTGTTTTCCTCAATCTCAGCAATGACATGAACAACTTTTTTTCAGTGCCTTCAGGGTTACAGAACTGACAATTTGTTCCATTAAGACACTGAACAAGCAAATAATATTACAAAGAAACATGCACGGGATGTAGTTATAAAGGGATGTAGTTATAAAAGGGATCCATATAAAGGGATGTAGTTATAAAAGGGAAATTATATTTTTCCTCTACAAATTCAAACTGTAATAAGGGTGAGCGCCAGTTCACAAGTCCATTTATGAATCCATTTTAAGTGCAATGGGTTTGGGGCAGGTGGTAAAAGTGGAGAGAAACAAAAGGATTCAGATATACTTCTGATTAAACAAAACAAAAACCTCAAAATGTAGAGTAATTTAATGTTCACAAAGCTGAAACTCAGCATACACATTCTCTCTCATTATTATTTTTATTATGGTGGCACTTAGAAGCGCTAGACCAGGACCCCATTGTGCTAGGTGCTGTACAAACACAGAACAAAAATATGGCCCCTCCATCCCTAGCGGCTTACAATCTAAGTACAAGACAAGAGATGAGAGGTGGCTGCAGACAGAGAGATGGGGAAGTGAATGAAACAATGAAATGATGCTGGTCAGCATGATAGGCAGTGGTCTCATCACCACCATTGCTTTCTGTGATTATATTGGGATGCAAAGAGGTGACATTTTCATACCAAAGGCTGCAACTTTTAATCAGAATATATTGCAACATGAGACATTCGAAAAATCCAACAAACACTTTATGGGTGTTCAGTTATTACTGTGATTAGTGCAATAAGGGACGACCTATGCATTGTTCTGCAATGCCTTATTTTCAAAATAGGATACAGAAAGTTTGTGCTCTTCCTTCTCCAGACTGACATACAATAAAAGGGCTTATCACTGAAAAATATATATAATTAAGTACAAAATATTCAGAACATCAAAATGCTGAGAATGTAAGCATTTTCATATTATGTACATTTCAAACTGGTCTCTTTTCATGATTTTTTCACTGAAACGGAGCCACACTGGTAAAAATGGGCACTTTTCAGTGTCACTGCAAGGCTGTATGAAGTTCTGGGATTTTAATGTGTTCAGTTTACCATTTTTCATATTATGGATAAAAATCACAAATGATTTCATGCAGGTAACATCTTAGACTGTTTTTATCTCCTTTCATTGGATTTTTTCATGTGATTACTTACTTGGGAGGGGGACAATAAAAAAATGGCACATCCTTATACGTTATGCAGAAGATAGTACAGTATTCCAAGGATGGGAGGAAGGATCTCCCAAATAAACTCAAATTGGGATTCTGTTTGAAGTCAATTGGGGTTAAAGTCCTATTTTGGTTATGCAGACAAAATTCAAGCTCTGAAATTCTCTCAAAACAGGCTTTTTGTGCACTAGATGTAAACTAGATGTAAACAGGCTTTTTGTGCACTAGATGTTAACACCCGTGATGTTAACACGGGTTGAATATACTTTCATTTGGTACATTACTGCCAAGATTATAATAATAAGAAAGGCTGGATTGCTACAGATACACAAACTCCCATGCACATTTAACCCTTAGATTCGCAGTAATTTTAACCTAACATCAAGGGTTCCCACTTGGGAAAGGATATATTATCTGTATATAACACGATGTCCCTGGGCACATCAGAGGCAGGGACTGAAATCAAGTCCTCCAGACCTGATAGCATGAGGCTCTACTGCCTATATTAGCATAGGTTATACTTTGCCTTGAGGAATGTCATCCTGAGCTTCAGAGGGCTGTCACAACTTACATCCTCAAATGCACCACCATTTGGTAATGCAGAGCTCCTGGATGGATGTCGGAACTGCCTGGGACTTGTGAATTTGAAAGCATGAGCCTCAATTTAGTTTAACAATGAGAAGGTTAAGGAGTGACTTGATTACAGTCTATGGGTATGTCTACACTACGAGGGTAGTTCGATTTTACTTAAATCGAATATGTGTAATCGATATTGCAAAGTCGAACGTGTGTGTCCACACCAAGGAGAGTAATTCGACTTTGTGAGTCCACACTAACGGGGCGAGCGTCGATATTGGAAGCGGTGCACTGTGGGCAGCTATCCCACAGTTCCCGCAGTCCCCGCTGCCCATCGGAATTCTGGGTCGAGCTGCCAATGCCTTCTGGGTAAAAAAATGTGTCGTCATCCGTCCGTCACTAACGCCCTCCCTCCCTCCATGAAAGCGCCGGCGGGAAATCAGTTCGCGCACTTTTCTGGTCAGTGAGAGCGCGGACGCCACAGCACTGCGATCATGGATCACGCTGCGACCATCGCTGCACTTGTGGCCGTTCTCAACACCTCACAGCTTATCATACACCTTACCCTGAGGCAGATGCAGAGTAATCAGGCGAGGAGGCTACGACACCGCCGTGATGGCCTGAAGTCGGAGAGTAGCACAGAGCTGTCAGAAACCACGAGCCCCAGCGCCCAGGACATCATGGTGGCAATGGGTCATGTGGATATTGTGGAACGGCGATTCTGGGCCCGGAAAACAAGCACGGACTGGTGGGACCGTATAGTGCTTCAGGTCTGGGATGAATCCCAGTGGCTGCGAAACTTTCGCATGCGGAAGGGGACTTTCCTCGAACTTTGTGAGTTGCTGTCCCCTGCCCTGAAGCGCCAGAATACCAGGATGAGAGCAGCCCTCACAGTTCAGAAGCGAGTGGCCATAGCCCTCTGGAAGCTTGCAACGCCGGACAGCTACCGGTCAGTCGCGAACCACTTTGGTGTGGGCAAATCTACCGTGGGGGTTGTTGTCATGCAAGTAGCCAATGCAATCGTCAAGGTACTGCTCTCAAAGGTAGTGACCCTGGGAAACGCGCAGGTCATCATAGATGGCTTTGCCGCGATGGGATTCCCAAACTGCGGTGGGGCTATCGATGGGACTCACATCCCTATCCTGGGACCGGACCACCAGGCCAGCCAGTACATCAGTAGAAAGGGCTACTTTTCAATGGTGCTGCAAGCACTGGTGGACCATCGGGGACGTTTTACAAACATCTACGTCGGATGGCCGGGCAAGGTTCATGACGCTCGCGTCTTCAGGAACTCTGGTCTGTTTAGACGGCTGCAGGAAGGTATTTACTTCCCAGACCACAAAATAACTCTTGGGGATGTGGAGAAGCCTACAGTCATCCTCGGGGACCCAGCCTACCCGCTAATGCCCTGGCTCATGAAGCCCTATACTGGCGCCCTGGACACAGAAAAAGAACTGTTCAACTACCGGCTGAGCAAGTGCAGAATGGTGGTGGAGTGTGCTTTTGGCCGTCTCAAAGGGAGATGGAGAAGCTTACTCACTCGCTGTGATCTCAGTGAAACCAATATCCCCATTGTTATAGCAGCTTGCTGTGTGCTCCACAATCTGTGTGAGAGCAAGGGGGAGACCTTTATGTCAGGGTGGGAGCTAGAGGCAAATAGCCTGGCTGCTGATTACGTCCAGCCAGACAGCCGGGCGATTAGAAGATCCCAGCGGGACGCCCTGTGCATCCGGGAGGCTTTGAAAGCTAGGTTCCTGAGTGAGCAGGGCAACCTGTGACTTTTCAGTTTGTGGACAGAAAAGCTGAACCTGCCCCCGTTTCTTTACCCAGTTCATTTTCACTATACTCTCCAGTTACATACCCCCTTCACCCCCTTCCCCTTCCCAAAAAATAAAATCATTTCTATTTTGTTAATGAACACCGTTGTCTGTATTGCTGTTTTCGCGGGAATGTTTTAAACCGGGGACGCAGACTGTGGCGGGGGGCGGGTTTAGTGTTCTGATGCAAATGATGCTTCTAAACTCCCAGAATGACAGGCTCCGCACTGGTGCACTGGTTATTTCAATGGAGCCTGCCAGCACTCCTGGGGGGGACTGCGTGTATGTGTCGGCTATGTGACTTTCTGGCAGGGGGGGGTAGGGTTACATATCCCCTGCTGCGTGGATCTGTGAGCCAGGATAAGGACCGCTGCATAAGATCTGTAACTGCCCTCCCCCGCCACAAAGTCACAGAGCAACCCCCCCCC
>NW_020664531.1:2866405-2877230 GCF_002925995.2 Terrapene triunguis | reverse complement strand
CCCCCCCCCAGAACATGAAAACCACCTCCCAGACTGACCAGGGTAACCAGTGACTGCACTGTGTATGTGTCCTGATGCTGGACCTGACACCGCCTCTGTACCCTGCTAAAGGTCACTGTACTGTCCAATTACCAAGCCCCTTCCCCCCCTCCAGACAGACTCTCCCTCAAAAGAACCTGACTGAAACAGTAATGAACAGAAACAAACATTTTATTGTGAACCACACATGAAACGTGGGGGGTGAAACTTGGACGGGGGCTTGTGTGAGGTGGGTAGGAAAGGACTTATCAAATTTTGGGGAATGTCAGCCTTCTAGTGCTAGAGCAGTCTGCAGGGGTTGACTGAAAGTTTTAACGGCCCTTCCCGCCCCTCCTTCTTTGGAGTTTGGGTGAGGGTGGTGTGGGACTTGGTGGCGGGTGAGGGCAGTTACAGATAGACTGCAGTGGGGCTCTGTCCTCCTGCTCCGGTCTTGCAGAACATCCACAAGGCGCCGGAGCGTGTCCGTTTGCTCCCTCATTAGTCCAAGCAGCTTTTCAGTAGCCTGTTGGTCCTCCTCACGCCACCTCTCCTCCCGTTCCATGACTGCTCGGTGCATTTGTGACAAGTTCTCGCTCCACTGTGTCTGCTGGGCTGCCTGGGCTCGGGAGCAGCCCATTAGTTCTGAGAACATGTCTTCACGCGTCTTCTTCTTCCTCCGCCTAATCTGCGCTAGCCTCTGGGAGTGTGCTGACAGGCTGGGTTGGGAGACAGTCGCAGATGTGTCTGTGTGAATTGTAAAAAGGGAGTGAATTCCTGAGACAGATAAATGAAATTGTACACAAAGAACCTAGTCTTTCTCTGTGAACAAGACCATGCACTGCACCTCTCACATGCGCACTCAGGACAAGGTCGAATTTTCGGCCCTCGCCTTCAGTGCCTGTGGACTTGCGGTGGTCTTGGAGTGATCTGAGAAGCGTGGCTGGAGACCTGAACTTCTGGAGCGGGCAATCATGGTAAGCCGTAGACTTGTGGCTGCTTAAAACTCTATTAGTAGCACTGGCCTCCTTTCACATTGAAAGCAATGCCAGTCTCTGCTGCCAGCAATCAGGACAGCATCAACTCTGCCCCTGTCCCACCCCCTCGCGGCTGTCCCAGGGAAAGATCCCTGTAGGCTGCCCCTCTCCCTCCACCGCGTGGCTGTAAAGCAGTCCCAATACTAACATTCCCCTCCCTAATTCAAAGCAGGGCATCATGAGCGACATCACCCTCCTGAGGATCTCGGACACCCAGAAGGAACGCATGCTGAGGGAAAGCATGCAGAAACCGGGGCCGTATGCCGCCATGCTATGTCGAGCCATGATCCCGGAGTACTTGATTGTGGCGTGGCGGGGACACGTGTGCTACCACGGAGGGCCCAGTAAGATCGCCCTACCCAGGAACCTGATAAACAGGCTGGAAATCTACCTCCACGAGACCTACGAGGAGTTCTCCTACGAGGATTTCTCATCAATCCCCGGCCATATTAACCGGATTTTTGCCTAGGTGCACTGGGACTATAGAGTGGAGCGTCTTGGGCCGCAGAATCATGAAGTACCGGACATTGTAAAAATTTTTTAAAATACTTGGGACTAAATTGTGAAGAGCCTAAGGCAGACAAATCATGAGAAACCCTTTCTTACCATTGTAAATATTCCAGTTTTGTAGCAGATAATTTTTTACTTGTTTAAAGCACTTTGGTAAAAACACATTGTTAATAGTATGAATATTCCCGTTCTGTTCAAAATAAATGTTTACATGTTTACAGCACTTACTGCTTGATCCTTCCCCTGATTCTGTGTCCGGGGTAAGGGATGGGGACGGTTGGTACGGGATCTCGGTAAGGGTGATGAAGAGCTCCTGGCTGTCGGGGAAATCAGCGGTGCCAGCGCTGTCGACTGCCTCGTCCTCCTCATCTCCTTCTTCATCTTCCCCGTCCGCTAACATGTCCGACGAGGAACCGGCCGCGGACAATATCCCATCCTCAGAGTCCACGGTCACGGGTGGGGTAGTGGTGGCGGCCGCACCCAGGATGGAATGCAGTGCCTGGTAGAAACGGGATGTGTGGGGCTGGGATCCGGAGCGTCCGTTAGCCTCTTTGGTTTTTTGGTAGCCTTGTCTCAGCTCCTTGATTTTCACGCGGCACTGCGTTGCATCCCGGCTGTAGCCTCTCTCTGCCATGGCTTTAGAGATCTTCTCGTAGATCTTAGCATTCCTTCTTTTGGAGCGCAGCTCTGAAAGCACGGACTCATCGCCCCACACTGCGATGAGATCCAAGACTTCCCGATCCGTCCATGCTGGGGCCCTCTTTCTATTGGATTGCACGGCCATCTCTGCTGGAGAGCTCTGCATCGTTGCCACTGCTGCTGAGCTCACCACGATGTCCAAACAGGAACTGAGATTCAAACTGCCCAGACAGGAAAATGAATTCAAATTTTCCCGGGGTGTGGCTGGTCAGAGCATCCGAGCTCGGACTGCTGTCCAGAGCGTCAACAGAGTGGTGCACTGTGGGATAGCTCCCGGAGCTATTAGCGTCGATTTCCATCCACACCTAGCCTAATTCGATATGGCCATTTCGAATTTAGCGCTACTCCTCTCGTTGGGGAGGATTACAGAAATCGATTTAAAGAGAGCTCTATGTCGAACTAAATGGCTTCGTGGTGTGGACGGGTGCAGGGTTAATTCGATATAACGGCGCTAAATTCGACATAAAAGCCTAGTGTAGACCAGGCCTATAAGTATCTACACGGGGAACAAATATTTAATAATGGGCTCTTCACTCTAGCCGAGAAAGAAATAACGTGATCCAATGGCTGACAGCTGAAACTCGACAAATTCAGACTGGAAATAAAGTATAATTTTTTAATGCTGATAATAATTAACCATTGGAAAAAATTTAAATCAACAATTTTTATATCAAGATTGGATTTTTTTCCCCCTAAAAGTTCTGCTCTAGGATATATTTTCGGGGACTTCTATGGCCCATATTATACAGAAGGGCAGACTAGATGATCACACTGGACCCTTCAGGCATTGGAATCTAAGTGGATAAAGAGCCACGCTATGTTAGCATAGGTTAAATATACACATATATAACTTCACCAACCATTTAAATACACCAAACCATTTTATATAGCAGGTGAAGTTCATGCCTTCAATCTTGTTAATAGGCATCCAATATGGGTTTGGGGTAGGAACAGAAATAAAATCAGCATTATCCAGTGCACAAGAGGAAGAGGAGAGACTATTATGGAAAAACAGTCAATATATTTTGGAACAATTATCTCAATTTCTCTCCACATTCAGATAACTCCCAAACATCAAGCTGAAGTCCATTGCTAAGTACACAGCTGATATATTACGTGTCAACAAAAATGTTATGAACTATTTTCCTTATTTCCCCACATCAAAGTAAATACCAAATAAATCCCAAAGTAAATCCACATCTCAATACTTGTCACTTCATAGATAAAATGAAGGAAATACTATATATAAGGCCTTTTTTTTTTTTTGGCTGAATTCCCAAGAAACTCAGAGGATCAAAAAAGTAACACAGCCTATTTAAGACACTTTGCTGATAATGAATACCTGCATTCCAATGTTTCTCAAGATACACTCCTGGATGCCTAAATGCTTTCCATTAAAATAAGAACACTTTGCATTTCAATAGCACTCCCCAAAGAGCTCCAAGAACTTCATAAACATTAATAAAGTAAGGACTTGTCTACACTACAGAGTTTTGTCCACAAAACGTATGTCAACACTCAAAAATCACTATAATAAAAATTGGTATTTCATGTTCACACTCACTCCTCTTGGCAGAGCATGTTCACAGTTGGGGCACTATCATTGACAGTATGAGCAATGCACTGTGGGTACCTATCCCACAGTCCAGCTCAACACCTTCTACTGCTAGGTGTTGTGAGAAGGCAGAGCGGATCACAGCACATCTTGGGACCAGGCTCAATGTCCTGTGATGCATTGCTTTCTGTCCCAGCATTCCATGGGCTTCCGGCTTTCTTTCGCGGCATTTTTCAATAGCCCATCTTTGCTGTGCATCCCAGCATCCTTGTGAGAAGGGATGGATCCTGCACTGCTCTCCTATACTCTGATAACTATCACGAAGACATTGCAGGTGGCAGTGCAGTTAATCGTGAAGTTCCTAACTGAAGAAGACTCCCAGTCGCCTGACATGCTATGTGACATGGATAGGAGCAACTTTAGATTGCTTTTGGCATTCACAGAACAGCTGCAGAGGGTGGACCATCACTTTTAGGCTCAGGAAACAAGCACTGAATGGGAGGATCGTATCATCATGCAGGCATGGGATGATGAGTAGTGGCTACAGAACTTTTGGATGCGGAAAGACACCTTCCTGGAACTGTGTGCGGAGTTCACCCCAGCACTGCTGCGCAAGGACACCAGAATGAGAGCTACCATATTGGTAGAGAAGTGTGTGGCAAGTGCTGTGTGGGAGATAGTGACTCCAGACTGCTACCAGTCAGTCGTGAATCAATTTGGAGTCGCGACATCGATCCTTCGGGCTGCATTAATGTAAGTGTGTAGGGCAATTAATTGCATCCCGCTATGAAGGACTGTGACTCTGGGAAATGTGCGTGAAATAGCAGATGGCTTTGCAGTAATGGGTTTCCCTAACTGTGGCGGAGCAATAGATGGCACACATATTCCAATTTTGGCACCAGACCACTTTGAGATGGAGTACATGAATACAAAGGGATAATTCTCCATGGTGTTGCAGGTGCTTGTGGATCACAGTGGGCATTTCACTGACATCAACGCAGGGTGTTGCAGGAAGGTGCATGATGCACACATCTTCAGGAACTCTGGCCTGTATAGAAAGCTACAAACGGGGACTTTCTTTCCAGACCAGAAGATTACAGCGGGGGATATTGAAATGCCCATAGTGATCCTGGGAGACCCGGTATACCCCTTACAGCCATGGCTGATAAAACCTTATACAGGAAACCTGGGAAGCAGTAAGGAGTGGTTCAACAACAGGCTGAGTAGGTGCTGGATGACACTGGAATGTGCCTTTGGCAGATTAAAGGTGCTCTGGCGATGCCTTTATGGCATGTTAGACATCAGTGAGGATAATATTACGATGGTCATAGCTGCATGTTGTACATTGAATAATCTTTGTGTAGCAAAGGGTGAAAGGTTTACTCAGGGGTGGAGTGTTGAGGCAGACCCCTTGATCTTGAGCAGCCAGATACCAGGCCTATCAGAGGAGCCCAGAGGGGGGCAATTCGAATAAGGGAGGCTTTGAGGCAACACTTTGAAAAGGAGAACCAGTAATGTACATCTCCATGATTTGTGCTGCAATGGCAATGTTACATTACATGTAGTTTTTCTAGGAAGCAATGGTGACAGTTGGGGCCTTACATTTCAATAAGCAAATGATTAAACTGCCTGTGCATGTATTGGTAGTGCCTGCTATCTCAATTTGTAGGAAACAAATAAATGTGAGTTACCATTCAAAAACTTTGCTTTTATTGCACAAGAAACCACACACACACACACACACAGATGCTTGGTGGAAACAGAGGTGCCAGGGAAGGGCAGACTTTCAGAGCTGTTATTTTGAAAGTTGTCCAAGGAGGTAGAGTGAAGGGGAAACAGAAAGGACTATGCGGACAGAGTTTGCGGGGCATGAAAAAGAGTTCTGAATATGCTGCAGACCATCTGCTCAGACTGCAGCAGTATTAAGCACTTCAGCATCTGCGTTTGCTCCTCTATCACTAATCATCCATTCAGTAGCATCATTCAACTCCTGATTTTCTTTTCTGTCCTGCCTTTCGGCTTCCCTCCACTCCTTGCGTTCCATTTTCTCTGCATTGGAGAAGTGCAGTAATTCCTGGAACACATCTTCTTTGCTCTGTCTTGGGTGCCTTCTTACCTGGCAGAGATGCTCAGCCGGTACGTGTGGGGTGTTCCTGAAGGCCACATCTGCTGAAGCAGAAGGAACAATGCACAGAAGCATGATTGTTAAATTCACGCACAGCATTGAAACATTTCAGTAAAATACACCTATTGTAACATAACAATCACTTTCTCACTGACCCTTGGCAAGCACACACCTCTGCGAACACCCAAAGCATGGAGAATGTTGGCTGGGAGTGGGGTGGGGGTGGGGAGGCTCTACACAGGGAAAAGAGCACTCTGCAAGTGTTGTGGTGCAGCCAATTAGGGGGAAAATGCTAAAACTCCCACACTTTCCACAGGCAGGGGTCATTGTAGCAGATCTCTCTCTGCTGAGTGTAAGCGGGCAAGTGAGGGTACATCTACTACACGCTTGTGGCTTCTGCCCTGGTCCCTATGCTGCTCGCCTGTGTGTCGCTTTGGTCCCTGAACAAGTGATTGCCGAATGGCACAGGAAAGTTTCCTACAATAGGGGAAGGAACAAAGCAGCTCTGCCAAGGAACCTTCAGCAGAGGATTTCCAAGTACCTCCTGGAAACTTTCCTGGAGATCTCTCTGGAGGATTCCTGTGAAATCTTGGTGTGCATCAATACCCTGTTCTGCTGTACAGATTAGCTACACAGGGAAATGTCCAGCCCAGAGAAACAACCATCCTTGTACATTTCTATACCCTGAACCCAAATCCACACTACACAAACCACAGCCACTTACCAGGTGTCTCCTCTCCTGCTTTTTGCTCACTGAAGAGCAACTGCTGAGACTAGCCAGTGCCTGGCTGCCTGTCCCACTGGGCAACCCAGCCAGAAGCTCCACATCATCATCTAACTCCACCTCTTCATCAATGACTTTGTCCTCTGGGTTAGGTATCCATGGGGCTCTTGGTGGAGGAGGTGAAGTCAACATCAAGGATAGCATCCAGCTCCTTATAGAACCAACAAGTCTTAGCTGAAGTACCGGAGCGACGATTTGCCTCCCTTGCCTTATGGTATGTCTGCCTCAGCTCCTTTATCTTCGCTCTGCACTGCAGTGTGTCCTGATCATAGCCCTTTTCTCACAAGCCTCGAGAAATCTGCCCATAGGTATCAAAATTCCTACGGCTCAAGCGCAGCTGGGACTGTACAGCCTCCTCTCCCTATATACTGAGCAGATCCAGCAGCTCCGCAGTGGTCCAAGAGGGAAAGTGTTTGCTGCAATAACCCGCCATAGTCACCTGGGAAGATGTGATGAGACCTCTCCATGCCGAGCAAACAGGAAAAATTCCTGGGGCTTCTAAGGGGGAGGGGTGGATGGTTGTTTACCTGGCTGCAGGGCAATGGAGTTCAAACTGCTGACCAGAGTGGTCACGACGGGCATTGTGGGACATCTCCTGGAGGCCAATTAAAGCGACAAAAATCAAGTGTTGTGTCTATACTGGCACTTCGTTGACAAAAATTTTGCAAAAAAGCCTTGTCTCTCTCATTGGCATGATTTTATTTTGTCGCCAAAACGACATTTTTGCCGCAAAAAATTGCATCGCAGTGTGTACACATTCACTCTTTTGTCGACAAAACTTTGTAGGGTAGACAAGGCCTTAGCCTCACACCACCATTGTGTGGAAGGAATTTTTCTAGCCATTTACCATTGGGAAACTGAGGCACTTAGAATTTAAACAATTAAACCATGGTGACAAGGTAAATCTAGCAAAATGGGAAACAGAACCAGACTCTCAGGTCTATTGCTTAATCCTTGTATTGATTTTTCATGGATTTCATGACATGTCCTTTGGGGAGTTTCTGAAGAATCCTAAGCAATGCAATTAAATTAGCTGCCTGTGAAATAGTGATGGGCAAACCCAGTAAATATTTGAGTTCACGTTTGTGTAGGCACAGAGAGAAGTTAAGATTCTTAACTGAACTATCACATGCTATTCAGCTTGCAAAACTGAACTCGCAAGAAGGGGTTTTCATGTATTTTCAGGTGCATACTGCTTCTGCTCATGCAGGAAATTCCACAGAAAGAGCTCTCTCTCATAGTGTTTTGACATATTCACCTTCATTCATAATTGGAACCAGAAAAATGAAATTTGCACTAGAAGAATCAACTTATGTGTTATTAGAACTGGTTTGTCCCTCACTAGTTTAAATACAATAGAAAATTTTACTGACCTTTCAGTAAGATCTGATAATTTTGAGTGAGGGCTTTCTCCTGTGCTCATTCAGGTCATTGGATCTTTGTCACTGATTTGAATAGCAACAGGAGCAGGCCCTTAATCAGAACTAACATCAGAAACAAATTAGGAAGACCAACAGCATTATTATTTGAAATTAATTGTGGCCTTGATTCTGGGGTTCAGTTTTGTGAAGACCATTTAAAAAAAATCTCCCGCTGAGAGGACAGTGATATGGTTCTTTGCTGGCCAAGTTTGTTTCATCATTAGCTTGTGCTCCCTGTCTGTTTGTTGTATCCATCTGTTGTTTTAACTTATGTTTAGACTGTAAACGCCTCAGGGCAATGGCTTTTTTATTATGTGTTTGTACAGCACCTACCACAATCCTAGGTGTACTGCAGTAGTACAAATATTAAAGCTAATATTTTTCAAGAATAATATGTGCATGTACAAAAATTCAATATTCAATTGCATATGCACTTCTCTCTACCCAGTTTAGAAACTTAGTCATACTGGATAGTTTATTTCAAAAAAGGAATTTTCAAACAGTTTTTTTAATACCTCCCCAGCAATATTTCAGCCCTTCCATTCAGTAAATGGAGCTGTTATTTTCCCCTCAGTGGGTGCTGACATTTTTCTTTTTTTTTTAATTTCTGATACATATACATTTCTACAATCAATCCAAAGAGGAGATGTAACTCAGAAAGAAGGAAACAACTGGCAACAGGAAAAGAGTAAGAAAGAGGAAGTGAACAAGAGGAGAGATGGTGGATGGGGTAGTGTGTGTGAATGAAGAACATGAAAAATGAAAGTATACAACCTGAACAGGTGTACAGTGTGTAAGCAGGGAATGAATTCTTCCCTGACAGCGAGCTGGGAGCGGGAGAGACTTTGGGTGTGTTTATGTAACTATAGTTTGCTCCTGCTCTGCTTAGATATCCAGCACATAGAGTGGTGTTTTGCTCAAAGTAATCAACTGTGGCTGGTGTTGGGTTACAAATCACTTTAGTACTGAATGCAGGGGTAGTGAAATGCTGTTATCAAAATGTTGTAATTATTGTAGGAATACAGGGAAGCAGGACTGTGCTTAACTTGTCCCAAATAAGGGGGTCATCTTCAGCTGAAAGGACCTCATTAAACCAGGGGCTTGAAAGTCAGAGCCCTGAGAAAGAAAGAGGGGTAGGGACAGATGTTCTAGACAGGAGATATGTGGACTCTCCCTAGGAGTCCCCAGACTGGTTTAACCTGTTCCTCTCAATTGTTCAAATAAAGAGCTAAATAAGCTTTATTAGGAGCCTCTTTTGTTATTTTAAATGCTCAATCAGAGTTGAAATCAGTTGTGGTAGGACTGTGTTTCTGCCCAGACTGCTAAGAGCTAAAAATCACTGAAAGCTGAAATCACTTCAAATGGGGCAGTGTTTCTGTCTAGCCTGCAAAGAGCTGAAGAGACTGATGTGCAGAGGTCACAGCAGAGAGGCAGGTAGCAGCAGCAGGTGACTGACCCTCAGCTGGCAAACAAGTGTCTGGAAGGTCGCAATGAGCAGCCAGCAGGGAACTACATTTCCCAGCATTCACTTGGCCACTACCAACAGGAAAGGGGGAGGGAGTGAGGAAGCTGAGACCTCATGCTGCAGCTTGCTATGAATGGAGAGCAGCACTGTGAGTAGGGATTCCATATTTTAACATTTAAAAAATAGGACATTCCACGGAGAGGGAGGGTAGCCCCACCTTGCCCCCATCCACTCCCTCCGACTGCCCCCCACAGAAACCCCAACCCATCCAACCCCCCCCGCTCCCTGTCCCCTGATCACCCCCTCCCAGGACCCCTGCCCCAACTGCCCCCCAGGACCCCACCCCCTATCTAAGCCCCAATGGTCCTTGTCCCCAACTGCCCCCTCCTGAGACCCCCCCAACTTCCCCCCTAGGACCCCACCCCCTACCTGTCCCCTGACAAACCCCTGGGACTCCCATGCCTATCCAACCGCTTCCTGTCCCGACTGCCCCCCGAACCTCTGCCCCATCCAACCCCCCTTGCTCCCTGTCCCTTGACTGCCCCCCCGGAACCCCTTACCCCTTCTCCAGCCCCCCAGCCCCCTTACCGTGCCACTCAGACCAGCGTGTCTGGCTTTGCGCAGCACCAGACACGCTACTGCATACATGCTGCCGTGCTCCCCTGCGGATCCACAGCCCCCCCGCACCTGCCTTCCAGATTTGAACACCTCAAAATTCAGGAGTACTCAAGCTCAGTTTGGGCAGCTGTTACTTCATTTCTCCCAAATCAAATATACTGATCCACTGTAACTTGCTGTAGAAAAAGTAGGATAAAATTGAGCAAGAAATGCTTCCCAGTGGTTATTAGGACTGGAATTGCTATTTTCAACAGCCATTGCCTTTTTGTTTGTTTGTTTGTTTAAAAGGAAGACAGTGATATTGCATTGGCAAATTCCCCATAGAAAGAAAGAGTGGAACAAAAGAATAATAAAGGCACCTCAACTTTTCCTCATTTATGTAGGACAGTCTTATAATATGCATCCAGATATCCTCCAATCACACAAGCTGAAAATTGTTCCACTTTACTGCAGTTCTGTAACCATATGGGAACCAATGCTGTCTGTGTTCTGTGCACATCTAAAATTCCTACTGAATGACCTGCCCTGGGAGCGAGTTACCAGTGACCCAGGGCTGCGGCGGAAGGAGGGTGCAGGTGGGGGGGGGGGGGGGGGCG
>NW_020664531.1:2865225-2866005 GCF_002925995.2 Terrapene triunguis | reverse complement strand
ACCCCCTACCTGTCCCCTGACAAACCCCTGGGACTCCCATGCCTATCCAACCGCTTCCTGTCCCGACTGCCCCCCGAACCTCTGCCCCATCCAACCCCCCTTGCTCCCTGTCCCTTGACTGCCCCCCCGGAACCCCTTACCCCTTCTCCAGCCCCCCAGCCCCCTTACCGTGCCACTCAGACCAGCGTGTCTGGCTTTGCGCAGCACCAGACACGCTACTGCATACATGCTGCCGTGCTCCCCTGAGGATCCACAGCCCCCCCGCACCTGCCTTCCAGATTTGAACACCTCAAAATTCAGGAGTGCTCAAGCTCAGTTTGGGCAGCTGTTACTTCATTTCTCCCAAATCAAATATACTGATCCACTGTAACTTGCTGTAGAAAAAGTAGGATAAAATTGAGCAAGAAATGCTTCCCAGTGGTTATTAGGACTGGAATTGCTATTTTCAACAGCCATTGCCTTTTTGTTTGTTTGTTTAAAAGGAAGACAGTGATATTGCATTGGCAAATTCCCCATAGAAAGAAAGAATGGAACAAAAGAATAATAAAGGCACCTCAACTTTTCCTCATTTATGTAGGACAGTCTTATAATATGCATCCAGATATCCTCCAATCACACAAGCTGAAAATTGTTCCACTTTACTGCAGTTCTGTAACCATATGGGAACCAATGCTGTCTGTGTTCTGTGCACATCTAAAATTCCTACTGAATGACCTGCCCTGGGAGCGAGTTACCAGTGACCCAGGGCTGCGGCGGAAGGAGGGTGCAGGTGGGGGGGGG
>NW_020664531.1:2847693-2865125 GCF_002925995.2 Terrapene triunguis | reverse complement strand
CTCCTCCCCAAGCACGCCGCCACCACTCTAATTCTCCTCCCCTCCCAAACAGCTGATTGGCACCGCAAGCCTGGGAGGCGGGAGAAGTGGAGCAGCAACGGCGTGCTCGGGGAGGGGGCATAGTAGAGGTGAGCTGGGGTGGGAAGCCCTGCGGCAGCTCCCCCCCCCCGCCCTGAGGCACCCCCGCGACAGCTCCCCCCTCCCGGCCCGGGGAGCCATGCAGCAGCTCCTCACCTCTGCTCTGCCTCCTCCCCGAGCACGCCGCCCCCGCCGCCTCCTCCCCAAGCACGCCGCCCCCGCTCTAATTCTCCTCCCCTCCCAGGCTTGCGGCGCCAAACAGTTGATTGGCGCTGCAAGCCTGGGAGGCGGGAGAAGTGGAATAGCGACCAGGCGCTCGGGGAGGGGGCATAGGAACGCTGTAAAAAAAAATTGGGGGCACTGCTTTTTGGCACCCCCAAATCTTGGCGCCCTAGGCAACCGCCTAGTTTGCCTTAATGGTAGCACCGGCCCTGTGCTCATGGTTTATGTTTATCAACCCTGCTTGCGGTGTTTTCCCAAATTAACGCCGAGTTACTTCCTTCCTTTTATTAAATGTTTATTTTCTACACTCAGACTCTGTGCTTTCAAGAGGGGAAGTATTGCCTCTCAGAGGCGCCCTGGAGTGGTGTGTAATTTTCCTAGGTTACTGAGTGGGGCTCGAGCCAGTTCTGTGTTGTATCGATGGAAAGTAACCCCTAGATATTGAACCCGGCCCAGGATGCTGCTGGCTCTGCCTGCAGAAGGGTTACAAGTGTATAACAATGGATCATAGATCACTCAAGTCAAGTGAAGACCTTGCATTATCTCTCAAGACCTTTGCATAGCATTCTTTGCAATGCAGCCAAATCACAAAGTTCTTAAAACTATAACTATGCGTGATGATGTTGAACCCTTCCATCTCTGCAATGAAGAAGCCAGTTATCTTAAGGGCTGGATGTTTGGAAATGCTGTAATATTCAGGATCTGAATTGCACAGGCTGACTGGTACTAGTTAGTGTGGATTTGTTGAGCATTAACTTTCACCGATAGTCCAGTCAGAATTCCTGTATGCCACATATAAAGTTGTTACTAAATTCTTCCCAACTTCCATCGTGCCACTATTGAAACAAGCTACAGAACGTTTTATATACATCTGCTGCTGTACTGTGTAATATAGTGATGGAATTATTCTATTTCTGAACTATAAAGGGAATTTCCTGTCTTTCTTCAGACTTCTTCCCTTCTCATCCTGGGCTAGAGAGCAGCAGGCGGTCTCTAAACACAAGAAGAGACCAGAAGGTGCCAGCCCTGCACTCAGTTGAAGGGAGGAGACAGAAGTCTGCAAAGAGAAGCAAACTCCACTTAATTTACAATGATGGCCATTCAGCTAGTCCGTTAATACTAATATCTGTCAGCTCTTTCATATGCAGCAAATGATTAACTGCTAAAAGAAGGAGAACATGCTGGGAGAAACGGCATCACATTGTATCCATCCCAAATACTTGTATTATCCTTACTTGTAAAAATGATATAAGAATGGGGAGGGGGCAGGGGAGAAGAGACAAATTCCAATTCCCCCTTTTAGAATTCACTGTTGCTAGAAATTCACCTAACATGGAGCATGGTGACATTAGAAGTAGAATTGTACGAACAGCAGCGTTTGGGGAGGATTGCTGGCAATTCCAAAAATCTCAAACAAACAAACAAACAAGTTAAACTAAAAATGACATTTGCCTCAAGTTTTGCTAAAATGTTGTACAAATGGTTTGGGATCAAATGAAAACATTTGTTTAGAATTTGATGATTTAAAAAAAGTTTGATTTTTTTAAAATAAAATCAAAAGAATTTTTGAAATAATTTCAGAATTTGTTTAAGAGTTTTTTTTTTTTAAATCAAACAATTTGGTGTCACTGAATCTTCAAACATATTTTTTAAACCCCACCCCCCCCCAGCTCCAAATTAGGAGATTAGCACTTTGTGTTAATCCCTAGTAGGTTAATGATTTTTGCTTGAGGTAGCAATGTGGGATTAAGTTCTCAGTGTTTCATTTATCCCATCTGTAAAATGTTGCTAATAAAATATATTACCTATTAGAAGAGTAACTAGATAATGGCCCAGATCCTGGATTCTTTTCAAACACAAATCTTTCATTAAAGTAACCGGGAGAGTTAAGTATGCAAAGAAATTCAGGATCAATTCCAGTGTTAGTGTGGACTTTTGAATGCGATATGGGCCTGATCCAAAGCCCATTGAAGTCACTGGCAGGCTTTCCATTGACTTCAATAGGCTTAAATCACACCCTACTAGTGGCATGGTTTATTGTCACCCGTGAAAATCTCCTTTTCATTTTTATTAAAAAAGTACAAAACCCATTTTTATTATCCAATTTGGATTTCTTTTAAACAGAGTAATAAAACTGTTTCAACCTTCATTTTTGTTCTCTTAACAGAGTCTCAGACACTGGTGTTCTAATTTTAGCTAACTACCCCTTGTTCCTCCCAAACCCCACAAGAAACCAGATGAGGGAAATAAAAAGGCTAAATTCGATTTTTTAAAAATTAGTTTCATTTTAATTTAAAAATTGAAAGTTAAGTGCAGTTGTGAGCAGCTGAGCTAACTCAGGGGATGTTAGTTACTTGGGTATAGTCCATGAGATTTTTTTTAAAGAAAATAGAATATTAAAATCATTGAATTATTAAAAATATCCAGGTGATCCCTCCAACAGTGAACTTAATTAGAATGAATTCACTGATATGGTGCGTATTTCTTAATGCCAAATACCTTTCAGTATCTTAATGGAGCTCTGTAGAGAGCATCTGTAGAGAGGGATCAATCTGCTTTAATGAACACGGTGACATCTAAAAGGTAAAAGTGGTACAAAAAGTGCTCTCTGAGCTTTTGTAAAGCTCTGAGTTATCAGACTCAAAACAGAGGAGTCAATCCTTACTCTGAGGAGCCTCCACTGGGAAAAAACCACTTAGCAACATTGGTTAGTTTAAAAAAACATCACTTGAAACTATACTTTCCCCATATGGTCTGCTTTCTAATTACATGTGGAAACATGCAAAGAGAAACTCATTCACAACTGCATCCGAATGGAAAGTTAAACACATACTGGGAGGGCTTTAAATATACAGGGTGCATCATCTTTATTCAAGCCATCATGTAGCTCCTTCCTATCTGGAATTTCTGTGCTTCAGGTAGAAAGTTGAGGGGAGGGGGGGAAATCCAGCACCCAGGCATAGGACTCAAGCCTATGCTATGCTGCACTGGTGTACAAGAGGCAAGGAAAAAAAAAAAGTATAGTGAGCTTCCCTTCCCTATGTACCCTGAGCGAGCAAGTAAGCAGGACATGATCCTTTCATTGTACGTTAATACACTGCATCTGGGGTCTGGCTAACAACTCAGTTTATGTACCTTATCCTAAAGGACTAGCTGGCAGGTAACAGGAATTCTCTCTCTAGTGCATCTTCTCCTTCATCCCCCAACTAAGAAATCCTGCCCTGGTTAGTGGAATACATGTGGCAGAGATTACATCAAGGACCAGATCCTCAGCTGGTGTAAAGCAATTAAATTTGATTGACTCCAAAGGAGGTATGCCAGTGTGCACCAGTTGAGGGTTTGGCTGCAAGGCTGCTCTCTGCTGCTCATCACTGAAATGATCAGGGCAGGATTTGATCTTTAGGACCAGATTGTGCTCATACAGGTGAGCACTTAGTTACCTGCCATTAGTGGGATTACTCAAGAGTGGGGTGCACAATTGGTCTCAAAGGGATTTTTATTTCCCAAGGCAGAGAGGAATGTTCTATAGGACAGAATATGGTATCCTTAATCACACTGATCAGTACCTTTGCCCCTAGGAAGTCCCACTGAAATACATAAAACTACATATGGAGTGACATGAGTAAGCATATCATAATCTAACCTTATTAACAGGGGTTTACACTATTATTCTGCCATTCTTACTCACCTTACACTGAGTTGTCCCCAGTGATAAGGGGTATCAGAATCTAGTTCTTATTGTTTTGTAGAGACTAGTAAAATCTGGACTCCATTGAAGTCATTGTCTTTTTTTATTATTATTATTAGACTACTGTATGTTGTATATATTCCAATGCTTATATAAAAAATTAAGGACTAAACACTTGACAGGGCTGCTTCTGCTGCACTTGTCTGATTAGTACCCGATCCCCCGAAAATCTAATTCTCCTGGTTTGTGCCTTTGCCCCAGCAACCCATCATGTCAGTGCCCTCTCTCTTGATCTGTTCTCCCTATGACACATTCCATCCCTATAGAGACCAGTTCCCAGTAAGTTCAAAAGGAGATGAAGTAACATAGCTCCTGCTGTTAAATACAGCTTTGAAGTCAAACTCCCTTGATGATTACACAAAAGTTTCAATCTTCATCTGCTACCCTATTTATATTGGTAGTGCAGGGGCGGCTCCAGGCACCAGCACACCAAGCGCGTGCCTGGGGCAGCAAGCCGCGGGGGGCAGTCAGGCTGCCTTTGGCAGCATGCCTGCGGGAGGTCCACCGGTCCCGCGGCAATTCGGCGGAGGGTACACCGAAGGCGCGGGACCGGCGGATCTCCCGCAGGCATGCCGCCAAATCTGCGTTACTAGCTGCCCTCCCGCAGGCGTGCCGCCGAACGCTGCCTGACTGCTGTGCTTGGGGCGGCAAAATACATAGAGCCGCCCCTGGGTAGTGCCACCTATAG
The DNA here is from genome assembly GCF_002925995.2 of Terrapene triunguis. NCBI lineage: Eukaryota > Metazoa > Chordata > Testudines > Emydidae > Terrapene > Terrapene triunguis. The sequence continues at coordinate 2,860,389 of NW_020664531.1, read as the reverse complement.
CTGAGCACCAGGATTTCTACAGAACCTAAATGTGGTTTATTTTTCTTGTCTCTCTTTCTTTATCCTCTTTAGCTTTGTCATTTTTATTTTGCTCTTCTTTATTTCTCTTCTCTTAGGGGTTGCAAGAAAAAACAGATTCAAGGGTTCCCTCTGCTTCCAAGCTTTCCCACCTAATCCCACCACTGGATTCCCCTCCACTGGATTCCATAACTTGGAATGGCCAATCCTCTAAAGGTTCAGAGTCTAAGTGTAATTTAGAATTGGTTGAAAAATGGAATTCCTATCCTGAAGGAAATTCAGGAATTTCAAAATTTGTTTTTGTCCCAAATCAGGACCCAAAGTCAAAATCTCTGAATTTTTCATGAAACAAAATATTCTGAAATATTCTGTTTTGACCTCATTGAAATGTTTCAACTATTATGAATTATATTCTATAATATTATATAGCATAAAATCAAAATAATAAAGTGAATGTGAAACATTGATCATTTCTTGTCAGAAACATTAACAAAATCAAAATGTTAATTAAGCTCATTGAGCCTTGGAATAGAGTCTTATGTATTTACTCAAAAAAAAAAAAAGTCATGTGCCCAATATGACCTTGGCTCTTTAATTTTTAACAAACTTTCCCAATTAAGCTGTTCAGGCCACAGACTTAAATATGGGGGAGGGATAGCTCAGTGGTTTGAGCACTGGCCTGCTAAACCCAGGATTGTGAGTTCAATCCTTGAGGGGGCCACTTGGGGATCTGGGGCAAAAATCAGTACTTGGTCCTGCTAGTGAAGGCAGGGGGCTGGACTTGATGACCTTTCAAGGTCCCTTCCAGTTCTAGGAGATAGGATATCTCCATTATAAAATAAAATAAAAATTTGTTCATCTACTTTAAATGGATTTATTCTGTAATGACGGCTGAAATTGCTGAATGAAATAGTGGCAGGAGGAGGGACCTCACATTATATTTGAGTGTCTAGACTAACTTGAGCCTATTCCCACTAGAAGAGGAAAGGGCTGATCCACAGCAGAGCTAAAGGTCAGAGCAAAAGAGCCATTGCCTGCAAGGCTGGCAAAGAGAAACAGCCACAACCACATATAGTAGTTTCAGGAGAAGAGCAGCTTAGCCTGAGGAAATTATGAGGCATGTCATTGACTGCAGAGAGCTGGGTGAGGATGGAAGTAGCTCTGGGCTCTAGTGTACCCAATAAAAATCCCTCCTCATCCAGGTGTGAGGGATAATCAATATTTTAAAATTATACAAAAAAAGTGCTATGGATTTGCAAATTATTGCTAGTTTTTTCTACTCTGACACACCACCATGCAGACACAGATGCACATATATGTGTACTATGCACACAGCAATATTTGACTATAAGGAACTAAAATATCTTTATCATACACACCTTCTTTTCCCATGTTTTTCCTTAGAGGTTGGGGTAATGAAATATTTACACCCCAGATGACAAGCAACCCTCCCTTTACTGAGCATCAGGGGAATCAATGTAAAGTTACTACCACCGCCCATGGGAGACATTTGGTGGAGATATCCATACAGCTATATACTATCTACTGTTAATTCCCACAAAATTCACCTTTGTGATATAACAGATGGAGCTGCTGTTCAGGAAAGCTCCACGATATGCATAGAGACCATCCCTATATGGGTTCTCCTTAGACTATTCCCTGTGCAAAATACACTGCCTGGTTATTCTGCTTTTTGGATGCTATGCCCCTGCTAAGCACTGGATGGGCAAAGTTTGAACCAATACTATATAGTCTCACTGTAAGCGTGCGGACTCACCCCTGCAGTGCCTCCTGCTGGTCGTCCAGGGAATTAGCTCTTCCAGCATCCTGGAGCACCCCCTGCGCTGATGATCCACCTTACCGCTGGCCTCCGTGTCCCTCCCAGGACCCCTTTCTCTGGGTTGCTGCCCCCCTGGCAGTACCCCCACACCCTGGGTCTCCCCACCCAGGGGAACCCCCACCCACTAACCCCACCTCGCCTCAGTGTAGGGCTACTACCAGTCATTGTCTAGCCCCACAACCCGGGGCAGATTACAGTATCCGCCTACTCATCACTGGCAAGGTTGGGTTTGGACCTGCTGCCTTGGCCTATCCCTGGGCTGCCCTCTGCAACGCCCAGTACCTTTTAGCCCAATGCTAGGCTGCAGCCTGGGGCTTTCCTAGGCCAGAGCTCCCTAGCTCTTCTGCCTTTCCCCAGCCCTACTCCACACAGGTACCCTGTTTAAACTGCCTGCAGCCAGGCCCATCTCCCTCTATATGCAGATAAAGACTGAGTCCTTGCTCCTGGCTCCCAGCCTTTATAGGGCCAGCTGGGCCCTGATTGGGGTGTGGCCCAGCTGCAGCTGCTTTCCCAATCAGCCCAGCATTCAAAGCTGCACCCTCCTCAAGGGCTTGAAATCAGCCCTTGAGGGCAGGAGCGGGTGACCACCTGCCCGCCCCACCTACTACTACTACAACAACAATGAGCTGGTCTTTCTCTGCCTTTAGCTACATTGATGCTACTGTCACTGAAATAAATCGCTGAATCACTGGGAGTAGCCCATGTCACAGAGGACAGAATTGGGCCCAGTATATAATGTGTAAATTTTGTTTTTCTGTTTTAAGACAAAAACTTAAAAAACCCCACTTAAATACTTCTACAAAATTCAGATCCTTTGATTATTCCACTATGAGTGGCTTTAATAGGGAAAAGACAGAAGGTCCAAGATGATGAACTATAAAAGACCGATAACTTTCATACTATACATTATAATCAGTTTATAGCTTTAAATATTTCATTGGGGTTCTTTTTGTTTGTTTTGTTTTGAGAGAAAGAGAATGAAGGATGAAAAAATACTTTTGTTAATTGTAGGTTTATGTCACTTTCACATCAAATCTCTAGCCTCTGAGTCAGTAATATTTTTAGCTTCTTTAAAATGAAAATCAGTTTAAAAAGCTGACTGATATTTGCCCTGCCATCATAAACTCCTTCAGATATTAAATTCCTTATTTCATTATTACTAGCAGTGAATTATCACTCTGCAGCAAGACCAGCATTCTTGTACACAGGTTTAAAATATGAGTTCACCAGACAGACTTCTCCAGTTTAAAATGAATCTCCTTAATGTATAAGCTGGTCCTATCAAATCACTTACCAGATATCAAGAAATTAGGACTAGTTGATGTGTGAGACAGCAAGTATAATTATGGTAATACAAATTCAATATTTAATTTCCTATTTAAAAATAAAAATAGAAAGCAAGTAAACTTCTGAGATTTACTCACTTAATTTTATCCTATTTATGTTAAATGATATCTATATCAGCAAGTATCCTTAAAATATATTTTATGAAACAACTTTATTCTTATTAGTTGGATTTAAACATGGCACAACTGTGTTATAATGAAACATTATGGAATAAAGGGATCCCATTGGCAATGCTACTTACTCATCCTTACCAGAGTTCCCCATATTGTTCTCAATGAGGTATTAACAGCTCTACATGCTGTCAGTCTCTCTCCAGCGAGCTCTCTATTATATTAAACCTATTCTGAGGACTCAAAACATTAGTTCAGATATTCAAAAGCACTATACTAGTCCTTCCCTCAAAAGTGCAACTGAATTTAACAAATAAAACCCAATAATGGCAGGAAAAGCAAAAGAGGTACTAAAATGATGAGACATAAGAAATGTTTCTATCTCATGCAACTTTTTGTGGAGTAAAAAAATAGAAAATATCATATAAAGTCAGGGGGAAAGCTATAATAGCAGCGTAGGGCCATATTGCATCATAGGTTTGAAAGCAGAATTCTCCATTAAAACCATTGCGGATGTTTGCTTGCAATATGGACTTATATGAAAATGAATGAAGGCAAAAAGGAAAATTAACCACAGGAGATATATGAATAGATTTTGTTGGATTTGGAGGATGAAGAAAGGGACAAATCTCATCCATATCCAATATTCATTTACTCGCATAGTTGAAAGAATATTGTGGTAGCAAAAACAGGTACAGAGCTCATTAAATTAACCTGATTTTCAACTTTCCTCCTTATCAGTGAAGTCACCATTTCACTATCTTTTTCCAGTATTTGGACAGAAGGACAGTGAGAACATGATCCTGAAAATCACTAACCATGTCCTTAAAGTTCACTATCTGTATAGGACTATTGACTTCAATGAGACTATTGCATGTTGAATTCTAATCAAATGCCCAAGCACTTTATAGAACTGAACCAGAAAGCTCAGCACCTGGCTGGTTCAAAGAGCTCAGGAAAAAAAAATATTTTAAAACATTTTCCAATAAAAAATTCTGATAAATATTATCCTGAAAAAACATTCAGTTTTCCACTCATCTTTATTCATACACTTAATTCATAGTTCTCTTGGGAATTCAGCCTAGCACAATATATGCTAATGGTATGTCTTGCACATTATCAGATCTCTTAAAGGGTCAAACCCTAAAAACAGCAAGGTCATTGCAATAGCCCTGATCACCATTGTTTTTTCAACATTTGTGCCTTTTGCCTAACAAATTTATGGTCCAAAATGCTGCATATGTATCAGTCTATGAAGCATGGCAAGTGATCAAAAATGAGGTGGCTGGTGTCATATTTATATCTCTAGAGCTGTGTGGACTAGTCGTCAACTGAAAAATTATGTGCCAGTCAAAACAAATTGTGTTATATTCCATCATGCCAGCTCTACAGTGACAAATTTCTCCAACATAAAAGCTATGGTTTTAAAGGTATAGGCATTAATAATCAAGAGACTATATATATCCATGTTCATTCATGTGTCTCAAACATGCAGCAACGTTTATTACACATTTTTCAGTCAGCCTGCTGAATTTCAGCACAAACTTATTTAACTCCAGGTCTCTCTGACTTGGATTAAATATCAAATAATGGTGCCAACAAGCGTGAGTGCAAAGGGCTTAATCCAAAGGCTACTGAGAGTCAGTGGGAGTCTTTCTGTTGCCTGCCATGGGTTTTGGATCAAGCTCTAAAGGATGCTGATTCTTTCTCATTTTGTGTGTGTTGTGAAACAAGTTAAGATAGCTACACATGGAACAAAATCACAAAAGCAAGGAAATTAAAAGTTAACCCACTTTCTGCTCCTTCGCCCATAGGCACCTCACGATTACCACAACTATTGCACACCACCATAATCTGAACTCTGCCTCACCTACAGACACCAACTCTCCAGCACCAGACTACCCCTCTACTTTCCTTTCTGAATACTTTGACTACCCAACACTCAAAATCATTGCACCAAAACACCAATGACTAACAGTGTTGGGATGGGTCACCTGGTGATAGGAGTGTTCAGAAGGGAAGCTAGAGGGGTAGTCTGGTGCTGAAAGGCTGGTTTCCTGAAGTGGGGCAGAGTTTAGGTTGTGGGAGTGTGCCGTAGTAGTGGCAGTCATTAGGTGCATGCCTGTGGGTAGAGGAGCAGAGAATAGGTATTGGAATAGCATTGTCAGGGGCAGCTCTAGCTTTTTTGCCGCCCCAAGCATGGCAGGCAGGCTGCCTTTGGCGGCATGCCCGTGGGAGGTCCGCTGGTCCCGCAGCTTCGGCGTACAAGCCACCGAATTGCCACCGAATCCGCAGGACCGGCAGGCCTCCCGCAGGCAAGTCGCCAAAGGCTGCCTGACTGCCGCCCTCGCTTGCCGCCGCTGAGCATTGTGCTGGTTAAAACTGAAGGAATATACTGGACCTGCTCCTGAAGGAATCACTAGAAATGAAAATAAATGTATTGTGACAAAGTCACTGTGTTGGCTGTGTCTGCAACTGACAGACAAACTCTAAAGGGTGTGGCTTTTTCCAGACAGGAAGGACCCCTGGCTGAGAAGAAGTTGAAGAGTGTGCTTCCTGCCTCAGGGAGAAAGGGAAGCTGTTTGCACCAGCAGTAGGAGGGGAGATGCCTCTGCACCCTCTTCCAGTAACAGATGTTATCCTGTTAAACTCAGCTCATGATACTGTCGTTATTCTGGGGACTCTATATGGCTGTGCTAACCCACCAATAAAGAGACTGCAAGGTCACATAATACAATAAATACTCTTATTTCTCCAGTATAGAAATTAATGTAAATTATTAACTTGCAATTCCATTTTCCTTTTAAAAAAAAATCTACTTAGGCTGAAATGTTTAGCTAAGGATCTTAACTCTGCTGTGGTGGTTCATCCATCTGCTTTGTAAAGAAAATCTTGATTCATGGTTGTACATATTTTGTAACTATGAAGCATTTTCTGTGTCTCCAAACACAGATAGGTCGGAAAAATTAAATAAGACAAAACACTTTAATTGGAAATAACAAAAAATATTTTTGACACAGTACATTAGCCTACCAAAAGTGAACATGTTTATGAACCTTCTGGCAACAAGGTCTCATATGGAATATAAACAATTAGACTGGGGTTCTCTTTAGACATAATCTTCCTTGACTAGTACTCTCCAGACACCATTATCTGCATGAGCAGGTCCAGTATATCACTTCAGTTTTAACGAGCAAAAAGGTATTCAAATGACAACTTCCATTTAAAAGATGTTCTGTATTTGTTAAAAACATTCACAAAGGTTCCTTAGCCAGTATAAATCAGCAAAACTCCACTGTTGCAGATCTGGCCTACTGACATTCCTTCCCTTTTATCTTCAGTAAATGTTAAACAGAGAGATTGCTTAAACTTTAAAGAGCAGATTTTCAAAGGCACAAGAGGAATTAGGTGCCCAATTTCCATGAAAAAAAAATCAATGGAATTTGCACTCCTAACACCCTTCTGTGCCTTTGAAAATTTCCCCATAGGGCATTTTTTTTCCTGTTGCCACATTCATGTTGTGTTTTATGGTTTGCCTCACTTCTTTAAAATTACTCCAAATTAGTACTATGCCACTGGCTAATTTGTGATAATTTTGGATGTCTTGTGGGAAGAAGCATGGCTAAGATCTAACTGGCCAAAATAAGCAAGTTACATATGCTGACTAGTCCTTATCAAAAATGTTGAAAGTACTCAGTAACAAGTACTCACTTTATTAATCAATATTAAAACTGACCTAAAGCATTCTCTTACATTTTAAGTTATTTGAGGCCACACTCATTACCTCTGGATCATAGAATCATAGAATTGTAGGACCTCGAAAGGTCGTCTAGTCCAGTCCCCTGCACTCATGACAGGACTAAGTATTATCTAGACCATCCCTGACAAGTGTTTGTCTAACCTGCTTTTAAAAAATCTTTAATGACAGAGATTCCACAACCTCCCCAGGCAATTTATTCCAGTGTTTAACCAACCAGACAATTAGCAAGCTTTTCCTAATATCCAACCTAAACCTCCCTTGCAGGGCTGTCCTTAGGATTTATGGGGACCTACGCAGTACCATTAAACTGGTGCCCCTATGCCCGATTTGGGGTACAGCCACCACCCCCGCCCACAGACCCCCCAGAAGAACCCCCCCCCATTGCTGACACACACCAAGCGGCAGCCCGGGTTCGCAGCCTGGGGGGCCGAGGGGGGGACACCAAAGAGGATACTGATCTGCCCGGCGGAGAGTCACAGTTCCCCACAGAGACCCGACCCCCATACCCTCTCCCTCTCGCAGAATGCGCCATGCCAGCACATTCGGCTCTGTGAATACGGCCCCTGCCTTCTGCCTAGTAAGGAGGCTGCAGTGCGCGCTGGCTGTGCGGGAGCCAGCCCACTCTTACCTGCTGTCCCTAGGGTGACCAGATGTCCTGATTTTATAGGGACAGTCCCAATGTTTGGGGCTTTTTCTTATATAGGCTCCTATTACTCCCCACCTCCTGTCCCGATTTTTCACACTTGCTGTCTGGTCACCCTAGCTGTCCTGGTTATAGGCGCAGACTCCGTGGGTGGGTGCTCTGGGGCTGGAGCAGAGATGGGGAGTCAAGCACCCCCTGGCAAGATGAGAAATCAGTGCCTATGGTCCCGGTGGTGCCCCATATTTTTGGCTGCCCTACGCAGCTGCGTATGCCTAAGGACGGCCCTGCTCCCTTGCTGCAATTTAAGCCCATTGCTTCTTGTCACATAACACTAAGGCTATTTAAGACTAAGTTCACAGGGGAAGGGACTGTTATTTACTCTATATTTGTACAGTACCCATCACAAAAGGGCCCTGACACGGTGGTGACCTCTAGGCACTACATCATTATAAATGATTATCAATAATAATAGCCCACATTAATATTCAGTCATTAGGTAATTTCTAGTATCAGTATTATTATATTTTACATAAAAGATACCTGCTCCTGTTGCAACACAGTTATCCAAGTCCCAACCCTTTCTGCTATTTGTAGACAGGCAGATAAAAACACTTTATGAAATACTGCACATTACAAGGTAATAACACCCACAAAATAATGTTAAGAGTTCTATAACTATTCGGTAAATTACCTGCTTCTGCACAATATGAGAACACCTTTAAAGATGACCTTACAGTATTATGGATAAATAATACCTAATTTTAATTGAATCAGTTAAAATAAAATAGGCAATTTATATTTATTACACATAATAAAATACATCATTAAATTACTTTCTGTAATGGATTCCAGTACTTCTACATATAGAGAAAGGAAAAGATTCAGAATGTGGCTTGTTATACCTAGCAGTGTCACCATGGTCTTTGGTTCTTATCTTTAGACTGTAACTTTTTGGGAGTATATTCACAAGATAAAGGCTAAAATTAAACATTTGGATTTCCTTGCCTGCATAATGAAGTACAGTAGTTTTCTGAAATCATCAGGAGTGTGTATTTCTAGAGGAAGGCCCTTAATTGTGTATTTCACTAGTCACTATTAGATACCATTTCTCAAAATACATTTTGTAATGGGGTTTTTTTGTGGGGTGGTTTTTTCGGGGGGCTGGAGTTCTGTATTGAGTATTCAGGACTCAACTCTGCTCTTCAATATGTGCTAAGCACATCCCGCTTTGTCCTGAAGAATCAGATAATTGTACCCTTAATGCTGAGCCCTTGCAGTTATTTAGCCTGTTGGAAAATACATCTTAAGCATTGTGCACATGAAGTAGGAAACTTTGCCAGTGAATAAAAACAGCAAAATGAACCGATTCATAGAAAAACAAGCTGTTTTCAGGTGACCAGATGTCCCAATTTATAGGGACAGTCCCGATTTTTGGGTCTTTTTCTTATATAGGTTCCTATTACCCCACACCCCTGTCCCGATTTTTCACACTTGCTGTCTGGTCACCCTATCTTGTACTAATAGCTCAGCTACTTCCTTCAGAGCCAAGGTTTTGCTTATTCTGTTTCCTTAACTCTATTAACCTAAGAGCTGGTTTTCTATTCACAGAGTTTGCTTTTGTCTTAGTCCCAACCCTATTTTTCAACAAACCCTGGATCTTTGTCAACATCTCTCTCCAAGGTAAATTTGGGGCCCTTTTCTATCCCATTTCTTATTTGCAGGTAACATCGCTAACTCCTTTAAATTACCTTCCCCTTTGTATTTGTATTTTATCCAGGTATATGTTATTCCCACAAGATTTAGGCTTGGTCTACACTACCAACTTATGTCAGTATAACTACATCCCCCCCCCCCCCCCCCCCCCCGAGCGACATAGTGGGAAATCCACACCCCCGAGCGACATAGTTATACCTACCTAATCCCCCCAGGTAGACAGTACTGAATGGCAGTCTAAGCAGGGAGGCCAAGTACTGAATTGGAATGGAGGCTGGATTAATAAAAACTCCATGATTCAAATCAGTCTGTAATTAGAAGGGATTAGGATGAGACTTTCATGGGAAGCAGATTTTCCCACATATGCGTACTGTGGGGTTCTTGCATGTTCCTCTGAAGCATCTGGTGCTGGCCACTCTCAGAAACAGGATACTGGACTAGAAGACCCACAGGTCTGATGCAGTATGCCAACTCCTCTGTTACAAGTCTGTACTAGCAGCAGACTATAAAGTAGGCACTGGAAGCAAGAATTTGTATGCCAGGGGAACGGAGTAGGTGGATAAGTGCATGTCTAGTTATTCCTAAACTCTAGACACTACTTAGCTGATCAGGATAGTTAAATGCCTGGGTCTATCTGCCATTGGTATCTGTGGAAACAGCATTGCTACCTTCACTAGCCAGGACAGGATTAAACTGTGGTTTAAACCCTAGCAAACTCTATGTCTGAAAGTAATAATCTGACATTAATATTGAAAAGCAAAGCTATTTAGAATGGGAGTTTCAAATGTGTCCAGCACTGGCCTAACACTGCTCCCCTTGAAGTCTGAGGTAACACTCCTACTGACTTCAATGGGAACAATTAGGCTAAGACGGAGTATTTTTGAACCCTTGTCACTCCACCTGAGAGCTTGGGGCCCACCTTAAAGATGGGTCAGACAAGCTTACAGCACTGAAGAGATGACAGCAGAATATCAAGGGTGTAATTTAGAAATGTGTTATTGGACTTGAACTATCAGCCCCGCCCCCGAACTCCTTTGCCCCTCCCCCCGAGTTATTAAGCTTCCTAGTTCCTATTTTCAGGGCTGCTTAGTTCTCAAATCTCTCTCTGAACAACAAATTGACATACAGGAAAGACCCAAGGGAAAAAACCTCTTTATATCTGGGTCAGTTTAATTAGGACATTGCTTCTTAATTAACCCCCAACAGATTTTAACCTTCTTAGGCTCTATTCATCAGCCCTTCTTCATGAACTTGCCTCCAATCATGGCAGCTAGCATGATAGTGTAAAGAGGGGGAAACATTCTATACATCACTCCAGGGAAGGATTTTCTTTCTCTTAACAAGCTCTGAATGGGATCTTTAAACTCCCTGGCCCTTCACCCTCCATTGTAACTTGCATGATTGTGTGAGATCTGTGATCTTACACAGCCTGGATTACCGTACTTTCTCCTTTCAGTGTGTGCATGTGATTTTCCCTTAACACTACAGTGAGTTCTGCACACACATTGGGAAAGAATAGACTTTTCTGTGTCTTACAAGACAGAAGTAAAAGAGCATTCAAGTTAAGGCACAGTCTTTCAAATTCTCTACATGCATGGATTTCAGTCAGCCTTTTTCAGCTACAGAGATTAATTTTGTGGTTTACAGGATTGCTCACAAAAGAAAGGGTTCTTATTAATGTTCTCTCACACACTGAGTAATTCAAAGTTGTTTGTGAATAATCAAAGACTAATTGCGAAGGCTGAAATATGAATAATAGCCTCACACTTCCATTCTGCAGAAGAGACTCTCATTTTATCATATTATTTCTTTCCCCTGTTTCAGCATTTTACAGTACTAAGAGGTTATAATGGTAGCCAAATAGCTTCCTATTTTGCCACTATATATGCCTATCCATGACTTATTTGTAAAGGACAGTGCTCCAGCTAGACCAGAGGGGAAAAGAGAGCTAATTACCAGCGGTACTACCTCACTCCACATATATGAATAGAAAGATGCATGTGTTCTATATTTACATTATTTCTCATGTGTTTCATGAGATCAACTATATAAAGGTTGTGACACACTGTACTCCATATTCACCACTTGTATATCGTTATTTTATAGTTTGTACAACATATGCCTTGTGAGGTATCATTTGAAAACTCAATCTGCTGAACATAATTGTACTTTTATAATATGTGTACCAAAATGGTACATGGAATTATAAGATTTTACTGTATATTGTTACGCAGAATTACAAAATATTTCAGTAACACCCACAAGCCAATTACTCAGAAACAAAGGCATACTGGCTCCCCAGCAAAGTGTTAGAACCATTACCTGTTTAATTGGACATTCAACAGAAGGGGGGGAAGATACAGACAAAAGAATTTTCAATTCATATAAAGGACAGTTTGCAGAGCAGGAACTGCATGACCCAGCAAGGACTTTTTCAGTTAAAAGGGTCAGGATATAAGAAGGGGGAAAAAAGGCCTCTGGCTACCTCTTCTTCCCAATCTCTACTCATAGGAGCAAGATCGTTTGAAAGACACAGAACCATCATTGAACTCTCCAGTTAGCATGGACTGCTGAAAGTTTTTGGGTGAGACGCACCCTTTTTCTTTTTACTCTTATTTAGCTTGGTAAAGTTTAGGAATTAGATTGTGATTTTATCTTTTATTTCTTTGGTAACCAATTCGGACTTTTATGCCTTAACATTTATAATCACCAGGGCCGGCTCTAGGCACCAGCAAACCAAGCACGTGCTTGGGGCGGCACATTTTCAAGGGCAGCATTCTGGCCGTCTTTTTTCTTTTTTTTTTTTCTTTTTATGCTTTGGGTGGCAAAAGCCTAGAGCCGGCCCTGGCAGCAGCTGCGCGTCGCCCTGGGGCTGCTGCGGTTCGCGCCGCTGGGGAGCAGCGCCCACACCTTGTGGCTGGGCCGGGCAGGCTCCGAGCAGGGGACTCTCGGGCTGGGGGCTGCCCCTCGGGGCACACGGAGCCGCCTGCAGATGCCGCAGGGCGGCCACCCCCCCAGCGCCGCAGCCGGGACTGGGCGAAGCGGCCAGAGCCACAAAGTGTCTGCGGCAGGGCGGCCAGAAGCAGCAGCAGGGCCATAGAGGGTGGGGTGCTGCCGTGTGGGGCCCACGTCCCGCTCTCCGGGGCTCCGTTCCCTCTGGGGCTGCCCTGCCCCAGCTCCTCAGCCCCCTGCCGGAGCTGTCCCCCAGCTCTGCCCTCCCGGGTCCCGGCCGGTCCTGGAGGCGGGAGCCCCAGCTGGAGGGACC
>NW_020664531.1:2804390-2847593 GCF_002925995.2 Terrapene triunguis | reverse complement strand
GGGGGGGGGGGGGGGGGGGGGGGGGGGGGGGGGGAAGAGCCCAGGGCAGGGGCGGCAAAAAACCTAGAGCCGGCCCTGATAATCACTTAAAAATCTATCTTTCTTTAGTTAATAAACTTGTTTGTTTTTTTTATCTAAACCTTTCATTTTGATTGAAGTGTTTGGGGAATTGCTACTCAGGTTATGTTGGGGCATAATCATTTTCTTTGACAAACTATTAATGAGCTTGCTCTGTGCAGTACTGTGCTGGACAGTGTAAGATGCACATTTCTGGGGTGCAAGGCTGGGGCCAAGAATTTGCCGGTGTTACCCTGTATGTAGTTCATGAGTGGCGTAACTTTGCTGGAAAAGTGCATTTTGGAGGTTGGCCCCAACCCTTCTGTGCATATGTTGCTTTTGGCATTAAGGAATGACATTAGTGCATGCTGCCCCTTTTTAAGTAAGGTGCACTCCACAACCTGTTCTCCCTCCAGTCTCTTGAAAGTTGGCCAATAGAATTAGCATCTTTACTCTTCCAAAACATCTCATTTGAATTTTAGCACCTGATTTGCAAAGATGTTGTAACCTGGCCTCCTTTTGTTCATGTGTATCAGTGAACATGCAAACACCTGCAGGAGCCCTTTTCTAGCACTAACATTTGCACATCTTTTGACCAAATCCAACATCCACACGAGTAAGTGATAGAGTTTACGTTCACAAAACCCATTTTGTGTTGAGGAATGCTTCAGAAATCTGTATCCAATAAAATCAATAATTAATACATTTTAATGAAGCATGGAGGGAAGTGTAGGTGAGAATGTTTGATGCAATGAAAGCATTCAACTCATCTGCATGTGCAATTTGAGGCAGCAGACTGGTTTATAACCTATGATCGGGGATCCTAGTTTTCCACGATAAAAAAAAACAAAATTCTCCAATTTAAAAAAAACAAAACAAAACATAAAAATCTTTGTTCTTCCATGGTTAAAATGAAGCACTGAATTTTAGTTTCCCTAGCCACTATATATATATATGTATCAGTTAAACACAATGTTTTATTGATAGATTTACAATTTTTAAGCAAGCTCAAAGCCTACCAGTGCCAATCATTAAAATAAAATAAAATGTATAGAAGTACAATTTGTATTTCTTACATATCCAAAATATTTCTATGTCTGTATTCTATATTTTCAGGGGGGGTTTAAATGCACAAAATATAAAGCTCCCGCTGTCAGCTCCAAGACGGGGCTCCCTCTCAGCTGAAATCCTATTAAAACACATAGAATCTGTTTGGCCCACACAAGGTTGTGCTTAGGTTTATGTGGCCCTCCTGTGTAATAAGATTGGGTGCCACTGGAACAAGTGATACTGATAACTCAATTTTACTGAAAATAATACTTATGTTTTTATTTTTTCACAAAATTCACTGTAAAAATGCAAATTCTGCATTTTTCCATGGCAAACGGCTGTCTAGGCTCCCTGCTTATGATTCAACTTATATTTAACATTAATTTATTGTTACATGAAAACTAGGAATGTGGCTAAACCAGTGTGTCTTGAGAGGTGGAGTGGGATAGCAAAAATAGATGCCAAATACCCAGCTGCTTTTTCTTTCAGTGAGTGGATCTCATTAGCAAAAAGCTAATGCGAGCCATGCATAAACTCGTATTAGCCTGTGCTAACATGAGGTCTCATATAGAGTAGAAACTACTTTTCCGCTAATTAACAATGACACGAAGTCATGCAATGAAACTTCTTTGACCTTCGTAGATTAAATCTGCCTTCTTAATAGACAGCTTGATGATTCTTGATTTTCAGTACCGTCTCCAACTATGTGAAATATTTTTCCTTTGCAAATGGCAATCTTGGTCCTGTCCCTGCTGAGTCTATGAAAAAAACTCTAACTTAAATGAGAGCAAGACCAAGCCTTAAAACTCTGCCTCATTTTGTCAATATTGCCAATGGGTGTTTTTCCCCACCTACAGTGCCAGGCATAATAGGACATGTGAAAGAATAAGAGAATGGAAAGAGTAAGATAATTTAAACAAATCTATTAGGGATTCACAGTCTAATATGCAACATTGCAACTGGATCCTTGCACATACATGGATCCAGTTGCAAAATCAGTAAAGTAGTTATTAGTTACTTTAAGATCTAAATGTTTTAAAATGTTGAATGTTTATTTTAATTTGATATATAAAATAAGCCAATAATGTAATTGAATAGCGTTGTATACAAATAAGTTACAAATGGGAATATTATCACATCCCTAATACATTCACTGGGTTTTGGTGAATAGATATGGTTTGGAGATGCTTCATTCATGGTCTGTTCCTCCAGCCCCACTTTAAACGAACTTTTTCTGTTTCTCTGTGTTTTGAATAATAAGAGTACTTTTTTTTCTCTCTCTGAAAGTTACGACTTCCAGGATTGGCATATCCCTGCTGCACATTGGTAGTTTTTTCTTTTTGCAGCTCTTTTCTCCCTTCACAAAGACAGTTTTGGGGATCATTGCTATGTTCTGGTCAGTTGCTGCTTCTTACTGTAGCTTATTCACACAATAGCTTTTCCTACTATCTCGTTATTTTATCAGCATTTGAAAGGGCCTGTGGTTTTAGACAAGTGGTTAGTGTGAATGTTTTACTTGTGCTTTTAAGCATCACTTTTTTAAAATATGCATTTTTATGACAAGTTTTTCATTAGAACCAGATTGTTGAAGCACTGAAAACAAGCACTGAGGTCAATTGAGTGGCAATCACAACTACATCCAAAACAAAAAGGAATGCAAATGCTCACAGAGCTAAAATAAACTGCATAAAAAAAAAAAAGCAGATGCGCCTTGTTATTGACTAGAAAGGTGAGGCATAGGCAGAAAGCAGTATACAGCAGGATGTGGAGCAGACAAAAGTGAGACAGAGATATACATAAGAAGTCAAGAATATTTGACCACCACCAAGAAGAGCAATGAGGCCTTCACTTCTCTCTGCAACTCAAAACAACTTGTGAATGATGAACTGAGCCTGAAGTGTTTTTGCATTCAAAAAAGGACCACCACAGAGAATGCAAGTTGCTATTGTATGAATGTTTTATTGGTATTAGTATGGAGCTGTATTATTCATGAGTGTCAAAGTGTTTTCATTTGGATTCATTCAGGGTATTAATGGAGCCAAGCTTTTCAAGTATATAAAACAAAAACATTATTTAAAAAAAAAAATCTCTAAAACATTGTTAAGAGTTTTTGCCTATAATGCATGTGGCATACATGGGATGACATCGTGTGGTGCAAAGGTTTTATCAGTATTAATTTGGGATGACCTGTATAATTCACTAATGGATTTTCCACTCATGAATAATATGGCTATTCCTGATAATAATTATAGAGGTTGTTGGAATCATCTTTGAAAAGGGAACTCTATCCACCACCCTAAAATCATGCCACAGTGTGCCAAGTCCTCAAGAAACCATAACCTGATCCAGTGAACCTTGCCAAATATTCCCCAGTATAGAACATCCCGTTTTTAGAAAGGTAATTGAAAATAAATATAAAAGTGACCTATGACTACATCTGTCCATGGCCAAAATCCGCTCTGTTGAGCTTTAGACCAGGACATAGAACAGTGCTGATTGCACTAATGGATATCTTCTTTGGGCAGGGAGAAAACATTCATGCTCATTTTATTTCATACTCCTTTTATTGGTTCTATCTATAATATTTGATATATTTATTATATAGGATTTCATAGAGCAAGAGTCAATAAAAAAAACCCACTGATTGCTCCAATATTTTCAGGCCATTCAGTAATGCACAGAACTTCTTCTCCGCCATCAGGACACTCACTTGTGGAGTCCCATCAGTCTCTTTTATTTCCCTCATGCTATTTGTCATCTGTAGGAAGCATCAGAGGGAAGTTGTGACACATGAATACATATGCCAGAAGCTTCTTGATGAAAGCCAGCTCTATATTTCATTTATTCAGTGACAAGCTGTCCCAGTGCCTGGATAAAAGGCAGCATGAGAACCCAGGCAACAGTGATGTGTTGGTGGTAAGAGTTTGCAGAGTTAACCACAACCACCACAAGCTCACCCCTTTATCAAAGGAGTCTTCCCACAGATCATCAGTTTGGCTCACAGCTGTGGAGAGAGCTTCTGGATTCGTCACTGCTGCTGGATATTCAAACTAGCTACAGTGGCCAAAAAAATACCTCCTTCCTTCTGCTGCTGCTCAGAAGATAATCCCCCCACTGATCCAAAAGTGCACCTCTGACCTCCTCATTTACACAGTCTACTGGGATTATGTCCAATGTTCCAACCCTTCAAGTAGCTTCTGAGAGTTGCCAATTACATTACATTAGCTACATTAGTTAAAACAAGCCACAAAGGAGGTTTCTTTCTTTGCCTGAAAAGTGGACTTTCTTCCCTAAATTAAAATACTTTTAGGTACAAGATGTGCAGCATTAATTTTTGTGCCAGTGACAAGTTTAAGGTATAAAAGCTTGGGAACTGTCAAGGATAGATAATATGCCTTATGTCAGTGGTATTCTGTGAATCTTTTTTTACAATGGGATGCAGCCCATTGATTCTATTCATAGCAGGTCATGAGTTATCAGACTTTATAACCTTGACACTGTCTATATGAAAGTTATTGTAGGTAATTTTTTGAGGGTTCTAAAATGAATTACAGTAGTTAACATTTTTCTTTTCCTTGATGCCTCCTACTTAGAATGTTACTAAGGCACGTTAATTTTACAGGAGAAAGAATATGAGAAAATGGTATCAATAATTTTTTTAAGAACTCTGAAATCTTTCTTATTCCCCCCCACCCCCCCTTGGCAAAATAGGTGTCACAATACGTGATGGAGCAGTGCAAAAGTTTTGTCGTCACCTTTATGGCATGGTTGACAATTATGCCAATCACGTGTTGACTAACAATTAAATCTTTATGACATATCATCATGTTTTCTTATATCTCTCTCTGTAGTTTACACTACACATTAGACATATGTATACACACATTTTTAAAAAAAAATACTGAGAAGTGCAAATTTGTACAGGTATAGCACACAGCAGATTACTGACAGAGAAAAAATATATACAAAACTAGAGGCTTCCAGGATCAGTAATATTGGAATTTAGAGGTTATGGCTAAAGAGTAGGATTTAATTTGATAATTAAACAAACAACCAAAAAACCCAAGAATCATGTTTTTCTCTCCAAGGTCCTTTTATCTCCAGAATTAACAATTTAGGTTTATATCTTAAGAAACTGTGTCCTTGCAAACACTGAATGGCCTGTATTCATAATCTTCTTCAATTGCCAAGTTAAAAAAAGCACCCAAGAATCTTTTCCCTTAGTGATAAATCCCCTTTGTTAATAAAACTACAGTATATAAATATTGGATTATGGACAAAGCTGTAACATAAATGGACACCGCCCAGTAGTTTAGTGTCACAATGTGACTCACTTTCAAAGTGATAATTTCACAGATTATGTCCTCTACAAGTACCAAATTCATGCTAATGTAAGCAGGTGCAACTTCATATAAAGCTAGTAAAGTTACAGCCATGTATGCCAGCTGTGAATGGCATCACAAAGGGTATATAAAGTGTTTAACACAATGTGAATGAAAAGTAGTCACAAATACAAACCGCACATTACATGGCATAAATGTAAATGGCTGTATTTTGGGGGCAAAAGGTAGTGACACATACAAATGAAAGGGAATAGCAAAATGTCTCTCTTTAAATAACACTTTCATATTGAAGGGTAGTGGTGAATTCTAGCACAAAGGGCACAAGAAAACACACTCCGTTTTTGTATATTAGGTCCAAAGAAAACAGGGAGGTCATGTGGAAGTATCTTTATCTCACGTCATCCTCTCTTCCAAAATGTAAAGACAAGCTTTAAGATGGAAATCTATTTAGAGGGTATTAGTAGAGCATATCAAGGAGTGAATCTATTTCTGCTGACTTTAGAATTGTTCATAAATGTGATTTACTTCTGTCTTCTCATTCATCACCCAATGATACCATTTTCAAGAGCCAACTGATTAAAAATGCTATATAATTTGATTTTTTGTTTGTTTGTTTTTTTGTAACTTGTAAAGCAGCAGTTTTGTGGGCACAAGTTCTAGATTTACAAAGATTTTATCTGGTCTAACAATGGGCTTGTCAATCTAGCAGAGAAAGGTATCACATGATCCAATGGCTGGAAGTTGAAGCTAGACAAATTCAGACTGGAAATAACACATACATTTTTAATGGTGAGAGTAATTAACCACTGGAACAACTTACCAAAGGTCTTGATGCACTCTCCATCTCACTGGATTTTTAAATCAAGACTGGACGTTTTCCTGAAAGATCTGCTCTAGGAAATTTTTTGGGGAAGACCTATGGCCTATGTTATACAGGAGGACAGATTGGGTGATCACAATGGTTCCTTTTGGCCTTGCCAGCTCCATTGGTCACTGCCTGGGATACGAGACTTTGTATCACCTATCCCCACCTGTGTGTGTCCTTTTCCTTCCCACCTTATTTCTGCTCTTTCCTATCCCTCTCCTTTTTCCTTCTGTCTAATAAAAGTCTGACTTAGCTGGCCATGTTTTGCTACATTGAGCCTGTGACTAAAGAGGTAGTTAAAAGCAATGCCCCAAATAGTGTGATGCTGGTATGAGTTTGCCAGGTCTTGGAGTGGTTAATAAGACCATGTGCTATGCCTGTGTTTCTCCTGCAGTGAGGCCGCAAATAAGAGTCAACACCAGAGACAGAAGTTACATTTTCTCCCTTTGCTTTTTTTTTTGATCCCCTTTTATGCATTTGTCTTGTTTTTTCTTCTAAGCGACCTGGAACGGGGAACTGCAGCCAATGGGAGCTGTGGGAGTGGTGCATCCAGGCAGGAGCAGCATGTGGAGACACGTGTCCCCCCAGGGGCTGCAGGGCATGCTGGCTGCTTCTGGGAGCGGTACTGGGCCGGGGCCAGTGCAGGCAGGGAGCCTGCCTTAGCCTCGCTGTGCCACCTACCGGGAGACGTTCGAGGTAAGTGCCACCCAGCAGGAGCCTGCACCCCAACCCCAAGCCCTGAACCCCCTCCTGGAGCCTGTACCTCATACTCCCTCCTGCACCCAAATCCCCTCCCACACCCCAACCCCCTGCCCTAGCCCTGACCCACTTCCCAGCACCCTGTACCCACTCCTGCACCCCAACATTCTGCCCCAGCCAGGAGCCCCCACCTGCACCCAAACTCCCTCTAAAGACAGATAATGTAAGTAATAGGGGAGTGGAAGGGTGTAATACTAGAGCGTGCTGGGTTCTAGGAGACTCTGAAAGGTGTCTCGGAGGTTTGAGTTTTCAGATTCAAATGTCCAGCTAAATTTAGAGTGATGGGTTTAATCACATCGCTCTGAAGAATACTGCAAGCTCCAGTTCACAAATCCCTTCCCGAACCAAGCCTTGCAGAGCCCTAACACTTATGCATGAAACTTCCCTG
The DNA here is from genome assembly GCF_002925995.2 of Terrapene triunguis. Classification (NCBI taxonomy): domain Eukaryota; kingdom Metazoa; phylum Chordata; order Testudines; family Emydidae; genus Terrapene; species Terrapene triunguis. The sequence goes on along the minus strand of NW_020664531.1, from coordinate 2,840,131 downwards.
AGTATTAAGAAAAACAAAATTTCCTAAGCATACATCCAGGTAGCTTAGGGTTCAGCCTGATGCTATTAGAGTGAATGGCAGACTTAATTCCACTTGCCTGGACTACAGCATATTTTAAGGCACACTATTAAACAGAGTTGCATGTTGTCAGGTGAAAACTTCACATTGGTTTAGATATTTTGAAGATAGAACTCATATTAATACTGAAAATTCAGCACTACAAAGTAGGTTGAGTTCAACTTTTATGGGGCTGGAGTTTAATATTTTCAAGTGCATGTTTCCTTATTTTAAAGTATTTTTTGTTTTTGTCTCTTTCGATGTAATGACTCAGCAAGAGAAGATATCTTCTTCTAGATGGTGCAGTTGCCTGGGAAGCCCCATTTCTCAGTAATGGTACTATGAAGTAACAAATATCTGTATTTCTTTACAGTTAATTTGATTAGTGATAGCCCTAATTCCATGATGTTATAAAATAATTCAGCATAACAACAGAGTTATTTCCCCTTAGCTATAGAAATACAAACAGAAAGAGAGCTAGTCAGCCTCTCATTTACACTGGTGTAAATCAGGAATTGTTTCAATACCACCAGTGAAAGGGAGAATAGAATTAGGTACTGTATATGTATAAACTGAAGTTTGAAATGGGGATAGTCTTAGACTAGTACATCTCTTGAAAGAAGGAAGGATAACAGTCCTAAGCAATTGCCATTTGAGCGAAGAGATGCCAGAAGGGTAATATTCAAGTGACCCTATATAGTGGAAATTAAACAGTTTGTTCACTAATGACAGTACTATAGACCCATATCGCTAAAAAGTAGCATTGACATTACAAGATCCCTGCACTGAGGAGCTTAAAAGGGTTGGGAAAGGGAGGATAAATCTAATTAAAAGGAAAAGTTAAATACTAACAGGTCCATTTCTTCTCTCACAACAGGGTAAATCAAAGAGAAATGATTAAAATAAAAGGAAATGCACCAGTGTAAAACAAGTATAAGAACCTACTTCTATCCATCGTACTCATGTTAAGTTGTACTGCTCAAGTAGTCTCATGGATTTACTTGCTTTACATTGAAATCAATGGGCCTACTTGAGGAGCTGGGTGCAAAAGGGGTAGCAGAAACAGGGCCTAAGTGAGAAGAGAATAAAGTCCAAAGTATATTTAGAATAAAACATTGCATTACATAACCTATAGAACATTTCAAAGTTCTTTGCAAATGCTAATTAAGCCACACAACACCTCTGTGAAGAAGGCAGCAAGACATTTTAGATGCAGGTTTCAACACAAAGGATATAAGTGATTCATTAAAGGGCATTTAATATAGCAAATTAAAGGCAGATTCTGAAGTAGAAAACTCAGGACTTGTCTCAGATCTATAGAAAACACTGTTTACTGTAATTTAGAATCCTCTTCTACATTTCCCCAGTAACAAACATGATAAAAGAAGAAGAATTTCTAATCATTCTACATATATCCTGAAATGTTTTTCCACTGAGAGGTACATGACACTTAGGCCTAAATCTTCTCTTTTTTTATGTTTGAGGTGGTGTGACAATCAGGGTCCAGATGCCCCAAATGGAGAACAGGAGGTCTGCACCCCAAAGAATAAGCAATTGAATCAACTGGTTTTATACGTTGTTACTGTGTATAAATATATGTCAAGTAAAGTCTTTTATGAAAGTTTGTCGTTTTCTGAACTCGATGGTGATTAGGAGATATGTATACAGATTTTGGGTATAAATATATGTACGTGTAAAAAATTGGAACTGTGGTGCAACTACAGCATCATCTCACAACAGGGAGTGAAGCAATCAAGCAGGGAGGGGCACCTTCCAGGCTAGTTTTTACACAAAACCATTTTCAAGCATATAACCGTCGTCCAGCCAGGCAGACACACAAGAACATAAGAATGGCCATACCGGGTCAGACCAACGGTCCTTCTAGCCTAGTATCCTCTCTTCCGACAATGACCAATGCCTGAAATGGGCGGCGGGTATAATAGGCCAGGGGAGGCTCTGCCTCCCCTAGCACAGGTGCTGCCATGGGACCCCAGTTGCTGAGGAAATTTTTGCCTTTTATTATGCCCCATGCAGGTTCCGGGGCAGCTGAAGAGGCACTATGTACTATTCAGCTTCTTGGGTTCATTAGTAATCTCCCTGGACTCCAGGGAGATTCCAGATAAACCCGGTATGCTGTCTGAGTAACACATAACGCCTCCTCAGCCACTCTGGAACCTGCATGGGGCATCAGGGCTTTGGCCGCGGAGGGGGTCTTGGGGCTCCGGCTATGGAGGGGTGGCCAGGGGGCTTGGGCCATGGGGGGAGCGGAAGGAGTGGAGCCAGGGGCTAGCCTCCCCAAAATGGGGCTCCACCATAATGCCAGATGCTTCAAAGGGAGTGAACAAAACAGGGCAGTCAGAGTATTAGGGACATCCAGAGCATGGAGTTGCATCCCTTACCATCTTGGCTAATAGCCATTGATGGACCTATCCTCTAGGAACTTATCTAGTTCCTTTTTAACCCGGTTATAAGTCTTGGCCTTCACAAAACCCCTGGCAACGGGTTCCACAGGCTGACTGTGTGTTATGTGAAAAAGTACTCCTTATGTTTGTTTTAAACCTTCTACTTATTAATTTCTTCAAGTGACTCGTGGTTCTTGTGTTTTGTGAAGGGGTAAATAACACTCCTCTATTCACCTTCTCCACATCATTCATGATTTTATAGACCTCTATCATATTGACTTTCAGTCCTCTCTTTTCCAAAGTGAACAGCCCCAGTCTTTTTAATCTCTCCTCACATGGAAGATGTTCCACACACCTAATCATTTTTGTTGCCTTTCTTTTCACCTTTTCCAACTCTATCTTTTTTTCAGATGGAGCAACCAGAACTGCACACAATATTCAAACTGTGGCCTTTTCCATCTTATCTATCCCTTTCCTAATGGTTCCTAACATTCTGTTAGCTTTTTTAATTGCCACTGCACATTGAGTAGATGTTTTCAGAGAGCTATTCATGAAGGCTCCATGATCTCTTTCTTGAGTGGTAACAGCTAATTTAGACCCCATCATTTTGGATGTATAGCTCGGATTATGTTTTCCAATGTGCATTACTTTGCACTTATCAACATTGAATTTTATCTGCCATTTTGTTGCCTAGTTTTCTGAGATCTTTTTATAACTCTTTGCAGTCAGATTTGGACTTAACTTCCTTGAATAATTTTGTATTGTCTGCAAACTTTGCTGCCCCACTGTTTATGCCCTTTTCCAGATCATTTATCAATCTGTTGAACAGCAGGGGTCCCAGTATAGTTCCTTGGGGCACTCTGCTATTTACCACTTTCCATTATGAAAGATGATAATTATTCCTACCCTTTGTTTCCTACCTTTTAACCAGTTACTGATCTATGAGAGGCCCTCTTATCCCATGACTGCTTACTTAGCTTAAGAGACTTTGGTGAAGAAACCTGTTTAAAGGTGGACCACTAAAATTAATAGAATGACTTTGAAATTGAAAAGAAAACCCCAGTCTAGGGGTTAGTGTATAGTGTTTGCTGTAAGTATATGAATGTTGGGAAGGAGAGATCTCTTACCTCCTCTTTTGTTTAGCTTTGCATACCCTGGTGAATAGCTACTAGTCATAGATGATGAACTGCTGAAGGAGGAGTGGGATAATGCTGAGACCAGTGGCTCATCACATTTTTCTGAAATACAAAGAAAAGAAATACATTTATTTCCACATTGCTGTTTAAATGTGTCAGACACACTAAAAAGAACCTATACCTTGGATATCTTTTCTAGTTGCTTGTGTGGCGCTCATGACAAGAGTATCTGAGAGCATCACCATTGCATTCTAGACTCTGGAGTGGTACGGAAGTACTATCATCCCCATGTTGCAGAGGAGGAAATGAGGCACAGGCAATCTACTAGTGATAGTGTCCTAGCCACTTGGATGTCCTTCCTCTCATTAAGAATGCATAAATTAAAAAAATACCCTACTGCATTTGAAGTATCTTTTGGCAAGATAAAATAAAGGCAGTAAACATAATTATAGCAACTATCAGATTAATAGAGGACAATATGTGCACTTTCAATACTTGATCAAGATGTTAATACAGTAACCTGACTGACAATTTTATTCATAATTTATCAAAGAAAATAATTAATTTGTAATCTATGTATAACTACAGATTGCAGATGCAGTGAAAAAAAATTGGAAAGATAAGGGATATAATATGTCTTTTTTTAAGTAATCTTTATAATCCTTTCAAGCACTATTTATCTATTTTGCATAAGATAAAGAAGGTTAACTTGGTGTTATTGTCCAAGATAGAGAAAAAAAAACAATCAGAATTTCTGCTTTGTATAACAAAGAAGAGAGTTTAAAACAAAATCCTTTCCTATTGTTGGATCAAATTACGTAAGTAAAGGTGGAAATGATTGGCTTTAGATATCTCAGTTGCTTAGAACAATTAATATGCAGACCTTTATTCTAGTTTCTCTCATAGTTCACATTCGCACAGAAATATATGAGTTTTAATACTCTCTACATCTTAGGTACAACCTCACTACAGAGAAATTAAAAATAACTACTCCAAACAATTCAGATAACTGTTTTAATGCACACACCCAGCAGAGGCTCTGCTATAAAACATCTCCTGTTTACATGAATACAGAAAGTTAGCTCAATCCCAGATGGGCAGCATCTCTACCACAAAAGCACAGCACTTAATTTTTGTCCAATTAGAAGACCATGATCGGGGAGAGGCTAAGAATGGTTCTTGCATGTAGAATGAATTAACTGTAACCTCAAGAGAGGGTGTTTACTATGGGTCAAGTAGAGATCATGAGTGAGGTAAGTCATTTATAATGATTCTGGTCTACTAATATTTCCAGTCACAAATAGTTTCTCCCTTTCTCTTTCTGAATAAACCAAACGTATATCTCTATATAATGCAAAAAATGTAAAGAGTTCCACAACTATGAAACAAAACAACAAAACAGAAGGGGATTCTGATTCAAGCTAATTAGTATTCTGATATTTAACAGTCTAATTTATATGCCCTCACAAATTAGCTATGGTTAGTTAAGAAAGAAGGGGGGGAAAGAATATATTTCATACTATCATAGAAATATAGGCAAACACTAGATAAAAGGACAACTGTTAATTGTTCTAATGACTATAAAGCACATAATTTCTATCTTTAATGACATAATTGGGTTTAGCCAAATTGAAAGAGGGGGAGATTTGTTTTAAATTCTATTTGTTCATTTTACAAAACAGAACTTTTGATTTTTGCTGTTGTTTTAGCCCCTAATTACACAACAGAATGCAGACAGACAGATCTCTGCATTGTTTCAGAGTGAAGTTCCAGACACACACAGAGGTATGCCCAACGCACATCTCATTTCAAGATCAGGGCCTCAGGGACTAATACAGACCTTAATTAATGGAGTTGATTTGTGTGAGGAACTCAAGTTACTTGAACAATCATCATAATGGACATTTTTCACATGAAAAGTACAGTTTAGGCCCCAAATCTATTTATTGAAAAATATTTTTTGTTGTTGAAAAGTCAATTAAAATTTAGAAAACAAAAATTAGACATGCTAACCATTTTTTTCATAAATAGGTGCATAGACTTATGCTAAGTCTATATTTAGATGCTGTAATAAATGGCCTGATTTAAAAAGTGCTGGACACTCATTCGCTGACACTGGCTTTTAAGAATATATTGGCCTATGTAGAAACTGCTGGTGGCTCAGCACTTTTGAAAATCAAGCCACATTCATGCTTAAATGTGGATGCAGGAGTCTAACTTGCAAGTCCTATTTTTTTTTTTAAATCTTGGCCTACATCAGGGGTCTCAAACATGTGGCCCATGGACTTATTTGCTGCGGCCCGCCAAGCTCCCTGCCCCCCTCCCCGAGTTATTTCCTGCAGCTACCAAGCTCCCCTCACCCGCCGCCCCCGCTCCTCCCCCAGCGCGCCACGTCCCCGCTCCTCTGCCTACCTCCAGATGCTTAGAGCTTTCCAGGAGGGAGGGGGGAGCTGTGTGCTCAGGGGAGGAGGCGGAGAAGAGGTGGGGCAGGGGTGGGGATTTGGGAAAGGGGTTGGAATACGGGCGGGGAAGAGGTGGGAAGAGGCGGGGTCTCATGGAAGGGATGGAGTGGGGGCAGGGCTGGGGGCGCGAGGGAGGGGCTTTTATATCTTTATATGAAAAGGTGTCAGTGATGTGGCCCTCTGGCCAATGTACTAGTCCTCATGTGGCCCTCGTGGTGATTTGAGTTTGCGATCCCTGGCTTACATGGTGGTCTCATTGAATCCTGAACAGTGGCATCACAATAGTACATGAGAACTGGAATGAGCACTGGTTCAACTGCTCATTATAAATATTATTAAAAACTTAGACTTTTCCCCCTAGTGAGTTATTCATAAACAGGACATTTTCTAATGTATTTAGTAATTGTAAGTATTTGTCAAGTAGTTTGGATAAATAATTTTTGACCTATAGCTTGTTTGCAAAATTGTTTATTTCAACAGTTCATTTTAGTGCTATGTGGCTAGCCATGTAAGTCATAGGACATTATCTCTGTTCCCTGGTTGGATGGTTGAAACATTTTCAGAAGCATATTTAATGACAAAGTGCAACTACGAAATAAACTTCCAGGACAAATTTTTGGCTACTAATCAATAATAAACAAGATCCAAAGTCTTTGAATATTGAATACTCACTATTAATGAATATTATGATTACATTGTGAGTTGACCTTGTGACTTTAATTCACAAAACGTTTCATGCATCAGGGGCTCTGTTTTCAATTTAGTTTCTTATCTTACACTACTTGACCAAGTCGTCTAGAAACTAATTACAAACCAAAAGTTAAATTGGCCGATCAGTTACAATGGATGACAAATAAATAAATAAATAAAGGGGGTTTTTTTTGTTTAGTGTAGGTATTAGTAACAAGGGTGTGTGTGTGTGTGTGTGTGTGTGTGTGAGAGAGAGAGAGAGAGAGAGAGAGAGAAACGTAGACTTGTTTTTATCTTGTCAATGCTCCTTCTGGATAAATACCATATACCATATTGCTTAGGAATCAACACACCTATTTTACAAACCTCTCAGAAAGTTGCAGTTCCTACTTTATCTCATCTACACTAAGAATGAATGATCAACTGATGTAAGCACAGAAGAAAAGCTTTATTATGATGAGGATGCTATATGGTGTCTGATCCTTCATTCCTTGCACATTCAGACCTCCTATTAGACAAAGGTTATATTGAAGAATGTGTTTTTTTAATATCTTTTTATCATCAAATTCTTAACATCATGTGCCTTTTCTCTGTATTTCCACATTTTCTGGACCATAAACCCTTTTATGCAATATTTCCTCCGAGGAAATAAATGCCTGCATCTTGATAGAAAAAAAAAAGTAGGAATGAGAAAATCTATTTATAAAGTACATTAACAAAATACAATAGATCTCTCTAGTGTCAGAACTAGATAGAGATCATTGAACATAATGGGACGCTATGGGTAGATTCTTAAGAATATTTGTGGAATGAAGAATTTATCCTGATGGCACATTTCAAAATATGAAAAAAGGTAAAGTGGGACATTTCGACCGAGTCCTTCTTTCCAACAATTATCTATATGGGAAACCTAAAACTGGATTTTAGGCAAGCTGTTCAGAGACAGCACTCTACAGCTGAAAGAGATGGCTCCACAGAACAGGTGCTGATCAGAAGCTCTGTTCTCTCACCAATTCTGGTAGCCAATGAGAAGATCATAACGTATAAGGGCTTCTCCTCCCATTTGGAAATGTCCATTACCGCTATTGCACTTTAAATAAATCAAAAGAAAAATATATAAACATGATTAGAAATGGTGCTAGTATTGAAATCACTGTCCCTTGTATGTGTTGTCCAAGTGGGCACCTCACATATTCTCTCCCAAAAGAGCAAAGGAATGAAATAAGGAAGCTGAAAATAAAATTGGGGCCCTGTAAGCAGTGCCATGGCAACATATTCCAGGCCTGGTTTGAAGACTAAAATCTGCCCTCTACTGCGAAAAACAAAAACAAAGAAACTTGCAGTCACTACTAAGTACTTGTACAAAGGGAGCCTTCTCTGAAGCACTGTCATTAATCAGCTGAACCCAGTATTATCTACCTTGCTTTCCAATTCTCTCTCTCTCTCTCAAAACAAACACAACCAACAACAAAACACAAACCAGATCACATAACTTTTCCTGCCATATGGACTTTCTTAGATAGGTCTGGGTTAATTTTAGCTTTCTGAAAAACTCCCTTCATTAGCAGACACAGACACTGAAAGACAGCAAAAAATAGGCAGTGCTGGGTCTGTGCTAGGAAAACTCACAGCTAAAGACCTTTTCTGAATGAAGCAAAAAACTGGCAAAGAAATCAGTTTTGCTCTTAAAAGGCTCAGAGTAGCTGCTTACTAAGTTTCAAGCATGCCTCTTTGGATAAGTCAACACAAGAAGCAGGAGCCCACGGCAGCAAGTATTAGAGCCAGGGTATACAAACTCAGGCTTCTGATGTGGTGCTAAAAATAACTGTGTGGCTGTTTGGGCTTGGGCTCTGAAGCCCACCCCCCTTCCTAGGTTTCAGAGCCCGAGCTCCAGCCCAATCCCGAACATTTACACAGCTAGTTTTAACACTGTAGCACAAGCCCAAGTGTGTAGACCTGGGCTCTGAGACTCACTGCCGCAGGTTGCTCCTTACTGCATAAATGTACCCTAAGGTCTTTGCTGCTGAGACTTTTCAGTTTCTCACCCACCAAAAAAAAACAAACTTTTCTCCAACTTCATCCTAATGATGCATCCTATTGCCCATTTGTGTTACATTGTGGCTAAGAGGGGGGATGAAAACCTCACATTCAAGAACTTTTTTGGGATATGTTGACCTTTCATATGGCTTTGCTTTCTCCATCGAAATCTTTTCTCTTTGAACTTTGTGGCTATTCCTAATGTTTCAGCCTGTGAAGCAGCAGCTTCCTTACATCCAATGAACCTAGAAGACCATAATGCTGGTAAAGCATCTCAAAGGCCACCAAGTAAACCACAAGTCATTTGAACGTCAATATCTGGACACAGCAATTTTTTGCTCACAAAGTTAATTTTTGATAAAACCGTATAAAACATCTTGGAAACAAAAACACTGAAATGTTCTCTAGCAATCTATCAGCTCTCAGTTTAAATTCTCGCATAAGATTGTGTGAAGCTTTGATCTCAGCGAAACATCAAGAACGCCCCTGAACCTGATTTCATAGTGGATGGATTGCCTCTACTCTTGCTGACCATCTCATTGTGATATTGTGTTTTACTGTAATACTAATGTCCTTTTTCAACACATCCTAATGACTTGGTGAGTGCAACACATGGGAGGAAAGATGTGTACTGATTTACCTGCTGAATTCCATTTTGAACACCTTTGTATACGGCAGCCATATCAGCTCCATTGTCACAGATGGGTCCCTTGCAAATCGGCCTATCTAAACACTCTTTTTTCAGCTTTTCTAAAATAGCATCCAGAATATCCTGTCCTGTTTTGGCTTGGATAGCAACAAAATCTATAAAACATGAAACAGGGCCCCGACTATACCATTCGGGCCACACTTGGGGCACTACATGGATATTGTTAGGGTCCTATGCAGAAGAAAACGTGAGAAATAAACCTCTTCTCCCTGCAAAAACAAACAAACAAACAAAATAATCCAGGGCCCTTTATGGGCCTAGGCCAGGGATTCTCAAACTGGGGGTCGGGACCCCTCAGTGGGTCGCGAGGTTATTCTGGGGGGGTTGTGATCTGTCAGCCTCCACCCCAAACCCTGCTTTCCCTTCAGTATTTATAATGGTGTTAAATATATAAAACGTGTTTTTAATTTATAAGGGAGGTCGCACTCAGGTGCTTGCTATGTGAAAGGGGTCACCAGTACAAAAGTTTGAGAACCACTGGCCTAAGCCCTCTTCCAGAGGAACTGTTTAACTCCCTTTGCTTGTCCCTGCCTGTAGGTCAATAATTTAGATATCCATCTTGTGAATGTAATGGCTATTTGAATCACTAGCCTTTCACCAACATGCCACATGTGATGCACATGCACTTCATATACTTTGAGGCTACAGCTTGGCTTTTGCACTGGCTTGAAATGGCCAGGATTGGGAACAAGTCGAGTAAATGATGTAGATTTCCTCTGGTGGTGGTGTATGTTCGCCAACATGCACTTTCCAACTATATCAATTTTTAATACTTATCTTGGGGGAGCATCTAATAAGCAGAAAAAGAAACCGCAAAAGATCTCACTTTCATGTTGACAAAAACATCGCTCTCATTTAAAAATCTCTCTTTATGTTAAAAAGCTCCCCTAAGTGAATTTGTGCGTTAAAAGGAAGGGTTCTATTTTAAATTAATAGATTGCTAAAATGCTATTAAAATCGCTTTAATAACTTATGATAGTATATAGCCCAAAAGAATTAAAATTAAAAGATTGCTTATGTAGGGCAAGCTAACATTTCTAAACCTGTATGAGATTTCTACTATAGATAGATAGATAGATAGATAGATAGATAGATAGATAGATAGATAGATATAGGATCATTTAGCCTAACTTCATAGCCAGAAACCGTGTGATGCCATAGCAGGGACAAATCGAGGAACCGTAGTTTACAGTTTTCACTGTTTTCTGCAGAATCCAATCTTTCACTTACTAAAAACAGAATCATAATCCTTTCTGATACAGATATACAGTAGTCTTCCCCATATAAGTCAATGTACTGTGCCCTGTTAATCAATTACAGAACACTGCCTCCAGCCAGAAATAGCAGCAACAAAGGAATAAACTCTACCCCACACCATTTATATCAGAGATGTGTTAATGCCAAAGACAGCTTGGGACTGTTTAAATGTTAACATTATGAAGCAAGAGCAGTCTTCTTCTCTACTCCATTTTGTCCTGATAGCCTTGGCAACAAGAGCTTCTGCCACCATAATAGGTATAATGCAACTTCAATTGCACTTACATTCCAGTTCTGAGGAAAGAGAGGGTGTTTTTTTTCCAAAAGGGCTCCTTTATATGGGCGGAAAATTTTATGCTTATGTTCTGCTCTTTACCATGGGCGAAATTCACCCCCATTCACCCCATGCAGAGAACACAAATCCTGTGCACCACTTAAGGAGCAAAAATCCTGTCACCACTGAAGTCATTGATAAAACGACTTCAATGGGGCTAGGATTTTATTCAAGACCTCTGAAATTTCATTGGGTTTGGAGTTCCACCTGAAACACTGATTGAACCTGTAATTTTGTTTAACTAAAGATACCAAAACCACCAGTCTTCAAGTGCTTTGGCGTGACCACATCTACACTGGACTTGAATCTGACACATTCTGCATTCATTTGGTAAGGCTAGGAACATTGATCAGAGATGGACATGGATTTTATTGTTATTCCTGCATATCTGTAAACATTTTGAAGTTGCTGTTCTTTTGTGGATTTTAACTTTGAACTCAAAGGATGAGAAAGATTACAAAGCTAGGACTGCTCTAAATTACGCAAGAGGCCTGCATTCTTCAGCACTCTGGTGCTGCAAAATGGAAATTCTGCATTGACTACAAATAAATGTAATAGGGGTTCTTTCTGTGGCAAATTCTAGGACTGTGAAATAACTGAGATGACGGGGCAAAAAAATACACAGAATTTTTCCAATATGGCCACTGCTCACACTTCCACTTGAAAATGTCCATGAATGTGCTCAATGCGATTTTTTGCCTGTACATTAACAATTAGATTCCAACGTGGTTCATTTGAACCCAAACTTTTTTGAACTTCAGGGACTGTGAGAATCCATGCAAACCATACATAAAGACCTGCCAGATACTTTGAACTAATTTTAGAAAGGTTCAGATAGCTCTTTTGGATTGACCAGATTCTTGTGACACATGCTGATAACTGAATGGAAGTCTGCAGAAGTAAATTTCCAATGTAAATGACTCACTACCCCTCCCTTGATATTTTTAATTGAATGCATATTTTTTTATTTTTAGATGTCTCCAATTTTTGACATGATTCATTGTTTCAGTGCACTTTTTAAAACCTGGCAAACTGAAGCAATGAGCAAGAGATAATATATGCTTTAAAAAAATAGCCCAAATGAGTCACATTACAGCATCAATCATTCAGAAAATGCCAAAGAAACATCTGAAGCAAAGTCAGCACTTTCTCTATGCATTTTCTCCTGTCATCTCAAACTTTTATACCTAATAAACTTGGTGGTTCATATAATAAAGGCATCCGGAATGAGACTCACAAAATGCTGTAAAAATTGTAGGGCTAGATTCACTCTTACTGGTACAGGAAGGTGCAAATCATCCCTTCTTGCAATAGCCTTGTATACTGTCCACTTCACTGGAAATCACCTAGGAAACTAAACCAAACCGGAAATTCATTAATACTCTCCACCAAACCCACAAAGATAGGGGACGAACGGGTGAGATTTATGGTGGAGGGCAGAACAGGAAAAGGCCCTCATCTGCTTTGCTTTCTATTATCAAATGCTCTATGCCCCAGCCACCTCACCCAAGCTCTGAGGCAGGGACTAGGACCATCTATGAGAGACCTCCTGTTAGAGGTACTGTTTCATTGGCTGACTATTACAACAGATGCACACATCCTTCTCCTGGCATCCTCGTGGCCGACAATCACTGCTAAGGCCACATGCATTAATCTTCACTTGTGGCTCCACAGATACATGGATGGCAGAGACTGTCTAAGGCTTGGTCTACACTTACCCCCCAAGTCGAAGTAAGGTACGCAAATTCAGCTACGTGAATAACGTAGCTGAATTCGACATACCTTACTTCGAACTTACCGCGGTTCAGACGCGGTCCACACGCGGCAGGCAGGCTCCCCATCGACTCCGCGGTACTCCTCTCGTTGAGCTGGAGTACCGCAGTCGACGGGGATCACTTCCTGGTTCGATTTATCGCGTCCAGACCAGACGTGATAAATCGAACTCGGAACTTCGATCCCCAGCCGCCGAACTAGCGCGGCAGTGTAGACCAGCCCTAAGGGTTTTATTAAATCTTCATGTCCCTTAGCCACATCTCTTCTTCCAGCAGACTCCTCAAGTTGATGGTATTAATTACCACTACAAGCCCTCTCTGGGCTGACTTTCTGCCACTCAGTGACCTCCACCATATTGTGCACTAGCAGAAGCTAGAGCAAACTGAGTAACTATAGTCAGTATATTAAAAAGTAACACGCAGGTTGAATAGTGCACACTGATAGAGAGAGAGTTTGGATTTTGCAAGAAAATATGCAGATAAAAGAAAAGCTGATTATTACTAAATAGAAAAGTAAGGATTACTATGTATTATTCATAATATGTATTGCCATATAAAAAGATGCATCTGAAAACTAAGAACGTAATTCTGTAAACATTTGTGTATGTGAACTGTACTATTAACATCACTAACTTTTGGTGATACGAGAAACATGGGGCGGAGAGAATTCTGTTTTTTGTTTGTTTGCAGCAGGGTGCTCAAGTGCTTAGTGTCCTAATTGCAGAATATGACTTCTCTAACAATGTTAACTTTTCCCATTAGAGTGGTCTTTTTTGAGTAGCTATAAAGGGACTTTCTCCAGACCACGCTTATTTTCTTTATGTTCAAATAGTGCTGGCATTGGTGGACTAGCAATGGCATGAGGCTATGTCTGTCTGGACTTTTTAAGAAGCAGGAGCAGTAGGCATTCAGGGATGTGCTGGAAGGGCATCGGGGGTGCTCCCAGGAGTCCTTGTCAAAATTCTGAAGGGAAGATGGGGATGATTTCCAGCCATCCGATGAAGAAAATTTTTTTTCTAGTAATTGGTAAGGTGCAGCTGTTAATGAATACTTATCCCTGGGGCTCTTAAAAGTATTTCTGAAGAGCAAATGGTTTCCCTTTTGAATGGTCCAGATTACATCAAAGTGTACATGTTTTCAAAAATATTCAGATAGGCCTTGTATAAGGTTATCATACTCATCCCTCCCTATAAATTATGCAAGTTATATACCATGTTACCCACTATATCATTTTTGGGAACAAGGTAAACACGCTTCCAACGAAGTTTGTTTGATTGGTGCCTCTGGGTCATTCTGTTTGCCTTTTCCCAGTTCTTAGGAAAAGAGCTCACTTCCAAGTCTCGGCTCCCCTGAGGAACTACTGTGGAGTATCTCCCCCAGCCATTCTTCTTCCCTCTTCTGTTAAGTCTCTGGCTTTCCTTGAATATCATGTCTGCTCATGTAACTTTCACCTGATCGCTAAACTCATTCCCATTAGCTGGGAAGTGAGTTATACCTAGCACAGGTGCGGCTGAGCCCAGCTCCTCTTAAAGGATCAGCTCACACTGTGATAGAGCCCCTTCTGAATCATAGCCAGCACATCACTGATGCTATCATAATGTTGCTGCTGGCCACCTGTTTTAAGTAAAAAACTATTACTGTCAACCCTGGATTTGGATAATAAAATGTGTACTCTGTGTTGTTTAGGGAAGATCAGGAGTGATATGTAAACTGGAGAGGCTGTCTAGTTCAGATGTGGCAAGGGTAAGTTACTGCAGTACTTGCAACTGAATGTTTACTGGGTTTAAAATTGCTGCAAGCCATTTGTAACAGAAGGTGAAACAGATGAGTCTATTTGAAGTGAAGTGTTAAAATACAACATCTCAGCCAAGAAATATAGAAAGTCATGACTTTCTGACCCCCAAAAAAGGGCTTTTAATCTTCTGATTTTCCCTGTGTAAAGAACAGGTCAGCAGGGCATAAGCACCAGCATTGTACCATATAAGCAGAAATTTTAAATATTACTTACTAATTACACAGAGAACAGCAGAATACAAGAAAACTGTAAAGCAACTTTAAAAAAACATTATTAAAACAGAAAATAGCCTGTTTTAAAATCTGAATCATAATGCAAATGTGGGGTGGAGGGTGGGAAGAAAGGCATATCAGCATGGGTTAATGTTGTACCATGTGATAAATGCTAGTTAAACTGAAGTTCACCTGAAGAAAAGCTCTGTGTAAGCTTGAAACCGTATCTTTATAACAGAAGTTAGTCCACTAAAAGATATTACCTCACCCACCTTGTCTCAGTTTAACTAAGGACCATTTTGTTCCCTTTGAACATTCCGAGAGGCATGTCTGCAGCATGCTCGGAAAGACTAGGCCATCAAGCAGTTGCCAGAAGCAAGAAGTCATGAGATTGCCAAGGTCACTCTGGAATTAGGATAAAGATACATGGGAGTTGGCTTATCTCCTTCTCAGAACCAATATGAATATTAATAGGACTCTTTTTGGATTCAGACACATCGGTTTGTTCAGACATCCATCCTTGCCATGGTGCAGAAGAAGATTTTATAATCTAAAGTGAATGCATGTTTTATTCACCAGAGTGCACCCACCTCAAAGAGAAAGAATAAATAAGCATAATTTGCTGGAATGTTTTATGAGCTGTTTCGGCTGTATATTTTAAGTGATGCTAATCTAAGGATGGGACACCACAAAGTAGCTTGTGGTCAATGGCAGCCAATCTAACAAAGAACTTCTGGACAATGTTATTGAGGAGGACAGCTCAAGTTAACATTGGCTATAAAAGGGAAGACAGTCTTGGACAACTGCCACAGCCCCAGGCTGAGGACAATAAAGCTCTAGCCAAACGCTTCATCATTGTGGAACAGAAACATGTAGCCTTTTCCATAGTGTTCTAAAAGAAGCTGTTGATGCAAATAATGACTACAGATGACAATGGTTGACAAAGGCCAAGCTAGGTACACTTGATTCCACATGCCATTAAGCTACCCTGCCAACCTAGTAGGCACTATAGCATTAACTATAGCATCAAGTAAGGAAGGAGATTGCAATGAATAAAAAAATGCAAAGGAAGGGAAAGAGAAATATTTGCAAATGAGGCTGGCAATCAGTTTTTGATAGATTTTTGGATGGTTTTGTTAACCTCTGTTCAATGCCTGGTCTATCAAGTACCCCTTGAGAAAGGGTTATGACTGGCCAACACTGTAGGATTTTTTTTTTTTTAAATATGCTGAATCACAAGCCACCATCACCACCTTCATGGTTAGCCAGCCAGTTCTGCTAGTCCAGGGGTCCCCAACGCGGTACCCGCGGGTGCCATGGCGCCCGCCAGGGCGTCTAAGTGCACCCGTGTACTGGCCGGCGGACAAGCATCCGCTGAAATGCCGCCAAAAATCGGCAGCATTTCGGCGTCGACGCCTCTGGATGACAGTGCTTCTCGGCGGCATTTCGGCGGCGACGCCTATTGACGTTGCCACTTGTCGGTGGCATTTTGGCGGATGCTCGTCCGCTGCCACGGTCCCCCGTGGCTCGTCGTCTGGCGCCCGCCAGACGAAAAAGGTTGGGGACCACTGTGCTAGTCATTAGTTTTTGGGATGTGTTGCATCACAAGTCAATATCCACCCACCCCTTCATGGTCAGCTGGCCAGTTACATTGGTTGGTAGGGAAGAAACAAAGAAGCATAGCCTCAACTTGTTTCTGTCCCCTTTTTGTTGGCAACGTTATGGGTGGTAGTCAAGAGCAGTCCTTGTCCACTAAAAACCATCCCCTGTATTTGGGGGATGATATGTGTTTCAAGACTCACATATGCTTCACAGAACAATCATTCTAGGATTCTTCTAGGATTCATTCTAGGAGCCTTCACTCTTCTTCACTCTGCCAGAACCTTGTTAATAGCTCCTGTGCATACAGTTCAGATAATTTACCAGCTACCTTCACAGTTCGAGTATCACACAATCAAAGTAAGTCATATCCAGCCTTTGTTTACTATTATCTGCTGTTTCTGCCAGCATCTATTTGCTTTTATCTGCTGTTTCTAACTGTGCTCATGTGAATTACAGTGCCCTTTCCTTATTTTGCAGCGGGCAGGGGGAGACTACAGACCTCTCTCATGTGATTGACATCTCATATGACAGTCTTGCTAGTGAGGCAAGTTCACATTCAGCTACATGAGAATATGAACCCAACCGTAACTGAATATTTTCTGTGAATATCTCTGGAACTCAGCGGTAATCTGAAGATTAGAGCATCTCATATTGATCCCCTGGAATGCTTCTTATTTCACCCAACTTGCATACTGTCAATAGAGATAAAACACAGCTGCTCAAAAGGGTGGCAGTGGCTGCTGTAACTAGGAAGGGGGGAACTGTACCTGCTCTTTTTCCTCCTGCAAGGTGAGGTGACAAACTAAATTAATTTAGTGGTCTCTGCACAATCTTTAGTGCTCAAAGTTACGTGTGCTGAGGTTTTTTTCTACAAACAACAAGAAAAAAAAATAGGGTAGGTTCTCTAGATCTCTGTCTGTAATGAAACCAGCAAGATTAAGGTAGTGGTATTAAGGGGATGTTTTTGTTCAAAGTAGGAAACTATTAATCAGGCCCATAGTGCTTTAGTTCTGGTTTCAAGCACTATTTGTGTTGTCACTTTGGGCAAGTCATTTAGGCCCCGATTTTAAAAGGTATTTAGGTGCCTAAAGATGCAGTCAGGCATCTAGTAGGATTTTCAAAACCATCTAGCTGCCTAATTCCCATTTCTGGCTCCCGGGGCCTCACCTGGGATGTGGGAGACCCAGGTACAAGTCCCTGCACTGCCTGATTTGGAGCAGGGAGATTAACCTTGGTCTCCCATGTCCCAGGTCAATGTTCTAACCATAGGGCAATAGAGTCAGTCTCTCCCTTTCCCAATTAATATTTCATTATTTACACAAAGTGGAATAGCTCCAGGAGTAGCAACTGACTCACTGACAGGGACTTGAACCCAAGTCTCTCACAACCCACACCGGTGTGTGCGCGGGTCTCTTTCTCCCCCCAGCTTCCCCTTCTCAAAAGGTCTCAGTTTCACTCCCATGTAGAATGAAAACAAATGTCAAAACCTCAACATTTTCACCACACAGAATATTTTCCAGCCACTGCTAAAAATCAGGCTCTTAACCAATCCACGATCCAGATTGCTGATCAGTCAAATGGCTAGAATGCTACTTATCCCACAAAGTGTTTTGAAGTATTAGGAACAACATTGATCTGCTCTGGTGAAACAAATGCAAATGATGGCAGAAGAGTGCTATAAAAGTGCAAAAGTGTTATTTTAAATGGATACAGCTACAAGCCTTATGACATTTCTGACTGCACCGTATCTGACCAAATATGATATTTTTATAAAGTAGAGCTTTTAACTATTGAAAATTACCAAAGGTTTACAGTAAATAATTACTATTGTCTAGAACTTAACTGGAGACGGACATTTTGTGTTGAAATACCTTATTCCCGTTAACTGACAAAGAATCTTATAATTTTAAAAACTGTAAATGAATTATTTTACTTTATTGTCAAACAAATTATTTATTTTTAGAGCTAGTGAAGACAATGGGGAGGTTTCTATCACAAATCAGAAGGCGTTTTAATTTCATGTAAATGTTTTCATGTTTTATTCTGCTAGGATAAAAAACAGTTTTTCTTAAAACAATGCAAAAATATCTCATTTTTTGAAGTTTAAAAACATTTCATCATTTTCCATTGGAAAAAAAAGGAGAAAAATTAACACTGTATCACACTTTTTTTTCCTTTCATTTTTCACACTTTTCCATTGGAAAAAAAATTAAAATGTGAAAAAATGTGTCTTCTTCCAATGTCTTTCACTTTTTAATGTTTTGCAACTTTTTAAGCTTGTAAAGAAAGAGGGAAGGAGGAAAACAAAGTAAAAAGGATTTTTTCCACAACCATGCTACTGTACCTTTTTATCAACACATCTTTGTACTAGAAATGCAAGCAGTGCATCTGGAAGAACCATATCAGGAGACTTTCATTTTTAGGTCAGGTGTGCATGTGTTCTCTCTCATAGCCTATTGGAGCTGAATATTCTAAGGGTAGGAGTCAGGACATATTAGAAGGTTAAGAGGACAGAAGAGCCACTCTGAGGGGGACTATTACTGAGTTAGAGAAGGGGAGGGAACATATACACAGGGCTGGCTCCAGGGTTTTGCCGCCCCAAGCGGCGGGGGAAAAAAAGAAAAAAAAAAAAAAAAGCCGCGATTGCGATTGGCGGCAGCTCCACCGCACCGCTTTCTTCTTCGGTGGCAATTTGGCAGCAGGTTCTTCCCTCCAAGAGGGACCGAGGGACCCGCCGCTGAATTGCCGCCAAAGAGCCCAACGTGCCGCCCCTTTCCCTTGGCCGCCCCAAGCATCTACTTGCTGAGTTGGTGCCTGGAGCCGGCCCTGCATATACAAAAATGCATGGTAGTTCAGAATCAACATGAAGGTAACAGTAGCGTAAGCCAGGCATGAAACAATTGCATCACCCCTTAAATAAAGTCTTCACAATGCCACGTTATCTTTTCAAGTTTCATTTAATTAAAATAAATACACTAGACAGTTATTTGGCTGGTGTTGTGTAGTAATATCATTTTGCTATGAACCAGTTATATGGCTGCATAACAGACAATTGCAAGATTCCCCGAAGAGCCATGTTGACCATGGCAGTCAATTTGGCAGGTGTTGGACAGGAGTCTGAGATACAAGCCTATTGGATGAATTAAAGCCTCCAAATCACACAGTTTCACAGCAATCTGAAAATACAACCAGCCTGATTCCCTTCTTTCTGATACAAATTTTATACCAACATAAACCCATTAACTTCAGTGGAGATACTCCCGATTTAGCTTCTTCTAAGTGAGTTCAGAATCAGACTTTACGGGTCTTAAAAACTGACAGGTATTTGATCTCCTGATTCCTAGCACTGTACTTTAGCCACAAAACTCTTCTTCTTCTGTCATCTTTGAGGAGAAAACTATGCTTTTCTCTGATGGTTAAATTATTTAATATGCTGAAGGATGTAAAGCATAATCCATAAATGGTTAAGTAATAAAACACTGATTAACAGAGTATACAGAATGTAATAGATTTCATTACAGGTGTAGAAACTGTACAAAAGAACAGAAACTAAGCCTCATTTCTAGTTATCTTACACACACATACACACAATTACAAAGGGATCTCACAAAACTGGGTGACTGGGCAAGAAAATGGCAGATGAAATTCAGTGTTGATAAATGTAAAGTAATGCACTTTGGAAAACATAATGCCAACTATATACACAAAATGATGGGGTCTAAATTAGCTGTTACTACTGAAGAAAGAGATCTTGGAGTCATTGTGAATTGTTCTCTGAAAACATCTGCTCAATGTACAGCGGCAGTCAAAAAACGAATAATGTTAGGTACCATTAGGAAAAAGATTGATAATGAGGCAGAAAATATGAGAATGCCACTATATAAATCTATGGTACGCCCACCCCTTGAATCCTGTGTGCAGTTCTGGTCGCCCCATCTCAAAAAAGATAGTTTAGAATTGGAAAACAGAGAAGGGCAAGAAAAATGATTAAGGACAGCTTTCATATGAAGAGAGATTAATATGACTGGGACTGTTCATCTTAGAAAAGAGATGACTGAAGGGGGATATGATAGAGGCCTATACAATTATGAATGGTGTGGAGAAAAAGTGTTATTTACCCTTCACATATCTCAAGAATCAGTGGTTACTCAATGAAATGAAGAGGCAGGAGGTTTGAAACATACATAAGAAGTGTCTCTTTATACAATGTACAGTCAACCCGTGGAACTCATTGCCAGGGGGATGTTGTGAAGGCCAAAACTGGGTTAAAAATAATCAGCTAAGTTCCTGGAGGATAGGTCCATCAACAGCTATTAGCCAATATGGTAAGGGATGCAACCCCATGCTCTGGGTGTACCTAAACCTCTGACTGCTAGAAGCTGGGACTGGATCATTTGATAGTTGCCTTTTCTGTTCACTCCCTCTGAAGCATCTGGCACCAGCCACTGTCAGAAGACAGGATAATGGGCTAGATGGACCATTTATCTGACCCAATATAGCCATTCTTATGTTCTTATTAGCTCTGTATTGGTATGCTGCCTTCATTTTTATCACCTCTTGGAGAAAATCCACAGTTTCTATACTCATAACAGAAGCTAACTGGCTGGCTGACTACTTATCAGTGGCCTGCTGTTACTAATGCTGATAAAACCAAAAACCAATAGGTGCATAACTGATAAATCATACCGTACTATACTGATAGCTTTTTCTTTGGAGGAAAAGACAAAATACATTTACTTCTTTTCCGTTCATCTTTTACTTTAGACTTTATTTTTAACTATAAATCTGCAAAAGTCTAAGAGCATCATTTGGACCACACATCTTCCCAATCCCCACATCTGAATCAAGAGAGAAATAGTGCAGTGTATTCCTTCACACTCTTTTGTAAAAGAATTCTCTCTCCACTGTGTTAACTTCTTACAAGAAGTGGTGTCAATTGCACCAGACACTTTATGTCCTAAAGACACATTGATTTCAAGGAAATATCAATAAAGTGTGCCAGCACAGATGTTTTATAGCAGAAGACTGACAAGAAATGCATTAACCCCTCTCCCCACCCCTGGCATCTACCACAGGGAATACATTGCATACATTCCTGGTGCTCTTGCTAAGAATCTCTTGCTATGAGTTCCTGGAGACAGGAGAAAAGCCTTTAGCTGAGAAATTAGTTCCCTCTTTTTGATCCTCTAGAACCAGGTTCTGGTATTTACCTTTACGGGGACATGGGAAGGCTACATCCCTTCCCTGGATTGGAGATGGTTGAGTTATTTATTTTTGATCCAGAAAAGGTGTTTTATGGTGAGGTAAATATCCTTCATGTTATGGTTATTATTTTGTATAGTGTCCAGATAGATACACTTATAAAAGTGAAAAATGAAGCAATAAACCCCTTTAATGGATCAGAAGTTTGGTTCAGAATCACATTCAGATATTTGAAAGCTTATCTAAATGATACAGACTTCTTGGGTCTGCAAAACTGAGCTAGAAATCTCACGAGGCTAGGCCCTGGGATTTATTTGTACCGACTGGGCCAGAAACATCATAAAAATACCAGACAGAATCAAAAATGTCAGTAACAAGAAACAAATATAGCTCACATTTTCTTGCCTCAGAAGGTTCACTTTTTTCCTTGACTGGAGGGGGCACTTAGAGAGGGGAGGAGATTTCAAAAAAGTTCAGATTTTATCTGAACTTGTTTGTCTGTCCTAATAGCCAAGCTTGCATTAAAACGCTCCCCAATCTAGGGTCAGGGTGTGCCTTGAAGGGACTGGTTCTGTGTGGGAGGCAGTGATGCCTCCCTTTCATTTCCGCCCTGCCCATTCTCACTCCTCAAGGTGCTAGGAGGGAGCACTGCCTACAATCAGGGAAGCTGAAGGACTGTGAATGCCACTTGTTCTCCTGTGTGCATGCATGTGCAGGGTGTAGAGTACATTTCCCTCTCTTCAATGACCAAGCAGAAACTAGCCCTCAGTACGGATCATACTTCACTCAGTTAAATTGTGCTCTGACCAAGGGACTGTTGGACATAGATGGGCATTTATAAAATACTTGGGGTGTCAAAAGATTGTAAGCGCTTTTTATGTGCCACAAAGTTCATACCAGTTACCTAAAATGATCAGAAATTTTAAGACACTAAGGCCCTAAATTTCTTATGCCAAAATCTACAAAAGTGTATGTATTCCCCTTATACATGGAAAATAAGAGCACACAAATGAGCATTTGCATGCGCAACAAGGAGCTTGAATCTGGAAGGTGCTGACTGCTCTCACAACTTGTTAAAGTCACTGGCACTTGAGGCTCTCAGCGTCTCAAAGAACCAGCAGTTCATCCACCTTGCACAACGTGTGTGTGTGGAAATAATCATATTCACCACTGTCTGAAAATGGAACCCTAGGTATTTTAAATATTTGATCATTAATTTCTGTAATATCACAATGCTGAGCTCTAGTCATTTCTCCAGACACAAGTATAGTATTAAGGGAAGCTGCATACGTTTGTGGTGAGACCAGACCTTGCCGTGTATAAATTTACATATCCTGAGTACAATAGAACATTTTTCTTCGTGACAATCTTGCAAACAGGGCAGATATGAATGTCTGACTAGCAACTAGAAAAGGCATTTAGAGGGCACCTCCTGTTCCCCTGATGCCAGAGCACCTAGCACCACAAGCCAGCAGCTGGTCTGTCTGCTTGGATTTTATTTTTTTCAGCTTACTAAAGGAAAGAGAAATTCGTAGACTAAATCCATGTATCTCATTAGAAAAAGAAGGAAGTATCTGACGAGGGTTGTCAACTGTCTAATTGCACAAACCCAAATACCCTTGCCCCACCCCTACCCTGCCCCTTTCCAAGGCCACGCCCTGCCAAGCCCTTTCTCTGAGGTCATGCCCCGGCTCACTCCAGCCCCTCTCCCTCCGTCGCTTGCTCTCTCCCACCCTCACTCACTTTCACTGGGCTGGGGCAGGGGTTGGCGTGTGGGTGGGGGCCTCCGGGAGGGAGCTTGCGTGTGGGAGGGGGCTCAGGGCTGGGCAGAGGGGTTGGGGTATGGGAGGGAGTTCAGGGTACAGGCTCTGGGAGGGAGTTTGAGTGTGGGAGGGGGCTCAGGGATAGGGCAGGGGGTTGGGATGCAGGAGGAGGTGCGGGGTCCAGGCTCCAGCCAGGTGGTGCTTACCTCAGGTGCCTCCTGGAAGCAGATGGCATGTCCAGCAGGGGCTCCTAGGCTCAGGGGCGGCCAGGTGGCTGTGCGCGCTGCCTCAGCCTGCAGGCGCCACCCCCGCAGCTCCCATTGGCCGCGGTTCCCTGTTCCCAGCCAATGGGAGCTGCAGAGTCAGCCCTCGGGGGGGGAGGGGGAGGCAGCGCGCAGAGACGCCCTGGCCGTGCCTCCACCTAGGGTTTGCCAGATATGCTGGCCACTTCGGGGAGTGCTGCGGAACCAGGGCAGGTAGGGAGCCTGCCTTAGCCCCCGGACTATTAGTGGCCTAATATCTCCCGGATTGGCTTCAGTAGCCTCTGGGAGATCAAGCCTGATTCCAGGAGACTCCAGGGCAAACTGGGACGGTTGGCAACCCTATATCTGACAGAGATTTAAATATCCACATGGAAAAAGATAGATCAACATTTTCCCACTTGGATGACTAAAGTTAGGCACCTCAATAAAAATGCAAGTAGTCTCATTTTTGGGGTGCTGAGCACCCATAACTTTCATGAAAGTCAATAGGAAACCTGACCACTTTTAGTCAGTCACACATTTATGTATTTATCAGCCTAAGTTTAAGCACCTAAACTTGAGAATGTTGGCCCTAGCTTTTATATTAAAGACATATTTGATTTTTGGATTAAAATTACTTGATAGT
Organism: Terrapene triunguis; assembly: GCF_002925995.2. Classification (NCBI taxonomy): domain Eukaryota; kingdom Metazoa; phylum Chordata; order Testudines; family Emydidae; genus Terrapene; species Terrapene triunguis. Next base: position 2,815,813 of record NW_020664531.1, on the reverse strand, counting down.
AAAATGGGACTGCTCTAATGGTTTTTCTTGCTGCTACAGGAGACACTGATTTAAAAGTTTTGGTGAACACGTGGAAATATTTTCTTTTTCTTTTTCAATGGGTTGAAGTGCTAATGAAAGGAATGTGAATGATAGCCTCTGCTCAGCCAAAGAACAAGTACTGCACAAGTAACAGCATCACAGACTTTCCCACACAGAGACCTCAATCCCAACCTGGAACAACTACCTTTAGTGGAGAGACACTAGCTAAGGTTCTGGGCCTGTTCAGTCTTTGATGACTCCTCCTCCTCCTCCTCACATTGTCAGTTGGTGCCAACTGTGATGGTGTTTTTGTGATACGGACACCAGTCCACTAGGAATGAGAGACAGCTCACCAAAATCATTTCACACGGGCCACCAAACTATTGGCAGGTTATCATTACTTTCAGTCAATACAAATATTGTTGGAAATTTAATGCAAGGGTTGTATGATGAAAAGCACACTGGAAGCCACTCATAGGAAGGACCATGGATACAATTTGCAAAAGTGTCTAAGTGGTTTAGGAGCTTAGGTTCGATTTTTTTAAAACTAATTTATGCAATTTAGAACCTATGAAACACTTAGTAATCCAAGTCAGTAGGAATGTCACTTTTGAAAATGGGCTTAGGCAAATGCTTAAATGCTTTTGAAAATCTTATCCAATGATTTTAAAATACCACTATAGTTTTACAGGTATTGCTTTACAGGTAAATAAAAGATATGAGGTAAAATGTTCAGAAATGCCTTTGAGCCAGATTTTCTAAGGTATTCAGGCATCTAAAGATACAAGTTGTCTAACTCCCAACTGAGGCACTTAACGTGCTTTAGAAAATCCTACTAGCAGCTATCTGCATGTTCAGATACCTAGATACCTTTAATAATCTGGCCCTAAAATGCTTTTGAAAAATTTAACTCATCCCTTTTATTTACTTGTAGAGAAATATACAGCTATAATGATATTTTTAAAATATTGGGTGGGACTTTCAAAAGCATTCAAGCATTGGTGTAATTCTGCCTCCATTGAAGTCAATAGTAAATCTTGATGTTAGTGTGAACAGATTAAGGTCAGTGCCAAGAGATTTGACAATTATATCCATTCTGGGCAAAATCTTAGAATTCTTACCAGACTTTCCTTACAAAATACTCCCTTTGAAAGAGATAAATAAATAAATGAATAAATACATGATGTTGTATGCCTTTCCCCTACTCTGCTTCTGTGGGACTTTCTTCCTATGTCTGTAGACCACAATGGTGTCCCAATCTCTATGGAAGTTGTCAGGAGCTACTGTAATATAATAGTTTATCCTCATATAGGACTTTTTCAACTTTATATATTTACAATACACTATTACTCAAATAATTTGTCTGAGGGCAAAAATATTCTTTTCCATGACATCAGAATAAGTCACACTCAAAAAAGCTTTTCTGAACCATGGCATATTGTTACTGAAGAAATAGGGTGTGTTAGCATGTGTGTGTAATGCATATTTTATCTTAAGATCCTGATATAATGCCCTATTAATTCTGGAGAAGAGATGTGGCCATGAAGGTGTGAACACTTGAGTAAACATGTTTTGTTCCAAAAGAAAACTTACATTTTCATGTATCCCCTCTTATAAAAACAAACCTTAATATATATATATAATTTTATAACAGGGAATTTCATTAAACGCCTTGTCTGAATTTTCCAGCAGCATTCACATGATGCTTTGATGATGGGTTTGACTATGCAATTAATCACTGCATAAGTACAATGCATGCCAAAATGTGAAATCCTTGTTAGTGTTCTTACTACACACTACACAAATATTTCTGGCCAAAATACTTATTAATAAATGATATGTAACAAATGAAATAGAAGTGACTTGGAGTATTAATAGAGTGGTTAATGACTAAGGATGGGTGAACTTGGTCAGATAAAAATGATATTTAACCAAATTTTGTTAAATCTTTTGTTGTTGTTGTTGCTAGGATTAGTTTTCATTCTGAAGATGAAAGTTTGGGTTAATTTATTGTTAATAATAATTTACTGTTTGAGCTGGAATGAACTGAAGTGTTAATAGTGAGAGTCATTATCCCTTCCTCTTTAAAATATATTTTTAAATGCTGAGTTCATTTTGTGCTACTGAAAGTTCTGATTAAACAGCCCTCTATTTACTATTGACTGATCAGGAACAGCATCAGCACAAGATTCCTCATACTGTGCAACCCTGAAACAGATTCTATGTCTATATACAGATATATGATTGAAAGGGTGAAGGAGGGCTCATTCTGTCTTCTGCGTACTGCACATTTAAATATAAGAGAATCTTCCTGCCTGCCAAAATGCCAGCTGCCATTTTGGCAATCACCTGGAGACAGAATGTTACAAAGTGAGTTACCATGTGTTCTTGTTCTCATAGAGCCTGTGTTTGTCCTTTTATTAAGGATTAAGGAAGAAAAAGTGACCTAACACAGGTATGTATGTATATGAATTTATACATTGTGCATGGGTGGGGAAGTGAGAAGGGGGAGGGAAACAATAGCACCTGTCTAGGGAGTAAGAAGATAGTTTAGTTCAAAGCCCATCTTTATCTGACCTGGTGAGCACACTAACCAAAAACCAATACTGCTGATCATTATTATTTTGGTGTTTTCTGTGATGTGATTTTTCCAACCATGTTCACTAGGAAGTAGACTGAGCTAATCAGTTTATTTAACAATGGCCATCAGAAAATAGCAATTTTCAGCCATTGTTGACCTGGGGTTAAATTCTGACACCCTCTCTCATGCTGAATAGTACCTTGCTCCACAAATACTTTCACTGAAATCCATGTGGCTCTTTGTAGATTTCAGTACCATTCATCATGAGATAAAGGTCTCAGAATCTAGCCCCTAGTCTACATTTTAACTAGCAGCCAAGATGCAAAGGGCACTATATCCTAGTAAGAAGTCCCCTGAGCAATCCAGCTTCCCACTGTCTACACCTCTGCAGATCCTGGTTTAAACTAGGACTGGTAGGAGAAGTATCCAAAGACAGGACATCCCTGAAGTGTTTTTGTTCAGTGAACATGAAGAAGCACTGAATCTCTCACAAGGAATCCTGATTCGGGGTGTTTTCCCCAATCAAGGGCATGGTTCAGCAAGGCACTTAAGCATGTGTGGAAATGTAAGTCCCAACGACTCCAACAAGACTATTCATGTGCTTAAAGTTATGCACACTCTGAAGTACCTGGCTGAATTGTGGGCCAGATACCTGGGTGCTTATTTGAACCATATGTTGAAACTTTTAGTGGCTTTTCATCACTTGTTATTACAGTACAATTGCACTCAAGATAACTAAAGACTTCATCTGCCAATAGATCACAAGCTTCTTTCCCCTCTTCAAAGCACACACATTTCTGGAAGTGGCTGGCTTACTAATAGGGGTCTAGTATTTTTGTGTTTCAAATAGTTATATATTTGTATTCATGTTTAGTTTTTTCCACTTACTTTTTAATGCCTTAGCCCCCAGTTCAGGAAAGCACATACAGACATGCTCAAATCCATCCCAATTCAGCAGAGCACTTAAGAGCTAAATTCTAAGCATGTGGTTAAGTTCTATTGACCTCAGTACAACTAAAGCATGTACTTAAGTGTTCTGCTGAATAGAGATTCTTTCCTGAATTGGCACCTATGGGAGGCAGGAGTGGAGCTGAATTAGTTGAAGCTCTCATGTGTATCTCCCCTTCAACACGGGATGAAATGTAGATTTGTCCTGTAGAAAGCAATAATTTTTTACAAAAAATATTTGTTTAATTGAAAACCCAATTTTCTTTGACAGCCGACCAGACCTAACCATAAGACATTCAAGCTCCACGGGAGTTCAGTATCACTAATCTGGATCTCATGTCTCCTCATTACAGTCAGGGTTTGTTACTTTCAAGGAATGTCTACACTGCAATTAGAGCGGTGTGATTACAGCACATGTAGACATACCTGTGCTAGGTTATCCATAAAGCTACTGTAGCATAGGCAGCGGCACAGACTAGCCATGCGAGCACTCACCCAGGGTCATGGGCAGGATTGTATTTAGGTAGTCAACCTGTAGTGTTGCCTGTGTTTCTGCAGCTTCATTTCTACGTTTACTCATAGACTCATAGACTTTAAGGTCAGAAGGGACCATTATGGTCATCTAGTCTGACCTCCCGCATGATGCAGGCCACAAAAGCTGGCCCACCCAATTTCCCTTATCTCAGCTGTTGAAGTCTCCAGATCATGATTTGAAGACTTCAAGTCACAGAGAATCCTCCAGCTTGAGACCCCTGCCCTATGCTGCGGAGGAAGGCAAAAAACCTCCAGGGCCTCTGCCAATTTACCCTGGAGGAAAATTCCTTCCCGACCCCAAATATGGCGATCAGTAGAACCCCGAGCATACAGGCAAGATTCTCCAGCCGGACCCACATTTTACCAGCGATGGCACGTTATTGCCTAATTGACTAAAATCACGTTATCCCATCAAACCATTTCCTCCATAAACTTATCTAGCCTAATCTTGAAGCCAGAGAGGTCTTTCGCCCCCACTGTTTCCCTCGGAAGGCTGTTCCAGAATTTCACCCCTCTGACGGTTAGAAACCTTCGTCTAATTTCAAGCCTAAACTTCCCCACGGCCAGTTTATATCCATTCGTTCTCGTGTCCACATTAGTACTGAGCTGAAATAATTCCTCTCCCTCCCTGGTATTTATCCCTTTGATATATTTAAAGAGAGCAATCATATCCCCCCTCAGCCTTCTTTTGGTTAGGCTAAACAAACCGAGCTCCTCGAGTCTCCTTTCATAGGAAAGGTTTTCCATTCCTCGGATCATCCTAGTGGCCCTTCTCTGTACCCGTTCCAGTTTGAGTTCGTCCTTTTTAAACATGGGAGACCAGAACTGAACACAGTACTCCAAATGAGGTCTCACTAGCACCTTGTATAACGGAAGCAGCACCTCCTTGTCCCTACTAGAAATACCTCGCCTAATGCATCCCAAGATCGCATTAGCTTTTTTCACAGCCACATCACATTGCCGGCTCATAGTCATCCTGCGATCAACCAGGACTCCGAGGTCCTTCTCCTCCTCCGTCACTTCCAACCTATGCGTCCCCAGCTTATAACTAAAATTCTTGTTAGTCATCCCTAAATGCATCACCTTACACTTCTAACTATTAAATCTCATCCTATTATTATTACTCCAGTTTAGCAAACTAACCCGATCAAAGCTGGTTTGGGTGTGCCTACATGTGCTGCAAAGAGACCTCCCAACTAGAGTGTAGACATACCCTAAGTCATGAAGCCAAGACAGAATTTTTTTTTAAAGAAAAGATAACACAATGTTTATAAAAGAAATTATTACTACATCTTATTGTTTCCCTTGAAAAATGTACCTGTTTCATTCCCTTCCAAACACAATAAGGAAACTTTCAGCCAGGTGTTTTAAATATTTGGTGTTGAAACACTAGAGTTAACTAAGCATCCAGAAGCAAATCAAAGCTATGTGATCAGTAGGCAGACAGACTTTGCACTGTTCATGCATCCATGCTTGCTGAAAAGATGCACTGACTGTTATGATGGGCAGAAAGGATGCTTTATTTTAAAAGGCCAATCAGTGAATTCAGTTCCGAACTTAATGGAAGTTACATCCTTTGAATTATTTTTAAAGGGGCTTTGTAAAACCAGAAAGTAGAATGTAGGCATTTTCCTGTTATAAGATCATTTGTTTGAAAGATTAGTTATGGCAACTCTATGTAACTTCAGATTTTCCCAAGTGATAGATTTAAGTAATGTTGAACAAATGTAGCTAATGTTGTTATGCTGTTGTTGAATTCTTCATATCTCTATCACATCTAGATGGAAATTCATGGTAGTAAATATGGTAATAATGTGGTGCCTTATCTAAAGGTTGGATAGAAGGGCTCATCTTATTTCTTTAAGAATGACATGAACATTGTGTTGTAACATGAACGCAAATGTTTTCATATAAAGTAAACATTACATGTTGACCTTTGGAGAAAATCTGCTGCCTATTTACTTTCAGTGCACTATTGGGATCCAATACAATACAATGTTTCTTGCAACAGCTTTAGCTACACAGATTATCCTGCTATTAATGTATCACTGTTGAGCACACGTTTTTTCTCATCTAAAGTACAATTTATCAAACACAAATGGTTTGAAAACAGCACTGTCTATTATTATACCCTCATTAGCATGCCCATTTTCTATAAAGGCATTTTTTGAGGCCAAGTGTGCTATGTAATTATGCTTGGTAAAACCTTATCATTAGTACACGTTAAACACGTCAACCAAGGAAAACAGCATTGATAGATTAGCATATCTGACAAACAAAGGTGACTTATCTCACGAAAATTAGAGGGAATGGCTATAATTATAACTAAACAAAGTTCCAACAAACATACTCTAACTCATTCGTGTGGATCTAGAATTTGCATTGTGCTTTAAATGAATAATACATGTTAACAATGTATCAGGTCATCTTCAGAACTCGACACAACTGATACTTTCCAATTGACTGTGAAGTCACAGGCACCCATGCTAATGGTCAGCAATGTCAACGTCAACAATATTCACTAAATGCATATGTCAACTTTTTTATTACTATGTACTGTGATCTTCTGGGGTGCAATCCGGATCAGGGAGGTGCTGTGTCACTGCCTGCAACCTGCAGTGCCTTACAATGCCTTACTGCTGTAGCTCTTCCTGGAGTTCTTCACAAGCAGCCTGCCAGCATGTAATTCACTCCCTGATTGTCTGTGTGCAGCTGCAGCCCTAAACCAGAACCTCTGATCCCAGCAGCCTGTCAGCAAACACCAGCCACACCCTGGCTTCCACCAGCCTTGGTTACTATTTGCAGGGTGACCACAACATACTCCCAGTCCCCGATATCCCCCCTACACCTGTATTCTGCCCTGTCCAGCTTTCTCCTGGACAGCTCTGATATATTAGGTCCATTTTCCCTCAAAAGGGTACAACATACAACAGCTTATCACCTTAAATGCAGTTACCCAACAGTTAAATTTAAACACACTGGATTTGATTAAGCAATAAAACAAAAGAAGAGAGGATTTTAAGTGAATTCAAGTATAGGCATTACAGTTACAAATGGGTACACAAAAAATAAAGATAAAACCCTTTCTGATGCTCCTATCAGCATTACTGACCAATCTCTTTGGTTAGGACCCTCCCCTAAACTCCAATGGCTCTTTCTTTTGTTGTCTTAGGTGCAAAAAATAGATAGACAGGGGAAGAGAGGAGTGTTTTGGGGTGTTTTCCCTCACTTTTATAGTTAATTTCCCCCTTCAAAATGCAAGCTTAAGAGTGATTTCTAGTAAAAGTTATTTTCAGCTGAGAACCAGAAGGCATGAAGTCTCCTGGTGAAAAGTCCCATGCTGTTTTTTCCTTGCCCCTTTTTGCTGAAATGTAGATCTCCTTTGTCCCCTGCCTTCCCTCTTTCATTAGCTGGGGACTCTGTTTACAGTTTATATGTAAATTTGAGGTGAACACACATTGTTTAAGACCTGCTTGACCTCTTTTGTCCAATTGTTGCTATGTGAGTTTAAACATACCCCACCAACGTCATTTGGAGGGGAATTCATAACTTTACACAATGATGCCACGCCCATTTCACTATGATATTATTGATGAGTGAATTATGAATCTTCAAATGATACTTTACAAGTCATACTTTGTGCAAAGATTATTACCAAAGCACATAGGTCGTGAATATAGGGGACATTCCATATACATCCATTTTGTAACAGCAACACCAAAACAGAGATTCATTTCAAGGTAAGAGCAATTTCTCAGCGGTTGAAAATCATTTGGCTTTCAACCTCACGGTTTGTAACACCATCCCGGGCATGGTACTAATACCCAGAATAGGGATCCTACTTCTGTCTTTCAATTTATACTAGATATCTAAAAGCACTGTTCATATTGCTCTGCTATGATACAATACTATCATTTTAAATCATGATTACTATTTATGGACTTGATTGCCCCTGGCCCTTATTCAACTATGCAAGCAACCCCCTGTATTTTCTTATTTGGAAGATTAAGGGCTGCCCAGTTGGTATATTTACTAAGGGGGTTGGAGGTGGGGACAGCAGGAGTTGCTATAAGCAAATGGATGAAAATTAGGAGCACCCTTGCTCCAGTCCCCTAACTGTGAGTTACAGTAGCTGATTAAGTGCACAGGTGGTAGGGGAAAGCAGCACTTCAAAAAGGGGTGAAGTATCTTACTCCTCCACACAGTAGCGGTCTCCAAGTCACAATTCTTTTTCCAAAGCTCTTCCTGGGGTACCAAAGCTAAGAACTATCCCTTATCCTTGGCTGAAGCCAATGGGTCAATCTAGCCCTGGTTCACAGTGTGTCTGGATAGCAGGCTACGTAAAGGACAATAAACTTTTAGTCACCATCCAATCATATTGTTATTATTTATGTAGTGCCAGAAGCATATTGGTATGACAACTGTCCTAAAATCATGCATTGTCTTACATTTCAGGTCACCATTTCACAAATGATGTACTCAAGGGCCCACATTGTTGTTGAGTCAGAAATAGAACCCCTTCAAATCCTGGCCACCTTTTCCATACTCTGACCACATTTCAACAGCGAAAAAGTTTCAGGAATGCTCTTTGATCTATCCATAAAGAAAAGAATGTTGTTGTAACCCCTTGGAGCTTGGTCACATCCCCCCAGATTGAGAACTCATATCCTAGAGCATGCTCCCTCTAACTTGATTCCTTGTGATCCTAATTTCCTTTTTTATTCCTAGAGGATGATTATCATGTCTGTTTAATGAATAATAGTCTGATCTAGCAGGGAACTCCCCATTGTAGCAAGAACATTTGTCTCCAGAAAACTTAAGTCAAAAGATATTGAAAATCAATATTAATGATCAGGACATATGAGGTTCCAGTAAACAGACTGTGAAGAATGAAATGTTAGCATTCACTTGTGCAGTGTGTACAAAAGTTGTTTAGCTTTTAAGAAACTGATTGATGTAGTTTATGTATCACTTTGAATTTCTCATTGTACTTAAGTATATGAGATAGTCATGTAACAATATTTCCCAATATTTCCCACTCAACCTCTTTCTTTGGTATAAAAATGATAAATGGAATTGGTGTATGTCAAGAATGTCCCTTGGTTTTCTCAAGTAATTGACTTTAAAATGCACAAACTACGTTCAAATTAATGGTTTCATGTATTAAAAAAAGAAGGCAAAAAACTTACTTTCATTTCTATTAATTATATTCCCAACATTAATTTAATTAAACCACACTTAATTTCTTTTACAAAGTTAACTTTTATGACCAATGCATTTTTTCAAGATAGTAGCCTGGATGCGTGAAGAATTAATCTTGTCTTATAAATGAATGAACAAGATCTGAGGAAGATAAAATGAATCATAAAGTGATTGCAGTTAACCAAAAAGTTCCATTTTGCTCCCTTATGGAGAATGATGGAATATCATTTTACTGAACTCCATTATCCTAATGAGAAGATATTCCACACTTGATCTTAGCCAAAAGGCCGGAGAAGGTATTTTAATGACTTGCCGCTGCTGCTTAATGAGGAGATTTCATAATTACTGAAACTACATCTGTTTGATTAATGAGGCTCTTTCAGGATTCATGCATATTCCTTCAACTCAGTTGATGACATTCCACACACACACACACACATATGGTATGTTACTGGCTTCCCTTTCTGTAGTTACATCAATAAATCATTACTGAAAAAAGGCAGCAAATGGTACAGTACAATTCTGATGTTCATCAGTATGAGCAACAACAGTAGATGCATATTTTTCTCCATTTTTGGACCTAATGTCATTGCCCTTATTTAGGCAAAACTTCCATTGAAGCCTGTGGACCCATGGTTACATGGTTAACCTTTTAAGTTGGCCATAATGTCCTTAACACTGGCAATTTTAATAGGAACCCAAATGCACTTCCAAAAGCAAAGTCGGTTTTTGTGTTACCATGAATCGGGTAATAGCTATGTTATAAATTCCCCACAATTGCTCTCAGCTTTGTTTTCTTGTGCTACTCTAAGAATAAGTAAGCTTGACACTTTGGGGTTCAAAATTCTGAAAAGTGACCTGATTGTGAGTGCCTCAATTTGAAGCACCTTCATGTGGTCTGGCTTTCAGAACCTACAACACCATGCAAAGAAAACAGTCAATACTGTTCAGCACATTTGAACAACAGACCCAAAAAGTGTCTCAATACGGATACCAAAAAATGAGACATCCAAAAAAAAATTGGATACCACTTATGGAAAGTGGCTTTAATAGAAAAAAATATGCAGTAGCTACAAAAGAACCCCAAAGCACTGATATAATCATGGAAAATGTGTAGAGAGTCAGGAGTGAATTATAAAAAGCTAGGTCACTAGTTCAAAACCAGACAAAGCTGATAGTGACCAAATGACGAATGCATCCAATAGCTGTTGAGAGTATAACTGTATGAAATAATAGCGGCTGACAACATCTCAAAATATGTAGGCAGAGTACACACAGTGTGTTCAGTCCTAATTTACTGCATCAGCAGATAAAGTGCATACTGCAGCCAGTTCATCTCTTCAGGTTTTGTTACAAACTTGAAGCTCGGATCATAGCTGTGGAAAAATTTGCTAAGGTCCGCTACCCTCTCCAGCAGCCTGGTTTTCAGCACACTTCGGGTTTCTCTAATCCAAAATGTTCAGATCTTTGTGATTTTAATATCAGACAAGGAATGGCTCCTTGTAACTCTCTGGGAATATGGGTGTAAATTGCACTCCCCCACACATGGGGGTGAGTCAAGCCCATAAAACATACCTCCTGGATGACAAAACTACAAATATAAAACATGCAGTGCAAATTGACTCTAATTACCCTTCCCTATCTTCATTTCTGTCATTGCATTAGCCTGGCTGCACACTATTTTACCCGCAGTAACTAGAGGCAGAGATTTGAATTCCAATTCAGGTGGCTCATTCTTCACTAATCAATTTCCCTGCATGTCAGAATGTGATAGTGTATTGACTGAGAGACAGATGTAATGCTGGTTTTCACATCAAGATTCAGGTTGCATTATAAAATGATGTGAGAGAGACTAACTACTAGCAGAGTTGATAAGGATCCAAGGTACACTTTTAACATGTGCTTTACAGCAGGATACAGTTTCTGCATGATGACTATTTAGGGAAGACATTTGAAGGTACTTTTTATTTCTCAGAAAATCCTGCTTTATTGTTTTCATCAGCTTCCTGATTACCTTATGGGTGGACATGTTACACATTCATAAAAGTAGTGCTTATACAGTCACATCATTAGAACTACTGACAGAAAAGAGGGCCAAATTCTGCTTTAGTTAGACCAATACAACATCTTTGACTTT
>NW_020664531.1:2802040-2804380 GCF_002925995.2 Terrapene triunguis | reverse complement strand
GTTTTGTTCGGTCTTAACTCTTATCTGCTGTATTTATCAGTGTGTGCAGCAAAAGTGACTTACAATTAGTGAAACAAAGATATTTCACTAGCATAAAAAGAAATAAAAATGTTAAGCAAATTAAATTGGAAAAGCACTTTTAACTTGAACAGAGGGAGTGGGTGGCTCAAGAACCAAATCCATTTTGGTTGGATTGACAGTTTTCACTTTGTGATTACGTGAAAGCGATTTGTTCTTTCCGTCCCATCACAGCTGGCAGCCTTGCAAGCAGTCTCAGAAGGGCCAAGCTCTGAATAGCATTTGAAGAATAAATTATCCTTCTACTGCTTGACATGATCCCTCCATATCAGGGCGGAACCACAATGGCAGGGCAGTATGGGAAAGCTTGTGTGATAGACAGCATCGTGGACAAAACAGCAGAGATTGAACCAGGGACCTCCTGAGCTACAGCTTGAGCTAAACAGCAAGATGCTCTAGCTGGGGATATAATGGACTCATATCTCCTGTGAATTGGGCAACTTGTAATACCCACTCACCAATGGGTAACACTTCCACAGCCATTTTCAGGCCATATCTTTTGTGTGCTGGAAATCAGTCTTCAATAGGAGTTTTACTCTAGTAAAGACTACAGGATTGAGTTTTGAGATTGCATTACCAACCAATGTTAAGAAGCTTTTAGGGGTCTTTCTGCACTGACCCTGGCTGGGTTTAGAGATTGCTATGTAGTTTAACTGTAAAAATTTTAAAAAGTACCACCGACAACAAAACAAAAGTATGCTGAAAACTTTGCAATCAGTAACCCATAGAAATAGAGGCAGATGGATAAAAAAATCCCACTTAGTGATATACTGGAGAGCTGCCAATGGCAGTAGATAAAACGGAAGTTGAAGGGGGTGGGGAGGAAAATTAACTAGAGTTCTTTATTATTATTGCTCTTTACAACAGAGTAATTCAGTAATACAGAGTTTATGATACTGTTTGAAAACCAGGACAAAGCTTTTTCAGCTCATTGGTTTCCATAAATCAAAAAAAGCAAATTTAAAAAAGATGTTATGCTTTCATAATATATGTATAATGTGCATTTATGATTCATTATAGGCAACTGTAAACATTTATTACTGTTCCCTTATCCAATCACTTATAAAAAGAGAGTGGTTTTCTCGCTCCTTTCTCTCAATAGCAATGCAAACACATGGCTGCAAGCTCCCTCTACTGGTCCTAGTTAACCAAGCCAATGAAAGTTGAAAATGATCACAGTATGTTATTCTGGAAGTTTTGATACAACCTAAATATATATTTGATAACAGGCTACACATTTCTCTTAAGAGTCTCTATATAAGTTGAAGGATTTTTTTTCTGTTTTCCCCCCCAAAGGACTAATGTTATTAAAACTACAGCTATTCATAAACTTTAACTTGTGAGGGAACTGAAACCATTTGCTTTGTCAATGTTTTGCCAGTGCCACTGCAAGAAATCTCTAAGACTAAAATGACTCATGGTGATGAAAATGGATTTCCCTCTATAGAGAAAAAGGCTTAGGGTAGGTATGGTTGCGGGGTGTGAACAGGAAAGAGGATGAGCAAGACAGACAATTGTTTGCTGTATCACCACACTGAGATCCTATTCCAATGTCAATAGATCCACGCTTAGAGCACTATTCCAGCTCTTTGTGTGAGGGCCTCCCACAATGAGAGTTGGAGAGCAATCCCCCACCGCCCCTTCCACACCCACATACACTGCTCCTGGTGATGGGAGGAGCGCAGGGGGAAAGGACAAAAGCTGCAAGAGAAGAAGAGAAAGGAGGGAGGGAGGGACAGAGGAAAAGGGAAAACCAAAAGGAGAAACCCCAATGTCCCCAGTGATTCCAAGGGACAAAGTCCTAGGTGGGGAATAAAATTCTGCCACCTCAATCTAGTGTTTCCCAGGCCTAGAATTCAGCCGGCACCTGATGGATCAGACTGAACAGGTTCCAAACCTCTTGGAGGCTCTTACCTTCTAAAGAGGGATGTCTGTTTTCTAGCAAAATCAGTCAAAGAAAAGGAGGAAACTCCAAAGAAGGTCCTCCTCACGCGCACATATCTAAAAATAAATTTTCTCTCAATCCTTAAGCAGAGACCTCAAGAAGGAGACTTGCTGAGGCAAAGCCACAGGGGTCGCTGAGGTTGTCCCGTCCTGCACCCCTGTCCTGCCTGGCTGATGTCAGGGTATCTCTGTGAGATCATCGCCTTCCCACCACCTTTGTCCAATAGGCTGAGGGCCTGCAAAAGGCCCTTGTGATGTCACTGCCACACCCGCCCCTCCCCTGCAGTGCTGATGTCCTGCCCCTGGCCAGCCACATTG
>NW_020664531.1:2787341-2802030 GCF_002925995.2 Terrapene triunguis | reverse complement strand
CGTCTTCATTAGAAGACATCAAGAGATGGAGAAGCCATCATTTCTCTTGGTAGTTTGTTCCAGTGATGAATTGCCCTGTAACAAATCTGGGTCTTATTCTAATTAGACTTTTTCTGATTTCTGCTTCCAGCCATGGGGTCTTGTTATGTCTTTCTCTGCTAGATAAAAGAGCCCTTTTATACTCAGCATTTTCTCTCCATGAAGTCAAGCAACTCACTTCTCATTCTTCTTTTCTGGAAACTAAACAGATTGAGCTTTTTCAATGTCTCGTTAAGACGCGATATCTCGATCCCCGAACGCGCCCACCGTCGACTCCGGAACTCCACCAGAGCGAGCGGTGGTAGTGCAGTCGACGGGGGAGCCGCGGCCGTCGATCCCACGCTGTGTGGACCCCAGGTAATTCGATCTAAGATACTTCGACTACGCTATTCGCGTAGCTGAAGTTGCGTATCTTAGATCGATCCCCCCCCCCCAGTGTAGACCAGCCCTTGGACTCTTGTTTAGTGTCACTCATCTTGTCATCACAAAGCCATAGAAATGAAGGCAGATGTTTACAAAATCCCACTATTGGAATTGGTTGGAGAGTAATTCTTCAAACATATACACTTAATTTTACTCACGTGAAGTCAGTGGTATTCCAGGGGGATAGAATCACTTATTTCCATTCAAACAGGGTCATACAGCACCTCTGGATATCAGAGGTGTTTAAATATGGATTTAGACGCCTGCCTTTAGGCACCACAATTTGAAAAATGTGGCTTGTTTCTTTAGGGAAGACCTCAAACAGTGATCTCTTCATCAATGATGTCTTTATGCCCTCCAGCATGTAAACGCGTATCATGTGTAACATATTTGCCTGAATTAGGACTTTTCTACACATAACACCACCAACTTGGAGAGGGGAGGTGATGCATCACCGTAGATGCAGTCCATCCAGGGAGACCATTCCATTGAGGAAAATGGACCCATGAAGTAACCAAACTTCAGGTTGCATGAAGCACTGTGGAGCACCTCCAAATCAATGACTGATTGGAAGTAAGGAGTAATGAAGGTCACTGTAACCTATGATAACCCACATCCAATCCTGTGCCACAATACCTCTCTCGCTTAAGGCTGAAGTGCTGTTCTAAAGCTAGAGAACCCCTGTTCTTTGTAGCCTCTTCCATTATAATGCAGTTGCAAACTGTTTTGCTGGTGTTCAGTTTCTTTTCTGTTTGATGTCATTCAGTTTTCACTTTAAATAAAAATCCAACGCCTTCCTACTGTCAAAAAACAAATTTTAATTTTGTGGGAAATCTCTATAGCTAGATGGTTACCAAAAGAGCTGGTTGATTTTTTTTTCCAAATGTCAATGAAAATTGCATTTTTTTAAAGGGAAAAAACAACATTTTCAAATCCCCCCCGCCCCCAATATTTTCCCTGACCAGTCCTAGTCACAACAAACAGCTCTTTAAGTATATAATGCCAATGGTTATATATGGTTGAGTACAACTTTCTGTCTCCTAGTTATTTGTAAATGAATATATACTACTGGTGGGAACTCTTGGGTGTGTTTTTTTTCTCTTGACTGATATAAATGAGATCTGCAAAACTGGCCAACTATTATACACTGAATTAGAGAGTATTCTTACATTATCAGGCATGTACACCAGAAGCTTGTAATGGTTTAGTACAATGCATCTGTACATATTTACAGCTATTACTGAAAAATATATATCTGGCCTGTATCTGGACATGGCATTTCTGGTTATAATTTGGAGGATAAACTGAGTTTGGGCTGCACTAGCAAAAATTAACTATTGGGGAGAATGGATGACAGGAATTGGTACAAGTCTAGTCAAGGACAAACCATTTCCAGTTGTCATTATGTGGAATTGCCCAATGTTTTGAAGCACGTATATTTGTAAAAAGTTTATTTTGGGGCCTCCTTTAACCCCTTGGGAAATCCTTGACGACTGATATTTTTTTCCCCTCCCAAAAGAACACTGGTCATAATATGGATGTCTCTCCTGTTAATATATAACTTGTGAGAGTGCTGAATTTGCTCCAAATGCTCTTTCTATGCCAACTCTAAACATAAGGACTCCCAATAGCCTTTGTTTCCAGTTGTAATTTAACATCTGCATCATGAGCTAGGCAAAATATCTGGGGTTTACATTGTGCATTCCTCTCACTAGAGCCAGAAGTTTCATCCGTATATAAGGAAATGTGCTTTCATGCTGCTGACATAGGCTATTTCTTTGTGGTGCACATCAGACCTAATGGATGACAGCAGGGGACAAATGAACAGTGCTGATTTAATTGGGGAGGTAAATGCCATACTCACTCGGACTGTTAAACAGAACTAAAAAAGGTGAAAGTTGATCAGGAGGCGTCTCTTAATAGGAGGTTTTATGTAAGCAAATAGGTTATTTTCACAGAGCTTGAAGAGCTTTTAAATGTAAACAGTTGCAAATGCAAGGGAGTGAAATGACCTTTGGGGCAAAACCCCTCAGGATTCTGCTTATTAAAAATGATGATGTCCCTTCCAAGTACCTACATTTATTTCAAAACACAATGTGCAGGCTGCCATTAGCACTAGATGGAATCCAGACTCCCTAATTAAAATCAGAAACTCCCAGTGCAAAACAGCCAATTCTAATTCATTCACCTCAAGTGCTATCAAGCCAATGATAATATGCATTATTTCAATCACCGAAGTCACAGAAGAATCAGCTAATTCTGGTTTTGTATTGTAAACACATTTTCTGGTAAGGGAAGGGAAACACCGAGAGCTGAACTGAAATGTACTACATACAAAATGGTGAGCAAAGAGATTAAAGGAGTACTCTCCCACCTACAGAATCAATTCTAGCTGAATTTAAACTACAGCTATGATCACACAGGTGTATAAATGGCACCATCTTACTAAATAGTTCTGATTTTTATATATTCTGATGTTTAGGTACTTACTTTAGTGACAAAAATGATTGACTCCTGTTAGCATTGCAAAGCCAACAGAATGACAGGGAAGTGAACTGGATCCTTTTCTTGTTTATGAATCATCATCAGAAGTTTTAACTAATGGTATGCCTTCACTTCAAGCTGGAGGTGTAATTTCTAGTTCAATGCTAGCTCCGATCATTCTAATACACTAAAAATAGAAGTGCAGCCATGGCAGTGAGAGTGGTGGGAGGGACTAGCTGCCCGAATATGTACTTAGTGTCTTGAACAGGACCATTGGGCCCCTAATTCAACAAGGTACTTAGGCACGTGCCTATGTTTAGGCATGTGAACAGTCCCACTTAAGTCAATGGAACTGACAAAATGCTTAAAACTAGATATGCAGTTAAGTATCTTGCTGAATCAGGCTCTTCCGATTGCAGAAGCCTTTTTGTTGCTTTTAGTGTGTGTGAGTTAGCAAGCATCCGACTTGATTTTCAGAACACAGGAAGTCAAAACTATCTTTCACTAGTAAACTGTGCTAAATTTGATATGGAAGTCACAGAGACAATCAACATAAATCAACCATTTCCACAGTCGCTTTTCAGAGTACAACCTTACTTCAATGGAGAAAAATAAAGAGAAAACAACTATAATCATTGCATGACCTAATTCCAGATGTTTTCCAAACTTGGAAGTCCTTGAGAAACACATCACTATTTATAAAAAAGCTACCAGAGACTTATAGAACCACATTTTAAATGTTGAATTCAAGTCTATTAAAATTCTTTAGCAGAATTTATTCAATTAAAACTATATTCTGATTTGGCACACCATTACTGTTTAAAGTGTGTTGTCTATTGATCACAAGCCTGCATTTATATAGTGTTGTTTACCCAAGCACACAAACTTTACTAAATGATCATGCACATTTTTTTTTTATACGTAGCCAGCATGTTACCCATCGCTGAAGTGCAGCCACTTCTGGAGTGAGATGCTGACATTGTTTACCAGAGCACTACCACTGCAGGTTAGTTAATACAGTTCAAAGCTCTGGCGTCATGCACTTGCAACAGGATATCAATTTTTAACTAGTGGGCTACCATATTCTGTATCAGCCTCAGGTTCTGAATGTATTTAAGGGTAGCCCCATGAAAATTGCTTTATTCAGTCTGATAGAAAAGGTTCTGTCAAAACTGTTTTTCAATGGAAAACTGGACTTTAGAAATGCTGCAGTTATGCCTCATTGGAGTTGTAGTTATGTATGGGGTAGAATGTAAGGGGTAGTTGGAGTACAGTAGGAGTAATCCATCATGACCCACTTATGCCCCAATAGAAGGTAATTGATCACTATCTTTTTCTACATGTCTGTCGTTTCTTATTTTAACAGTAATTGGAATCACAAGGTATGCTTTTGTTTAAGAACACAAGAATGATCATGCTCGGTCAGACCAATGGTCCATC
This sequence comes from Terrapene triunguis, assembly GCF_002925995.2. Lineage (NCBI taxonomy): Eukaryota > Metazoa > Chordata > Testudines > Emydidae > Terrapene > Terrapene triunguis. The sequence goes on along the minus strand of NW_020664531.1, from coordinate 2,797,644 downwards.
TAGCCCAGTATTCCGTCTTCCAACAGCGGCCAATGCCAAGTGCTTCAGAGGGAATGAACATAGACTCATAGACTTTAAGGTCAGAAGGGACCATTATGGTCATCTAGTCTGACCTCCCGCATGATGCAGGCCACATAAGCTGACCCACCCACTTTCCCTTAACATGCAACCATCAACTGACCCATCCCGTTGTCCACACCCAGCTTCTGGCAAACAAGGCGAGGGACACTCAGAGCATGGTGTCATATCCCTGCCCATCCAGGTAAATAGCCATTGATGAACCTGTCCTCCAGGAACTTATCTAGTATTTTCTTGAACCCTGTTATAGCTGTGGTCTTCACAACATCCTCTGGCAAAAAGTTCCAGAGGCTGACTGCATTGTGTGAAGAAATACTTCCTTTTGTTTGTTTTAAACCTGCTGCCTACTAATTTCATTGGGTGACCCCTGGTTCTTGTGTTATGTAAAGGAGTAAATAACATTTCCTTATTCACAAATGTATAGAACTCTATCATATCCCCCTGTAGTCATCTCTTTTCCGAGCTGAAAAGTCCATGTCTTTTTAATCTCTCCTCATATGGAAGCTATTCCATATCCCTAATCATTTTTGTTGCCCTTCTCTGTACCTTTTCCCATTCCAATATACATTTTTTGAGATGGGGTGACCAGATCTGCATGCAGTATTCAAGATGTGGGCGTACCGTGAATTTATATACAGGCATTATGATATTTTCTGTCTTATTACCTATCCCTTTACTAATGCTACCTAGCATTCTGTTAGCTTTTTCTTTTTGGACTACCACGGCACATTGAGTGGATGTTTTCAGAGAACTAGTCACAAGGATTCCACAATCTCTTTCTTAAATGGTTACAACTAACTTAGACCCCATCATTTTGTTTTCCAATTTGCATTACTTTGCATTTATGAACATTGAATTTCATCTGCATTTTGTTACTGAGTCACTCAGTTTTGTGAAATTCCTTTGTAACTCTTCGCAGACCACTTCAGACTTAACTATCTTGAGTAATTTTGTGTCATCTGCAAATTTTGACACCTGTTTACCCATTTTTATGGATCATTATGAATATGTTTAACACCACTGGTCCCCAGTACAGACCCCTGGAGGACACCACTACTTACCTCTCTCCATTTTGAAAACTGACCATTTATTCCTACCATTTGTTTCCCATCTTTTAATCAGTTACTGATCCATGAGAGGACCTTCTCTCTTCTCCTATAACTGCTTACTTTGCTTAAGAGCATTTGGTGAAGGACCCCATCAAAGCCTTTCTGAAAATATAAATACACTATAATCACTGGATCACCCTTGTCCACATGTTTGGTGACCCCCTCAAAAAATGCTAATAGATTGGTGAGACATGATTTCCCTTTACAAAAGCCACATTGATTCAAGTTGTTTTTATCTAAGGCATGGTCTACACTACAGGGTTAGGTCGAATTTAGCCGCATTAGGTTGATTTAAAAATGAATGCGTCCATACAACCAACCTTGTTCCGTCGACCTAAAGGGCTCTTAAAATCGACTTCTGTACTTCTCCCCGGCGAGGGGAGTAGTGCTAAAATCGACTTTGCTGGGTCGAATTTGGGGTAGTGTGGATGCAAATCAACAGTATTGGCCTCTGGGAACTATCCCAGAGTGCTCCATTGTGACCGCTCTGGACAGCACTTTGAACTCTGATGCACTAGCCAGGTACACAGGAAAAGCCCCGGGAACATTTCCTGTTTGGTCAGAGTGGCAAACTCAGCAGCACAGGTGACCATACTGTCCCCCCAGAATCGTAGAGAGTAGAATGTTTCTACGCTCCCCCTATCATCTCCATCCCTTAGGTTATCGCAGATTAGAAAGCGAAAAAAACGCACTCGCGATTACATGTTTTCCAAGCTCATGCAGTCCTCCCGCACTGATAGGGCACAGCTTAATGCATGGAGGCATTTGGTGGCAGAAGCAGGAAAGAATTAAGTGAGCGTGAAGAGCAGAGGCAGGATGCGATGAAGTGTCTGTTGGGGGAGCAAACGGACATGATGAAGTATCTGGTGGAGCTGCAGGAAAGCCAACAAGAGCACAGACCCCCGCTGCATCCACTGTATAACCGCCTACCCTCCTCCCCATGTTCCATAGCCTCCTCACCCAGATGCCCAAGAACGCGGGGGGGGGGGAGGGATGCTCCGGGCACCCAGCCACTCCACTCCAGAGGATGGCCCAAGCAACAGAAGGCTGTCATTCAAACAGTTTGATTTTTAGTGTGGTTACAATAAGCAATGTGGCCTTGTCCTTCCCTCCTCCCCTACCCCACCCGGGACACCTTGTCATTTTTTTTTAATTAATAAAGAAAGAATGCATGGTTTCATAACAATAGTTACTTTATTTCAAAGGAGGGAGGGTGGTTGGCTTACAGGGAATTAAAATCAACAAAGGGGGCGGGTTTGCATCAAGGAGAAACACACACAACTGTCACACCGAAGCCTGGCCAGTCATGAAACTGGATTTCAAAGCCTCTCTGATGCGCAGCACGCCTTGCTGTGCTCTTCTAATCGCCCTGGTGTCTGGCGTGAAATGATTGCCTGCCGTTGCTTTCACGGAGGGAGGGGTGACTGACGACATGTACCCAAAACCACCCGTGACAATGTTTTTGCCTCATCAGGTATTGGGAGCTTAACCCAGAATTCCAATGGGCAGTGGAGACTGCGGGAACTGTGGGATAGCTACCCACAGTGCACCGCTCAGTAAGTCGATGCTAGCCATAGTAGTGAGGACGCACTCCACCGACTTAATGCGCTTAGTGTGGACATACGCAATCGACTGTATAAAATCGATTTCAAAAAATCAACTTCTATAAAATCGACCTAATATAGTGTAGACACACCTTACGTCTTTGATAATTCTGTTCTTTAATATAGTTTCAACCAATTTGCCTGGTACTGAAGTTAGGCCTACCGGCCTGTAATTGCCAGGATCGCTTCTGGACCTTTTTTTAAAAATTGGTGTCACATTAGTGATCCTCCAGTCCTCTGGTACAGAAGCTGATTTAAACAATAGGTTACATGCCACAGTTAGTAGTTCTGCAATTTCATATTTGAGTTCCTTCAGAACTCTTGGGTGATTACCATCTGATCATGGTGACTTATTACTCTTTCATTTGTCAATTTGTTCCAAAACCTCCTCTAATGACACCTCAATCTGGGACAGTTCCTCAGATTTGTCACCTAGAAGGAATGGCTCAGGTGAGGGAATCTCCCTTATATCCTCTGCAGTGAATACTGATACAAAGAATTTATTTAATTTCTCCACAATGGGCTTATTTTCCTTGAGTGGCCCCACTGATTGACTGGCAGGCTTCCTGATTCTGATGTACTTAAAATCATTTTTGCTGTTACTTTCTGTGTCTTTTCCTAATTGCTCTTTAAATTCTTTTTTGGCCTGCCTAATTATACTTTTACACTTGATTTGCCAGAGTTTTCCTCAATAGAATTTAACTTCTAATTTTTAAAAGATTTTTTTGCCTCTAACTACATCTTTTACTTTGTTGTTTAAACATGGTGGCATTTTTTTGGTCCTCTTAGTATATTTTTTATTTGGGGTATACATTGAGTTTGAGCTTCTATTATGGTGTTTTTAAAAAGTTTCCATGCAGCTTGCAGGCATTTCATTTTTGGGGCTGTACCTTTAAATTTATGTTTAACTAGCTTCCTCTTGTTTGTGTAGTTCCCCTTTCTGAAATTAAATGTTAATGTGATGGGCTTCTTTTGTGTCTCTCCTGTCCCCTCTCCCCTCCCCCACTGCACACACAGAGAGATGTTAAATTATATTATGGTCACTATTACCACCAAGTGGTTCAGCTATATTCACATCTTGGAACAGATCCTGTGCGCCTCTTAGGACTAAATCAAGAATTGCCTCTTCTCTTGTGTGTTTCAGAACAAGCTGTTGCAAGAACCAGTAATTTAATGTGTCAAGAAATTTTCTCTCTGCATCCCTTCCTGAGGTGACATGTACCCAGTCAATATGGGGATAGTTGAAATATCCCATTTTTATTGAGGTTTGTATTTTTATAGCCTCTCTAATCTCCCTGAGCATTTCACAGTCACCATCACCATCCTGGCCAGATGGTTGGTAGTATATCAAAGGTCTGAAATTAATAAATCTGAGTGTCCAGGACTGAGTTGGTGGCATTTCACCCAACAAACTGCAACTTCCATAAGATACCCCCACTTTATTTCTGAATTGAAATTTTCAGTTTTTGATATTTTTGATGAAAAAACTGAACTTTTCTCTGGAAAATTTCAGTTAAAATGATATTTTTTTCATTTTCAACTAAATTTCGAGAGGAACACCAAAGCATTCTTTGACCAGCTGTACACATTACAATAATGTAGCATTGAATCATCAGAGCAAGGTCCACATTTAAAACAAAACAAAACAAAAACTCCTGGCCACATGCAAATTATAAACAGGTTGCAGGACTTCCTCTTTAACAAGCAAAAAAATTAAGTTTCTAACCGTTATGGTTGCAGAGAAAAGCTAGACAATGTGACCTGAGAGCACCCTTAACGTTTAAAAAAACAAAGCACATGAAAATAGCCTACAACATAATTTAAGCAAACAAAATTCCTCTTTTTCAAATCAATCCATGATACTTTGGGGTCTGACTCATGATTTTTGAGAACATGGGGTTGGCAATATTGTAACATACTGTAGTCAGCACAGCCCAAGCTTCCCCATTAACCCTCCTACTAGTCCCATAAACTCATTCAACAAGAGGGTAGACAAGATTCATAGTTTCATAGATTCTAGGACTGGAAGGGACCTCAAGAGGTCATCGAGTCCAGTCCCCTGCCCTTATGGCAGGACCAAATACTGTCTAGACCATCCCGGATCGACATTTATCTAACCTACTCTTAAATATCTCCAGAGATGGAGATTCCATAACCTCCCTAGGCAATTTATTCCAGTGTTTAACCACCCTGACAGTTAGGAACTTTTTCCTAATGTCCAGCCTAAACCTCCCTTGCTGCAATTTAAGCCCATTGCTTCTTGTTCTATCCTTAGAGGCTAAAGTGAACAAGTTTTCTCTCTCCTCCTTATGACAGCCTTTTAGATACCTGAAACCTGCTATCATGTCCCCTCTCAGTCTTCTCTTTTCCAAACTAAACAAACCCAATTCTTTCAGCCTTCCTTCATAGGTAATGTTCTCAAGACCTTTAATCATTCTCGTTGCTCTTCTCTGGACCCTCTCCAATTTCTCCACATCTTTCTTGAAATGCGGTGCCCAGAACTGGACACAATATTCCAGTTGAGGCCTAACCAGCGCAGAGTAGAGTGGAAGAATGACTTCTCATGTCTTGCCCACAACACACCCGTTAATGCATCCCAGAATCATGTTTGCTTTTTTTGCAACAGCATCACACTGTTGACTCATATTTAGCTTGTGGTCCACTATAACCCCTAGATCCCTTTCTGCCGTACTCCTTCCTAGACAGTCTCTTCCCATTCTGTATGTGTGAAACTGATTATTCCTTCCTAACTGGAGCACTTTGCATTTGTCTTTGTTAAACTTCATCCTGTTTACCTCAGACCATTTCTCCAATTTGTCCAGATCATTTTGAATTATGACCCTGTCCTCCAAAGCAGTTGCAATCCCTCCCAGTTTGGTAGCATCTGCAAACTTAATAAGCGTACTTTCTATGCCAATATCCAAGTCGTTAATGAAGATATTGAACAGAGCCGGTCCCAAAACAGACCCCTGCAGAACCCCACTTGTTATGCCTTTCCAGCAGGATTGGGAACCATTAATAACTACTCTCTGAGTACGGTTATCCAGCCAGTTATGCACCCACCTTATAGTAGCCCCATCTAAGTTGTATTTGCCTAGTTTATTGATAAGAATATCATGCGAGACCGTATCAAATGCCTTACTAAAGTCTAAGTATACCACATCCACCACTTCTCCCTTATCCACAAGACTCGTTATCCTATCAAAGAAAGCTATCAGATTGGTTTGACATGATTTGTTCTTTACAAATCCATGCTGGCTATTCCCTATCACCTTACCACCTTCCAAGTGTTTGCAGATGATTTCCTTAATTACTTGCTCCATTATCTTCCCTGGCACAGAAGTTAAACTAACTGGTCTGTAGTTTCCTGGGTTGTTTTTATTTCCCTTTTTATAGATGGGCACTATATTTGCCCTTTTCCAGTCTTCTGGAATCTCTTCTGTCTCCCATAATTTTCCAAAGATAATAGCTAGAGGCTCAGATACCTCCTCTATTAGCACCTTGAGTATTCTAGGATGCATTTCATCAGGCCCTGGTGACTTGCAGGCATCTAACTTTTCTAAGTGATTTTTAACTTGTTCTTTTTTTATTTTATCTTCTAAACCTACCCCTTTCCCATTAGCATTCACTATGTTAGGCATTCCTTCACACTTCTCGGTGAAGACCGAAACAAAGAAGTCATTAAGCATCTCTGCCATTTCCAAGTTTCCTGTTACTGTTTCTCCCTCCTCACTGAGCAGTGGGCCTACCCTGTCCTTGGTCTTCCTTTTGCTTGTAATGTATTGATAAAAAGTCTTCTTGCTTCCCTTTATTCCTGTAGCTAGTTTGAGCTCATTTTGTGCCTTTGCCTTTCTAATCTTGCTTCTGCATTCCTGTGTTGTTTGCCTATATTCATCCTTTGTAATCTGTCCTAGTTTCCATTTTTTATATGACTCCTTTTTATTTTTTAGATCATGCAAGATCTCGTGGTTAAGCCAAGGTGGTCTTTTGCCACGTTTTCTATCTTTCCTACCCAGCGGAATAGCTTGCTTTTGGGCCCTTAACAGTGTTCCTTTGAAAAACTGCCAACTCTCCTCAATTGTTTTTCCCCTCAGTCTTGATTCCCATGGGACCTTATCTATCAGCTCTCTGAGCTTACCAAAATCCGCCTTCCTGAAATCTATTGTCTCTATTTTGCTGTAGTCCCTTCTACTCTTCCTTAGAATTGTGAACTCTAAGATTTCATGATCACTTTCACCCAAGCTGCCGTCTACTTTCAAATTCTCAGCGAGTTCCTCCCTATTTGTTAAAATCAAGTCTAGAACAGCTTCCCCCCAGTAGCTTTTTCAACCTTCTGAAATAAAAAGTTGTCTGCAATGCAGTCCAAGAACTTATTGGATAGTCTGTGCCCCACTGTGTTATTTTCCTAACATATATCTGGATAGTTGAAGTCCCCCATCACCACCAAATTTTGGGCTTTGGATGATTTTGTTAGTTGTTTAAAAAAAGCCTCATCCACCTCTTCCACCTGGTTAGGTGGCCTGTAGTAGACTTCTAGCATAACATCACCCTTGTTTTTTTACCCCTTTTAGCCTAACCCAGAAACTCTCAACACTTCCATCTCCTATGTCCATCTCCACCTCAGTCCAAGTGTGTACATTTTTAATATATAAGGCAACACCTCCTCCCTTTTTTCCCTGTCTATCCTTCCTGAGCAAGCTGTACCCATCCACACCAACATTCCAATCATGTGTCTTATCCCACCAAGTTTTGGTGATGCCAACAATGTCATCACATGAAGAGCCCAAAGGTAGAACAAAACTACTCTCTGGAATCTTACAGACATAAATGAATGGAGTCACTTAATAGTAACCCTGTATGCTACAGCTAGGGTCCACTGGTGAGTCAACAACACTCTGTGATCAATAGTATTTAAAGCAGGCAATATACCTAATACCATCAGCCTGGACTTTGTCTATTGCCACATTATCCACCAACTTAAAACAACAGTTTCCAGTCTATACCATGGCCTACATCAAGAAGATCTAAGGCATACAGGTAGGGTTGCCAACCGTCCCAGTTTGTCTGGGAGTCTCCCAGAATCGGGCTTCATCTCCCAGCGGCTAATAAAGCCAATCCAGGAGATTTTAGGCCGCTAAGAGTCCGGCGGCGCAGCGGGATTAAGGCAGGCTCCCAACCTACCACGATTCCACGCCGCTCCCGGAAGCAGCTGGCATGTCCGGCAGTGGCTCCTAGGCAGAGGTGTGGCCAGGGGGTCTCCGCACACTGCTCCTGCCCCGAGCGCTGACTCTGCAGCTGCCATTGGTTCGGAACAGGAAACCGTGACCAACGGGAGCTGCAGAGGCGGTGCCTGCAGGCAGGGGCAGGGGCAGCACGCAGAGCCGCCTGGCCGCCCCTGAGCCTAGAAGCTGCTGCCGGACATGCCATCACTTCCGGGAGCCACCCTAGGTAAGCGCCGCCTGGCCAGAGCCTGCATCCCGAACTGCCTCCCACACCACAACCCCCCACCCCAGCTCTGAGCCCCCTCCTACACCCAAACTCCCTCCCCAAGCCTGCACCCCGCACCCCATCTTGCACCCCAATCCCCTGCCCCACCCCTCAGCCAAGAGCCCACACCCCTTCCCATACCCCAGCCCAGTGAAAGTGAGGGTGGAAGAGGGGGAGCAATGGGGGGTGAGGTGGGGTGGGAGGGGGGCTGGAATGAGCAGGGGGTGGGGCCTTGGAGAAGGGGGCAGGACAAGGGTGTTTGTGTGATTAGACAGTTGACAAGCCTACATACTGCATCTGGTAGCAAGCCTCCCAGCCTGGATCCACAGACTTGCACTAGTGAGCTAAAAATAGCTGTGTAGACGTTGTTTTGGATGTTGTGATTTGGGCTGGAGCTTGGACTCTCAAGCCCCTGCCACCCAGGCTTGAAAGTCCGAAGCGCAACATCTACACCACTATTTTTAGAGCACTAATGTGAGCCCTTCCAGCAAGTCTGTGGACCTGGGCTGGGAGGCACACTCCCAGATGCAGTGTAGACATATCCCTAGACTCTGTGAGAATTATCTCATAATTACTGTGATAGCTAAAGCTCTGACTTTTTTGGGCCAAACCTCTTTTTGATGAAAAATATCGATTCAGTGACACCAACATATTTTGCGAATTTGTATTAGTTTTTCCAGTGAGATTGTTCAGGTCAAAATAACTTTTTATTTCAAAATTCCTTCAATTTTATTTTAAAAAATTGCAAAAACACAAACTGCTTGAAATTTAAATGAAACATTTTGTTTTGGGTCAAAAAATATATATTTTTTTGACCCAAAACATTTTTTAGACTTTTTGATTCACCAAAAATTTCAAACAACTTTGGTTTTGGCTCAACTGATTTAAAAAAAAAAATCAAAACTGACAGTGAACCAAAACATTCAGCACTCACACAGCTCTACTTACAACTCTTTGAACTGGGGGGAATTTTAGGCAGGCAGTATAAAAATAAAATAAAAAGTGCTGTAGACACAACTGTCAAGATCCTCTGTTTACACCTCCCAAAGCACAATTCCATGAATAGGGCATTGCTCCTACAGCAGCTTAGAAAGACAAGCATCAACACAAATTCCTTCAGCAAAGGTGTTTTTCCCTTGCAAATCTGCCATTGAAGAACTGACCTGGCCCAACCTTTTTTAGCTTATGAGACTTGACAAGAACACTGGTTGACATTGACATAGTGGTATGAATCTAAAACAAATTAATAGAAGCCAGTGAATGCAAGAAAATAAACAAGCAACTTGATAAAAATGTGCTACTAATTCACAAATCACTTCTATTTTTTTTCTCCATAAACTGTCTGTCATCTACAGTATAACACTTTGATTATCTATTACATAACACAAAACATGAGAATTTTTAGATACAGTATAAGGTAAAAAACTTTAAAAGGTTAAAAAAAAAAAAAAAGAGAGAGAGAGAGATTTTAAATTCCACTAAGAAACGGGGAAAGCCTTAGAAAAAATTTTGTTATCCCTTCTTCTACCCCAACTTAAGGGACAGCAGTTCTAGTCTGTTCTATATAGGTTCTTATATTGGCCTCATCACCAAAGTATACAAGTACCTTTCATAGAGCATTAAATGACATGACTAATATCTGTCATGTGTGGTTCGTTCTCTCGCTCAGGGCCTATCTATACTGCAATCAGGAGGTGCGATTGCACGTGTTGACATACCTGAGGTAGATCAAAGCTAACTCAGGTATGTCTACATATGCTGCAATCACACCTGCTGATTGCAACATAGATTTACTCTCATCCACTCTCCTAAAGAAAATAGAGGGTGCATTGGTAGAGTTTTGTTCCTGTTTTTAAAATACACACACTAGAGTTTGGTGGAAAGACTGAGGACACAAACTGGCTCTTTAGATTTTAATGCAGCAGTTCACTGACTAGTGGTGTATCATCAGTGACCAGGGCCGGCTCCAGGTTTTCTGCCGCCCCAAGCGGCAAAAAAAAAAAAAAAAAAAAAAAAAAAAAAACC
>NW_020664531.1:2726927-2787241 GCF_002925995.2 Terrapene triunguis | reverse complement strand
AAAAAAAAAAAAAAAAAAAAAAAAAAAAAAAAAAAAAAAGCCGCGGCAGCGCGATCGCGCCGCTCCACTCTTCGGCAGCAATTCGGCGGTAGGTCCTTCGCTCCCAGAGCGACTGAGGGACCCGCCGCCGAATTGCCGCCGAAGACCCCGGACATGCCGCCCCAACAGCGCCCGAAGTGCCGCCCCTTCCTATTGGCCGCCCCAAGCACCTGCTTCTTTAGCTGGTGCCTGGAGCCGGCCCTGTCAGTGACAAAAGAGATGCTATTGTGGGATAGTCTCTTCTGTAGTATGCTGCCTCTAATGAAAGGACTTTTCTTTTCAAAAGCACTATATTATTGACTTACACTATAGTTTAAAGAAGATCAAATCAGCTCAATTAGTATGTTCATTTGTATTCAAGAAATACCACCCACAGTTCATTTACTGGCGCTTTGATCCTGGAGGTAACAAAATGTTTGTGCATAATATATCTTTTCATCTTTTAAATTGTAAAGGTCATTAGATAGAAAGTTATTGCTTTTCTGACTACAATGGCACCAGCCAGGCGATTCCTATGAACATCCCATTTTGATATCAACACATCTGTCAGAAGCTATTGACATATGAAAGTGAGACAAGAGCACTTGCTGTTTTTAATTTCCCCTACCTTTCTAAATACAGACCCCTATTCTGACAGAGGTCAAAACAAAAGACACTTATCCGAAGTATCTTGTCTATCCTTATCCTAAATTGGTTTCTAAACAGATACTTGATATATTGGTAGATTTAGTGAACATTTTTCTACCTGTGAAATCATCTACTCAAATAGAAGTAGATGATTATGCCCATTGTCCTTAGGGTGACCAGATGTTTTGATTTTATAGGGACAGTCCCGCTATTTGGTCCTTTTTCTTATATAGGCGCCTATTGAGTCTATTACCCTCCCCCCCCCCCCCCCCCCCCAGCCCCATCCTGATATTTCACACTTTTTAATCTGGTCACCCTAATTGTCCTCTAGAAGGGGTATTTACAAAGATGATCATTCTTCTGGTGCTGTCACACCTTTTCATAAAGAACCATCATTCTCAGCACTTCTTCCGTACAGTGGATCTCATGAGAGAATACTTGCTAAGATCTCACTCCCTGCTTGTCTCCAAAAAGAAGCCACCATGCATATTTTTCAGAACAAGATGTTCATTTGAGTGTTCTACTCATAGGGAACACTGGAAAGTTTCACAGCCACAGAGTCATTAGGAAATATTACAATTTACATGCTAGAAGTATTGTTTCACTTTTGAAGAGGGATGCTATCTTTGATATTTCTAAGGGGCCTATCATAATGGTGTCTAACAATGTACTCTCACTGCAACTATTGTATGCACAATGGCTCTAGCAATTTACTCACCATCTGGATAGCGAAGATGTGTAACATTTTCCCACTGAATAAGTTATTGGTCGAAACATTTTCACTCAATTCTAGTAGCAACTTCTGTGCTGTCACCTACCCTCCCTGTCCAAGGGAAGTAGCTAGGGAAAAGGGTCTGTAGCCAAGGAATACTTATGCAACTGTGATCCCTGACAGCTGTAGCAGTCTCTTGAAGACATTGACAGCTGGCACAAATGAGAATAGACTGGAGGCTGCTCTAATATGCACAGCTATCTCAGCCTGATGTAGAATGGCTCCAGGATGGAGAGAGTGCAAAGGTGGATGAAAGTCTCTTTTGCTGCCCTCTGCTGAGATGCACCAGACACTCCCTATCTGGGCCTCTCTCTCAGACAGAGAAAAGCTTTCAGACCTGATTATCCAGTTAGTTGCACACTTGCAACTACCACTGAGTTCAATGAGTGTTATATACACAAAACTGGCAAGATACTCAATTTCATTAGCTGAAAGAGGACCTGGCCATTATTGACTGAAATTTGGAGGACTTTGTGATTATTTGAAATAACCTGTTGGATTCAATTCAGCTTATAGTGGACCACCATAAAACCCATCAGAGTTGGCACTAATTATCACCCGATGCAGGAAGTCTTAGAAGACATGCAAAGTTCTAACTAGGAATGGAGTCTGAGCTACCCTCTTGGCCCTAGTGTACTAAGATACAGTAGGATGGTGATCCAAGGAAACTTACACTGTTGCTATAAAGCTGTCAATGCACCACCTCTCCCCAGTAGTAAATTCACTTAAACGTTTTAAAGAGAAAAAAAATGTTTCAGAACGTTAAACTCAGTCTCCAGGGTCTCTATTAGAACAGCAGTAAGTTTGGTGTCCAGCACTCGGTAAATTTAAGGGGTGGGGAGGAGAATAAGAGTTGAGCTGAACTGCTATTAAACTGAATTTTGGTATTCAGACAAACTGGTATTAACTGAACCTTGCATGAAAATCAGAACATGAAGTTAAAATAGACAAAAGGAAGCAGACAAGCAGCTCACAGTACAGCACAGCACACCTCTCCCATTACCTCCCCTCCCCTTTTTTTCCCCAAAGCCTACATCCATAGCAGGACATAAATTATAACTTGCTAAAGCTGCATTTTATCTGATCAGCAGTTGCAAGCTGTAGTGAAAGATCCAGCTCAGCTTTTCCCTTTTATGTTAAATTGTCAGGAAAAGCCAATAATGGTGTTACATTTCTTCCTTGCATCAGCAGTTTTGATGCATTTTGGGCTAAAGGATCCAAATGAAGCAGATGCTGAAAACCAGTGGGGGTGGGGGGAGGGAGGAGGAGGAGAGGGAACGGGAAGTCAAACGCTTTGACTTCTCTGGAAGGCAAACGGTCTGAAATTACCAAAGACATGCTCAAAACTGTAACAATTCAAAGGCTCGGAATCCACATCTCTATTTGTAAGTAATACAATGACATGCACAAATAAATAAATTAATTAATAAATAAACAAACTTTCCCTGCACTTGACAAAGATACACATACAAAGGCTCATTCTTTTGATGAATAGGATTAATACTGGAAGGCGAAGAGGAAGAATGCAGTCTCCCATCTTATCAAGAGGCAAAACAAAGTGAACTGTATTTGTGAAAAATGGAATGAATGCAACTCTTTTCAGTATCATGCATTTTGCCACAAGAAAACAACCTCTTAAATGACAAACTGGCAAAGCAATAAAACAAAAGGAAAACAGATTTCTGTTCAGGCATCTCCAATTATTTATTCACTTGTATATAGTTTTTATAGTCCCATTAGTGACACATTAGTAGGTAAATAATTAAACAATAAATTAAACACTGAAGAGAGAAATTTGAAAATCTTTATTCCCAGCAAAGTAATGGCAATTAGAAAGTTGACAAATAACTAAAGGCCAGATATTCTTCCCACTGAAGTCAATGGGGATTCAGACGCCAACTTCAATGGCAGCAGGAGAGTTTAAGACCTGAGAGGAACTGAGCACCAAATGCTGCATTTTTGCTCAGCTGTTACGAGAGTCATTGATTCTGCAATTTCTATTTTTTTAATGTATTCATGACTTTTCATTATTACATGGATTTTTACATGTGGGTGGGTATATGTAGTGGCCTGGAATGGTCTCCCTCCTCCTGTGCACCTAACAATTTCCAAGTCTCTCCTCTAAACTAAGCCCTAGTTCAATCAACAGCAGTCTGGGCTATGCCCCACTTGGCTACAAATTATTTTGTGTTCTTTAAAGAAAGATCCCTGACGATGGGCTTCAAGGGCCTGGGCAGCTGTGAGGTATGCATCTGTTGTGGTGGTGAGGGACCAGGCATTCTCTCCAGGAAATATAGTTACAAATTTCAAGAAATTTTAGACATCAGTTAATTTGGTTTATAAAGTTGATCAAAAAATTGGGGGGAGGGGAGGAATTGAGAATGTTCCTTTTAGTTCCTATATCTACCTCATCCCCAGCATACTTTATAAAATAAACATTGAAATAGGAACTTTAGAGAAATGTTTTCATAGGAAAAAAATCTACCATCTGTGTTAGGTAATATTTTCCAAGCCAATTTCCCAGTGAGAAGTGCTAGCAGCTTGCTCTTTAAAAAATGAACATTGAGATGAGCCATGACGCTTCTACAGCCCCAAAATCTTAGGGTTTGGGTGGGTGCGAAAGGGACACCTGCCTTTCAAGCCCCAAAGGCCAACGCTGAAAAATATTGAGAGCATACACCAGACCATTTTCTCTTCCAATTTTCTCTATTCAAACATCGTCTCTTTTGACTGAAGGGCATGAAAATAATCCCATCTAAAGAGAATAGCAAGTCTGCATCATTCATCACTCATGTAAGCAGAAATGCTGATGTTGCTGGTCCCATTTGATTTGGCGCAGTAAATTAAGACTAAACAAGACATCCAGTGATGCACAGATATAAAAAGCAATTCTAAATGAATACTGTCATGCTGTCGGGAGTGGCTCACGGCCATGAGTACCTACTGCAGGGCAGACCATCCAAACAGGGCAGACACCCCAAACTGATGGTATTTTTATAATCAGATTTCACCAACCCACTAACAAATGTACTTCTGAATCACTATACCAGTTACCATGGAGTCAGACAGACAGACCCCTTAGGGCCTACAGTCTATCTTGCCACCCAGGCAAGCTGGACTTAGTGATAAATGGTCACAGACACCAAAAATCACTAAATAAAATGCAGTTGCTACCAGTCCCAAGAGACCCGTCACTTACCCCAGATCAATCAGTACCCTAGATCTTACCAAAAGACAACACCTGTAGCCAATTCTATAATTAACTAAAGATTTATTAACTAGGAAAAAAGAAATGAGTTATTTACAGGTTAAAGTAAGCAAGTATATAACACAAATATAACTCCCACAAGTGACAAAATTGTAGGGATCTGTCAATTCAAAATGTCTTTCAGGGCAAACCCAGGGATAATCCTGGGAGATCTCTCATTTCAGTTTATAGTCTCTGGCTCTGTGAGAGTTCAAATAGCAAACAGATGATCATTTTTCCTTGAGAGGCCTTTTTATATCTTCTTTCCCCAGAAATCAAACTGACACGCAGGTCCCTTCTTCATAGAAGGTGGGGGTGGGTAGGCGGGGAGAATGCACTTCAAGTCTTTGATCCTTGATCTGGCACAATGGCTCATTTGCCTTTAATGAACATGATTTAACATCTTGTTAAAGACCATGATTTGCATTACACAAGGCTTTCCCCCCTGTTCAATGAGTTACACAGTCACAGAGGTTTACAATGAAAATTTATAACAGGGGGTAAAGCGGAGTGAGAACAATACATACAGCATCCTACAAACATTTTATACAACATTCAGAACATTATCAACTTAACATCTTATATTTATTTTGATAATGCTAATTCATGGGTAAGCAAGACTGGTTTCCAGCTCTGCATTTGTAAGTGTTCAGTGAGGCCCAGGGCCTTGGCATGGCAGACCAAATACCAGCTCAGCATCACAAACGAATTGATTTATTTTTTCCTTTCTTAAGAAAATGCATGTGATTACATATGTGCCAATTGATAACAAAGAAGGATGCAGATGAAGATTTATGTAGAAATAGTCTCGGAAGAGATAATGCTTGTCCCTTTGATCACTTTGCTAAAACCACAAATAGCCTAGGCATTTTCTTAATTGATTTTGTTTTCTGGTGATAAAACAACAAAGCCCATTGAACATTGAGAGAAAGTAGTCTCCTCTGCTTGCCAGAAGCATGAGGTTTTGGAAAGAATACTGATAAGTGAATAGATTAATCTCTCAGTTTCACATGAATCACCTTAAAGATGAATTTTGCATGGAAGCAAAGGGAAACCTCTATATGAAATGTGGTATATGGTGAACTGCCATAAATGCTCCCAGTTTACTCAGCCTTCTGACTTATCTGATGGTTACTAGAAAGGGATCTGTCAATGGAGAAGTAGAACATGGAGAACTAGGACATGGATTCAAAGGGCAGTCTGTTAAGTATTGATAAACAAGATTAAGATTAAGATTCCATTACAAAGCAAGATTAAGATTAAGATTCCATTACAATGTTGGTTTCAATAACATCTAGTTGCAAAGTTCTAAGGAGGCCTTTCAGCAATCTGATTGTTGTTGGATGAGTAAAAACAGCATAGCTTCAACTGGAGGATGGAAGGTGCTGATTGTTGCAAGGTGGACCCACAGTGAGCAAACAGATGGTCCAAAGTCTTCAAAGGGAGTAGGTAGCCTAATATTCTCATCGATTCCAGAGATAATTGGTTATGTTGCATCCAGGTAGAGAAATGTCTCCATTTGGCCAGACAGCATTTTCTGGTGAAGTCCTTTCTGCTTTGATTGAGTCAGGAATGAATGGCCTCCAAACACAAGTATTCTATGTCACATACCCATCCAAATACCAGGCCATTAGATGAAGAGGGCCTGAGTTAGGATGTCTGTTCTCGTTGTTCTCTTGTATCAATAAATCTGGGAAAGATTGAACACCAATGGGAGGTTGACATTCACAGAAGGCCTGAAAAGCAAAATTGTTTGGTCGAGGGGGTGTGATGAGAATGACCCGAGAGTTGTCATTGAGAATCTTTCATAGAACTTGTGATATCAGTGGGATGGGAAGAAAGGCATATCTGAGGTAGCAGAAGGGCATCACCCTTGGAGCCTCAGCCCAGAGTATTTCTGAAGCAGGATAGGGGAAATTTCTTGTTAGTCTCAGAGGCAAACAGGTACCAGGATGGCATTTCGCCACAGAATGAAGATCTTGTTCAGGATGGAATTGTGTATCTCCCATTAATGGTTAGTGGAAAAGTGTCTGCTGAGACTGTCCGTCAGAGAGTTCTGCAAACCTAATAGATATGCTGCTGAGAGTATTATATGGTTCCTGATGCATCAATTCCATAGATCGACTGCTTCTTCATAGGAAGGAAGGGATTTTGTTCCACACTGTGTATGTAGAAAACAGCCATCATGTTGACTGACATATTCTGAAAATGTTTGGGCTGCATTGCAGGCCCGATGGACTGCTCCCACCACTAGTAGGTTGACACACATCCTGTCCCCCTCCTCCGCAACAAGAAGTCCAAGTGCACCATGTGCTGTGATTTTCCATGTGGTCTTCCCATCCAATGAGGGACGTGTCTGTGATGATGGTTGCATCGGGCAAAGGTGTAAGGAAAGGGACTCCCACAGAAACTCGTTTCAGGTTTGTCCACTAAAAAAGAGAAGCCATGACCTTGGCAGGAATCATTTTCTTGGTATTCATGTTGTTCTTGTCTGGTGAGTAAACAGACAAGAGGCAGGCTAGCAGGCAACGGAGGTAGAGCCCAGAAAATTGTTTTACGTAAGTACGTTAGGCCATGTGGCCCAGTAGGAAAAGACACAACTTGACTGTGATCCAAGGTCTGATGGTGACTTCTCTTATCAAGTTGTTCATAGCTTGGAATCTTTCCATAGGAGGTAGGGTCCTTGCTGTGTCGAGTCTAGGGTCACTTCTATAAAGTCTGTGGTCTTTGTGGGAGTCAAAGTGGACTTTTCTTCCCAAGGAAGAAAGAAGACAGAGTAGGAATAAGGTTACCAACTTGCTGGATCTGCCCATCAGGAGCCAATTGTCCAGATACAAAAAGATGATGTAGCAGTTTTGTATCATCCACGGTGCTACCATTGAGAAAAGCCCGGATGCTATAACTAGTCTGAAGGAGAGCACTCAGAATTTGCAGTGCGTGTGCCCTACCTGGAATCTGAGGAACCTTCTGTGGGATGGGTGAAGGGATGGGATGTCCACATGAAGGTAAGAGAGCTACAAAAGATGTGTGCTCCTCCAGGGAAGGGAATATCAATGCCCATCTGACGATGCAGCATTCTGGATCTTTGAATAAAGACTTTCCATTGGTATAGGTCAAGAATTGGTCTCCATCCTCCATTTTTTCCTTGGTAACTAAGAAACCTGGGGACTAGAATCCTTTCCCTTGATGTTGATGTCACATGAGCTATCACTCCTCACTGAAGAAGAGAGTATGCCTTCTGAGAGAGGATCTCCTCATGAGAGTGGTCCACAAAAAGGGCTTTGTGATGGGGAGATAACACAAACTTAATTATGTAGCAGAGCCAATGGTCTCTAGCACCCACTTGCCCATTATTATTGACTTCCACACATGAATGAAGTGGAGGAGGCAGCCACCAAAACTTTGGGGGACAGCATAGGATGGCAGCAGTAGAGGAACACAGTTCTTGAAAGTCCAGTCAAAAGAACCTCCTAGGTGCTGGGTGAGGTTGAGCAGTACCAGTAGATGTGGAAAAAGCCATGTTCCTGGTCTATGTACCCAGTGGCATTTGCATGCTGGTTCGTAAGGCCGTTGGTGACAGAACAATTAAGGAGGCGGTCTTGTCATGTATACCTGTTTGTGATGTTTCCTCTCTGGAGCTGGGGTATAAATGCCCAGGGACTGGAGCGTTGTTTTGGAGTCTGAGAGAGTGAAGAGACTTGTTAGTTTTGGGGGGGTTTTGGGACTGAATGCATTTGCTTCATCAAAGGGTAGATCCTCAATAGTATTTTGTACCTCCCTGGAATCCTGAGGAGTGGAGCCACGACTCGTACTTCATGACTATTGCTGTAGCTAATCCTCTCAAAATGGTGTCAGCAGCATCCTCTGTAGCTGTCAATTTACCCTCATCAATTAGGGCTTGGAATTGGGCCTTGTCCTCCTGGTCCTTAAAGTCCAATAGTTTGGAGTAGTTGCTGAAATCATACTTTGCTAACAAAGCATGGTAGTTTTCAATTCGAAACTGAAGGCTGGTAGAAGAAAAATATTTTCATCCCTAAGACATCAAGGTCTTGTCAGTGAGTGTTGCTTTGGGATGCTGTAGTCTAGACCTCTCAGTGGCTGCTTGACCACCATGAAGTTGGCACTAGGTGTGCAAACAGGAACTCTGCTCCCCTGGCTAGTAGAAAAATAATACCTCTCAGCTTTTTTGGGGGGTTGGGACCACACAAAGCCAAACTACCCTGGCTGGTTCTATAACAACACTGTTCACTGGAAGGGCCATCCAGCTAGGACTAGAAGGCTGCAGAATATCCCAGATACTATGCTGAGTAATCTTTACTTCCTCAGGTTGAATCTGGAGCTCAGTTGCCACTCTCTGCAGGTGCTCTTAATACTGCGTGTGGTTCCCAGTTGGAGATGGTGAAAATGGGGCAAAGAGAAGGAGACACCCATCAGAACTGGTAGACCAACTCAACTTCTTCTCCCTCATACTCTGACAGAACTTGTTGGTGTTGGGCAGGAGAAGGTAGGTAAGATTCATGCCCAGATTTGAGGTGTCTAGCATAGGTATCCCATGGACCCTACTAATGCCAGTAAGAAGGATCAACCAGTGGAGTACCATGGCATTGGGTATCACTGCTTCCCTAGATAGTCATATTTGGGTGGAGGACAGATTCCAGACCTTCAGGAGCCTCTGTCCGGGCTCACCTCTCTATGTAGAGGTGATGTTCCTTCTAATGCCTCTGATTCACCAGATGAGAAGGTAGGTTCCAGTTCAGCCACTAGAGCTGCTGGTAACAACTGACAAATGCTCAATGGAATAGGGGAGTATTCCTGTCTCCTCAAGGTAGTATCTTCCTCTGGAGTTGTGATGTCTCTGAGTAGGGTCGGATCCAAAAGAAGAGAAGATATTGTAGAGAAGATAGGGTAAAGATATCCTCTGGGAAGGTGTAATTTCAGTCAGTCCCAGTGTGTGGAGAGTTCCAATGAATGGTACTGACAAATCTGGCAAATCCCTAATTATAGTGGGAATCAGTTTCTTACTGGGGTGGGTGGGCCAGTGCCAGAGCAGAATCTAGCCTGGAACTCCTAGATACTCTTACAGGGAGATTGATAAAATGATCTAAAAGATCTTTTCCATTGCTAACTTCTCTTACATTATTCTGTGGTTTATTTAACCAAACACTTTAATCCAAGTGAAATCTAACCTCAAATTAAGATGATTTAAATCTAGTTGAATGTCTTTTCAAAAGATGTGTTCTAAATCATCCACAAGATATAGGTTGGTTGCGGTAATAACTAGGTGAAATCAATGGTGGTTAAAGTAGATCACAACAATCCTTTTTGGCCTTAAAATCCATAAAATTATTTGGTGGGGGAACAGCAACTCTTCACTGATACTGGTATTTTATATTCCAAATGTTTTCTTCAGTTGTCTGTATGATTGTGCATAAGTTCTTATTGATCTCACAAACATGGAAACTAAGAAAAAAGCAAAACAAAAAAAAACACCTCTCCACTCTGCAATGATGTAACCATCACTAAGTCAATTTCTCTTACACTGCATTTAAATGGGCCAAAAGGCCAGTCTTGAGGCTGCTTTATCTGTATACTCCTAATGCAGTTTTCCTAAAATGGGTTCATACGATTGAATGATGACAACACAATACTACAGTATATAACGTGATACTGCTCCCCAAGTTATGCATAGTTTTCTTCAGCCCAACATAACGATTTAAGTTCCTCCTGAATAAGATTGTTCTGCTGAGCTCACATTTGTGATGCTTAGTGCTTACTTTGAAGAGCTTTAGATAGCTTTAATTAAACACTGTAATACTGAAATATATTAATGCCATGATGCATCGATATTAATTAAGGAATTAACTCTGCTCTGGTACCTTTGGCAAATGCTGCTTTTGCTGCTGTGTCTGCTGTTCATCATTAATATTCCATATATATATATAGATATTGTATTGTTAATGCCATGTGAATTAAGAAACTAAAGAGATTTTTTTTCTGCCTGCTATATCCCGTTAAGCACTGCAGTAACAACCCATCCTGCAGCCCAGACTTCAGAGGCAGACTGACACGTAGAAGGACATCACAAGTCGAGCTGAATCACATCAAATTAATAAGCAAGTTACAAAGTAAATGAAATGTCAAAGCAGTAAGGCTATTGATTGACCATTTAGTACAAATGATGGAACCCTAATTAATAACTGCAGCTGTCTCTGAAGAGACAACTGTTTGCCTTCCATATAGATTTCCTCTCTTCACTTTCATTGGCTTTAGTTTTTATGCGGTGTTTGATGTGAATTTAATGCTTCCCTGCTTCCCCTCCTTATTCAGTTCTGTTGGAGGCTGTCACTGCTTTTAGGCATGGTAAGTCTCAATCAGAGATGGAGAAACCTCATGGGGTTCAGGTTTTGAAGCCTTTTCAACTAGTTTTTGAGTTCACAAAACTAGCATGAATTTTAAAGCCATCCCCCCGCATCAGCTAAATCTTTTTTTTTTAAAAAAGGGTGAGATAATTAAAATAAAAACGTGTGTTCATTACAGAAAGAAAGCCTGTGCTGTGTATTAATTTCTGCCAAATGCTAGTCTAGCTATATTACTTATTTACACACACACACACACACACACAATTTTAGAACCCTGAAGTGCTTTTAAAACGTTAATAAATTTTGGATTTCTGGGCAAAACCTAAACAAAACATCCCATATCTCTAGTCTCTGCTCAGTTCCCTACCAAAGAAAGACAGTGAATCTGTGAAAATTTATACCGTAACACTTTAAAAATAATCCAGAAAACACCACATTATAAACCATAAAATTAAAGAGCTCAGCTAAATGTAACTTTTATGTAGCGTCAATATCTTATATATTCATGAAGAAAAGAAGGAAGCTTCACAACATTCATGTGAATTGCAATGATCTGTATTTTTACAGATGAGAAAAATCACAACATTGAGAGGCTACCTGATTTTTTCAAGGTCACAAGAATTCTGTGGGAGGGACAGGAATGGAGGATAGGTCCATCAATGGCTATTAGCCAAGATGGACAGGGATGGTGTCCCTAGCCTCTACTAGAAGCTGGGAATGGGCAACAGAGGATGGATCACTTGATGATTACTGGTTCTGTTCATTCCCTTTGGGGCACCTGGCATTGGCCACTGTTGGAAGACGGGATACTTGGCTAGATGGACCTTTGGTCTGACCCAATATGGCCGTTCTTATGTTCTTATGTAATGAATCCAAGGTCATCTAATTCCCTGTCCTGAGTTGTAACTATAAGACAATACTTATAATTAATTGATCACAGTCAGGTTCATAAGAATACAGGTATGTACACATCAATGACAGCGTGAGGAAGAGGAGGACTGCACTGAAACTGGACAATTTACTGAAAATGCATGTCCATAGAGTATCAGATGTAACTGTATTATTACCAGATTTAAAATTTAATTTAGAATTATATGATGGGACAATATAATCCATTATTTAGGGTTGTTCCATACATATGCAGCACCACGGGTGAAATCCTGGCCCCATTGAAGTCAGTGGCATTTTTGCTATTAACTTCAGTTGGTCCAGGATTTCAACCCATGACTCTTTTTAAATGTAAAAATATCCTTTGCCATTGGTACCATGGTATACAATAATATATGAGCAACAATGGGATACAAATGAAATACAGAAGCTTCTGCCTCTTCCTTGAACTCAATAGGAAATTTCCAATATGTAATTCTGAATAGCATCAATAGGTTTGAACTGCCCAAGGGTATACATCAGAAAACTACACAACCTCTTATCTATTTGTTAGCACAGAGTACCACCATTATATCAACAATAACCTTAATGCTAAATGACACATGGTGCTGAAATATTAAAAAGTTATTTTTAAGAAAAATTGTGGGTTACAACATAGCTCATAACTCAGACTTGAATTCGTAGTGTATAATGTCAGTCCATTACCACAGCACTTTATTTGAACACAATTCTGAGGGCCTATAATGAAACTGGTCTGCAAGAAATTTACAATCAACTCAACAGAGAAAAATAAATCCTGTCTGATACTTGTTACATGCACTTAATTGTGTTCAAATATACAAAAAGAAACAAGGAATGACAGATTGAGAAAACGGGATGACCTAAATGAAAACAACCTCCCAAACACTGACCTTTTTATTTAGTATTATTTGGCTCGTAAACAATTTCCTGTAACCCCTTCCTAATTAGGTAGTCTAGATATTTTGATTTGTAATCAGGGCCGGCTCTAGGCACCAGCAAAACAAGCTGGTGCTTGGGGCGGCACATTTTTAGGGGCGACATGGCCGGCGCCAGAATGCCGCCCCTAAAAATGTGCCCCGGCCGCCCTAGCTCACCTCCGCTGCCGCTCGCGCGCCGCTACTCGCCCTCCCTCCCAGGCTCTCAAACCTGGGAGGGAGGGGGAGATCCCGAGCGGCCGCGGCGCACGAAACAGCTGTTTCGCGAGCCGCTGCTCCCCCGCCCTCCCAGGCTTGAGAGCCTGGGGGGAGGAGGCAGGGCTGGGGATTTGGGGAAGGGACGGGGCCGGGGGTGGGGTAATTAAAAAACGGGGCGGGGAGGGTGGCCAAAATTGTTTTTGCTTTGGGCGGCAAAAATCCTAGAGCCGGCCCTGTTTGTAATGGGTACAATGTCTCTGTTCTTTTACAAACCCACCACTCCTATGGATAAAGTAACAGAGACATATCTCAGGTGTGAAAACTACAGTTTTATTTTTGACTCACAAACCCATCAATCGTCCAACAGATGTGAACAGGTGCCATAAATCATAGCTACTGATGCATGCATAATCCAACATGCCGCTTCATATTACAGTACCTGCTCTGGGCATGGGCCAGCGGGTAACCACTGTACCTGCACTTCATATGTCTACTTCATTTAATGAGGCTTCATTTAACCTGCTTAGTTGCATTACCTTACCTAAGGGTTAATTGTAAATTCACCCTTTTGGGGGGACAACTTTTCCCAATTTAGTTCAGTGTGGTTAGAAACAGTCTGTTCTCAATTCTAATACAGACAGTGAGAGTTGCAAAAACTCTTACGGAAGATGACAGGTTTCAGAGTAGCAGCCGTATTAGTCTGTTCTTCTTACAGAAGATGTCCATGTATATAATATTAGTAGAGCAAGTTGAATTTTTTTCCCCCTTAAAATATTTTCCAGTGAAAAAGTGGGTTTTTTTGAATGATGCAAATATTTTCACAAAAAGTTTGTGTTGTCCAAAATTGTCTATTTTTATTTTTTAAATAATTTTAGATTCCATATGATTCCAATAAGAAAAGAGTCAGTTTTTTTCTTCTTTGCCTCCCTCTTCCTTTCCAGGGGAAAAAAAAAAGAGGGATGGAGAAGTAAGGGATAAGGTGAGTACAAACCCCTCAAAAATTAAAATGTTCCATTTCAATTCGAATAAAAGCAAAAATTTTAATTTTGACCAAAAAAAAAATCAGAATATTCCATGAAAGGATTAGAACAAATGGAAATGTTTCTGTTTCTTTCAAAATTTGTTGTTAGCAGTAATTGCCTTCAGGCTGCAGAGCAGCAATGGAATTGCTCCAGGTCTGTGACTGCCTCATAAGGTCTGCAGTAGCCTTTGCTCAGATTACGCTCTCTTTCCAAGGTGGATATGCAGGATGAAATCATTCTGCTTCCTTAGGCACAGAGGAACCATACTGGTGCAGCTGCATACAGGGTCCCTCAGTGGGTGGGGTGGGGGAGCCACACTTTGTCCCTAAACGCGGAATGTACACAAACTTTTTTTAAAATACACTTGCGTAGAACTTTTAATTTGACTGAACAGCTGTTCATCTTAGTACTAAGCTCTTCACATCAGGGACTGTCATTTACTGTTAGGCACCGTACAAGCACAATGGGACCCCGCCCAGTTGAGGCATTTACTGTAATACAATTATGACCAATAACAGAATTAGTATGAAGCAATACACAGATTCTGTGCCATCTCCTCATGTTCTTCCAGCCATAGTCACCTCAGTGAACAATCAGCTTTTCCATTGGTGAACTGATAATGACCAGACATTATGCCCCAATTCCACAGAAACTGCTATTTTGCTTCATTACAATGGGCTGAGTTTATGTGGTTTATCTCAGTTTAGGATACTGATCTGTCAGTGCAGCATAAACTGATAGCACTAGCGAAGCTCTCATCCATTGACAAAAAGTGTTACTGCACAATTTGGCCAGTGTAGCTTTTGACTACAGATACATCTTCTCTCTTTACTTCCCGCTTATGTAACTACAAAGAGCTTACAATTTGAAAAAGAATAACAGGTCTTTTGACTTACTCAGCAATGGTAAGGTGCCAAACTAATTAAGATATGTTATGGAAAAAGAATCTCCCTGACTGTAGTTTATTCAATTTTGTATTTATTTTTTTTTTAAAGAAAACACTAGTGCATTGCTTTTGATTTTGAAATGAATAGCCATGTGTGTGCTTTAAGCTGTGGTTCTAAAACTGGTTAAAGAACAACATACAGTTTTACATTTATGCTATGAGGAGAATGGACTGGTTTCACCAAAGGGATCAGAGGTGGATATTTTTATGTTTTTTCTAATGAATTTAATATCTGCCTGTTAACTCTTAAATCAAGCAAAAGAGCAAAGAATTAATTTTTAGACTGCAATGATGGGTGAGCCTCAAACAGGATGAAGATTCAGTTTAACTAATCCCCCAAATTTTGGATGATAACTTTTTAAAGTCACCTTTGTTTCTTCTCTACTCTGCATCTTACCCTTCTGCCTCCCCCCTTGTCCAAATCTTTTCTGCAGTCTCATCTCCGACCTGCCCTCCCAGACATGATCCCCAATCCTGCTGTTCAAAGGGATTTATGCCTGCTTACTCCATGACTCAGTTCAGCACAACTGCTCCACAGCTTTCCAGGGCTGAGGGAACCTGCTGGATTGGTGAGTGTGTGTTTCAACACCTCACCTGAACACTCTATGTGGTTTGGCAACTCTTTTCACTTTGAATTTTGGAGTTTACAGATTCAAATTAACCAAGTGAGACCAGGTGTAGCTACGTGAGTTGTGTCAAAACTATAGTATTCATTCAGCAAATGAATGTGAGACCCACTCTGCACGGTAATGTATTCTAGAGGATGGTTTGGAGATCTACCATCAGTTCTTAACACCAGATGTCTTCAGGGAGTAGCCAGGTGACCCTGTCCTGGATTTTCTATTGCTCTCCTATCTTGCAGGAGTGGACAAGGGGGCAGAAGCTCTGGATCAGGAAGGGAGAAAATTCAAATGCCTCCCTAATTTTTAAAAAAGGAATTAGTTTGGTCGGGACAGGGCTGGCTCCAAGTTTTTTGCCGCCCCAAGCAAAAACATTTTCCCATGCCCCCCCTGGCCCCACCCCAACTCCGCCCCTTCCCCCGCCCCATTCCAACCCCTTGCCCAAATCCCCGGCCCCGCCTCCTCCCCTGGACGCGTTGGTACACTTCTGCACACCTGAGAATGACAACAGACGCCGATAGTTATGTGAAAGTGATTATGGTTACAAGAAGAAATACCCAGAGACACAAAATCTTGTCACATTTGCTTCCCATGAAAGAAAAATGACAAATGAAAATAAAAGACTAAGCTGTATTTTCAAAATGAATTTAAAATGTTCACTAGCGTGACACATTTCTACATAAATGTGATTAGGGGGCTGGAGCACATGACTTATGAGGAGAGGCTGAGGGAACTAGGATTGTTTAGTCTGCAGAAGAGAAGAATGAGGGGGGATTTGATAGCTGCTTTCAACTACCTGAAACGGGGTTCCAAAGAGGATGGATCTAGACTGTTCTCAGTGGTACCTGATGACAAAACAAGGAGTAATGGTCTCAAGTTGCAGTTGGGGAGGTTTAGGTTGGATATTAGGAAAAACTTTTTCACTAGGAGGGTGGTGAAGCACTGGAATGGGTTACCTAGGGAGGTGGTGGAATCTCCTTCCTTAGAGGTTTTTAAGGTCAGGCTTGACAAAGCCCTGGCTGGGATGATTTAGTTGGGAATTGGTCCTGCTTTGAGCAGGGGGTTGGACTAGATGACCTCCTGAGGTCCCTTCCAACCCTGATATTCTATGATTCTATGATAAATATTTATTGTATTGTAAAACAAATTTTGACAAAGAGCAAACAACATAGTAATATTGTTTAAGGCCCAGATTCACAAAGGACTTAGGTGTTGTGACAGTGAGCACCTCAGCACCTAACACACTGTGATTCACAAAGCTTCAGTCAGGCACCTAGAATTCCCTATACAATAGATTGGGAGAGGCAGGTGCCTAGAATATGATTCACAAAAGCCTGCACACTAGCTGAGGAGCCACCTAAAACAGCCAGTGGGAGATGCTGATGACGGGTGTATGCTAAGCTCTGGCCCCTCATGGAGGTAAGCAGCTAAGTCTGAGGCTGCAGGGAGGCACCCCCTTCTGCTTGCGATTCTCAGCAGCAAACCCTCTCTTGGAATTAGGTGCCCTAGGCATTTTTTGCAAAAAGTTGGTGGGGGATGGGCGTAGGAAGAGGAGGAACCGCCCTTATAACGTTTAGCCCAATGGTTAGGGTACTTACCTGGGATGTGGGAGACACACTCCCAGTTAAAATTCCTCCTTGTTTACAATGTATGCCTGTCTCACTTTTCTGTTAATATATTCAGTGTTTTATGGTGCACACAGTAGAACATTTTGCTTCATTAAGACTTTTACTTTATTTTCCTTTCCCCCTTTTTGTTAAAGAAATTACCAACCAGAAACAGATCAACCAGTTTTGCCATAATTTGCAGACCTATGCATGGATATCACCCTATCTCTATGCTCCACTGCCTGATACTGTTATTGTAAGCAGGAAAGGTGCTGAAATGTACCAGGATCCTGCTCTCTGAAGAGCAACTCAGAGACCAGGATTCTTTTACAGTTCAAATCTCTGTCAAAAGAATGAAGTAGTCAGCAGATGGGTGATACAATGTACAAGTGCATTATGTCTACAATCACAAAATAAACCCAGTGGATCTAGCTTTGCTGTTGGTGGCCTGTCCACTTGACAAGCTAAGATCTTCATGATTTTGCCACATTTGTTTTGGCTGACAAATTTATTGGGCTCAAAAGGACATGTATAAAATATAATGGAAGCATATTGTTCATGGTGAATTTAATAACAGTGTGATCTCTCAGATATGTACAACTGATCCTTTAGAGAATTATATACCATCAAACAGTGAATCTATATAATCTGAACAAGAGAGAGGCTTAAATAAGGTCTTTGAGACCTATGCTCCAAAGTAATTGGCATTCAGTGTTTCTGTTTCTTCAGCAAAGACAAACTGTCTCCAGATCAGACATACATTGGTGTGACCAGTATAACATTCCTCCCATGGGGAACAGCAATAGTTTACATTCATATAGCACCTTTGTTTCCAAAGGATCTCAGAGGGGTTTACAAACTTCAACTACAAAATTATATGCAAACTGAATCATGGGTTCACTTATCACTGAAATGCAGCCACCTCTAGCATGAAACAGAACTGCTGTTCAATAGCACAGAGCAATATTATGCAATAGTTGAAATCAGGAAATGAAAAAGGCTTAAGAAGGTAGAATAAATACCCAAACCTGAATCTAGGCGGGATATTAGGATTGAAAAATCTTAATTTTTCAAAAGTACAATGGGAACTCTCTGGTGCAAATAGTTTTGTATTTCATCCAGAAGACATCATCTCCAGCTGCTCAATGTCCCCTAAACACTATGCTGCTGTTGTTTTGTCTTGGTTTAGGAGAATGAGTTCCCCTCTACTGAATTGTCAACATCATGCCCTAGCAACCTGTTTTCTTTCTAGAAGTCTCCAGTCCAAGTACTGACCTGATCCAAGCACTGCCTTGCTTATGAAATCTAATGGGATCATAGCACAACATGTTATAGCTGCTGAAAACCCTTGTATTTATTTTAAGTCAAATACGTATTGAAAGGATGCGAATTCGTGGTTTCAGATGTATGTAATGCAATTGATTGTACACAACATTGCTAGATGTTATACAACAAAACATCTGTGTAATCACATACTTTTGGAAAAGAGCCAGTTTTCTAACAGAAGTAAATTACATACACATAACTTGGTACATCATACCACTGAGTAAGATGATACTACCCCTCTGAAGGACAAACACTAAGGCTATGTCTACACCTTGGAGCTGGAGGTGTGATTCCCAGCTCGAAAAGACATACTTGTGGCTAGGTCTCATTGAGCTAGCATGCTAAAAGCAGTAGTGTAGCTGTGGGCAGGGGCAAGCAGCAGCAGCACAGGCTAGTCTCCCCGAATACAAACCCGCCTGAATCTTGTAGGTATATGCTCAGGGTGGCTAGTCTGTTTCCTATCCTACTGCAGCTACGCTATTACTTTTAATGCACAAGCTCAATGAGAGCTCGTGCAAGTATGTCAATGCAAGCTGGGAATCACACCCCTAACTCCAAGCATAGCCTAAGACTGCATTACTGGCATTGCATACACACTCAGATAAAAGGCTGACAGTAGAATCAGAAAACTGAACATCCAGGGATCCTGGACAGACACGGTGACAGACAAGGGCCCAGTTAAAAATTAAGACACTGATCCAGAAAAGCACTTCAGGACAAATGTATTGTTTAACACATGGGAAGTTATACTGAAGTCAGGGGGACTACTGACATGCTTAAAGTTAAGCACATGCCTAAGTGATTTGCACAGGTGGACCCTAACTCATGGTCATTCAAACAGATATGCTTTAAAAATTATTAACATTGAAGATCGGTTGAGTAATGTTGCATCACTGGCCCATTGGGACATCATACAAGACTAAAAAAATGTATGAGCCTCTACCACTTGAGCTGAAGAAATAACTCCAGGTTGTAGTTGTAACACTCATACCCTCTGTGGACCAGCAACTAGGAGAGGACACTGAACATCAGGTTATATGACAATAACCTATCCCATTAAATCAATGGCTCAGTGCTGGTAGGCTCATAAATCGTAACCGCAGTCATAAGTATGGGAAATGTATTTTTATTGAATTGTATTTACATTATATTATGGAATATTATTAAGTATTAGCATAGCTTTGATGCATTCAGAGTTTGTGTGCATGCACGGATGATCTAGCTAATACTTAGTCCTGCCATGAGTGCAGGGGACTGGACTAGTTGACCTCTCAAGGTCCCATCCAGTCCTATGATTCTATAAGAGAGAGGGATATTAAAGATGAAAACGATGTTAATCAATACTACCACATTGTATACTATGGGCCCACAGAACAGACATGTAATTCTTGTGCAACCACATTTTCTAGAAACTGTGGTACAGTACATTAATTTAGAGTATTAAAACCTATGATTTTCCACTTAAAATATTATAGACCCTTAAAATATTATAGAGTATCCCTGACAGGAAGTCATATGGAAATAAGTATTCTCTTTGCTTATACAGATAACCTATGGGAATAATAAAAGCAATGACCAACTGATATATTATCTGTGCCATATTCACCGTCCACTTTGTGTTACAGATTCTATGAGACTGATTCTGATTTCACAGTGGTGAGAATCAAGGTAATTCCACAGAAACAAGATATAAATCAGGTCTAGATACATGCAGATTAAAAAGCAAACACAAACATGTAGATAAAGTGATGAACACAGTACAATTTGTTGTTTATGGTGCTATGCAGAAATATAAGTACCTACTGTACTCACTTCACTTGAAGGTATCAGAATTAAGGCCACTCCACTCCAATTAAAGTAATCAGACACAAAATAAAGTCATTTCAAAGGTTTCATTTTCAAATAAGCTACTCATCGCCCATGTCTACATCTACAGAAATATTTCTATGAAATGTAGGGGTCAAAACCTCAGTTGAAGCCAAGGAACTTATGGCAGCTGTGCAAGGGTGAAGGTACAACGTGTTTAGCTACACTGGCACTCCCTTGATCCTGGGGATATTCTCTGCTGGGCTGATCCACCAACATAATTTAGCATGAAACAAAGCTACCTAACAAACAAACACATCCCAGATTGCTCCTGGAAATAGCAGCAGTGAAAAAGTTGGAAAGCTGCCTTAAAATCAAGTTTGGGAATCGGTAGTTTAACAATTAGCGGACAAGTAGTTCAGACTGTCCAGACTGGTAACTGTGAGTATGTATTACACAGTAGTTACACCTCACCTCTCTACCTAACTGCAATGGGTACATCTTTGTATTGAGACGTTTTCTATCCTGTAGTAACGAAGGTGCTGATCCTGTAAAGGGGTCAGCATTGTCATAAGACCATTTTAAACTGGGTCCAAACAGTTTGCCAAAATTATAGTGATAAAAGCTTTTATAGAAATTACTCAACACCACATGATGATACAGCGATCAAGAAAACAGACACATACAGATGTAGTGGTAATGTACGTACCAGCTGAACGGTTCACTTTCAGTTGCACACAACATATCATTAGTGGGTA
Organism: Terrapene triunguis; assembly: GCF_002925995.2. NCBI lineage: Eukaryota > Metazoa > Chordata > Testudines > Emydidae > Terrapene > Terrapene triunguis. The sequence goes on along the minus strand of NW_020664531.1, from coordinate 2,766,070 downwards.
CATCTACACTGTACATTCCTTACAATGGCATGCAGAGTACATATACTACATGCCCCCGTAGCATGGGTATAATTAACAGGGTAGATGGTGAGGCAATGCTTAAGTGAGTAGAGTTAATGACATGCCTGAACCCTGTGAGTATGTACCCTATATGGCTCTCTACTTGCACAATCAACCTCCCACATCTACGTGGCTATTTCGGGGTTGGGTTTTTTTTGTTTTTAGCAATGCAATAACTTGCTGCCTCTTGCAGCTGGAGTCTTTCCTTGCTGCAGGGAAAGACTCCAGCACTGCGGAAAGGCTCCTGCACCTCCCCGCCATCAGAGCCTTTCCCTGCCACTGAGAACCAGAGTGAATGACTCGGGCAGTGGGCAGGCAGCAGGGAAAGGCTCAGGCAGCTCACAAAAAGTTCAGCTAAACACCCATAAGTCCTGAAGCCTATCTGACCTGAAATGTTCAACCTTTTGAAATTCTCTCATCCCCATTAGAGATTTCCTTCCTACTAAAAAAAAAAATATAAAAATGATCAGTTACCCTGAAACCTAGATCACATGTTCATGCAAGACAGGGTTTTCCATCGTAGATTCAAGGCACTGCTTGCTATGGGAAATAGGATTGAAATTTCTCTCAAAAAACCTATTTTGATTGTATGAAAAAATAAAAAGTCAGCTACAATTGAAGTACCATTTTTCTCACTTTGCTTTTGTCTGTTCCATAAGCCAAAAACAACTGATGGTTAAAAGACTCTATATGATTTCTCTATCCATTTTTTCTCCCTTGAATGCAGTCTAACATGGAATTAGAAGCATGGTGCAAGGAGTAGGCGTTTGAGTGTAAGCAGCAGGAACATCTGTTCTAATCAGAGCTTTGGCAATTAATCCTTCTGGGGCCTGGAGCAAGTCATTACGCCACCTTGTTTCAGTTTCCTCATCTTTAAAAGAGAAAATTATTTTATTTCTTTATTTGTGCCATGCTCAAAGGTGTGGCCACTGCTTCATAAAACAATTCAGACAGGGATTGGAGAACATAAGTTACAAAATAAGGTCATGGGGTTACCTCATTTTTAATGCACCCATCCTATCCTACAACATGTACAAACTCTTCCCTTTCCACCTTCCCTCACTAGCCAGCCCCTCCCCCTCTCTCTCACACACACATACCCTCCCTCACCCCACCATCCACCCACCCTCTGTCCTCTCCCCACATACAAGCCCAAGATGTGTTTTCATGTGAATTCATCTACCTCAGAGATATTACAGATTAATTACCTAATGGTTCTGAATAAGAAAAGTGCCATGTAAGACCCTCTCATTATTATTAATACTAACGGGCATTAAAACTATAGCGGTAACAGTAGTATTTCCTTCCAAAGGGCATGTCTGTGAGCATGTATTAGACATACATTATAATGACAATTTACTGTTATCACATTTTAATATATCATCCATAATGTGTTTATAAATTCAATTTAAGTGATGGTGTAGACATGATAATCACCATGTTATCGCATCTGTAGATAATTATTTCTGCTTGAGATGTATGCATTCTTCCAGGCTACAGTTAAATCACTAGTGTCCATTTAATAATCTATGAATTTGTCATTGGTTAGGCACATGCTAGTATTTATATTTACCATGTTGCTCTGTGTTGTATGCTGTAAAATAAAAGGAACAATAATCAGCATGGGATTTAGAGTGGAAATCCTATCAAGTTAATGTACTGATAAGTATGAAATTCACATTTAATGCCAAATGTGTTCATCCCAATAAATAGCAAGAAAATGAACAATGACAGGACTATTATTTTAAAACACTGTCCTCTTTGTAAACCAATAGTGTCATTCCAGAGATTCTACTTAAGCAGCCTTACTTAACTCAGTACAGGATTTCTCTTGGATTACAATTCTCTGAACCAAGGAATTTTTTCCTGATTGCAATCAACAGAATCAGAACTAACTGTAACCACTGGCATTCCCATAGAATTGTGGCAGGTAAGTGCATGACACGTGAAATTCACCCCCATGCAGAGAGCTAACAGAACTGTAGGTTGATGATATGCTATCTGAGTTCCCCTTAAGCCTTAATTTAAGAGGCTTTTTGTGGGCATTGTGCAAATACTAAGCGTTTAACCCACACCACATATGCTCACCGACATGGTTTGATAGGTCAGAGGAATTTAGTAATCAATATTTCAATCAGCTCCACATGGCTTGAAGTGTTAGATTGCAGAATTGTCACTAAATACACTATTGCCACCCTTATTTACACTAATAAAGAACAGATTAGCAAACAATATATTGATTTGGACATGCAAACAATGAGACACAGACATAGGGTGACCAGATAGCAAGTATGAAAAATCAGAACAGAGTGTGGGGGGTAATAGGTGCCTATATAAGAAAAAGCCCCAAATATTGGGACTGTCCCTAATAAATCGGGACATCTGGTCACCCTATACAGACAGCATAGTATGGTAAAATTAAGATGCTGCAACTTTATTCAACACCAATACTTAGTTGATATGAAGTAAACCACATAAAACTACCTAGCAATGTTGTTCCAGCTGCACCAATGTCCCCAGTAGACTGTAAACCTGATAGTGACAGAGTATTAAAACTTTGCCCCCTCTACTCCCTCTGGTCTGGGTACAAAAGTCCCAAAAGAGCCACAGGCTACAATGGACAGATATGCACCACCTCATCATGCCATTAACGTGCCCAGGGCCAATGCCCAAACAACTCACTAGTTTTTTTTTAACTAGTATTTTTAACTCTTTCAACTCATGAACAACCTTGGGACCCACCAAAATTGAAGAAGAAACTGATCTCCTGGATGATAAGTGGAAGGTGAAAAACCCACACAGCAGTTTGCCACTTTAGCCATATACAGACCCTTTAACTGGCGATCAGCCAGGGCCAGCTCCAGCTTTTCTGCTGCCCCAAGTGGCAAAAAAAAAGATGAGCGGCGGCACTTCGGCAGCAGCTCAACCGCACCGCTTCTTCTGCGGCAGTTCGGCAGCGGGTCCTCCCTCTCTTCCTCTTCGGCGGCAATTCGGCAGCAGCTCAAAGAGGAAGAGAGGGAATGAGGGACCCGCCGCCAAATTTCCGCCGAAGACCCGGATGCGCCGCCCCGATACCAGATGGAGTGCCGCCCCTTTGAATTGGCCGCCCCAAGCACCTGCTTGCTATGCTGGTGCTGGCCCTGCGATCAGCCTCTCCCTCCAGCATCTTAAGAGATCCAGCAACTAGATTAAAAGTGGGAAGGGAAGAACTGAAACAAGAAGCCTGCCATAGCTCCCACCCATGAAGCAAACTGTATCACCCTCTCCCACTCCCCACCACTAAATGGGAGCTACTTACCCAGACCCATACCACCTCCACTGGCCAATAACAGCAGCAGCAGTTGGTGGGACAAGTCAGAGGCTGGATAGAGACACAACATGTAACTCCCTCCCCCACCATACCATGCAGCACACAGAAGAGGGAGAGGGGAAAAGGAAGCAGGGACTTTACCTGTGGCAGGTGCATGCTGCTGCTAAAGCGGAGGTGGGGGAAAGAGGGAGTACATGGAATACTGTTTCAGCTGTTCCCCTCCCATTCCAGAGGGTACCTCCATGGCTTCTGGCTCCACAAAAGCCCCACCGGGGATTAGAGAGATGAGCACTGGAGATGTAAAGACACAAGCCTATGCCTTAAAGTGTCAGTTGAAATAAAATTATGAAAAACTCCATTGTGCTGCGGGCATTTTTTTAAATGTGAACCATTTTTTTATTTTATTTCCTTTTTTAAGAATGTCGCCTCTGATTGCCTTTGGCTTAGAGAAATAAATGCTGACATTAAGCGTAACAGGTTATGTTGATGCAGAGTTATAGCCGAGATTTTGTACATTCAGAAGTATTGAAGTGCATAAAAGCTGCAGATGGGCAAACAGTTTGAAAGAGGTGGCACACAGCATCAGACAGAAGGGATGACAGACTTTTTGTTGTCAACATAGACAGGTGCCCCCGTCTGACAATAAGACAGTGAGAAATGTTATTGCTTCTAGTCTGAGAAAAATAGGTGTGACAGCACTGTTTAGCATATACAATCTCAAAAGTCTGAGCAAGGGGCTTCTTTTAAATAAACCATTTTTGAAAATATTGGATGTAAAAAGCAAAAATTCACTGCAGATTAATTTGTTTGCATTACAAAAAACTAAGATTATTACTCTGCTCCTGCAGTCAATAAACACCATTTTAATCCTGTTAGAATGTGTATTTTGCTCCTTAAATGCAATAACAAATGCGTGAACTAAAAGTAATCCATCTCATTTGACAGTAGAGATTTTTCCAGCTTTAGCTAAATCCATACTGGAAGGAGACTGAGAAAATAGACCTTCCCGGACACAAATTGGATTTTGCTTTTTTGCTAATACCTTGAGCTACAGTGCACCAATTTTCATCCAGTTGCACTCCTGTAAAACTGATAAAGGGAGATGTCTGCATTCAGGGTGAGCCATGGATCTGTGTGTGTCATGTCATAGGATGTCCCCGGTTGTAGATAAGCTAGTGCAAAACAGACAAAATGTGGAGTTCATCGAGAAAAAAGATGAGAAACTCACTTCCAGGTGGCATAACTTGCTATATAATCAGCCGGGTTATTACAGCTTATTACGGCATTGTTGCTGTGGGAGCCACAAGGATTTTAAGGAAATCAGGTTAATCACATAAAAGGTTAGCACAGTAGACTTTTAAAATGAAAGAGGAGTGGAAGACTGCACGAGAGCAGGTCTGAATCAGGAGAGATCACATCAGGCCTTTTATTTGCAGACTCCTAGTAGTGTGTGAAAAGTTACTGAGGGCTAGAGGAGTAGGATGCAGAACAGAGAAGAGCACAACGCTCCAGAAGAGATATGGGTTGTGGCAGCCAAGGGGAGTTTTAAAAATAGGGCATTTGAAGACTGAGTTTTGTAAACATTAGGTAAGAACATTCTTTATAGCACATACATATGTAACTTCAAATGAGACACATGCAAGACTCATCTCTCATCACCTTTCCTACCCATCCACACAGCTAAAACTCTTGTCCAAGCTGTCATCGTCTCACATCATCCTTCTTTCTGGCCTTGGCAAATGCAATCTTACCTCACACATATCCTTTCAAAATGCTGCTGCAGAGATCATTTTTTCCTAACCTGTCGCTTTGTTCATGTCATCAATCTCGTTGTTTTCTTCCTCTTCTTTATGGTATCAAACATAAACTACGTGTGTGCACTTTCAAGGCCCTTCACAATCTATCTCCACCCTACCCATCATCGCTCATTCACTATCAAGGTGTCAATTCCTGCCTCTGATCAACCCATGGTACCAGCCTCCCTTGCTCACCGGTGAAAATTTCAAACCAGTATCTGTGTGCTTTCTCCCAATCTGTCCCCCATGCTTAATAGGCATTCTCCATCATCATCCACATAGTTACTTCACTATCCTCTTCAAATCCCTCCTTAAAACTCTTTTCCTGTGATGCCTGGAAAAACTTGACAAAGATTCAGGTGCTGATATTCTGAGACCACTGGCTATCATGCTGACCAACCTTATTTCCTTACCAGTCTCTCTGTATCAATCTCTTACCTTATCCTTTGATTGTAAGCTTTTTGGGGCATGCACCATCTTTTTTTCCCTCTGTGTTTCAACAGCAGCTAGCACAATGGGATCATGGTCCCTGACTAGGGATCCCAGGCACTATTTGTCTTACTATAATAATCACTAGTAATATGCTCCGAGTTTATGCTGCTCCTGAGTTAGTGTGCTGGTTTGTTATCACATCCTTGTTTTGGACTCTCGTAAACACAGGATAACAACAAAATGTTTGTTAATTTATGCTCTTTTCATCTCTCCAGACACTATTACTTTTATTGTTGTTGATGTTAATCTGTATTACACAGACACCTGGAAACCAACAGATCTCAAGGCCTCCTTGTGCTAGCCACTGTACACATACATAGTAACAGACAGTTCCTACCCCAAAGAGCTTAAAATTGAAATTGACAAGACAAACAAGGGCCAAGACAGGAAGCAGAGGGACAGACCGATTAAGGTCAAGGTAACATAACAGGTTAACATCAGATCTGGGATTCCAATCCCGATCTCACAACAAGAGGTGTTTGGGAGTTATTTGACAAAAAAAAAAAAAGATTTGTTGTCAGAAAATGCCGGTTTGTCAAAACCAGAACTTTTTTGTGGGCATGTACCAATTTAGATAAAACTACCTGGAAAATGCTCCCGGGTTCTGGATGGAATATAGACAAATATAGAAAGAAATTTAAAAACCCCAGAAGAGCCAATAGCCTAGTAGTTAGGACACTCACCTGGGATGTGGACAACCTTAATTCATATGCCTGCTCTGTCTAATTTGAAAGATGAACTTGAATCCAGGTCAGTGTCCTAACCACAAATGTAATGGCTATGTTAGGGGTCTCTCGCTCAAAAATTTGAAAGGTCTCTGATTTGTCCAGATGCAGCATGGGATTTTTTAAAAATGTCTGGAAATTTTCATGGGAGGGGAGAAAAGTTTATCATCCAGCTCTGCCCAACTCACATTCCAGAGCCCTATCCATTAGATTATTCCACCTCCCATTATGGTGGGAGGAATATAAATATATAGACATTTGGACCAATAGACAAACAACTTAATCTTTCAATCCTTACTTAGGGGGGGAAATGCAATGATTTGCAATAGCTATGTTTATTCAATATAATGAAACACAACGTAGTTGCCAATAGATACTGCACAGATGCTTATTCGAAACATGGGTGAAAATTATTGTAATATCACTAAGTGGTAGATATATAAAAATCAATGTATCATATGTTAAAACTGGCTAACTTAATTGGAAATAGAGAATCATCATACAAAGGGAGTGTTTCTAGGGGATCCTGCAGAAATCAGTTCTCAGCCCAATGCTATTCAATATCAATGAGCTGGAAGAGAATATAAAATCATTGCACTGATAAAGTTTGCAGGTGACAACAAATATTGATGGAATGGTTAATAAATAATGAAAAGGACAGGCCGGTTCTATAGATCTATCCGGATTGCTTTGTAAGGTGGGCTCATTTGAAAAACATGCATTTTAAACACAGCTAAACCAAGTTTTACACCTAGGAACAAAGCATATAGGCCGTAATTACCAGATGGGCACTGTATCCCAGAAAGCAGCAACTCTGTAGAGGATTTAGGGTCATGATGGATAACCAACGGACTATGAGCTCCTATTGCGATGCTGCAGTTAACAGAACTAATGCGATCCTTGAGTGTGTAACTGGGGGAACATCTGTTAGAACAGAGATAGTATTACCTCTCTGTCTGGCATTAATGAGACCATTACTGGAATACTCTGTCCAGTTCTGGTGCCCACATATTTAAAAGGATGTTGACAAATTGGAAAACGTTCAGAAAAGAATGATTAAAGGTTTGGAAAAAACATCTGAGAGAAAGTGAAGAAGCTTAATCTATTTGGTTTATACAAAAGAAGGTTAAGACATGATTTGATCAGAAGTCTTCAGGTAGCTACATGGGGAGAGATTTCTAATAGTAGAGGTTTCTTTAATCTAGCAGTAAAAGGCATAATGCGATTTAGTGGTTAGAAACTGAAGCTAGGCAAATTCAGACTAGAAATAATGTGCACAGTAATTAACCACTAAACATCTTACGCATGGAGGTGGTGGATTCTCCATCATATTAAGTATTTAAATCACGGATTGAATGTCTTTTTGAGAGTTATGATCTAGCTCAACCAGAAATTATGAGCTCGATGTAGAAACTATTGGTGCAATTCCTTGATTTGTGTTATGTAGGAGGTCAAAACAGATTATTACAATGGCCCTTCCAGCCTTAAAATCTATTAGTTACAAGCAAATGCTTTTTATTTAAATGGTGACCCCTGTATCTAAAGTTAATATTCAAATAATTTTTTTTTAAATGTTCTCCCCCACTTAGTGCATAATAGCAGATATATCGTGGTTTCAGGAAGTTAAACTTTGGTGCTCATAAAAGAGATGAGCTAACGGGGCTATTTAGAATTACCTAGTACAAGAGCCAGACTACAAACTTCCCCATACACCTCTCCAAATACATCTCATTTCTGACCCGCAGCATGGCCTGCTATGCTAGCTGGGTCTCTCTTGAGCAAAGCCTGCCAATTTGCCTCTTCAGTGTGGTTATTTGTATTATGCTGATAAAGGACTAGGATGACATCACCAAACTCATTCCCACTTTTTGCGACCTAAACTCAGTTTTCCAGAGGTAAAGGCTACCAAGTGCATTAACCTCCTGTACCACCTTAGCCCTCAGTGTATTCTCAGTCATACATTGCACCAGCACATTTAAGAGGAGGTAATCTGTCACCTGTCACTCAAAGCTTGGCAGTCTTGTTTCAGAAATGACATGGGCCATAGATGTGCCAATTTTATTCAGCAAAAGTAATTGGAATGCATTTACAACACACTGCACCATAGTTTAGGCTGAGCTGCCAAAAGAGCAGCCTCACTCACAATGTCACCGTGCATTATCTAATTTCAGTGATTAATTTCTGGTCGCCCTGTGCGGTCTCTATGCAGTGTGTAAATCGGTGTCCTTTTCCTTTCTACTTATGTTAATGATGAGCCAGTCAGGACAAAGATTTTCTGCATCTGAACTGCTAAAAAGGAGGTTAGAATTATGACGACAACAGATGTTAAAGAGATCTTCTAAAAATCTGAAGATGAAAATGATTATTTACAACCCTAATGCTCAAAAGAAGAGCTCATCATCCCCTCCCCCACCAAGGTCAAGTACGAGAACTTCCTGAGCTGCAGAGAGCTAGCACATCAATGCCATGTCTACCATAGCTCATCCAGATGGGTCCCTCTAGAAAAGTGTCAGAAGCCACTTCTGCCTCCTCAGGGTTTGTACATCCCATCTCCAAGTTCTTCAGGCTTTCGGATGATGATAATTTTGATGTGAAGGTCCCTCTGTCAGATTCTGATCACATTTACTCTAATGTAAATCTCAGAGTAATGCAATTAAGTAGCATAATGGAGCAAATAATCTGGTCCTGCAAGTATCTCTAATTGACTAAACTATTTGGATGTTGTGTACAGAAGAGAGGATTTTTTTTAACTAACTCTGCATGTAAAATGATTTGATTTAAAATTAATCAAAATCTGTGAGCAAATTTTGATGGTGCTTTAACATGGTATCTCCATTTTCTAAATACTTTATTACAACATGGGCATTGTTACCATTTCTGGAAAATATGCATTGTTTTGGTGCAAATATTGGTGCCAATTGTAATATAAAACATGAATGAATGGGCAGATAGCATTCTTTTTAACTTCGGGCCTTTGCAAAGGTTACTTTTACTCTCTTCCTCAACTAATTTTAGTGGATTTCCTATATTCTATATTGATGCAAGACAGTGGTCACATCCCACTCCTACCCAGGTGTGGGTATCTGCACTAGTGGATCTCGATGTTGGATTAGAAACTAAAATAGGAGTGAGTTTGTGGAAATAGCCACAGAATGTAAAAAGTGTTTTATTTTTCTGGTGTTTGGGAAAACTGAACAAAAGCATGTTAGGACCACTTTCAGAACTCAGGCCTATCTTGCTAGTTGTGTGACCTAGACCCTCAGATCTAAACATGCCTAGACCATAGGCTGCTTGAAGCTTACACATTTTGTAGCTTGATCCCATTTCTACTGACGCGTCTGAAGCTCAGTGATTTTATGACCATCATCATTCACAGCAAATGCTTGCTGTTTCTAGGTTTAGTCATTTTAAGTGACAATTGAATGAGCTGAAAAGCAACAACTCCATGTTGTCTGAAGCATCATGACATAGTCCTGAAGTTTCTCTGAAATCCAGAGAGAATGACGTCTGCATTCTTAGCACACTATCTACTAGTGGCCCAGCCAAGCCAACAGACCAGCCATTTTATTTATACTTTGTCCTTATTCCTGATGTACAAGATGGCATTCTTGTTTTTATTTCACCTTGCTGATCACTCTCACTTGTAGATGCACTGCAATCTCATCATTTATTTCAATTCTTTTTTAAAAAAGTCATCTAAATGAGAAATTTGATCAGTAGTTAATCCAATTAAAGTTTCCTTTATAAGCTTCTAACACGCCTTGCGTTCTGAAGCTCTTTAAATTAATACTGAGTAAGTGTTTTGTTTATCCTTCTGGATTACAGCCTCTAGCATGTCTCTCAACTGCTTTTGTCACTGAAAATAAGCAAAATGCAGATACCCTGTATTTTGGCATTATGCCTTTTCCTTTCCTCAGGAATTCAGGTCTTTTATAGTCATCTTGCACTCATTTCAAGAGGCATTACAATTTAAAACCAGGTGCGCATGTGGCATAGATAAGTTCATTACCATTTATCCCCGTGAAACTAAAGATTTGTTGTTTTATTCCCCCCCCAGAGAGTGGAGGTGGATCCCCCCCCCAATCCTCTTCCTTCTCTAATCCTTTGCTATTGAACATTGCAAAGGATTTGAAGGTGTCTAGTTTTAATTAGATGTGTATTATCAGTTTTTGCAGATGCTGTACTCCATCTTTCACAAGTTTTGGGAAGCTGAAGCACCATGTACAACCTATCTTCTCCTGAGTACTTCAATACTCCTGGGATGCAATAGTGACAGTATGAAGAAGCTACTCAGGACTGTGAAATAGTCATGTTACTTTCAATGATACTCGATAACTAGAAAGGAACAGAATCAAATTAGAAAGATTTCAACCATCCATAAAAATGGAGCTAGCAGTGAGAACAGAAGCTTGGTCTACAGTATGCTAGATCACTGGTATAGCTCATTTGTGTAGCACCCCACATAGATACACAAAAGTACTCTACCAATTTATAAGTTCTTGCACCTTTCATACCAGCTCTATTTAAGATCCTAAAAGACAATGGGCCAAATCCTCAGATGGTATAATTCAACATAATTCCATCAACTTCCGTGAAGCTATGCCAGGTTCCAGCAGCTGAAGATCTACCTCAAAGACTGCTTAAGAGACACCATTAGAACAGGAACGGCTACCCCTCTGATACATTAGAACAGGGAAACCTAAAACAAGATTTGTCAGTTGTGATTTGAGTTGCACCTATCTGCACATCTCTCTTACAGCTTCTCTGATTTGTTCTTGTAATCAGCAAGGAAATATATTTATATGCAAGAATCCTTCTCTATTACCATTTCATAAAAAGAAGCTAGTGAGAAGAACATTTGGATTTCAGAATTTTGAAGACACCAGTTATCGAGGCTCAATGTGAAATTTGGTTCCTGCTGCAATCTAATGGTTGGGAAGGGAAACCGATTGTCAATCTCATAAAGGGGACAAAAGAGAAAGGAAGGGGGTGCAGAATGAAGGAAGAGATAGAGAGGGGCAGAGCCCAGACCTTTATATTATTATGAAACAATTTGGCTTGCTGAGAAATGGTCATCTAACCATCTCCAGCCATTGCTAAACAGTCAACAGCTTTTAGCACCAACCTCAACTGACCATCTATGAGGTCCACATGAACTCAGTCAACCAAATTGTGTTTGGCCAGTGAAGGATGAAATGTGCATGTATATTGTTACCCTCTATATTCCCAACCTCAAACAAATACGGATTATTTTAAATCATGGGGGAGACAAAGCCTTAACCTTATGCTAAGAGGACTGTAAAACATGAGAAAAGACCAGTTTTAGTGCAATGAAGGATAGGTTTCTGTATGGGAAGCACAGTAGAAATAAATTATGTTTTAATATACAAGTTACCATTAGCCATCCAATATGTGTCAGCCATCCAAAAATCACTAGCTAAAGAGCTTTATTGACAAAATCAGGTATTCCCTTTTATAAAACACAGCTTTGAAAGTAGATTTTATATTTTGAAAAGTCAGTTCGAAGTGGATGGGGATCTCTCACACATAGGTATTCTTACTTCACACTTCCATCTTCAGTCATAGGAAAACACTGAAAATTCACTGTGCTCCCTTAACAGTTAGTGATGCCTGCAGCAAGCAAACTGTCCCATGGGTTTGCCCAGTCTAGTTAAAATCTTGATTACTGGGCATACTGCCTCACTCCAGGAAAGTAGAGGGATGAAGACATCCCATTCAAAGTTAGCATTTACAAACACAAACTTTTCACAGATGGATATATTTTCAGAGTGCCATACTGTATATCACATAATCCCATAGCATCTGTTCTGTAAAGCAAACTGGCAGAAGCTTTTATCTTTGCTGACAGTACACTCTATGAAATGGATGATACACAAAAGAACATTGCTTCCTTATATACTGTATTTTAGGGTTCTGTATTAAAATAATAAGGGCAAATCCATTGGGGGTATTAACACTATTTTTGGTGTAACATACTATTTCAACCACAAATTATTCCCATAAATCTTTACACTAACTGTTCTTGTATTAATCTTCTGTGTGAGGGGCATGAAGAAACATAGGACATACACCCGCCAAAAATACATTTTAAGACAAAAAAATTAAATAGTACTGAAAATATGATGCCTTTTAAAAACTGTTAAGACCAAAAATGTTTGAAAGTCAGGATATTTTAATTTAAGGCTCCAATGTCAACTTTAACTGTGCCTCAATATCCCTACCCATCCACTATGCACAGGCTGAAGATCCGATTTAAACTTATGTGCATTTATGCTTTAATTTTCCAGTACAAGTCAGATGCCATTGCTATCCCCACCAAAAATGGAAGTACTGGTCTGAGTGCTCCCCAAAAAACACTGCCATTTGTAACTATTAGCAAATACACTGCACATTTAAATTCTTGACTTTGAATAAAGAGATTGTCCCTTTCATTAATTTCTCCTCTGGCAGGTGACAATTTTTTTTTAGCTTTTCTTAAGGATAGGATTTTTCATGCAACCTGTCTATAAAGTCAAACTGCTCACAACTGTAATAATTTATCATACTCCTAAATGCATGGTTGAATTTGTTGCAATGGATGTTAACAGTAGATTTTTTTTACTGTTAATTAGCTGAAATCAGAATAAGTCTAGAGAGCTGAATATTAAAGATGATCAGTGCAAACAAGAAAAATAAGGGAAACAGTAAAATCAGAACAATAAGTAGCATTAATTTGAATGAAGAATCACCAGGCCAAAAACTATGATTACTTCTTTTGATAAAATTAAAAGGATGGAGGAATCCAATGCAATATGAGTATTTCAGAAAAGATTGAAGTATGGTTCCTCATGAAAGCCCAAGTGGCACCAAGTTGACTTTCAGACCATACAAAGGGTTCTTAGGAATAGTACATCATCAGATGAGTGAGAAGTTGCTATGTCTAGTCAAGGAAACATCCGAGGTTTATCACCATCTTCAGAAAAGATCCAAAGAAAATAATATATTGTGCAGTGAGGAAATTCATAGATAATATCAAGCTAAGAGGAACTGTAATGATCCTAGCAGACCCAAAAGCTGCAGAAAGGCTTCGGGAGTTTAAAGAACTGGGCAAAAATCAGCTGGATGAGATCCAGTCTGTATAAATAAAACAGTATGCTTAAAGAACCAGGATATCAAGTGGAAATTACAGAGAGACATTTAGTTAGAAAGTAGTAATGCAGGAAAGATGAGCAAACTGGACATGCCGTTTCATGGCATAATGCTGTTTTAATTAAAAAAGTAAAAAATGCTGTGGGTCGATGTAGAGACATCACATATAAGACCAGAACAATGGTGATTACTCTTCCCAGGCATGCTTGCAAGCAGCTTTTGTCTCATTATAAATAAGATATTGGTAAATTATAGTGAACCCAAATAAAGGCAAGTTTAAAAAAGTTATAAGGTACAAAGATGTCAAAGAAAGAACCAATTTGGACCATTCCCCATCTCTACATAAAACCCCAAGATGTATCTTTATAGTATGGGAAGGAAGGAAAAGGAATCACTCATTTCTTTGTCTCCCTCCAAAAGTGTGGGAAGGATAGGGAAAAATCCCAACAAACTTGCTAACCTAACGATATCTTAACATCTGAAAAGATTCACTCAACATCTCCCCCTCCCCATTATTAATTTTCCCTTTCCTCCTTTCAGTCAGGGCTGAAACTATAATGTTGCATTCTGAGAGGGGCTTTTCTCTGTATTTCTAACCTAAATAAACTCAGGAAGTACTAAAACATCTGATGAGAATGCCTGTTCTTATGCCATTTTTCTAGTCCACTATCTGGATAAGTCTGAATAATCATCCATATATTCGGATGCCTCCCCACAGTGCAGCTTCTGAACCTTCAGAGAATTGTCCTTTTCTTAAGAGGGCATGGGCTATAAAAAAGATCAAAGGAATTTTAAGTGTAATTATAATTTGATCCCCCAAAAATGGCATCAGGAGAAGTTCCATAATTATTCTTTTCAATAATTTCCAGAAGTTGTGTTTGCAGCAGTAGCAGTCTGAACATTGCCTGTGTATAAATACAAAGACAATGGTCAAACTGCTACAAACACAACTTGCATTCTCAGGCTGGATTCTGTCCTGCTTGTGCAACATCATTAACCACAGAGATTTGTTTGCTCAACTCAACTCCATTTTCTCCAAGAGGACTGCCCAGAGGTCACCCAGGGAATAATTTGGCTCTGTAGTTGGAACTTAATTCCAATATCTGAATGGAAGAGAGGCCTGGTCTACACTAGGAGTTTATCTCGAATTTAGCAGCGTTAAAACGAATTAACCCTGCACCCGTCCACACAACGAAGCCCTTTACTTCGATATAAAGGGCTCTTAATATCGATATCTGTACTCCTCCCCGATGAGGGGAGTAGCGCTGAAATCGGTATTGCCATTTCGAATTAGGGTTAGTGTGGCCGCAATTCGACAGTATTGGCCTCTGGGAGCTATCCCACAGTGCACCATTGTGACCTCTCTGGACAGCAATCTGAACTCGGATGCACTGGCCAGGTAGACAGGAAAAGCCCCGCGAACTTTTGAATTACATTTCCTGTTTGCCCAGTGTGCAGAGCACAGGTGACCATGCAGAGCTCATCAGCACAGGTAACCATGCAGTCCGAGAATCGAAAAAGAGCACCAGCATGGACCATACGGGAGGTACTGGATCTGATTGCTATATGGGGAGAGGATTCCGTGCTAGCAGAACTACGTTCCAAAAGACGAAATGCCAAAACATTTGAAAAAATCTCCAAGGGCATGATGGAGAGAGGCCACAATAGGGACTCACTACAGTGCTGCGTGAAAGTTAAGGAGCTCAGACAAGCCTATCAAAAACAAAGGAGGCAAACGGTCGCTCTGGGTCAGAACCGCAGACATGCCGTTTCTACGCTGAGCTGCATGCAATTCTGGGGGAGCTGCCACCACTACCCCGCCTCTGACCATGGATTCCGAGGCGGGGGTAATCTCAGCCATGCCTGAGGATTCTGCGGACGGGGAAGATGATGATGATGAGGATGACGACGAGCTTCCGGAGAGCACACAGCACTCCGTTCTCCCCAACAGCCAGGATCTTTTTCTCAGCCTGACTGAAGCACCCTCCCAACCCCCAGACAATGAGGCCATGGAAGGGACCTCCAGTGAGTGTACCTTTGTAAATATAAAACATGGTTTAAAAGCAAGCGTTTTTTAATGATTAATTTGCCCTGAGGACTTGGGATGCATTCGCGGCCAGTGCAGCTACTGGAAAAGTCTGTTAACGTGTCTGGGGATGGAGCTGAAATCCTCCAGCGACATCTCCATGAAGCTCTCCTGGAGGTACTCCAAAAGCCTTTCCACAAGGTTTCTTGGCAGTGCAGCCTTATTCCGTCCTCCATGGTATGACACTTGACCACGCCATGCTAGTAGCAAGTAATCTAGTATCATTGCATGACAAAGCCTGGCAGAGTATGGTTCTGGTGTTTGCTGGCATTCAAGCAACATCCATTCTTTATCTCGCTGTGTTATCCTCAGGAGAGTGATATCGTTCATGGTAACCTGGTTGAAATATGGGAATTAATTAAGGGGACAGAGGTGGCTGTTCTTACTGGGCTGTTTGCCTGTGGCTGAAAAGAAATCCTTCCCTGCAGTTAGCCAAGCGGGGAGGAGGGGGAAGATCATTGGCGCTGAGCTTTTCCCTAGCAGGGATCTTCCCTGATACCAGCCATGCGGTGGGGGGGAGGGATAAAGCGATCATCCCAGAGAATTGGAGGGGGGGGGGGTTAGTTTGGTTTCTGCTGCTGCACGTTAACAGGAAAACCGCAGCACTCAACGGGCTTTGCTTGGTATGTGGGAAAGGAGGGCTGCTTGTAGGAAAGTTGCAGAAGCCGAAAGACAATGGCTTACCATGGCTGCATACAAGCTGAATTCTGTTGCCCGGACCTGCATCTGTGCTCTCTAACACCAAAGCCGCAGGCACTCAATATTAAGATGCAAAATGCGACCTTGTAACAAAATTACGTGCTATGTAATGTGAATAGTGTTGTTCACCGTGAAAGAGTATAAGCATTGTTCTGTAAAATGTATCTTTTTAAATACTTCTCTCCCTTTTTTCCCTCCCTCCCGCAGCTGCAAATTTTTCAAGCCTCCCTCCTCCGTCCCTCAGATAAGGCAGCGAAAAAAAAGGACGCGAGATGAAATGTTCTCGGAAATCATGGAATCCACCCGCAATGAAAGAGCTCATCTGAATGAGTGGAAGGACACGGTATCAAAGTACAGGAAAGATGCCAGTGAACGTGAGGCCATGAGGGACGCTCGAGATGAGAGGTGGCAGGCTGCAATGCTGGGGCTGCTGCGTGATCAAACGGACATGCTCCGGCATCTGGTGGAGCTTCAGGAACGGCAGCAGGAGCACAGAGTGCCGCTGCAGCCGCTGTATAACCTCCCCCCGCCACCATGTTCCATAGCCTCCTCACCCAGGCGTGTAAGAACGCGGGGGGGTGGGGAGGCTCCGTGCACCCTCCCACTCCACCCCAGTGGACAGCCCAACCAAAAGGCTGTCATTATATTGAACTTTTTTAGTGGCCTTTTCCTTCCCTCCTATCCTCCTCCCAAACCCCACCCGGGTACCTTGTCAGTTCTCTCCCTCTTTTTATAATCAATTAATAAAGAATGCATGATTTTTAAACGATAGTGACTTTATTTCCTTTGAAAGCAAGCTGGGATCTAAGGGGGAGGGTGGGTTGCTTACAGAGAACGAGTCAATCAAGGGGGTGGGTTTTCATCAAGGAGAAACAAACAGAACTTTCACACAGTAGCCTGGCCAGTCATGAAACTGGTTTTCAAAGTTTCTCTGATGCGCATCGCTTCCTGGTGTGCTCTTCTAATCGCCCTGTTGTCTGGCTGCGCGTAATCAGTGGCCAGGCGATTTGCCTTAGCCTCCCACCCCGCCATAAAGGTCTCCCCCTTACTCTCATAGAGATTGTGGAGCACACAGCAAGCAGCAATAATAATGGGAATATTGGTTTGGCTGAGGTCTGAGCGAGTCAGTAAAGTGCGCCAGCGACCTTTTAAATTTTCAAATGCACATTCTACCACCATTCTGCACTTGCTCAGCCTGTAGTTGAACAGGTCCTGACTACTGTCCAGGCTGCCTGTGTATGGCTTCATGAGCCATGGCATTAAGGGGTAGGCTGGGTCCCCAAGGATAACTATAGGCATTTCAACATCCCCAATGGTTATTTTCTGGTCTGGGAAGTAAATCCCTTGCTGCAGCTGTTTAAACAGAGTAGTGTTCCTGAAGACGCGAGCGTCATGAACCCTTCCCGGCCATCCCACGTTGATGTTGGTGAAACATCCCTTGTGATCCATCAGTGCTTGCAGCACCATTGAAAAGTATCCCTTGTGGTTTACGTACTGGCTGCCCTGGTGCTCCAGTGCCAAGATAGGGATATGGGTTCCATCTATCGCCCCACCACAGTTAGGGAATCCCATTGCAGCAAAGCCATCCACTATGACCTGCACATTTCCCAGAGTCACTACCTTTGGTAGCAGCAGCTCAGTGATTGCTTTGGCTACTTGCATCACAGCAGCCCCCACAGTAGATTTGCCCACTCCAAATTGATTCCCGACTGACCGGTAGCTGTCTGGCGTTGCAAGCTTCCACAGGGCTATCGCCACTCGCTTCTCAACTGTGAGGGCTGCTCTCATCTTGGTATGCTGGCGCTTCAGGGCAGGGGAAAGCAAGTCACAAAGTTCCATGAAAGTGCCCTTACGCATGCGAAAGTTTCGCAGCCACTGGGAATCGTCCCACACCTGCAACACTATGCGGTCCCACCAGTCTGTGCTTGTTTCCCGGGCCCAGAATCGGCGTTCCACGGCTATAACCTGCCCCATTAACAGCATGATCTCCAAAGCGCCGGGGCCTGTGGTTTGATAGAATTCCATGTCCATGTCCTCATCACTCTCATCGCCGCGCTGCCATAGCCTACTCCTCGTCGCCTGGTTTTGCAGGTTCTGGTTCAGCATAAACTGCACGATAACGCGCGAGGTGTTTACAATGTTCATGACTGCTGTCTTGAGCTGAGCGGGGCTCCATGCTTGCCGTGGTATGGCGTCTGCACTGTTCACCCAGGAAAAAGGCGTGAAATGGTTGTCTGCTGTTGCTTTCCCGGAGGGAGGGGGAGGATGTACCCAGAACCACCCGCGACAATGTTTTTGGCCCCATCAGGCATTGGGATCTCAACCCAGAATTCCAATGGGTGGAGGAGACTGCGGGAACTATGGGATAGCTATCCACAGTGCAACACTCCGGAAATCGACGCTAGCCCTGGTACATGGACACACACCGCCGAATTAATGTGCTTAGTGTGGCCGCATACATTCGACTTTATACAATCTGTTGCCAAAAATCGAATTCTGTAAATTCGGATTAATCCCGTAGTGCAGACATACCCAGACTCTAGCTCCTTCTCCCTTATATGTATTGGCTTTATACTTTTAAGATTAATACGAACCAGGAAAATTGATTTGACACAATAAATCACACAGATATGACCGTGAGCACACAGAGAAAGTGGATCTGTTGAGTAATAAAGTGCCATTGTTTACCCAGTCACTTTTCCAACTAGAACAACGCATCTATGTACAGCCTCATTCTATGTTTTCTCAGATCTAATTTAATAGGTATATATTCAAATAATTTAAATTAATATAAATCATATTAATATAATTTAAATAAATATAAGGTACTATGACATAACTCACAAAAGGAAGCATGTTATACAAGCAAATATTATAGATCTAATTTAATAGGTATATATTCAAATAATTTAAATTAATATAAATTAATATAATTTAAATAAATATAAGGTACTATGTCATAACTCACAAAAGGAAGCATGTTATACAAGCAAATATTATATTAAGCATCTCAGAGATTAATATTAAACAAAAAATATTACATGAGCTTAATGTAGGGTTCTCAAATAACCTCAGCAGTTCTAAGTTATTTAACCCCATATATCTATGAAAACCAGAAACATAATTTTAGCCTGCCTTGACTACAGCATATGGATAACTTGATTACATGGTGAGTAACTAAATGCAGTGGAATTGCTTCACAGATACTAAGCCAAAGGAATACAAATTGCACTCAAAAAAGGATCAGTGAAAGGTAAAAGCAGAACTGCAGGGAATATGCCAACAGCAGTGAGCACTTACTGAGGCACAACATAAAGCTTGGAAAGTTATTGGGGACAAAAGAGGATTCTTTCCCCCTACCTAGAGAGAAAGGATTCTAGCTCAGAAGCTTGCCAGGATGACAAGTGAAAAAAATAGAAAAAAAAAAAAACCCCACCTACATTAAGACTCTGTGATAAGAAAGATCAGAACGCATTCTAGCTATTCACATGCAATCCACTTGACTCAATCTTACTCCATTTCATTCCAGTGGCCTGTCAGAAAAGCAAACAAAAAAGCATCTAAGGAAAGTAGAGAGTCTTTGAGTTTGCTTCCTCAAGGGTCTGTTTCAGATGCAATATCTTAGAACAAAAAACCATTAAAATATGCCTGCTTTAAAAGCGCTCTAAACTTGATTGCACTTCAGAGGATTTAAAAGAAAAGCACTACTGAAGTGCTACTTTAATTTCTTTATTTCTAGCAGTCCAGAGGCACAGAACTCTGACTTTGAGGCCATTATATTTGGCAGAAAACAGAAAAATTGCTTTATACAAACCAGCATTGAGATTCCAGAGAGTACAATCTAAAAAAACCCAACAAGTTCTTTAACAGCTTTCATCACAGGGACATGTCCCTGCCTCAGTCACCTTTCTCTAATGACAATCCCATAAGAGTGTCAGGCTCCAGCAACTATCACAGCCAGATCTTCCACTGACATTTACAAGACACTCATCTCATTCTATCAAGGGCTGTCTTTTCTTCAGCAGAGCAGCTAAATGTAATGTAATATGGAAAAAAAATTCTCACCAAAACATCCTATGCAGAAGTAGCTCTACAAAGTGCTATAAAATTTCATATGGGTTTTAAGTGAGACACTTTGAAGTGCCAGAACAATTAACTAGAACATTTAAACATATTTAATCCTCAGTTTTTATCAGTACTTGTCCATTTCAACACTGTATGCATCACATAAAGAAAGATTGATAGATTAATAGCAGCTGCTATTACTGCTGGTTAAAATTTAATGTACAGAAATGACCTATGCCTAGGGTTGCCAACTTTCTATTCGCACAAAACCAAACACCCTACCCCACCCCTTCACTGATGCTCCACCCCCTACTCCACCCCCGAAGCCCCACCTCCCGCTCACTACAGTCCCCCATCCCTGGGTGGCTCACTCTCCCCCACCCTCACTCACTTTCACAGGGCTAGGCAGGGCTCTAACTAGGGTTGTGGGCTCCAGGGTGGGGCTAGAAATGAGGAGTTCAGTGTGCGGGAGGGGGCTCCGGGCTGGGGCAAGGAGTTGGGGTGCGGGCTCTGGGGTGGGACTGGGGATGAGGGGTTTGGGAGGCAAGAGGGGGCTCCAGGCTGGGGCCGAGGGATTTGAAATGCAGGAGGGGGCTGTGGGTTGAGGCCAGGGATGAGGGATTAGGGGTGCAGGATGGGCGGGGCCAAGGGATTCGGAATGAGGAAGGGGCTACAGGTTTAGACAGAAGGTTGGAGTGCAGGAAGGGGTATGGGCTCTAGGCTAGGGGTGCGGGCTCTCGGGTGGGGTTGGGGGGTGCAGGAGGGGGCTCTGGGTTTGGGGGGGCTCAGGGCTAGGGCAGGGAGTTGGGGCATGGACTTACCTCGGGTGGCTCCCAGTCAGCGGTGCAGCAGGGCTAAGGCAGGCTCCCTGCCTGTCTTGGCTCTGTGCTGCGCCCCAGAAGTGGACAGCAGGTCCGGCTCCTGGGGCCAGGAGGCTCCATGCACTCCTCTCACCCATAGGCACCTCCCCCCCAAACTACCATTGGCTGCCATTCCTGCCAATGGAAGAGCGGAGCCAGTGCTCGGAGTGCAGGCAGCACACGGAGCCTCCTGGCCCCTGTGCCGAGGAGCCAGACCTGCTGGGCATAGCATGTGCCAGGTCAAGTAGGGAATAGCCTGCCTTAGCCCTGAGCACCACTGACCAGACTTTTAACGGCCTGGTTGGTTGTGCTGACCAGAGCCACCAGGGTCCCTTTATGCCTGGGCATTCTGGTTGAAAACTGGACACCTGGCAACCCTACCTATGCCTAACTTTGAAGACAACTTTAGGAGGAGTTTGGATTATTCTCATAAACATTAAGGGTTAATATTTCATTAATCTATATTTGATGTAAGCTGTTTGTGATGCTGACAGGCCAGATGCCAGTGCATGCCACAGTTTCAGGACAATTCACTTGTGTGTGAATATCAAAGAAATATTAATGGTAAAAACTCAATGCAGGTTTTAATTCACTCGAATGTTATTGTCTTCACTTATCTATAGCCTGTCAATTGCTATCTGTTACCTTATATATATATCCCTGTACTTAATTAACCCTAGAGCACAAGTGTGTGATAGTATTCAGCTGAGAATGTACTTGATGTGTAAACTTCATGAAAACTAATGAAGGATTGTCATGAGCTATTACATTACAGTTTACATAGCATATATGCCGGTAATTATGTTTATCCATCAAATGCAATTGGAACCTTGGAAATGTAAATGAAGAAGGTTGCTAACTTCAAAGCAAGGATCATTGAGTTGACAATGAGAAATCACAAACTCAATCAGCATTCTTCATGCACAGCCAACAAAGGAAGGCCCATGGGTGTACAGAACCTGTGAGCTAGTTTTTTTGTGTGAAGATATAAAATATGTTTTCAAGGAAAGATCCTTCATCTCAAAGAGAAGCATACCAGATGCAAGACAGAGATCCACAAAGTTATTTGGGGCAATCCTGAGAGATTTATGGAAAATTAGCTGATTACTACATCTCTGCTATTATTTTTTTCCACTTACAAATTTAGACACACCCACCTGTTAATGTATTTTACCTGCTTTAATCTCTCACTAACTCATTTCCCCCCCCCTTAGCTAATAAAACTTCAGTTAGTTTACTAGAGAAATTGGCTGCCAGCATGGTCTTTGGTGAGAGATCGAGAGTATCCACTGACCTGGAGTAAGTGAGTGACCCTTTGGGGTTGGGAGTAGCCTAAAGTAGTGTGGTTTTTTGTTTTAATAACCTTTTATCACTAAGTTCAGTTTGTCTGGGTGGCAAGACAGGCTTGAGGGTCTAAGGCAGGGGTCGGCAAGCTCTGGCATGTGGCTCGCCAGGATAAGCACCCTGGTGGGCCGGGCCAGTTTGTTTACCTGCTGCGTCCGCAGGTTCGGCCGATCGCGGCTCCCACCGGCTGCGGTTCGCCGCTCCAGGCCAATGGGGGCGGCGGGAAGCAGCGAGGGCCGAGGGATGTGCTGGCCACAACTCCATGGTATAGTAATTCAGGAGTTCACATTTGTTACTGGCTTGGTGAAATATAATTATAGAATATACCACCAGTTTGGCATATATACCCTATTTTCTGACTGTCTGACCTGAGTTTGCTACTCACAGGTGTGAACCACTCCAGATAGCGTGACACTGTTCTTAGAATCCACATTCAGGATCCAGGAACATAAAAAGCATGTATTCCATTTGTGTCACTAGGATAGTTTTTAACTGAATCCATGATCTTCCAACCAGGCTCAGTTTAATAATGGCCATTTTACAGTGGAGGGCTTTTTTTTTTGTTTTGTTTTGTTTAAATGTATAAACCCTATTTCAAGCTTATATCCTACCATTGATTTGAAGTTCAGCTTGAGTATAATATCTATGCATTTTCTTCTGTTATGTTCCCAGGAGGGTGAGGATGAAAAGGAACAAAGAAGTTCACAATATGCAATGTTCATCATGAGAGCACTGGATTTCAGCAGCTTTAAATTGTAGACTGAAAACTGAGGAAACTCACTAACTACCTCTAGCAATATTTATATAGAGTTTTGGGGAATCTTTTAGATACAACAACAAAAATACTATACAGCCTGACCTTGCATTTTCTTAGTCAGGCAACATGGCAGTGAAAACTTTGCATGATTAAGGAATACACCAAAGGGCTTAAAGTGAATAGTAATGGAGACAGAGACAGCTTTGTCTGATGCTCCTCCCAACATAAATGTTCTGGAAAGCAAAGTGGACGATTTACAGCAATTCTTAGGGAAGAAAAAAGAAAGTGATGTAATTTACAAACACCAAGCTTAGGTGAAATCTCCATGGAGCCTCAAACACGTAAGATCACTTAGTGCAATTGAAGGCTAGTAGTTCTTCTAAAGAGATTGCAGTTTACTTAATGGTTCACCCGCATCTCAGTCTAGAAAATTACACATTGTCTGATGACCGTTCTGATAGTAGGGCTGAGCTTCCCAGAGAGAGAGTCTGGGTGGGGCGCTGTGATGCTCTTCTTACACATAACCAGCTGGAACCAGACACCAAATAAAGAGATCTCTTGCAAGCACCATAAGCATCGAGTAATCACTGAACACCATTTTTCAGGAACCTTGGCTGGTTTTTTTTTTTATAAATAGTGTTATCTGTAACCTTGCTAAGCCCTGAAACACAATGTTTAAATAGATTTTACTTTTATTAATCAGTGCAAATGATCTAGTGTTATTCTTGTTTTCTTTTGTAAAACTATCAATGCTTCCACAAAACTGCTTCCTAAGGGCCTGCCTAGAATAACTAAAAGTTACCAAATATCATTTTTAGCTACTAGTTCAGGGGTCTCAAACTCAAATGACCATGAGGGCCATATGAGGACTAGTACATTGGCCCGAGGGCCGCATTACTGACACCTCCCCCTCCCGCCCCACTCCACCCCTTCCATGAGGCCCCGCCCCTGCCCCACCTCTTCCCACCCCTTCCCTGCCCCCATTCTAAACCCTTCCCCAAAATCTCCACCCCAACTCTGCCCCCTCCCTGCCCCCAGGGGGTGCAGGAGGGGTGTGGGGTGTGGTGGGGGCTCAGGGCAGGGAGTTGGGGTGTGGGGTGCAGGAGGGGTGAGGGGTACAGCAAGGGGTCAGGGTGCAGCAGGGGGCTCAGGGCAGGGGGTTGAGGTGCAAGAGGAGTGTGGGGTGTGGCAGGGGGCTCAGGGCAGGGGTCAGGGTGCAGGAGGGGTGCAGGGTACGGCAGGGGGTCGGGGCACAGGAGGGGTGAGGCAGGGGGCTCAGGGCAGTGGGTTGGGATGCAGGAGGGGTGCGGGGTGAGGCAGGGGGTCGGGGTGCGGCGAGGGCAGGGTGCAGGAGGGGTGCAGGGTATGGCAGGGGGTCGGGGCACAGGAGGGGTGCGGCATGGGGCTCAGGGCAGTGGGTTGGGATGCAGGAAGGGTGAGGGGTGAGGCAGGGGTCGGGGTGCAGGAGGGGTGCAGGGTGCGGCAGGGGGCTCAGGGCAGGGGGTTCGGCTGCAGGAGGGGTTCAGGGGGCAGGATCTGGCCCGGCGCGTACCGGGGGCAGGGCAGGCTCCTTGCCTGCCTACCCTGCCCCCGCAAGAGGCTGAAACGTGGGGAAGGGGGGGCAGAGGGGCTGTGCGTTTCTGTTGCTTAAGGCACCGCTGCCAGCAGCTCCCATTGGCTGCGGTTCCCCGTTCCTGGCCAATGGGAGCTGCTGGGGGGGCGGGCCCAAAATAACCGCCCCCCCCCCCCCCCCCCCCCCCCCCCCCCCCTTCCCCACGTTCCAGCCTCTTCCCGGAGCGGCGTGGGAGCAGGGCAGGCAGGCAGCTTGCCCTGCTCCCGGTGCATGTCCGGCCACTGCTCTGGTAAACACTGGGGGAGGGCGGGGGGGCTGCGAGGGGCTCGCGAGCCGCAGAAAATCGGCCCGCGGGCCGCGTGTTTGAGACCCCTGTACTAGTTGTTTTTTTAAAACTGTATATAAACCTGCATCCCTAGAATGTTACTAATAAGGGATTTAATATTCTCAATTTCCATTTCAGAAATGGGAATTTTTCATTCTTTGTCTGTTTGTAGGTCCATGTACGCAGGAAATGAGGAACAATTCTTTCAAAAATTACCCCAAGGCCTTGGCAGGAGGTCTCTCTCGATAAATGTTGTTAGGTATAGAGCTAGGAGCTCTATTTCAAATTTCAAATGATTATTTTCCTTCAGAAAATGGCTTTTTCTCAAAAGTTAAATTTAATTAAAAATCATATTTGAGGGGTTTTTTTTTATTATTTTCTAACCAACAAACTGAATTCTTTTTTATTTTGTTTTCCCCTGGTTCTTATTTTTCTTAGTGGCAAAATGGAAAGTGGGGGTGGTGGGAGGAAAAGGTGGCGATGAGGAACAGAACAGAAATTTTTCTAGTTCACTTCCCCCCCCCCCCCCCCCAAAACTGACAAAAAACCTTTGTGAATTATTTGAAAATGTTATCTATATATGTTAAAGTTCTTTTCCCCAGAATTAATCTAGGAATTCCACAATTCAGTATTTTTTAGGGCTTTATTGTGATAGTTTTTAAACAGAAACCTTCCTTGCTTAGTATTTGTGCTCAAACAGTGACAGCAAATTATGGCTCTTCATTATCACTTTGCCCACCTTATTTCTATTGAGCTTTAATATGTTTTATCTTTTTGTTGTGCCTAAATAGGAAACAAATTAGTCTATGGCTACACTAGAAAGCTTACACGGATGCAGCTGTGCTGCTGTAAGCTCTCTAGTGTAGCCGCTCTAAGCCGATGGGGGGAGTGGCTCTCCCGTTGACTTAATTAATCCACCTCCCATGAGCTGCAGTAGCTATGTCAGTGGGAGAAGCTCTCCCGCCAACATAGCACTGTTCATACAAGTGAGGTTTCTACCCACGAAAGCTTATGCCCAAATAAATAGGTTAGTCTTTAAGGTGCCACCAGACTCCTTGTTGTTTTAGTATAACTTATGTCACTCAGGGGGGTGCCTTATTCACACCCGAGCAACAAATTATACAGCATAAGTGGTAGTGTAGACATAGTATTTTGCTTGGTGAAAGGAGAGAGAAAATAGAAAAGCTGACATTTTAACAGTGTTTTCTTTTTTTAAATAAATATAATAGCATTTATTGATCATTCATCTGAGGATCTTAAAGCACTTTATAATATAATGCGTTTATAAAGTGCCTTGAGATCCTTAGAAGAAAAGGTGTGACAATTAGACAAATGAAGCACAGAGGTTCACTGGCTTACCCAGTGTCACACGGCAAGTCAGCTGTTTAATATTTAGTAACCACGTAAGCCCTGGTTCAGGAAAGCACTTACTTACACACACACACCTTTAAACACATCCGTGACAGAAATCCCAACTCCATCCAGTCTCTTTGGAGACCATATTGTAAACACCTCCAGAGAGATGCCACTCCCAGGAAGATCTGAATATACTGTGTTTTTTAGAGACCAACAGACAAAGAAAGGACTTTTGCAGGGGTGAAAGTAGAAATAGGGACTTACCGGTACGGGGCTGGGTTGGGGCTGGCTCTGGCCCCCGGAAGGGGCGGGGATGGGGGTCAGAGCCAGCCCCAGCGTGCCCTGTACCGGTAAGTGCCCTCCCCTACCCCCACGGGGTAGCAACGGCAGCCGGAAACAAAAGCCAGTACCGCCCCGGGCCCTTTAAACTGCTGCTGGAGCCCCCAGCTGCCACTGCTACCCCAGAGCTCCGGCAGTAGGGCTCCGGGGGCTATTTAAAGGGCCCAGGACTCCCCTGCTTCTACCACCGTGGCCCTTTAAATAGCCCCCAGAGCCCTGGGGTAGTGGCGGCGGCGCTCAGGCAGCTATTTAAAGGGCCCAGGGCAGTAGAGACAGCGGGAGCCCCGGCCCTTTAAATAACCCCCGGAGCTCCGCTGCCGCTACCCCAGGGCTCCAGCAGCGGGGCGCTGGTGGCAATTTAAAGGGCCTGGGGCTCCAGCCACTGCTGGGAGCCCCAGGCCCTTTTGGGAAGCCAGGCCACGCTGATACGCCGTACCGGCTTACTTTCACCTCTGGGCTTTGGGCATAAAAGGCGGAGTTTAAACTGACACATGACCTTCTTTCTGATCCAGCAAATGGACAGGACCTTGTGTCCAAAAGGGACTCCAACCCTTGCAGAAAGGTGGAGACACTTTGGCTTACTATGACCCCATAAGACTGATGGAAGACCTCTGGTAACCCTTTAGGAATATTTATTGTTTTAGTATATTTTCTCTGTAATGCTTTTATTCTTAGGGTAAAAAAAGTATGTTGCTTTCTGAAGGCTGGTTGGTAACTGGTACACACTGTTGTAGCCACTAGAGAAGGGTTAACCACAGGTGCTGGGCCCCATTTAAGACTGTAGACGAGCAGACTCACCTCTGCGGCGCTTCCTGCTTGTCACTTCTGGGAATTAGCTCTTCCAGCACCCTGGAGCGCCCCCTGCAGGCTGGTGATCCACCTGTCCTCTAGCCTCGTGTCCCTCCCAGACCCTGGTGCCCTTGTATCTGGGGTGCTGCCCCCTGGCAGTACACCCCTCAGTACTAGGGTCTCCCCTCCCCGGGGAACCCCCACCCACTATCCCTACCTCACCTGAGAATAAGGCCACTGCCAGTCACCAACTAGCCCCCACTCCCTGGGGCAGACTGCAGTATAGGCCACTCATCACAGGTAAGGTAGGGTTTGGACCTGCTGCCTTGGCCTACCCATGGGCTGCCCTCTGCAACCCCCAGTACCCCTTGGCCTTCCGCTAGGCCACAGCCTGGGGCTATCCAGGCTGGAGCTTCCCAGCTCCTCAGCCTTTCCCCAGCCCTGCTCCACTCAGTTACCCTGTGTCTAGCTTGCTACAGCCAGGCCCTTCTCTCTAAGTGCAGAGAGAGACTCTTGAGCTCCTGGCTCCCAGCCTCTTAGGTCTGGTCTATACTACCCGCCTGAATCGGCGGGTAGAAATCGACCTCTCGGGGATCGATTTATCGCGTCCCGTCGGGACACGACAATCGATCCCCGAATCGGCGCTCTAACTCCACCAGCGGAGGTGGTAGTAAGCGCTGCCGACAAAAAGCCGCAGAAGTCGATTTTGCCGCCGTCCTCACAACGGGGTAAGTCGGCTGGATACGTCGAATTCAGCTACGCTATTCACGTAGCTGAATTTGCGTATCTTAAGTCGACTCCCCCCTGTAGTGTAGATGTACCCTTATATAGAGCCAGCTGAGGCCTGATTGGGGCATGGCCCAGCTGCAGCTGCTTCCTCACTCAGCCCAGCTTAGCAGCTCCCAGCCACAACCTTCCCCCAGGGCTGTTTTAGGCCCTTCAGGGCAGGAGCTGGGTAAGCACCCCGCTACAAAGACATACTGGGGAAATCAAAGTGAGGTATGGAGGAACTGCAAGCCTAAACCCCCAGTCTGGAGAAGGAAAGACATGGGTCTCCCACTGAGAAAGGTGGTTGCTGGGAGCTGGAAACCTTAAGTGGGTGCAAGGTGCAATCAACTCTAACTGTGACAACATTTTTAAGTGCTTTCCTGAATAGGGATGCTTCCCCTGACTTGGGGCCTCTGTAGGTAGAGTGGTCAGGAAAGAAGGCATAACATTTTTATTATGTCCTGATCTCACGGAAACTACACAGGCTTCTGCAAACATCCAATACACACTGGGCATGTTTAGTGGCTAAATACAGACATTAGCAAAGCAATGCAATTGCAAACAACAAAATAGCTATACAAAAAAGGAGTTAATGTAACAGGATTCTTACTTTGGTAAGTGGCAGAGTACTTGTTCCAGTCCCCTGCTTAACTATATGATATACTTTATTATTATTAACTAGTATGCTAAATTCAGTCACTGAACTCTGTGGGAGACAGGAAACTTGTATCAAGTCAGCCATGGGCATACACCCCAAAAGACTATTCCTTCCTGCTGAAGCTTCAGAGGGAGTGGAAACTATTTGAGCCCAACAGATGTTAGAATCCCAGCACAGCTCCGGTGGGTGAAAGAAAGAGGGTCAAAGACAGGTTTAATTTACTGTAAAAGAAAATTCCACTCGTTGAAATGGGTGTAGCTGGGGAGAGTTCTGTCCTCCCAACCCATCTGTCATAGGTGGTAGGGAATCTACAATACAGTGGGTTCCACCTACTCTGAGTTCCCTTTCAAAAGAGTAAGCCAGAGAGTCCTTTTGTAATCCCCTGGGGAGTGTGTGTTACAATTTTCCTTTATGTGCCCAGTCCACAGAGAATAAGTATTTTACAGCAAGAGAGCCTTAGCTGTTCAGTTCAAGCTGCTGTAACTCATTCTTTTAGCTACTAGCACCTCAATTCAATTGGTGCATCAGCCATGATAGCAGTGGTCACACCTTCTTCATGGTTTCAGGAACCATTCAATCTCTTCCTCTCTGAGTGTAAATCTGCCTGGGAGTTGTCGCCCCTGCTGGAATATCACGAGGCATTATATATTCAGAATGCCTCCCCAATGTCATTCCCCACACATGAAGCTAATATGAATTTTAAAAAAGATAAATTTGCATTAGTTACTTGTAGCTTTGTCCCAGATGCACTCTATTATGCTAAATAAAATCAAATTCCTATTTATATAGTGCTGTGCATCCATTGGGGGGGGGGGGGAATTACAATGCTTCTCTTTCTGAGAAACATCAACCTAAAATATAATTAACGACGAAGACTTTCAACACTCAGGATCTGTATCTCTCGGTGCAAACTAAGTTCCCTGTGAAATGTTTTATGGGGAAGGAAACCACAACATATGAAAATTCCTTTTCTTCATGTTTAATCTGACTTCAGTTTATAATGAATCAAAAAGTTTACCAAGGTTCAACCAACTTTTACTCTATTCTGTGCCCAGGTTGAATGATCCTGAACACATTTTAAGTGCAATGTATATTGAAACCAGGCAAAATGCTACAGCTGTGATGGGAAATCTGGCAAAATATGAAGGTTTCTAATGGATTTCAGGGTACTGGGGCGGGGTGTGTGTGTGGTGGTGTTTTTTGTTTTGTTCTGTGCATTTGGGCAAACTTGAAAGTCAACAGGAAACTTAAGCTGCTGTCAGGTTGTGAGGGTAGGAAGGCCCTAGATGGGCTGAAAAAAATAGAAATGTGTATGAAATATTTGCACAGCTCAAGTGAAAAGTTTGATTTTTACTTTAATTGTTTATTTAGTAAAGTTGTTCAGAGCTATGCATCTCAATTTGTAACCAGTTTTATACACATGCTGTTAAGACTCAGAATTCTCCCTTCAATGTGATATGGACTGCAGTGAAGCATATGCTAAATTTTGCCCCTAGATATTTTTTGTGTCTTCTACTTCCTTTGGATACATTCTCTCTAGCCAGATAAGCAGGGGAAAATATATTGTTATTACCATTGATTGATAGCTGGGGTTTTTTTGTTTTTTAATTTTGCTGCTGTCAAGTTAAAGATAATGCAAGGAACTATAAAAACTAATTTTCAAATGCTTGTTACACTCCCACTCTGTTTTCCCCAGTGACTCACCTATGCATCTTTGAGCTGTGTCTACTTCCAAGAGTGTATCAAATGTGATTTAAAGAGGTTCAGGAATAAAATGTATTAATGTATTCAACTGGTTGATGTCTCCTTTGCTTTTTGACAACCCACATGGTCTTGGTGAGATTTCTTCCTTTCCAATTGGCATATGTTCCATCCCACTTTAGAACATTTTTTGCTGTTTTTGCCATTGAATGTATTCTTCAGTAAGACTTTCCTCTTCCCTCCACCCTCCTATCATCCACAATAGGTCACTAGGTCTCTTGCTTAAATTCTTGAAATATCTTTTGATAGCTATCCATGTTGCTTCCAAGTTATGCCCTCTCTTTCATGTATGGCAAAGTTACAATTAACTATATTGCTATTTCTGATTTTAAAAGTCTAAAACAGGGGTGCCAAACTCATTAGGTGAAGAGGGCCAAATTCTTTGTTTAATTCATATATTCCAAGTCCAGAAGGCACCATTGTGATCATTTGGTCTAACCTTCTATGTAATGTAAGCCATAGAGCTTCCCCAAAATAATTCCTAGCATGTTGTTTTAGAAAAACAAACATCCAATTTTGATTTAAAAATTGCCTGTGATGGAGAATCCACCATGATTCTTGGTAAATTGTTCCAAAGGTTAATCATTCTCACTGTTAAAAATTTACACCTTATTTTCAGGCTGAATTTGTCTAGCTTCAACATCCAGTTATTGGATCCAGTTAGATATCTTTCTCTGCTAGATCAAAAAGCCCATTATTAAATATTGTTCCCCATGTAGATACTGAGACTGTAATCAAGTCACCCCTTAACCTTATCTTTGTTAAGCTAAATAGATGGAGCTCAGTCTATGGACTGGAATACAAATTCCAGACTTCATACTCCCTTCAGACCACAAAGGATTCCGCTCCCCACCCCCATCACTTTATGTCAGTTGGTGGTTTGCATAAAGAGGAAGGGAAGAATGCAGCCCTTAGGCCTCGTCTACATTGGGGTGTGGGGGGGGGAAATCGATCTAAATTACACAACTTCAGCTACGTTATTCACGTAGCTGAAGTCAACGTACTTAGATCTACTTACCGTGGTGTCTTCATTACGGTGAGTCGACTGCTGCCACTCCCCCTTCGACTCTGCCTGTGCCTCTCACCGAGCTGGAGTACAGGAGTCAACGGGAGAGCGCTCGGGGATCGATTTATCGCGTCTACACTAGACGCGATAAATAGATCCCCGCTGGATCGATCGCTGCCCGCCGATCCGGCCAGTAGTGAAGACATACCCTAAGTAACAAAATGTGTATTTGTTCAGTCCCTTATTATCACATTTAGCATCACTCAGTGAGAAAATCTGCTCCAACTTAGAACCCCTTAGACATCTTCCCTCTCTCTTCTTTCAAGGTCATCCCGTTTCTCCCTCTCTCTTCCCTTATCTTTGTGAGTCTCCTGTTCTTCCTTTTGCATTCATTTATCTATGCCAACTCCTGATCTCCACTTCCTGACAGGCTTCACTCCCACCCTCTTGCCCATTCCATCCAGCAATGAAAAAATTAGTGTCAACATTGAAGGGTCACCACCGGGCTTTAAAGTTGACACTCCTGTTAGCTGAATGGAGAGTGGGGGCAGCTCATATCTTTCAAACTTATTGCAACAGGCTGTCTTCAGCCTCGGGTTGTTTACTGTATTGGTTTACA
Organism: Terrapene triunguis; assembly: GCF_002925995.2. Classification (NCBI taxonomy): domain Eukaryota; kingdom Metazoa; phylum Chordata; order Testudines; family Emydidae; genus Terrapene; species Terrapene triunguis. Next base: position 2,733,533 of record NW_020664531.1, on the reverse strand, counting down.
CTGGGTTCACATTTGGAAACTTGTCCTCACACCCATGGGATGAAAAACTTACTTGGGTTTTTTTGTTTGGTTTATTTATTTATTTATATATTTATTTATTTAAAGAAAGCGGAGATGTTTGAGAATTGGAATGTGTCCTGCGGGCAACATAAATACATCATGACATGATGTGGCTCAGGGGCCATATGTTTGATATCCTTAGTCTAAAAGAAGCCTAGAGAAGAATTAAAAGGGCATTTTGCGCATTACTTCGAATAAGGGCTGTGTACAAGTCTAGGCTGGAGCTGTAGGGCCAGGGCTATTAAACAATGAAAAAAATGTGCCCAATGTAAAATTATAGGCCCGTCTCTTAAAATTCCTGGCCTGTTTCTCAGGAATAGGGCCCAATTTGAGTATTTTTAGTTTGGGCAACTGACTTTTTTGACCTCAGCACTCTAATGGCAGAACTGCAGCTGTGGAAAAGCATGGTGTCATAACTATAAAGGGAAGGGTAACAGCCCTCTTGTGTACCATACTATAATCCCTCCTGGCCAGAGACACCAAAATCCTTTTACCTGTAAAGGGTTAAGAAGCTCAGGTAACCTGGCTGACACCTGACCCAAAGGACCAATAAGACAAGATACTTTCAAATCTTGGTGGGGGGAAGGCTTTTGTTTGTGCTCTTTGTTTTGGGGGTTGTTCGCTTTTGGGACTGAGAGGGACCAGACATCAATCCATGCTCTCCAAATCTTTCTGAACAAGTCTCTCATATTTCAAACTTGTAAGTAAACAGCCAGGCAAGGCGTGTTAGTTTTATCTTTGTTTTCTCAACTTGTAAATGTACCTTTTACTAGGGTGTTTACCTCTGTTTGCTGTAACTTTGAACCTAAGGCTAGAGGGGGGTCCTCTGGGCTCTTTAAGTTTGATTACCCTGTAAAGTTATTTTCCATCCTGATTTTACAGAGATCATGTTGACCTTTTTCTTTAATTAAAAGCCTTTTTTAAAAACCTGATTGATTTTTCCTTGTTTTTAGATCCAAGGGGGTTGGATCTTGATCCACCAGGAGTTGGTGAGAGAAAGGAGGGGGGATGGTTAATTTCTCCTTGTTTTAAGATCCAAGGGGTTTGGATCTGTATTCACCAGAGAATTGGTGAAGAGTCTCTCAAGGCTACCCAGGGAAGGGAATTAGCACATTGGGAGTGGTGGCAGCGGACCAGATCTAAGCTGGTAGTTAAGCTTAGACATTTTCATGCAGGCCCCCACATCTGTACCCTAAAGTTCAGAGTGGGGAAGGAGCCTTGACACATGGCTTATTTTCCATCAATAGCATCAGGCTTTGATTGAAAATTCTAATTTTAGGACAAAAGTCTGTGACAAAACACTGTATTTCTAAGTGCTGGGAAAGTAATTTTTTCAGATCCAAATTTCTCTGCATACAGTAACACGGGCTTCATTTTGCAATAATTATGCAAGATTTTTTTATTATTTTTTATGAACAATTATCCTTGAAAAAGCAATGGTTTTCATGGAAGAAAAATAGGCACCACATTTTATTTCTTTTGTAAAATTCCAGAAGTTTTACTCCACACCCAGGTTTCTCCCATCCCTAATCTGAGTTTATTTATGTACCAAGCTTCAGCCTCTGTTTGCTGAATTTTAAAAAATAGACAAATTGTAAATGCCAGGCAAACAGATATTATAATGGAAACAGTCAGCTTGCCCTTAACCGTAGTGAAATGCAGCTGTTAAAAACAAAACATTTCCCCTCAATATATTTAAAACTTATTACCTAAAAGTATCACACAAGGAATGCTATTTCACTTCTTTTTTTAAAAAAAATAAAGCTAATGACAAAGTTCAAGTAATAAAAGTAATTAAGACCAAATAATACCCAGGAGAAAACCATTCTCTGCAATGAAGTGCTCCTACCACAAACCTCACAACAACAAAGAGTTACATAAAGAGATGCTGCAAGCCATTTGTGAGGATAATTGAAAATAATGACCTTGATGTCTCCTATAGACAGCCCTTTTGGCCTGCTTGCTTGTTGATAAAAACAGTAACACTTATTTGTCAGAATCATCAGATACTACGGAAACCACTCAACTCTGTAATGATACAGCCTGGGGATCCCACGCACATTCATCAAAGTAAACACAGGTGACTTAAGCATGTAAGGCAATCTGTCTGCTGCAAGCCACCACCCTGCTGTGGTCAAGACAGCTACCTGACAGTAAATCTTTAGCCTGTTATATATTCTCAGGATTGAGAAGACATTTCCTGCTGAGTGTATCTAAATGTTTATATGTTAGGACATTGTGTCCATTACTATGATTAGAGTTCAGAGTCCCAGGCACGTATAAAGCAGAATATTGCAGGATGAATGAAAGTAAAGACAGCACTTCTTGACAAGACAGATTGACTCATGACAGGAAGAGGAGCATGTTTACTCTCAAAGACATAAGGACAACAACTCCAGGCATTTTTTTTAGCTATGCGGGGGGGCGGAGGATGGAGGCAACAGAATATTGGGCCAGCTCTGTGTCTGACATCCTGAACTCTGACACATGCTCTTACTTGCTGAGGGTGCTGAATGCCTTGTGGAATCTACGGCATTTCCACTGGAATTTTCATTTGTGCGTTCAGCTCTACCTGTACTGGCTCCATTCTTGTACTGTACAACAAGATATAATTATGAAACACAAGGAAAATCAACCCAAAAACCTTAATAAGGTTTGTAAACTAAACTGAGCCAAGTGGGTCAAACCTGTCCTCTCCCCAACATTTAACTCACTACACCAACCCCACACTTTGTACCTAACGGACAGCCTGATCCTACAGGGTGCTGGGTGTCCTCAAAAACCATGTACTTGTGGCACAGGTTACAAAAGACCCAATCCAAAGCCCATTGAAGTAAATTTTAATCTTTCCTTCATTGATCTTTAGTGTCCTTTGATTTAACTGGCTTTGGATCAAACCAATCGAGAACACACGTACCATGACTGGAGAAAAGTAAGAGGTGGTAAGCTCTAAGTTCTTAATGGGAGCAAAAGCAGGGTCTCAATTAGGAAAGGGAAAAGCTGGATGATACACTCCCCCTCTCCCAAAAGCCAAAAGACTGGAGGAAGAAATTGGGATAGAAATGAAAGGGCAGTTTTGAGCTGACAGATCCAATTAGATTTTTTTTCTCTCTTTTATAGCTTGTATTTCTGGTTTGTTGTACTGTATTATAGTGGGATGAATTTCTCTGTGCGTATTCAACTTTAATGTAATTTATCAAAAAATATTAACTGAAAGCTTCAATATCAGTGTAGAATCCTACCACTGGTGTGCAAAATTCAAAGATTTTGGGTTGAGAAGCAGCCAAAGCAGGGACCTCTGGACACACTGAGAACTTTCTACAATTTTGACTGGACTTTGCCCTGTGATGATTGGCTGTTTGCTCCAATCTTCTCCCTCTTCTCCCCCTCCCTAAAACTCTTCAGCTCGGCTTCATTCCTTACCTGCCTTCTTATTCTTTGCTCCCCTGTCCTGTACCTCTCACCTCTACTTTCCTACCCTTTTCTTCCCATTTAAAATGTCTCCCAAGTAGCCCACCAAAATAATGATAATGGAACCAACAAAATTTGCTACCATCACTATTCATTCTGCTTGTATGTCACATCTTCCCCCACCCCAACTTGTCTCTCTCTTGTCTGGTTTTTTTTCAAGTTTAAGGTCTTTGGGGGCAGAGATGGTCTATTACTCTGTTTGTACAGTGCCTAGCACAATGGGACCCCATTCTTGGCTGGCCCTTAAGCATTACCATAATAAATGTGAATGATAAACATGAGGCGAGCAATCAGAGGTTGGATAAATTTCATCGACACTATCCAAACTTCTAAGCTGCAAAATTTGGATGACACCCTGTAACAGGATGGCACCCACCTCTCACAAGTGCCCCTTCTGGTCGGGTTTGTCTGCAATCTTCAAATAGTCCCAGCCTTGATATTGGGCCATACCCCCAGGGCTTCCTCCCTGGAGGCAATGGTTTCACCCTCTTAGTCTACTCTGTCCCCAGCTCTCCAGGTGGGCCAATAAATAGCTCAGTTTCCTTTCTGGGGGTTTCTCACTATCCAAGTGTAGGCCAGATCCCCAGTGGCCTATGGGTGGTGGTGGGGAACCCAGGCCCATCCACTACTCCGGGTCCAAGCCCACAGATCCTAAGAATAGTAGCCACACATTGCCATGTCCCTCTAACAAAACTGCCTTCATTGACCTGGGCCACTTCCCTGCAGCCCCAGCCTTCACTGATGCTTCACCCTTACCTCAGGGCTCATTTAAGTTCAGGCCCAGCAGCCAGGCAGGAGCTCTCTTTTGCTCCCCCAGTCCCTGGGACCACTGAGCTGTCCATGGAACTGCAGTTCCCTTTGGCCAACCAGGAGCACCATTCACACTCCTCTAAACTCCAGCAGGAACTGTCTCTGGCTCTGGCGCTCCTGGGCCCTGACTGGCTGCTTCCCGTCTTGGCTGTTTGGAGAACATTTCTACTGCTCCTTTCTTGGCTAGGTGTCCCAGCAAAGGGTGTCTGGGCCCAGTCCACCCCATCATACAGTCTGGTAAGAGTCCATTTCTATGAGAGATTTATGGAAATTATTGCTTCTAACTGGGTCAAGGAAATATAGCTTCTCTTTCCCCATATTTTGGCATTTCTGATTCCAGCCTTGAAACAGAGATTCTGAAGTATTCAAAAGTGAAACATAATGGAAGTGTGAAACAGAAATTTTAACATTTAAAAAAATCTTCAGGGAGGTTCTGTTCAGGCTTGATTATACAAATGAACAAAGATTTTTACAAAAGTGTGACAGGTTTCCCTCCCTCCCCCAACCCAGATGGTGTTTTCTGATGGGCCTGATTTTTCACCTTTTTAAATCAATGGTCAGCTACCACTCAATTCATATCAATAGAACAGGATCGGGCTTCCAGTTACTAATGGTTCTCCAGGTGTTCAAACAGTTAAAAAATGAACCTTCATACTGAGAAGAGGAGTCCACTGCTCCACTTTGCAAGAAATGTAAATATTTGGCTATTGGCACACCACTATGATAATCTATCCTGCTGCTTTTGTGCCATTATTTCTGTAATGACTTAATAGTAATACTATTGTCCCTTCTGCAGTAAATCCTCTAAAGCCATTACCAAGGATTAATTGGCACAGAGATTCACAGGTATATAAAGACATACACAGCAAATCCTGATATTGTAGAACATAATAAAAAAAACTTGTAGTTTTGAGACTAATAAATGGACCTGCAGAAAGCAGCATGGCTAGTGAGCGAAATCACACTAAACAGTGACGGGGCAGGTATTTTCTCTGGTGTTATTGTACAATAGGGAGCCTATACATTATGAGTAGCGACACAGTACTATTATGATGAGTTATGATGTATTTGTACCACTGCACTGCTTCGGGTTTTCTCCTATTCTTCACTCAGAACTCAGTGAATTTCAATTATGTTCAAATAGTTTAATCAATACATAGGCTGCCATTTGTAATGGCACCCTTAGATGGGCCACTGATCCTATGAAGACTTGATCCCAGACATTTTGGATCTAAAACAAGAGTTTCAGTAGCTTGAGCTAAAACAATTATGGTCTCTTAGTGCCTGCAGCCAACAGCTGACTCAAACTTCTATGGAATGGTCTAGTCACTGGATCAGGATAAAGATCTTGCCAGTGCGGGTTACAAATAGCCCCTGTTTTTCAGCATTTAGCTTTAGACTCTCCCAAGGACCCAGAAAGCAATTTCAAAAGGCAAACATCTACTAGTAACAACCACCTGGACACATCAGTTCCTTCACTTGCATTTATTTTCTAGCACACTCACAATTGTCACTCAAAATTCTCCATGCTTACCTCTTTTAATTCATGGAATTTAATAATAGTGAAGCTACTACAATACTACTATGGATTACTACACTTGGGCCTGGTCTACACTAGGCGTTTATGTCGAATTTAGCACCGTTAAATCGAATTAACCCTGCACCCGTCCACACCACGAGGCTATTTAGTTCGACATAGAGCTCTCTTTAAATCGATTTCTGTAATCCTCCCCAACGAGAGGAGTAGCGCTAAATTCGAAATGGCCATATCGAATTAGGCTAGGTGTGGATGGAAATCGACGCTAATAGCTCCGGGAGCTATCCTACAGTGCACCACTCTGTTGACGCTCTGGACAGCAGTCCGAGCTCGGATGCTCTGACCAGCCACACCCCGGGAAAATTTGAATTCCTTTTCCTGTCTGGGCAGTTTGAATCGCAGTTTCTGTTTGGACACCGTGGTGAGCTCAGCAGCAGTGGCAACGATGCAGAGCTCTCCAGCAGAGATGGCCGTGCAATCTAATAGAAAGAGGGCCCCAGCATGGACTGATCGGGAAGTCTTGGATCTCATCGCTGTGTGGGGAGATGAGTCCGTGCTTTCCGAGCTGCGCTCCAAAAGACGGAATGCAAAGATCTATGAGAAGATCTCTAAAGCCATGGCAGAGAGAGGATACAGCCGGGATGCAACGCAGTGCCGCGTGAAAATCAAGGAGCTGAGACAAGGCTACCAGAAGACCAAAGAGGCAAACGGACGCTCCGGATCCCAGC
>NW_020664531.1:2666087-2726917 GCF_002925995.2 Terrapene triunguis | reverse complement strand
AGGCACTGCATTCCATCCTAGGTGCGGCCGCCACCACTACCCCACCAGTGACCGTGGACTCTGAGGATGGGATATTGTCCGCGGCCGGTTCCTCAGCGGACGGGGAAGAGGAGGAAGGAGATGAGGAGGACGAGGCAGTCGACAGCGCTTACAACGCTGATTTGCCCGACAGCCAGGAGCTCTTCATCACCCTCACAGAGATCCCCTACCAACCCTCCCCAGCCGTTATCCCAGACACAGATTCAGGGGAAGGATCAAGCAGTAAGTGTTTTAAATATCTAAACATTTATTTATAACATAACTGGCATATTTAAAATATTAACAATAGCTAAAGTGCTTTCAAACATGTAAACATTTATTTATAACAGGACAGGAAGATTTAAAATATTAACAATGGGTAAAGTGCTTCAAAACATGTAAAGAGTAAAGTCCAACAAAACGGGAATATGTGCAAAAGGTATCATGATTAGTCTGTCTTTGGGCGCTTCAATATATAGTCCGAACTATTTTCAAAAAATTTCACAATGTCCGCTTCATGATTATACTGCCCAAAACGCTCCACTCTTTTGTCCCTCCAAGGGCACCTAAGCCAAAAACTGGTCAATGTATCCGGGGATAGAGGCGAGATCCTCCGGGGAGAACTCCTCATAGGCCTCCTGCAGGTGTTTTTCAAGCCTCATGAGCAGGTTCCTGGGCAGGGAGAGCTTATTAGGCCCCCCGTGGTATGAGACGTTTCCCTGCCACAACGCCAGCAGGTACTCGGGGATCATGGCCTTGCAGAGCATTGCAGCAAATGGCCCCGGTTTCTGCAGGCTGTCCCGAAGCATCCGCTCCTTCTGGCTCTCCGAGACCTTCAGGAGGGTGATGTCTGGCATGACTCCCTGCTGTGAATTAGGTAGGGGAAAGTTAGTATTGGGACTGCTTGCCCGTCCCTTTACAGAACTGCAACCGCCGGTTTACAGCCACGCGGTTTACAGCCGCGAGGGGCTGGGACAGGGGCAGAGTTCATGCTTGCAGGATTGCTGCCAGCAGAGACTCGCATTGCTTTCTATGTGAAAGGAGGCCAGTGCCACTCTTAAAGTTTTAAGCAGCCCCAAGTCTACGGCTTACCATGTTTGCCAGCTAGACAAAGTCCGGTGTCCTGCCCCGCTCCTCAGCTCGCCACAGCAAGACCGCAGGCACTGTACGCGAGGGCCGAAAATTCGACCTTGTCCTCAGTGCGCGTGTGATAAGTGCTCTGCATGGTCTTGTTCACAGAGAAAGACTATGTTCTCTGTTCACAGATACATTGATCTGTCTCAGGAATTCACTCCCTTTTTCCAATTCCCACAGCCACATCTGCCCAGAGGCTAGCGCACATTAGGAGGAGGAAGAAGAGGACACGGGAAGACATGTTTGCTGAACTAATGGGATGCTCCCGAGCACAGGCAGCCCAGCAGACACAGTGGAGGGAGAACTTGTCCCAAATGCACCGGGCAAACATTGAACGGGAGGAGAGGTGGCGACAGGAGGACTGGCAGGCTACTCAAACGCTGCTTGGACTAATGAGGGAGCAAACGGACACGCTCCGCTGCCTTGTGGATGTTCTGCAGGACCGGAGGCAGGAGGAGAGAGCCCCGCTGCAGTCTCTCTCTAACTGCCCTGCCCCGCCACCAAGTCCCATACCCCCCTCACCCAAAGTCCAAACACGGAGGGACGGCAGGGTCCGTGAAAAATTTCAATCCACCCCTGCGGACTGCTCTACCACTAGAAGGCTCTCATTCCCCAAAATTTGAAAAGTCCTTTCCTACCCGCCTCACACAAGACCCCGTCCAAGTTTCACCCCCCCGTTCCATGTGCGGTTGTTAATAAAAAATACGTTTCTGTTCATTACTGTTTCCATCCTCTTCTTTTGGAGGAGAGTCTGTCTGAAGGGGGGGGAAGGGGCTTGGTAATTGGACAGGACAGTCACCTTTAGCAGGGGGCAGGTCCAGCAGCAGGGCACATATACAGTGCAGTGACTAGTTACCCTGGTCAGTCTGGGAGGTGGTTTTCATGTCCTGGGGGGGGAGGGGGGGTTGCTCTGTGACTTTGTGGCGGGGGAGGGCAGTTACAGATCTTATGCCACAGTCTGCGTCCCAGGTTTAAAACATTACCGCGAAAACAGTAATAAAGACAATGGTGTCCATTAACAAAACAGAACAGATTTTATTTTTTGGGAAGGGGGTGAAGGGGGTATGTAACTGGAGAGGATAGTCGACGGCAACCGGGTAAAGAAACGGGGGCAAGTTCAGCTTCTGTGTCCACAAACTTAAAAGTCACTGGGTACCCTGCTCAGTCTTGAAACTGGCTTTCAAAGCCTCCCGGATGCACAGCGCGTCCTGCTGGGCTCTTCTAATCGCCCGGCTGTCTGGCTGGGCGTAATCAGCAGCCAGGCTATTTGCCTCAACCTCCCACCCCGCCATAAAGGTCTCCCTCTTGCTCTCACAGAGATTGTGGAGCACACAGCAAGCTGCAATAACAATGGGGATATTGGTTTCGCTGAGATCACAGCGAGTCAGTAAGCTTCTCCATCTCCCCTTGAGACGGCCAAAAGCACACTCCACGACCATTCTGCACTTGCTCAGCCGGTAGTTGAAGAGTTCTTGTGTAGTGTCCAAGGCGCCAGTATAGGGCTTCATGAGCCAGGGCATTAGCGGGTAGGCTGGGTCCCCGAGGATCACTGTAGGCATCTCCACATCCCCAACAGTTATCTTGTGGTCCGGGAAGTAAATGCCTTCCTGCAGCCGTCTAAACAGACCAGAGTTCCTGAACACGCAAGCGTCATGAACCTTGCCCGGCCATCCGACGTTTATGTTTGTAAAACGTCCCCGATGGTCCACCAGTGCTTGCAGCACCATTGAAAAGTAGCCCTTTCTGTTGATGTACTGGCTGGCCTGGTGGCCCGGTCCCAGGATAGGGATGTGAGTCCCATCTATAGCCCCACCGCAGTTTGGGAATCCCATCGCTGCGAAGCCATCTATGATGGCCTGCGCGTTTCCCAGGGTCACTACCTTTGACAGCAGTACCTTGACGATTGCCTTGGCTACTTGCAGGACAACAACCCCCACGGTAGATTTGCCCACGCCAAAGTGGTTCGCGACTGACCGGTAGCTGTCCGGCGTTGCAAGCTTCCAGAGGGCTATGGCCACTCGCTTCTGGACAGTCAGGGCTGCTCGCATGCGGGTGTCCTTGCGCTTCAGGGCAGGGGATAGCAACTCACAAAGTTCGAGGAAAGTCCCCTTCCGCATGCGAAAGTTTCGCAGCCACTGGGATTCATCCCAGACCTGAAGCACTATGCGGTCCCACCAGTCCGTGCTTGTTTCCCGGGCCCAGAATCGCCGTTCAACAAAATCCACATGCCCCATTGCCACCGTGATGTCCTGGGCGCTGGGGCTCGTGGTTTCTGACAGCTCTGTGCTACTCTCCGACTTCAGGCCCTCACGGCGGTGCCGTAGCCTCCTCGCCTGATTTCTCTGCATCTGCCTCTGGGAAAGGTGTATGATAAGCTGCGAGGCGTTGAGAACGGCCACAACTGCAGCGATGGTCGCAGCGGGATCCATGATCGCAGTGCTGTGGCGTCCGCGCTGTCACTGATCAAAAAGTGCGCGAACTGATTTCCCGCCGGCGCTTTCAGGGAGGGAGGGAGGGCGGTAGTGACTGACGGATGACGACAGTTACCCAAAAGCACCCTCGCCACATTTTTTTACCCAGAAGGCATTGGCGGCTCGACCCAGAATTCCAATGGGCAGCGGGGACTGCGGGAACTGTGGGATAGCTGCCCACAGTGCACCGCTTCCAATGTCGACGCTTGCCCCGTTAGTGTGGACTCACAAAGTCGAATTACTATCCTTAGTGTAGACACACACGTTCGACTTTCTAATATCGATTGCACATATTCGATTTAACTAAAATCGAACTACTCTCGTAGTGTAGACATACCCTTGGATACTGCAGTGATGGGTGGCAGTACTAGATAGACAGAAGCTTTATTAGCTACAGGAATAAATTTAACGTGTATGATTTAAAAACAAACAAACAAATTTTGAAGTATATTGTGAATTCCCCAGTAACTTCAACCCATGGTAAGACATGGAAAGGGACAGATCCTGCTTCCCTGACTCTGCCCTCACTTAGGGAGAGATCCAAAGAGTGTTCTGTCTAAGGACTGATCAAAATTGCAGTATCCAGTCCTATATCATTATTTATTAGTGCAATACATAAATATCAGGTTCTTTCCCTGAGAAACTCATAACATACTGTCCTGAACTCGCTACTGTTAGTCAAAGTGAATAATCATTATTGATCTCTGAATAGTCCTACTGAAGTCATCCAACTGGCATGAGTAAAATCTGCAAGCTATAGTTCTATATTACACAAGGAACATCCAAGGATGATAAATAGGGCAGGAATATTGATTATCAAGGAGGAACAAAGGTTACATTAAAATATCATGATATACTGTTGTTGAATACACACCTTATTGGTTCCTTTTAAATACTCCTGGGGGAACTGTGCACCACTATACATGTGCAGAATTTATGTCCCGCGCATAAAAATAACTTTCTGACGGGGAAGCAAAAGGAAGCCGCTAATAACAGTCATGCAATGCTCCCTAGCAGTATGTTTTGGGTGCCCAGGACAGCCGGCAGAGAGGTATATCACTGTGGGGCATGGGGGCGGGACAGGGTAAGAACTGGCTGGTGGCTCATACCCTGCGCCAGGCTCAGCTGCTAGTCCTCTTCCCCAGCACGACATCCAGGGCTGTGTCAGACCCAACCCCAGATTTCTTCCTTGGCTGTAGGAAGCCTCCCTGCCCACACCTGGTGCACCAGGCATGGAGAGGTAGGGCCCCGGGGTGTTTCTGGGGCAGGCCCAGTCCCTGCGCAGTGTCAGGGTTGGGTGCAGCCTCACCGCTCAGTCCGTGTCCCCGGGGGAAGCTGCACAGTGATCTCCCACCTCTGTGCAGACAGTAGGCCGTGCTCCCCAATGCCATGCTGGAGCCTCCACATTTTTTTGACAAGTAAAATTTGCAGAATGTTGCAGAACTTTAGAATATTTTGCACAGAATTTTTATATTTTTTGGCATAGAAATTTTAATTTTTTGGTGCAGAATGCCCTCAGGAGTATTTTAAAATAAAAAGCCTGCACTTATGCTAATATTATTTTTAGGATTTATAGCAACACAATAGTGCAAGAGTGAGAGACCATTACATGCACAGAGATAAAATAGTACATAAGGAAAATTTTCTGAGCTTTTTTTTGGTATTTAAATCCCAAACTTAATGGTACGTTAACATTTTCATTAGAATTTAATCTGGGGAAAATTGGAATTAGGGAGTTTCCCTAGCTTAAATGTGATTGCTTGTGATGGTCATTTTTCAGTAGCAGAAAACAGTAAGATAAATGATTTTACTGAGCATGAGTAACAAAATATTTTAATGGGGGAGCATCTCTTTAAATAAAAATGCTCCCACAGTTATACCACTTGTCACCAATTAGCTTCTCTTAGCAGGAATTTTTAATTCTCTTTTAAGAGCAGGCCCAGCTTAGTGACAAACCATGCATCATCTACATTGGCAGTCTGGAGAATCCATATCGGAAAAATCTAGTATTAATCAAAAAGAAATACAAGCCTGTAATTTCCTGTTCCTTGAACTTTGTGATTTCCCCATTCATGTGCCGACAGATCACTCTCCCTAGTATCTTTTAAAGTTATGGATGGGATTTCCAAAAATGACAAAGTGACTTAGGAGCACAAGCGCCACTGAATGGCTCTTTTGAAAATTCCACTCTATATAGAAAAAATGAAAATGTCTAAGAATACACACACACATACACTCTCTCTCTCAAGCACAAGCTTGCCTAAACCTGGCTCCTACTGTATATTGCTCAGATGCTGCTGTCTCAGCCTTTTTGAGTATAAATCTATGGATTTGTATCAAAACAATCTAAACATGCAAACTCAATTTGTATCCTGTACTCCTTCCACAGGTCAAGCTCTGTTTGACTGTAATGGTAGTTTGGGTTAAGTAAGGAGGACATTTTCGATTTTCGTCCTGTAATGACTTAGGGTATGTCTGCACTGCATTCAAAGGCGTAATTGCAGCATTTGTAGACCTACTCAAGCTAGCTTTGATTTAGCTAGCTCAAACAACAATAGCAGTGAAGCCACAGTGGCAGGGACGGCAGCATGGGCCGTACAAGCTCACTTGGGATCCTGTGAATGTATTCAAGCAGCTGCCCCATGTTGCTGCAGCTTCCCTGCTATTGTTATTCAAGCTAGCTTAGATCTAAAGCTACCTCAGGTATGTCTGCACATACTGCACTGCATAGCACTTTAAGGAGGGTCCTTTGCCGCAGCAGCGCTTTAACATTGCTGCCCCTTTCCCGCCCCACCTGTCATCAGCAGGGGAGGCAAAGGGGGCAGGGATGTTAAAGCGCTACCTGCGTACGGGCCGGTACCGAATTCTTACCGGTACACCATACCAGCTCACTTTCACCCCTGGTGACAACTCACAGTTACTGCCGAGCAAGTTATTTCTACTACATAATTTGACAAACTTAGCCATTCGTGAGCAGATAGAATAAACTGGAGAAAATTGCAATGTTTGAATGTATTAGGCAACTTCAAAAAACTATATCAATTCATCACAAACATATCTACAGGGATTTAATAATCAAGCTTCACTGGGTATTTGTGACTAGTCAGATAAGTCTCATCCTACCAGGAAACTGAAACAACTTCATGTAAGTGCAAGCACTCCAGAGCAAATATTTGCAGAGGTGAATTTAAAATTCAATTGAAATCCACTTTCCATGAATATTTGTGCCAGTGAAGCTTGATGGCTCAATGTTCATTGAAAGCAAACACAAAAGGCATGCAAACGTAGCAAAACCTATTAAAAATTCAAATCCTAGCAGAAAATATTTCACACTATTTGCCCAGGTGTATTCACAAAATGGACATTTTTAGTGATGAAATATCCCCAACAAAAGGTTCAAATAAAAAACAGTTCTCAATACTAATATGATATTTATTTGACCTGCAAGGTCAAATTTCTCTCTTTCTCCTCTATAACCTATCCCTCTGCTAAAAGCAAAAGATACTTTCCCCATCATCCATCTAGTAATGCTTAGGATTAATGTAATTAAAATGGGAATTATCCTATGAACTTCAGTAATGAAGCTCTCTATTTTCCTTTGTTTAATGCAGTTATTGATATTTCCACTATAATATATTTTAGTTATATTTTTAATTTTTCCAAATACAACAAATATACCAACATGCCAGATTCATCACAATACACAAAGTAAATAAAGAGGGTTAGAATAAAAGGATGGGAGGGGAAGAGGCATCTATCTTCAGGGTCCATTTTAATCATAGACGCCTAGAAAAAATCAGCGCAAGTAGCTTTGATTTTTAGGGGCTCCATTTCAATAAATTATTTTATCATTACATATTAACTTCTTACAATAAATTAAATTAAATGCATCAAGGGACCTCAAAACAAATTAGCTCTCAGCTGCCTCAGGTCTTAAAGGTTCAAAACATGATTTTGTTTTCACTCCGTAGATTCTATAAATATGAATTAAACATGAAAGGGGAAAAAATAAAACTGTTGTAAGCTCTGGCATGAGCTCTCCATAGCCAGGAACCATTTACCATGAATGTTTTTGTTTTTGGTAAAAGCTTAAGAAACTTGCTTTGAAATCTCTTGGGAGCAAATATTTCCAAATCCAAATGGCAAATATGTCCCATACAAATTCCATTATTGCTGGTCCTCATGTCTAGCAAAGCATGATAGGATGCATTATTACACAAACTTTTACTTTATAGTTTTACTCCCATTGGATCTTCATTTTTATGTGTATTATGGTTTATATACACAGTTCTTGGTACATTGTCTTATGTTTTACAAGGGGAGGAAGAAAATGGAATATTTATTCTTTCTAACCCTGCCCACAGCTGAAGCACTACCTGATACCACTCAAGCATAATCATGAGTGCTTTACTGGGTGTTGTTGGGCTTCTCAGGCTTGGCTTTCCCTTGGAGGGGCTTGCATATGTTGCTGGGCCCTGCTAAGCTTTTCAGGGCAAGTTTCATCCTCAGCGGGGCTCCAATGAGAGGGATGGTCCATTGCTTAGGGCACTAACCTGCAACTGGAAAGGACTTCAATTCCCTACTCCACCAGACCTCCTGTGTGACCTTGGGCAAGTCACCTGGTCTCTCTGTCTCAGTTCCCCATCTTTAAAAGGGGATAATAGCACTTCCCTACCTCTGTACAGTAAAATTGTTGAGGTGCTCGGTTACTATGGTAATCAGGGCCATATGAGTTAGGTGTCTCCATTCAGATTTTATCTTCTCTCATACTGAAAACTGTACCTTACTCCATGAAGGGTGACACTGAAGATCAGGACCACCACTAATGGAGTAAAGAACTACTCAACATGAATAAGGGTGATAGAATTTGGCCTTTGAGCTATTATGCCATTAGATTGATGAACACTGCATGATTACCCTGTAAAACTGCCAGAACGTTATTTAAAGACGTCACACAATATAATGTTATTATAATAATATTATTAATTATTATTATTATAATGGAGATCATCTTCTGCTCATTTACACCACTCTAAATTGGATATGTATTGATGTAGATTACACTGGTGTAGATCGGATGAGAATCAGGACCAATGCCTGTGATTTTGAAAGATTCTGTCTAGAAATTAGAGCATAGGGTTGAGGTTTCAGACACACATCTTCTAATGCAGCAGTGGACAAACTACGGCCTGGGGGCCACATTCGGCCCCCGGGCTTCCGCCAGGGAACAGGATCTGGGGCTTGCCCCGCTCCAGTGCTCCAGCCAGCGAGTGGGGTTGGGGGTTTGCTCTGCGTGGTTCCCGGAAGCAGCAGCATTTCCCCACTCCGGCTCCTACGTGTAGAGCCGCCTGGCCGTGCCTCCCCGTAGGAGATGGAGGGGGGACATGCCACTGCTTCCGGGAGCTGCTTGAGGTAAGCGCCACCCGGCGCCTGAACCCCTGATCCCCTCCTGCGCCCCGACCCCCTGCCCCCAGCCCTGATCCCCCTTCTGCCCCCGAACCCCTCAGTCCCAGCCTGGAGCAACCCCCTGCACCCCCAACCCCTCATTCCCATCCCAGAGCCCACACGCCCAGCCAGAGCCCTCACCCCCTCCTGCACCCCAACCCGCAGTTTCGTGAGCATTCATGACCCCCATACAATTTCCATACCCAGATGTGGCCCTCGGGCCAAAAAGTTTGACCATTCCCTTTCTAATGTGTCCTCCAACTTTCAGCATAACATATAGCAACTTCCTTTAACCTCTTTATATTCTAATTTAAATGACCTTGAGCGGATCACTGCAGACTACGTGGCTCTGGGAAGAAGGATAAAGGAGTTTGAGGCGCAAGTGGTGTTCTCGTCCATCCTCCCTGTGCAAGGAAAAGGCCTGGGTAGAGACCATCGAATCGTGGAAGTCAACGAATGGCTACGCAGGTGCTGTCGGAGAGAAGGCTTTGGATTCTTCGACCATGGGATGGTGTTCCAAGAAGGAGGAGTGCTAGGCAGAGACGGGCTCCACCTAACGAAGAGAGGGAAGACCATCTTCGCAAGCAGGCTGGCTAACCTAGTGAGGAGGGCTTTAAACTAGGTTCACCGGGGGAAGGAGACCAAAGCCCTGAGGTAAGTGGGGAAATGGGATCCTGGGAGGAAGCAAGAGCAAGAGAGCGCAAGAGGGGAGGACTCCTGTCTCATACTGAGAAAGAGGGACGATCGATGAGTTATCTTAAGTGCCTATACACAAATGCAAGAAGCCTGGGAAACAAGCAGGGAGAACTGGAAGTCCTGGCACAGTCAGGGAACTATGATGCGATTGGAATAACAGAGACTTGGTGGGATAACTCACATGACTGGAGTACTGTCATGGATGGATATAAACTGTTCAGGAAGGACAGGCAGGGCAGAAAAGGTGGGGGAGTTGCATTGTATGTAAGAGAGGAGTATGACTGCTCAGAGCTCCGGTATGAAACTGCAGAAAAACCTGAGAGTCTCTGGATAAAGTTGAAAAGTGTGAGCAACAAGGGTGATGTCGTGGTCGGAGTCTGCTATAGACCACCAGACCAGGGGGATGAGGTGGACGAGGCTTTCTTCCAGCAACTAACAGAAGTTGCTAGATCGCAGGCCCTGGTTCTCATGGGAGACTTTAATCACCCTGATATCTGCTGGGAGAGCAATACAGCGGTGCACAGAAAATCCAGGAAGTTTTTGGAAAGTGTAGGGGACAATTTCCTGGTGCAAGTGCTGGAGGAAACAACTAGGGGCAGAGCTTTTCTTGACCTGCTGCTCACAAACAGGGAAGAATTAGTAGGGAAAGCAAAAGTGGATGGGAACCTGGGAGGCAGTGACCATGAGATGGTCAAGTTCAGGATCCTGTCACAAGGAAGAAAGGAGAGCAGCAGAATACGGACCCTGGACTTCAGAAAAGCAGACTTTGACTCCCTCAGGGAACAGATGGGCAGGATCCCCTGGGAGAATAACATGAAGGGCAAAGGGGTCCAGGAGAGCTGGCTGTATTTTAAAGAATCTTTATTGCGGTTGCAGGAACAAACCATCCCGACGTGTAGAAAGAATAGTAAATATGGCAGGCGACCAGCTTGGCTTAACAATGAAATCCTTGCTGACCTTAAACGCAAAAAAGAAGCTTACAAGAAGTGGAAGATTGTACAAATGACCAGGGAGGAATATAAAAATATCGCTCAGGCATGCAAGAGTGAAATCAGGAAGGGCAAATCGCACTTGGAGTTGCAGCTAGCAAGAGATGTTAAGAGTAACAAGAAGGGTTTCTTCAGGTATGTTAGCAACAAGAAGAAAGTCAAGGAAAGTGTGGGCCCCTTACTGAATGAGGGAGGCAACCTAGTGACAGAGGATGTGGAAAAAGCTAATGTACTCAATGCTTTTTTTGCCTCTGTCTTCACAAACAAGGTCAGCTCCCAGACTGCTGCACTGGGCAGCACAGTATGGGGAGGAGGTGACCAGCCCTCCGTGGAGAAAGAAGTGGTTCGGGACTATTTAGAAAAACTGGATGAGCACAAATCCATGGGGCCGGATGCGCTGCATCCGAGGGTGCTAAAGGAGTTGGCGGATGTGATTGCGGAGCCATTGGCCATCATCTTTGAAAACTCATGGTGATTGGGGGAGGTCCCGGATGACTGGAAAAAGGCTAATGTAGTGCCCATCTTTAAAAAAGGGAAGGAGGAGGATCCGGGGAACTACAGGCCAGTCAGCCTCACCTCAGTCCCTGGAAAAATCATGGAGCAGGTCCTCAAGGAATCAATTATGAAACACTTAGAGGAGAGGAAAGTGATCAGGAACAGTCAGCACGGATTCACCAAGGGGAAGTCGTGCCTGACTAACCTAATTGCCTTCTATGAGGAGATAACTGGCTCTGTGGATGAGGGGAAAGCAGTGGATGTGTTATTCCTTGACTTTAGCAAAGCTTTTGATACGGTCTCCCACAGTATTCTTGCCGTCAAGTTAAAGAAGTA
This sequence comes from Terrapene triunguis, assembly GCF_002925995.2. Lineage (NCBI taxonomy): Eukaryota > Metazoa > Chordata > Testudines > Emydidae > Terrapene > Terrapene triunguis. The sequence goes on along the minus strand of NW_020664531.1, from coordinate 2,715,333 downwards.
TGGGCTGGATGAATGGACTGTAAGGTGGATAGAAAGCTGGCTAGATCGTCGGGCTCAACGGGTAGTGATCAATGGCTCCATGTCTAGTTGGCAGCCAGTTTCAAGCGGAGTGCCCCAAGGGTCGGTCTTGGGGCCAGTTTTGTTTAATATCTTTATTAATGATCTGGAGGATGGTGTGGACTGCACTCTCAGCAAGTTTGCAGATGACACTAAACTGGGAGGCGTGGTAGATACGCTGGAGGGTAGGGATCAGATACAGAGGGACGTAGACAAATTAGAGGATTGGGCCAAAAAAAACCTGATGAGGTTCAACAAGCACAAGTGCAGAGTCCTGCACTTAGGACGGAAGAATCCTATGCACTGCTACAGACTAGGGACCGAATGGCTAGGTAGCAGTTCGGCAGAAAAGGACCTAGGGGTCACAGTGGACGAGAAGCTGGATATGAGTCAACAGTGTGCTCTTGTTGTCAAGAAGGCTAATGGCATTTTGGGCTGTATAAGTAGGGGCATTGCCAGCAGATCGAGGAACGTGATCGTTCCCCTTTATTCGATATTGGTGAGGCCTCATCTGGAGTACTGTGTCCAGTTTTGGGCCACACACTGCGTCCAGTTTTGGGCCACACACTGCAAGAAGGATGTGGAAAAATTGGAAAGAGTCCAGCGGAGGGCAACAAAAGTGATTAGGGGTCTGGAGCACATGACTTATGAGGAGAGGCTGAGGGAACTGGGATTGTTTAGTCTCCAGAAGAGAAGAATGAGGGGGGATTTGATCGCTGCTTTCAACTACCTGAGGGGGGTTCCAAAGAGGATGGATCTCGGCTGTTCTCAGTGGTGGCAGATGACAGAACAAGGAGCAATGGTCTCAAGTTGCAGCGGGGGAGGTCTAGGTTGGATATTAGGAAACACTATTTCACTAGGAGGGTGGTGAAGCACTGGAATGCTTTACCTAGGGAGGTGGTGGAATCTCCTTCCTTGGAAGTTTTTAAGGCCCGGCTTGACAAAGCCCTGGCTGGGATGATTTAGTTGCGAATTGGTCCTGCTTTGAGCAGGGGGTTGGACTAGATGACCTCCTGAGGTCCCTTCCAACCCTGATATTCTATGATTTAACTATTTCTGAAATAGGTATAATTATACTCCGTTTCCTATTCACTACTGTTGGGATCATAAGGCTCAATTAATTAGAGTCTGTAAGGTGCTTTGAAATCCTCAGGTAAAGGAACTATTATGTTATTTATCACTAGCTTGTGCTGTATGGAACTGCACTCCTAGTACGGTTCCCTCTTTTTGCTTTGAGGGTTTTGTTTTTCCGCCCATCATATCACTAGTCAGCAGCAATATAGCATCTTTGTGCCACCTTCCCTTCAGCAAACGAAGCCATGCCAGTATTACTAACTTTGCTTCCCAACATTCAAGTCTAAAATTCTCTCTATAGATCCTTATTCTTGGTCCATAGACAAACACTTGATGCTGCAACTGGCAATGCTATCTGGTCTGTGTGGAAGCCCTAGAAATTTAACTATACATCCTTGGCATAAGGATTCTCACAAGTGAGTCTCACAGTTACAGATCAAAAAGAAGCTTCGGGGAAAGTCCTCATTGAAAAACCTTTGAGTATAAATTAGAAATAAATAATATATTGTTATGCTAAATCAGTGGGAGTTTCCCCTTCGTCTCCCACTAGAATCATATCAAAAGAGCAGCCCTCACATGGATTGTAGAGTTAAACATAAATGTGAGATGGCATTAAAGCAGTGTTTTAAAAGATAATTAGTGTTTAACTTCAAAATATCAACACATCTTTTCTGTGCATGCCCAGACACGTCATTACAGGGGACTTTCCCTCTTGCACCCCCATCATCCCCTCAGTGCCAGTTCCTTGGCCTGCTACGGCCTCACTCAGTTTGTATCTCTCCCTGACACCCCTGGTGTCCACGGCTTTGCCCTCTGATCAAGTCACATAAAAGTCTAAACCCCTTCTGGGATAGCGTAAACAAGTTAAAATACAGATTCAAACAAATCTCCAAATTCAGATCCCTTCCATCTCTCTCAAGAGCCACTACAGTTCCCTTGTGGTATCCTGCTTGTTAATCCCTAGTTCAGGACTTCTCTCCATCATAGAGATCTCTCAATTCTGCAATCTCTCTCTCTCCAGCTGAGCTCCCTTAGTCAACTGATACAGCTTAGATACACTTGCATCTGAAGAAGTGAGGTTCTTACCCACGAAAGCTTATGCTCCCAATACTTCGGTTAGTCTTAAAGGTGCCACAGGACCCTCTGTTGCTTTTTACAGATTCAGACTAACACGGCTACCCCTCTGATAGCTTAGCTCTGCCTTCTCTATATAGGATGCAACTGGTTACTCTCCTCTCCCTCCCCCCACAGGGCAGAGCATGATTAACTGGGTCCTTTACCTTGCTTTGCAGGTGATAGAGGAGTTAAGCCCCAACACACTACCCTACTCATAAAATCATCGCAGTTGCCCCAGATTTACTTATCAAGGTTACTAGTGACAGTGAATCTTCTTTTGTACTGCATACCAAGAAGTTACAAAAGAAGCAATAGACACCATGTTTATGCTCGAGGTACAGAGGTAGCTGTTCAACAGTACTAGAACTTCTCCTGTTGAATTCAAGAGGATATCGTCAAGCTCATATTTTGTAGCTGATCAGGGCTATATGTGCTTTAGTCCTATCATCTGGTTGATTGCAGTTATCAGACTGGTTGAGGTTCTTTGTTGAAAACAATAGTTCTCGTGAATGCATTCAACCAAAGGCCATAATATATATATATATATATATACACACACACACCAAAACAAAACAATGAGGCAATGGGTCCCAAGCTTGCAACATTTCATCTTTGAGGCTAGGCTAATTCTTTTCTTTAATCTTGCCATGATCACTGTATTCTAACAGGGAGTTATGGTCAACTGATGATGTTTTCCAGCTAACACTCTCCTAGAACTCAACCATCTGAAGTTAGATGATATCTCACCACTTGAGATTTGTTATGTACTTGACTACACATCTGGCTGATAATTGTAATGTATTTTGCAACTAGTGAGTCAAACTATCCTGACAACAGATTTCCAGTTATTTCCCATTTTTATCCAAATAAATTGTCATCACCCACCATGAAAATAGTTTCGAGTTTTCCTAACATTTCCCAAAGAAAATTACAGCTTCCCAGGTGTAATTTTCAAAAAACACTAAATATTATAATAATATTTTTTCTCTCATTGAAGTCAATAATAAATCAATCCCTTGTGTCAAAGTCTGTCTTGGGTAGAAATAATGGGACTCTGGGTGGTATTTCATGAAGTTTAGACCAAAAACCAGAAAAAACATGGTAGTTTCACTTCAAGGTTTTAAAAACGTTCAAATAAAAAACTCAAAAGAAAATTGTGGCTATGCAAACCTCTGAACTGGCACCACATTTCACAGTCATCCTACAGAAATCTTGACACAAGTTCACCAACATAATGGACCAGATCTAAAGCTGACTAATGGAGCTTTGCCAATTTATGCCAATGAAACTGTGCTGATCCACATCAGTTGAGTTTTATTACACATGCATACTTACTGAAAAATTAAAACCCTGTGCATTTCTGTAGTGCCTTTATATGCAGTGCTTACAAAATGCTACAGTGACACCCAATTTCACATATAGTGTATGTGTATAAAATAGGTATCTAAATTACATACACAAAACCATATTTAAAATTCTCCATTCCTTTAAAAATGCAGGGAGGGGGGCAGATGTCTGTTGGTACTAGCTGGGCCAGTACTCAATTATACAAAATACACAAGACTAACAATGCTGTTGTAAGAAACATGTTTTAGGCATCTACCACTCTGCTGTTTATTAAATCATAAAAAACCAGGCATCAAAAAAAGGGACAGTTCAGCCCCATGTTTTTAATATGGCGGTTTGGCTTTCAATCCTTGACTTCATTTTTGGTTTTTGCTTTTAGAAGAGGTTTTTTAAAAGCAAAGCTATATGACCGAGTTTCACTCCAACTTTCTCTCCAAAGAAAGCAAGAAGAAAATACTTAAGAGAAAAAAAATCAGAAATTGCAGGAAGTTCCAAACTTAAGAGCCTCTAACAGTTACAAGATTAGATTTACATGCCTGCAATACATTGCTGTCCCTTCATGTTCTGTTGTTAGGGAAATAGTATAACTACAGGAAGAAAAACAGAATGAGGGTGGGTGGAATATATATACATTTAAAAATGCAATATTTTTCAATTTTCAGGGTTTTATTTTTTTAGGGATTCACAAAGAGGAATAACTTAAAAACACTTTAGAGAACTATTTTTTCCTTTTATTATCTTGTCTTATTTTCTTCCTGCCTTTACCTACCAGAATAGTATATTAGCAAAACAGATGAAACTCCCACCAAGAGAATTTATTTCAAATGAGCTCTATTAGTTTTGCTGGTACCAACAGGATAGTTCTTTGCAGAGGCAGCCCTCAGTTCCCAGCATCTGCTCACTGATCTCATTTGATTGTGAAAGCAGCTGACTATTTTAAGTGCAATTTTTAAGTTCTGCTACTAAATAAAGAAAATTCCCAAGTAACAGTCAGGCACATCTGGACTCTACATGTGGTGATGTCTCTATATATAGATACACAGAGGTAGCAGTTCCTGGTGCAAAGCTTCTGTGCTCTAGTCTCAAGGAAAGCAATGCAAACTTCCAAGGCAGAAGAAGCAACAAAAGGTCATGAACAAAGCTTATATACTCAGTAAGAAACTCAACTAGCGAGCAGAAATTATTGTGTGTTAGTTCCCTGGATTCTTAATTCAGAAAGCTAATTCAGAGTGGAAACTAAATGTAGATGAGAATCTTCTTACCCTGGATTCAGGCTTGAAGCAGTACTGCAGAGCTCCCATTCACTAGCAAAATGCCTCCACCCCCTTTTAAAGTGTACTTACAGTCAGCAAAAAGTGTATGCAAAAATGGCATTGTCTTAACTGACAGATCTTCTCCCTGTGGGTTTTCAGAATCATATGTGCTGACTTTACTATACCAACAACAGTAAAATGTAGTAAAAATGTACTTTGGATAGTAAAGCCAATGCAGCTATTAGTGAGTGAGCTGTATTCTATTCTGGCTTGTGTATTATTAACAGAATGATTAAATAATGTCTGACTGCCAAAATCTTTGTCCTGAAGAGTTCAGAAGTGTAAACATAAGCTGTACCTATAAGGATACTTTGGGTCAAAATGTTGACATGATGCCTGAGCAAAAGAGAATACAGTGTGACTGTTAGGCACCATGGTGATTGGTGCACAATAAATACCTATATAGACAGACAAGATTTGATTAACTGCATATCAATCAATAAACGATAAATTAGATGGATAGGTTCCCTGGCCAAGTTTCTAGGGCTTGCATTTAAACAAAGACATTTTTTTTTTACTTAACTTGGCAAACTTGATATACAAGTTTTTGAGAGAAACATACTGCCACCACAATAGCACTTTTAAACGAAACTAATTGGAGACAGAAACCATAACTTCACCCCTTTACTTGGTCTCTAGTTACATATCAGCACTTCTCAGCTGGGATAAAATTCCCGTATTCTCTATAAACTATTTAAAAAATATTGTCTTTAGCTAAAAGAATTAATTTGGAGTACGCTTGCCGTCAATAAGCCTTGACCAGACCTCCCAGTAACTATCAGCACAACACTCCTTACTCTAAACAAAATGTTACATTTTAATCAAGTGCATTAATTGAGATAGAAACGTAGTGCAGCCTTCTGAAACCAATGCTTCATCATAAACAAATGAAATCATGGCCAGCATAGTTAGAGGCAGTGGTCTCTTTATCGCTTCTTCTGTATAGAACATGCTGCCAAATTAAGCCAAATTCTCTGCAGGTATAAATGGGAAAAAGTCCATTGAAGTCTATGCTCCTATTTATACCAGTGGAGAATTTAGCTCATTGAGTCCTACTGATCCCAAAGGGCGGGGGAGGGGAGATTTCCCATGTATATATATATGCACAAAATGAAGCATGATACAAAATCCAGTGTTACACATGGGTGTAAAGAAGGCTTACCATATGAATTCTGCTACAGGACATTTGGGAGTCTAATAAGCATTTAAGCTTAGGTCACAATCATCACAGAAGGATCCAACAGTTAGTTTTCTGCACAATTTAGATGTAAATAATTGTAATTTCAAGGTGGTCAAGTAGTGACTATTCTCTTGCAGTATGTCAGTTCTTGAGCATCAGTAATGAAAATAAAGTTAAAATGCAGTGAAACTCATTCCACCTATCAAAGATCATGACTTAACTTACTAAACAATTATTATTTTTCAAGAAATGTCTCCACATGTTGTAGTGTTCAAATTCAAAGCAGCACAAGATGGAAGAGCATTTCAGACATTCCATTTCATAGGAGGCAACAGGGAACATTAAAATAATTTTGTTTCTTCTTGTCACTTTTTAGAAAAAAAGTAGTTTGAAATTGCATTTTGCCTGTGTTTCAGTGATTATCATAGTTATAATACCACAAACAGAGAGGCAGGGGAATTATAAGTGTAATTATAAAATAACTACTTGCTTGTCATGTATTTTAACTTCCCCAAACTTTTATGCTATTCCCACTTGGTCATTTTATGCACTACATTTACTACATCTTTAAATAAATAGTTTAGTTATCAATTCACTGTGTTTCGGGGGGGGGAACATTATGGAAAGAATTGTAGAGCAAAAGAGAGTGTGGTCTAGTGGTTAGAGCAGGTGTCAGGATATTTTGGGAACCGTATCCAGCTCTGCCACTTGATCTCCTTGGGCTTATTTTCAGAAGTACTGAACCCCACAAATCCAGCTGAAGTCAATGGGAGATGCAAGTGCCCAGAGTCTGACTTTCAGGCATGCTTTTTTTATTACTTTATATATAAAATGCATATTAAAGGACATACCTCTCTCAGTGAGTGTGACAGAGGGCTGGGTAACAGCAGCTGAACCAGCACCCTAGTCACTGCACCTCCGATGGGTTCCCCGGGAGTAAACCTGACAGTGCTAATTATGCCTAATTGATAGATTGGGAATGGGCTGGAGAGATCTGGAGGATAATTAGCTCAGAAAGTAGAAAAGGCCTGGGCAAGAAGCCCCATGGGGAGGAGAGAGGCAGGCTCTTGGAGTTGGTCCCAAGAGAGAGCTGAAGGAGAGAGCTCTTACCTCTCACCTCTCCTATCCTTGGCTTAGGGGCGGCTGTTGATCTGCTGTTGTAAATAAGGTGCTGGGCAATGCTGTAAAGGTGGCGAGATAACACTGTGCATAAACCACCCATGGTGTTAACAAGCAGAAAGTCTCCAAGTTGTATGTGCATGTGAGCAGAAGACGACAGGAGGAGAGGGTGCGCCCTGGTCACAGTGACGTTTAGTTAATATTTGTAATGTCTTGATGGTCAAATGAAAGGTGTTATAAATGTGCAAAGAGTTCATAAAATTATATTTTCAAAGATCTGGAAAAAAACAACTTGTTCTCACCTCAAATCATTTTGCTTTGAAAAAGTTAACAAGTTATACAACAATTTCACCTATCGGCTAAATGCACACAAATCCATAGTGATCGGTTGAGCTAACTCACATGTCAATCAAATCACCAAATGTGAAATCAAACTACTTTTTTTTTTTTTTAATTTACGGTTTTCCTCTCTATCCCAATTTCTGCTATGTTCCTTTTAGAAACAGGATCCTATGCAAACACTGTGTGTAACTTTAAATTAAATAAAAAGCAAACTTTTTTCGTCCTGCCTTTCAAGATACACATCCCAGTTATGCTTCTCAGTGTTTTGCTGACAAACCACTATATCCTCAGTCTTCTTGTTACCATATCATTAAAATCCCTTGATTTCTGCCTAGTCTCGAGTCAGGTGTATATATACAGATGCAATACATGCGTGCACACCTCATCAAAAATCTTGCAACCTGTCACTGACCTTTCAGTTTAGTATAGTGTATGCAAAATAGAAGTGTTTCTTCATGAACAAACCTAGATATTTGATGTTCTGTGTTCTGGCCACAAGCAGAACAAGGGAAGGAACATGACTGAATCTAAGGGTATGTCTATACATACAGCACTGCAGCAGCACAGCTGTACTAGAGCACATCTGCTGAAGCTCTCCCGTTGGCATATTAAAAACAACAAAAACATCAGCTCCACTAGCAGCATAAGCTATGTTGGCAGGAGAAGCTCTCCAGCCAACATAGTGATGTGCACACAACCACTTATGTCGGTGTGACTTATGTCGCTCAGGGGGTGGAATATTCACAACCCCGAGTGACATAAGTTTGCCGACATACGCTCTAGTGTAGACATAGCCTAAATCAAAACTGGATGGACAAGTGAGAGCAGGACCAACATTGTTAGGACTCCATCATGCTGCTCAAAGAGTTCACATTGAGGGTGGAAGTGAAGCCCCTTAGTTTCAAAGTGCATTCATACTTCAGTAATACTCACTGCCTTTTAATCCAAAAACCTATGAGTTGGGTAAGGGGGGAAAGTGCACAATAACTGGAATGGATGTGTAATGTCCACCTTGAGTCTCCAACATTGCTAACACATTACAGGTCAAAGATCAGGTATAGTTTCTGGAGACTGGAAATCACTGTTTTTAAAACCACCTGTCATTCTTGAAGATCAAAATATTTTTACAACATTTAAAAGCACAGTGTCAGTAGCAGGCATGAAAGAAGAGACCACAGAGAGAGTTGATCACATTAATGGACCATAAAATACATGTAACCAGTGTGTTTTTGTTTATATTCCTGTGTAATCACAGTATAATTACATTTTTCATGCTGTTCACATGAGCTACAAATGTCTACTTTCAGCATTTTCACACTATTCTTTAGGAAAAAAGAGTAGTAATCGCATTACATCAACTAACTAGTGTATAATTAAGTAACATTTTAATAGAAATTGCAAGAGTACCATTTTATGAGCCTAAATCTAGCCTTTTATTTATTTAAACCATGACATTTTGCTGGAGGAGGAATAGACAGCTCTGAGGATTAGGTCCTGGGATACGGGGTCTTTCACTTCTAAACCACCCATTCAAATCTTAGTGCTGACCAGAAATGAGCAAAAACAAAAACTACAAATCTGATTCATTTTCATGATGTTTTCCTGTTTTGTTTTCTGAAATTAAACCATTTTCAAAAATGAAATTTCACATTTTTCACAAGAAAACAGGATTTCTCTAACGGGCTAACTATCCTACTGTTAAACAGAAAATGTAAACATTTTCCAAGCTGCATAAGTACATTTATTTGAGATGAGCATCAATTCATATACAAAGCACACTGAATTTTAAACACTGCACCTATGTTTAGAGGGGGCCCTTTGAGTATGACTCCTCTAAAGTATTTTGGACTAATAAATTTTGAGGTAAAATTCATCACTGCCAACTGTTTGAAACTGCTCATGAGTCTAGAATGTTGGGTGTCACCCTTGTAGAGACAGATTCATGGGGACAGTGCAGGTGAAGGGGTAAATTGCATCAACTGAGCACTTTTTATCACCTGGATATCACCATTATATATGTAAGATGTATATCCTGACTTATCAGTGTTTTGCTGTCATTAGGCATGCAATCCATGACTTTGCTAAATCTCCCTCGGAAGGTACAGTGCTGAGCCCACTGTAAATACTGCTTGAAGTAATATTCGTTTAGGCATGGGTTTCCATTGCCTTAGGAGGGAAGAATGCTACAGAAAATAGCTTCTCGACTTCCAGTCTGCACAATATTCCAGAAGCAGGATTCTCACGGAGTACCAGAAGGGCTTTGAATGAGTCAAAGAAAGGAACATGCCAGAGAGCTGGCATTTCCCCTTCTGTATCATTGTGTGCTATATCCACAAGCAAGCAGAGAGAAAGGGTAGCATTTGGGCCCTGGAAAAACACAGAGGAAATGTGGAGAAATCCTACTGCTCCAAAGGAACCAGATCTGGCTTCCATTTGTACATGCACAACTCCAAATGTCTATTTATTTAGTCTTAAAACACTGATTCATATACACTCGTGACAGAATTGACACAGTAGAAAACCCATATAGGCAAATATGGTTTTTGCCACCTTAAATTATCATCTGCACCTGAAAATGGGTAAAAGGTGTGTTCACAGGAGTTATGCACAGAGAAGTTGAGACCATATTTCTAAAATGTGGACCTTTAAGTAATTTATTCCATCTCTTGCCAATGCAATATGATTATTCCCAATGGTGTATTATTTGGCACTATTGCCCAGTGAAAGAACCAGATATAGGGAGACTTTTCACTAGGTAATTCCAAAGTCATAATGGATTTGTTACTATGTACTATTGTCTTTTAGATAAGACTGTTTGTTTGTTTGTTGCTGATGCTGCAGTTGGATAAGGCTATGAGCCAGAAGCTCTGGAAAATTGGGTGTGAAAAAATATATCTTTCAAAGAAAATGAGAAATGATGCAGCCATTTTCTATCCACTGTATAATAGATAAACAGCCTCCTGTCATTTTATATGTAGTTCATGAGAGATGAGTGTAGCATTGCAGCTTTCAGCCCCTGGTAGTGTCTCAGTTTGCCTGTAATATGTTGAGAATAAATTATTTATTCATCTGCTAGCAGAATTCATTACCGGGATCTGATAGTACATGGCTGAATTGCCTTATGGGATTCATCTCAAATAATCTTCTGTTTTAAATGTGTTTGTTCCAAACCCAAAGTTGTTGGCTTGTTTACAACTAAACAACTGTGCTTCAAACCTCACCCACACCCTATCCCATTAGTTATTCTGGCTGACTTTTCCATTTAGTTGCAAATTGGAAATGAAGAGTAGCCGGACTCATTTTCTAGGTGAAATAATTATTTGTTAACTAAAATATAGTCTACATTTCTGTTTTGTGTAACAACAACAGAACTTTAAAGACTACTGACAAAGTGTTTTTAATATTTTGTTAGCCTGTGAAATAGTTTCCAAAGGGAAGTGTAGAAACTGCTTTGCTTAGTCCACTGAAAACTGAACATACAATAAAGTGCTCCATAGGGAACAATACTGCATTGGCAGGGAAATGATCCTCAGCAGACATCTCACACAATATCAGCCTAAAAATTAATTTGTTCCAGGAAGTCCAAAACTACTGACTCCCCAGCCAAACATGCCCTAACCCCAAATTGTAACACTGGGAAAGTTAATGACTTAAAAAAACAAAACACAAATCAATCCCACAGGCTTAATTCTTTCCTGCTTCCAAGTTCCACTCCGAGTGGGAACATCAGGAAGCAGGTTATAGCACCCTGATTCTGTGAGATGAGTCTGAGTCAGCCTTGGCAGTACCACAGCAGGGTTGTTATAACCTACATTACATACCCGACAGTAGCAGAGTGTGGTCCTTAAAGGTCTATACGCCCTCTGAGAATCAGCATAGTGAAGGAGGAGCTCCTGCCTAGCCTTCCCTTGACACACACCTTCCTAAACCCTATTCTGAGGGAATTATCAGCTAGTCAGTCACGTCCATCTCCTTTGCTTAACTTCAGCTGGATTGCAGAAGAGAAATCGTTGCATAAAATTCAAAGATTATACCATCTCTGCTCTGCTCCCAGTGTATCTTGTCCAATCTATGCCTGTCTTTTAGGGTCCAACCCTGCATTTATGCACGTGGATAACTTTTAAAACATGGGATTAGCGCCTCTGAATTCAGTGGAATGACTTATGTACACATGCATCAGTGTTTTGGGGATCAGGGTCCAAGTCAGTAAAATCATCAGAGCAACAAGTGTTTGTTTTGCAAATCAAGCTCCACAAACACAACATTCAAAGTCTGTCACTCCTAGTGATTGTGGCACTATTACTTGGCCAACTATCATCATCCTTTGTTTCAGGCAAACGATCAACTGCATCAGGAAAAAAAAAATGCTGTTGGTTGTAGCAATACCAACATCCCACAGGTCATAGAGCAGAAGAGCAGATAGGATTTTAATGGAACTCACTGTAAATGACTTCATATGTCTTTTTCTATTAATATTTTAGAACCAACCAGAAAATGTTATCTTCCAGACATAACAGCAGCGAAGAGAAGATTGAACAAGTGAGTTCCAAGAACTTGTCCTTATCTGAAACTGAGCAGAAAAGGAACCATCCTTTAGGATTCTTATAGTCATATGCTGATGTAATGAATGTATGATGACTACAGCCTCTCTGGGCAGCTGTTCTTTCATGTAGAGCTGCCAGCTGACTTCTCCATTTATGCTATCAAAAGCCTTTATTACTTTAATGAAAGTCACATACATTAACTGCAGTAACTCTGTTGGCCTTTTCATGAAGTTGGTGTAGTGAAGATTATGTTGGTAGTACCCACCCCTTACTATGAATGCATGCAGAGCAGACTGAAATTTGGAATTTCTATTCAGTGGGAAATTCTGACACTTCAGCATTTGTTGTTGCCGCAAATCAGAATGAAAAGTTAAAATTTTGAAATATTTCATAGAAAGGAAATTTCAAAAAATTTCAATTCAGAAAGGTCAAAAATATTTTGTTTTGACATTTTAATCAAAACAAAGTATTTTGACGTTCCCCAAATATAAAAGCTTCATTTTAGATTATTGAACTAACCTTAAAAACTTTGTTTTGAGTCATTTCAATATTAAACTGCATTTTCCCATAGCAGTACAATGCTTCATGAAAGTTTTAGTTTGAGAACCTGATTCCCCTTCCCCCCATTCCCCACTATGGGGAGCTCTGACGATGCACCACACAGTCAGAAAGAAATTCACATAGCGTTATGGGAAGATGTTCTCCAGGGAGCCTAGCCCATAGGAGAAAATGGAGTCCCAAACAATGTATACAAGTTAATGTTTGTTGAACTGATTCAAAACAAAAATGTTGGAGTCTATTCAAAAAATAAAATATTCTAAATCAGGTCAAAGGCTTGACTAGACTTTCCCCAATAGAAAAACCAAAACAAAATTCTGATGGAAAATTTTAAAACTTGGCAAAAACTGCATTTTTCTGTCATTCCCACTGAAAATTCCAAATTAATTCTAACAGATTTCCACTAAGAAAAATATTAGGCACAACTTCTCTTATAATTTATTTTAGTGCATAAGAAACCCTGAAAGCCCCAAACATTGATACAGGAATTAAAATACACAGGCCATGCAAAAACTAATTGGAATAAAAAAAAAATAGTTAGCTCATCCTGGAATGAGCCAGCCACATAAAATTAGTCAACTAGCAGGACCAAAAAAAGACTCACCCTACTTAAACGTCCAAAATTCCATCTCTCTTAACCTTTCCCCAGAACCCTAGAACAGGCTCTAAAGACCAATAGGTTCAAGGTATATTGGACTGGAGGAAGAGGTCACGTGTCTTTTCCCAAAAGTACTTTAACACTAATTACTACTCATCTTTCATGCCCACTTGCCCAGTCAAGCCTGCTTCTACTCACTTCCATTAGCAGAGTGAGAGGGGAGCTCCTCAATTTTAGGATTAAACACTACCAGCACCTGGCTCTTATACAGAACTATTATATCAACTGCTTTGAAATCTGTGGATGAAGGTAGATAAGCATTGTTATCCCCATTTTACAAGTGGGGAAACTGAGGCACAGGTAAATTAAGGGATTTTTGAAGATCACCTAGGAATCCAGTGTCAGAGATGGGAATAGAACCCAGGTCTCCTGAGTCCCTATCCACTAGGCAATACAGCTTTAAAATTAGATGATAAATTATCATATATACTCGTTCATTAGCCCAGTCATTTATAAGCCGACCCCCCAAGATGGTTAGGTAAAAATAGCAAAAACTGTATGACCCTTTGATAAGCCGACCCTATATTTCTGGGGTTGGCAAACTCTGGCTCCCAGCTCGTTAGGGTAAGCCTCTAGTGGGCCTGGACGTTTTGCTTACCTGGAGCGTTCACAGGCACGGAGCCCCTCAGCTCCCAGTGGCCTCGGTTTGCCGTTCCCAGCCAATGGAAGCTGCGGGAAGCTGAACCGTGGCCACAGGAAGCTAAGGGACTCCATGCCTGCAGACGCTCCAGGTAAACAAAATGACAATGTATTAGATATTCAATTCAATGATTCCATAGAGTTTAAAATCCTCAAATTTTTTATAAGCCGACCCCTGCTCTTTGATGTGTCACTTTTTTACCAAAAATATTCGACTTATGAACGAGTATATACGGTATGTGGTCAGTAAATAGTAATGACAAGTCATCTCAGCTCACCAAGTATTCTTATCACTCTTTCTATAACATTTACTGATAATATTACTTTACATTAAAGGGATCATAAATATACTTTCAGCTAATGCACAGGAAGTTAACTCAAATATTTATTCTGCAAAATTATATAAACATCATTCCAGATGTACTTTAAATGAGTATGTCCTTTGTTACACATACTGGAAGGCTTTGTTGATTTTGCATCTGATCTTAGATTTAGTTGACTTAAGCTGTCAGAATTTGGAAAGATGACCTGCTCTTCCTAAGGGGAAAAATCACTCTTAATAATTATGATATGATTATATGAATCTGCTGCAAATTAAACACAAAGTTTGATGTAGTCACTGACTGTGCAATGAAAACTATACTTAAATACATAGCTTGGTGCCAGATCACTGTCTAGACCTAGCATGTCAGTTAGGAACATTCTGGGAACTGGAGTTCAAATATTAACACTCCTTTGTACACTAAGTTCACAGAGGTCAGGGATGCAAGCCCACACTCTAGTTCTTAAACCTCTGACTGTCAGCATTTGGGACTGGATGACAGGGTATGGATTACTCAATAGTTGCCCTTTTCTGTTCAATCCCTCTGAAGCATCTGACATTGGCCACTGTCAGAAGACAAGATACTGGGCTGGATGAACCCGTTGCTTGACTCAGTATGGCTCAACCACTCTGCAATTCTTTCCATTCTTTGGTCCATAGAATCAAATGTGTTCACCTGCAAGGGTAATCTATTTTGCAGGCTTTTCTGGGAAAGGGTTATATCCAGCCATTAGAGCCGAGGTGGGCAACCTGAGGCGGGCCGTGAGAAAGTTTGTTTACATTGACTGTCTGCAGGCACAGCCACTCGCAGCTTCCAGTGGCCGTGGTTCGCCGTTCCCGTGATGTCAAATGACATGCTACGAAAGCTATGCATGTTTGTACAAGAAACTCTGTACTACGCACTTATAGTTGACAAAACAGCAGACAATTCTGTTAAAAAGAGCAAGTATCTATCTATTTCAGGATTGTTAAGGATGATTTCTCTGTTGATGATCTTTTTTTGGGGGGGGGATTTTGAGACACCTCTGACCGATATTAATACTCTCTTTATTATAATGAAGGATACACTGCTCTGGTTCAGTTTTGACATTAGAAAATGTTGAGATCAATGTTACGATGGGGCCGTGAATTTCTGCGGTGTACTGTCTGGTGTACAAGCTAGTGTCAAGCATGAAGAACCAAGAGCTGTATACGTACACTGTATGGCACACTCATCAAACCTGGCTGTGCAAGATGTGATGCAACAAATACACTCTGTTCAGAACTTCTTAACTCTAATGTGTGAGTTGATTGGTTTTATCAGAAGCTCTCCAAAAAAAGCTGGCCAGCTTTGAGACCTTACAAGTGGAAGCTCCTGCTGCTCAACATCTTCACCATTTCTGTCTCACAAGTTGGTGTCTATGTGCTGCATCCCTGAGATCAGTGGCTTCGAACTATGGTATGCTGATGAAATGTTTGGAGGAAATCAACAGCACATGGATTTGTTACTCAGCTTCGTAAGTTTGAGACACTTTTGAATGTGCAACTGGTTCTACTTATTCTTGAGCGAGTAGAATTAGTTAACATGAGTCTACAAAAGACCAGCCTGCATTTTCAGGAAGTGCAGAGAATGATTGTTTCTCTAAATGAGACTATTCAACTATTAAGAAAATGGTTTTGAGGATCTGTGGAAAGAGGTTTCTGCAAAGGCTGAACAGTTGGATCTCGAGGAGCCCTGCCTGCCTTGTGTAAGGAAAGCACCAAGGCAACTCGAGGAAGGAAGCAGTGCCCATGTTTTTGCTACACCTAAGGATGTGCATCAAAAATGATTCAACAAAGTTTTTGATCATGTCATGAGGAGTCTTGACTTAAGCTTTCAGTCTGATCTTCAAGAGCATTGGACACAAATGGAACAATTTGCGGCTAGCAGCAAGGTGGCTAAAGTCAAACAAGTAACAGACTTTTATGCAGACGACTTAGATAAGGAGAGATTGAAACTACATCGTGACATGTTCTTGGACACAGCTCAACAGAAAAATATAACAGACTAGTGTTGAGGATGTTGTGTCATTTTTAAAAGCTAAAGGGAATGAACATTTGCGCCCTATGCTTCCAGAGTACTGCAAATTTATAAGAATCCTTCTCACTGTGGCTGTATCATCCTGCACTGCGGAACGCTCATTCTCCAGCCTCAGAAGACTTAAAACTTATCTCTGGTCATCAATGGGACAGAAGCGACTGAATAATATAGCTGTCCTTAACGTGCATCAAGACAATGCCAGTGAACTAGACGTAAATAAGATTGCTCACAGTTTCATCCAGAAAGCTACAGTGAGATGTAATGTCTTTAAACTGGGATATTCGTGAAGACACTTCTAGGTGAGTGCAATGATTTTAATATACTGTAATTCATGATAATGTAATTATGTAGTTCATTATTATTTTAATAATGATTAAATTAAGATACCAATGATAGGCACACATTCAATAACTAGTATATGAAAGAAGTGTATAAATATGCTGAAAATAGCCTCCCCCTAAAAATGGCAGAGCACCCCCCCAACACACACACATACACACATCTTCCTTAAGGCGGGGGGAGGGGCAGAAAAGAG
The DNA here is from genome assembly GCF_002925995.2 of Terrapene triunguis. Lineage (NCBI taxonomy): Eukaryota > Metazoa > Chordata > Testudines > Emydidae > Terrapene > Terrapene triunguis. The sequence continues at coordinate 2,698,470 of NW_020664531.1, read as the reverse complement.
TGTGCAGCAGGCAGGAGGCACTCAGGGGAGAGGATGTAGGGAGAGGATGTAGGGAGAGGGGGCAGAGCAGGGGTGGGAAGAGGTGGAGTGGGGGGCGGGGCTCTGGGGGAGAGGGCAGAGCCAGGATGGGGCATCCACCAGCAAAACCAAAAATCAGCACCTATGCCACAAGGCCTGGTATGGCAGCCTTTACTCATGCAACTAATCCCACTAAAGTCAGTGGGACTACACATAAGTAATACCTTCTCATGAGTAAGGATCGTAGGATCAAGCCCACACAAAGAATCATATACCAATGTTCCCCATGTACCTCAAACTATTATAAATGTATTTCCACTTTTCCTTGTGATTATACAAAGATAAAAACTAGCACAACATTGAAAATCCTTACAGTAGCATCAGGAAGATCAATAAATTATGTTAGTAGTTGTTGCATTATAGTGCATTGTGACAGACCCAGACCAGTGGGGTACAGGAGTCTGATAGAGGGCAAATATACTGGTCACTGGATGAGTAGTTTTCTGTTCCCTGAGTGACAAGAGAAGGGGCTGCACTAGAGTAATCAGGAACCTGCTAGAACCAGTTAAGGCAGGCAGGCTAATTAGGACACCTGGAGCCAATTAAGAAGAAGCTGCTAGAATCAATTAAGGCAGGCTAATCAGGGCACCTGGGTTTTAAAAGGAGCTCACTTCAGTTTGTGGTGCGAGTGTGAGGAGCTGGGAGCAAGAGGCGCAAGGAGCTGAGAGGGTGTGCCTCTGGAGGACTGAGGAGCACAAGCGTTATCAGACACCAGAAGGAAGGTCCTGTGGTGAGAATAAGGAAGGTGTTTGGAGGAGGCCATGGGGAAGTAGTCCAGGGAGTTGTAGCTGTCATGCAGCTGTTACAGGAGGCACTATAGAGAGCTGCAGTCCACAGGGCCCTGGGCTGGAACCTGGAGTAGAGGGTGGGCCTGGGTTCCCCCCAAACCTCCCAATTGACCTGGACTGTGGGTTCTTCCAGAGGGGAAGGTCTCTGGGCTGTTCCCCAACCCACATGGTGAATCTCTGAGGCAAGAAAATCCGCCAATAAGCGCAGGACCCACCAAGATAGAGGAGGAACTTTGTCACAGCATATAGAATGTATCACTTGATACAAGAGGCATTGTAATGCTCCTATCAGCTCATAAATGGAGCTCTCTCATCTAGATCTGTGATCAAAATTCTTTCCCCTTATACTTTCTATTTTTTTTTCATTGCCTAGAGAAATCACACACATACATTTCCACATTCATAAAAATGTTCAAGGTTAAAAATACTGATTAAAATGTAGTTTCTTGCACTTTCACAGTATTTTATATGATTATTGTTCAATCACATGGCTATAGGTTGGTCTGCCATTGCCTTGTGCTATACAGGTATTGGCACATATATTAAAATGCCATATATTAAATAGAATAGGGCCAGGCCCTTCACTAGTGTAAGCTGATGTAATTCTATTAACTACAATGCAGACAACATTTTAAGGACCATAGTTCTTGTCTTCAGTAAAGTGACAGTGATTTACACCAGTTCAGGACCTGGCTCAGAAGCACTGAACTTAGACATTTTTTGAAGCTGACACAATAAGACATGGGCACCATAATATGGCTAAACGTGGAGGCCAAGACTTTATTTACCAACTCTTACCTAACTAGAGTAACCATCCCAAACTGACAGGAAGGATAATTCCACTGAAGGGCACAACTGGTACTAATGGCCCGGGTGCACTATAAACTTCAGGTTGAAGGCCAGGTCCCCTCTACCTCCATCCAGAGGCATGCTAAGAGACCCTGCCTTGAAGCCAGAATCCTATCCTGTCCCCTCCTCCATGCCATAGATAGGAGAGAGAACATGCTGAGCAAGACAGAGGACACCTTCTGACCATGAAATGATATGCTCCGGACCAATGCCCAAGCAGCCCACTAGGTTACAGGGACCTCATAAAGGACCCTTTCTCACCCACCAACCACACTGAAATCTGCAAGTTGCGAGAGCCTAGTTTAACCCCTCGAAACCAGATCTGATGGGTGCTGGGGAAAGGGTGACAAAATCCACACAACAATTTCACCACATGAGAAAAATTCCTTCTAAATCCAAAAACTGGCAAATCAGCTTTTCACTCGGTGTCATAGGAGATCCAGCAGCAAGATGAAGAGGTGGGAATGAAACAGTCCACAACGATTACATTGCCCAGGCAGCAAACTATAACCCTCAATGCTCCACCTCCAAATGTGAGCCAGTCAGTCAGCCTTCGCACCAACCCACTGCCTAATGGCAGCAGCAGTGAGCAGAACAGCAGATATTGCTTCCCACCACCACCACCACCCAGATGCACACTGCAGCATGAACAAGGAGGAAGAAAAGAGAAGCAGCAGACTCCACCCACCGATAGCAAGGGAAGCTTTGAAAGTAGAAGCACATGGAACATTGCCTCAGCTACTCCCAGTTGTAGGGTTACCATACGTCCGTATTTCCCCGGACATGTACGACTTTTGCGTCTCTAAATAGCCGTCCGGGAGGAATTGGTAACAAGGTTAAAATGTCTGGGGTTTTTTTCTCCCTCGCCTCCCTCCCTCCCTTCCATGCAGAGTGCGGCTGCTGATTGGACGGCTGGGCCGATTGACCCACTCCCATTGGCCTCCAGCAGCCAGAGCCCTCCCCTGCTCCCCCCTCCCTCTGTCTGCAGCCCTGTGTAACACACAAACCGACCCACCGGGCAGCGTGTTTTGCAAACATGTGGAGCCAGAATGGTAACGGGAGTCTGGGGGGGGCAGTCAGGGAGCGGGGGAGTGTTGGATGGGTCCCCGGCCTCCACCTGTCACCCCCCTCCGTGCATCTCCCCCCCCATGGGCCTCCCCTCCCTGCCTGCCTCTCCCTTGTCTGCTTGTACTGCCAGAGCCAGCAGCAACTGCTGTCTGCTGCCCCCGGGTCCTAGTGCCCCCATCCACTAATGGGAAGACAGGCTGCCCTTACCCTGCCCTTCCACCCTAGCCCTGAGCCTCTCCAACACCCCAAACCCCACAGCCCTCATCCCCCCACACCCTAATCCTCTGCTCCATCCCTGAGCCCCCTCCTGCATCATGAACCCCTCATCCTCAGATCCACAGCCCTCACCCCTGAATCCCCTCCTATCCCCAAACTCCCTCCCAAACTCCCTCCCCCTCCTGCCCTCAAACTCCCTCCCAAAGCCTGCACCCCCTCCCTTTGCACCACCTCCCACCCCCAAACTCCATCCCAGAGCCTGCACCCCTCACCCCCTCCTGCACACCCACCCCCTGCCCCAGCCCGGAGCCTGCACCCAGCACCCAAACTCTATCCCAGAACCTGCACCCTAATCCCCAGACCAGGACTTGCACCCCAGACCTCCTCCCCCCCACCCAACCCCCCTCCCAGAGCCTTAGGCAGGTGGGGGGGGGTGGGTTCTGGGCACCACCAAAATTTCTACAATCCTGCCACCCATGCGAGTGGATAAGGGTCGGGGCAGTCAGGGGACAGGTAGGATCCTAGGGGGGGCAGTTAGGGTGGGGGGTTCTCAGCAGGGGGCAGTCAGGGGACAAGAAGCAGGGGGGGTTGGGATTCTGAGGGGGGCAGTCAGGGGGTGGGAAGTGGGAGGGAGTGGATGGGGGGGGGGCTAGGGCAGGGCTTTCCCCCCCCCCCAGTGTCCTCTTTTTTGATTGTGGAAATATGGTAACCCTACCCAGTTGAGATCTCTCCCCATCCCTGGCTGCAGCCCAGCTAGTGGTTTGAATATTATATAAATTAATATTTATTGTTTAAGTGATTCTAGTGATTTTGATAATGCCCTATATTAGCAGCAGTGGAGAACAAAGTCTTTTAGTTAATTATTCACCCAGAATGTAATGGCTTTCTCCACATTTCACTGACCAATGTGCCACAATCTTCACCTGCATGGAGCATTGCTGTGGTTCACTGTCTGTCTCCATACCTAATCAATCCTTGGTCCCTTTGTCATTGCACTGTTAGACACCCATTTATATTATAAAAACATTTTGTGCTACCCCTCATGTGACTTCATGCTCTACATGTGTTTTACAGTAACAGTTGTTGAAATATTTTGCATGGCATTTGCCTTTAGAAGAACATTCTGTAGCTCTTGGTTTCTGCAGGAGGGCAGCATGGGTTTACTCAGCAAAGCCTTGGGCCTTAAAGACAAGTTTGGAAGGGCTCCTGCAGCCATATCTGCAAGTACCTTGTGCTCCACATTTTAAATTAACTTGGAAATTGTAGTAAGTGAAATTTTGCAAACTGGTGAAACAGGTTCTGCACTGCCTTGCAAGAGCCCCCAGTTTGCAATCAATCCATTGTGAGAGGCACTTGGCACTCTACAGAGGCAGATGTCCTACCTGCCACAGAGCCCTTGGGGATGAGCAAGTGCTTGTACCGTTCAACTGCAAATCTCTCTGGGTGATTAAAGTACTGACAGGCTCTCAACAGAAACCCATCCAGATCAGGTCAGCCAGAAGGAAAGAGGCTGCAATGTGAGAGGGGTGAAAAGATGTAAGATCAGGGGGTGGAGAGGAAGGATAAACAATGTCTTGGTGATGATGTGCCATAACTTTTCCATAAAAGTACCTTCACAACAATGTAGGTCTATTGCTCTTAAATTTGTTTTTGTGCCTATGAAAAAAATTACTCTTGCACTGTATGGAGGTTCTTCCCTATGAGTGTTGGGATGAATTTTGTCATCTTGGCAAGCCAAAATAACCCAAAGCTAAAGTACAAAGGCCAAAAATACGTAAATGTTCTGTGGTACTAAGCTAACTGTGTGATTACCAATTGTATGTAACCATATTTTTTTAATCAACTACCATATCTACCATAATATTCATAGCACTACTAAAAAGTAAAACCTTTTGTAGTTATTTCAAAAACATACAAATCAATATAAACCTTTCCAGTGATGCAAGTGGGAAGTAAGAGCGGAGCTGGGATTGTGAAAACACCAGTATGACAACTGGCATCTTGGTCATTACCAGGAATTGAACCCAGTTTCTACAACCAAAGCATAAGTCTGTACAGTTTGAGCTAACTGGCAACTGTAGTAGACTTTTATCCTCTGTCAAAGGGCAGAGTGGCACATAAATCACACATTTAGTAGCAGGTATGCACTGACTGCTATTTCTGAAAAAGAATAGCAGGTGATCATGGGAAACTTTCCAATAACTATTTTTAGAGGTAGAGTTGGTTGAAATTTTTTGTTTGAAAAACATGTTTGATGGGGGAAAAATGGCCTGTTTTTCAAAATAAAAATGATCATGGAAAGTTTTTCTTTTTGTCTGAAATTTTCTGGTATTTTTGTCTGAAATTTTGTGGTTTTCTTGTTTTTCCTCCCTTTTCTCTCCCTCTTTTCTCCTTGGAAAATGAGGGAAAATCAATGAAAAAAGGGAGAGAAAAGGAGGGAAAAATGAAACCAGATATTTTTGGATTACAAAAAACAATGTGTTTTCAGTTTTTGGTTTATGTTTGTCAAATCAACCAAATATTTTTGAAGTAAGTCGCAAAAAAAAAATAAAGTAAAAACAATTATTTAAAAAGCTATTTAAATGAAAATTACAGCAGGTAGACTATATTCTACTCTCACATACACTGAGCCTATCCAGAGTAACTGCACTGTTCGGTCCTTAATTATAACACCTAAATATATTCCAAATAAGAACATATATTAAATCAGCATTTTTTTTCTATATAGTTCTTCGAAATATCCTTTTCCATTGCACCAGTATTAATCTGAAATAACACTGAAGTCAGTGATGTGGCACCATGCTAAGGCTGGTGTGAGATCACAATCAGGGCCAGGAAATGCATCTCACCAGCATTTTAATGCATGGAAACTCCAAAAGGATGCGACTGTAGGCCTGTTCTCTCCATGTGTTTCTTAATGCCTTCCAAATACAATCAACTACCTACATCACCACTAACAGCATTGGCAGGTAGATATTTGCAGAGGCACCAACTGAATGAGGCCCAAATTCAAACTAGCATCAACCATTAATCAGAAATTTTCAAAGGAAGAATTTTATTAATGTTAAATGAACTTATCCTAAAGAGATTTTTCTTTTCTGTCACTAACTTAGAAAGTCTTTCTTAATTTTCCCATTCATTTGAGTAAACAAATGCATTTCTGTGTCCTAACCTACATCGAAGTCTGTCCAATTGTTGACTGTTGGTTAATTATGCTTATCTCTATTAAAATAGACTTTCTGAAAATAATTTACTTCTTATTGTAATTGGACATGGGTATTAGAATCTCTTACACCTTTTTTCTTTCAACCTGTCCTAATATTTTTTTCACGTTATGATTGTATTAGACAGCACCGGCTTTCCATTCTAAAATTAAATTCTTTCTTGCCAGGGTGCCTTTGATGTTTCTACACAGGTGTATGCTGATACTGTTTATAGACAGTGGTATCAGTAGAAAGAATACAGCATTTTCTTCTTGTAACTGAAACTCTTGTAGTGTATTTTACCTTTAAGCAAGATAAACATGCAGCATTGCTTATAGTGTCACTGGTTAGAATTTAATGCTCTGCAAGATCATTAAAACTTATTTGAAATTCTGCATCCATGTTTTACTGCTCTTTACTGACTCCAACTTCTACATCATCTCATCGGTTCTGAATCTTACATTTTCATTAACAGACTTGCTTTCTTCCTAAGCATACAAGGTGCTGTCTAACATATACACACCACAGAAGTGCTTGTGGGTCATGGAAGGTACACAGTTACGCCAGGGATACATTTGCAGCGAGTATTTAAACTTAAATGTACTACAGGACATTTGACTGCTCAATATTATGCAAACAGATTAATAGCAATGTTACTAAATCTAGAATGAGTGCTAGTTTATAGCAGCCTTTATAACTGAAAATGGGTTAATTTATAAGAAACAATAGAAAATAATAGAAGTTAGAGAGGATCATATGGCATTTTCCTCACTGGACTGGGATAGCGTCTCCTTAAATAGCAATAGTAACATCTTACATTTTCAATATATGGCACTTTTAATCCTGACGGATTGTGAAGTAATGTGTAAGAGCTCTTTCTTCTCTTACTGGTTTTAAACAAGTCTATGATCCCCCAAATCCTTTGCTCTCTCCATAGGTGTGGTGTGACCCAGAACTGCTAGAAAATGCATTTTTAAAATTAGGCACTAACTGGTATCCTAATGAATTGACCTATCTCCTTACCCCCGGTCAGATTACCAATATTTATGATGTAAAACAAGGTAGAGTTTAATCCATTCTAGTTCCCTGTTAAGGGTTTCAGCAGATGGATTAGTTCAAATCCTTTAGTCATAAAGTGAACTTTTGGCCCCAAAGAAAGTTTTGTACACAGTTCTCTATCAGCTCCTGACAAGAGTACTTTACAATAGTGAATCTGACCTTAGCCAGGTAAAAAACTGCTATTCCTTTCATTTTATATACTGCATATCAGAGGATTAAGAACGTGCACATGCACATTCAATTATAGCATTGCCTAAGTGAGTGGACAGTACAGAAATTATGACAGCTCCTTGACATCACTGACATCCACTGATTGGCTGTTAGCTGCTGGTGAACAGATCAGTGTCAGCTGCCAGAAAACAGAGGGAAGGATGTCAAATGCATTAGTCATGAAATAATAATTTCAAAGACCCCCTAGCACTCCATCATGCAACTAGTAACAGGCTCTGGGCAGCTCTTTCGGAATTTCTGAAAGAAGCTAAATGGGTAGGATTCTGTAAATTGAAAGGTTTTTAACACTACTTGTGCCTACCAATTCAACACCTCCGTGAGAAAGATAATGAGGTTCATCAGGATTAATGAAGAGAGTCAAACCAGGAAAACTAATGCAGTTTAGGCATAATGTATTGCATGAGACAAATCTATGGAATGCAATTATGTTTTTTTTTTTTAGTTCCCCCTTTGTTATCTGTTAAACGCTCTGACATACTGAGGTGGACATTGCGTAAAATAAAAGAAACTCATCCACAGAAATTAAGAGATGACCGATTGATTATATGGTCTATCCACTACCACTGTTTTTTCCCTAATATCTGGTCCAATGCAAGCTAAATTTAAACTGTGTTGTTTATGTCCCTGAATAAAGATGAACCAATGGGGGTGAAAGGTCAGAAGAAATATTCTGGCATTACACCCAAGTAACTGTCACTGACCACATATGTATATAAAATTACTCTGGCCAAATTTTTCAGACTAAATCCATATGTACACAGTGAAATAAGTAGTTTGATTTTTAAGGGTTCTGATTTGTAGCTGCCCATTGACACATAGGTACTGGAACTACGGGTGCTGGAGGTGCTGCAGCATCCCCTGGCTTGAAGTGGTTTCCATCATATACAGGGTTTACAATTTGGTTGAATGGCTCTGAGCACCCCCACTATATAAATTGTTCCAGCACCCCTGCATTGACATGGAATTTGGATACCTAACTTTAGAAACTTGAGTTCAAACCAATATAAATATGCACAATGCATATAGGTGTGTTGTATGTAGAAACACACACGATACTCCTAACTTGTGGAACTATGTGATGAATTCACTTATGTCCACTGACCACATCATCTGCTCTCTGCATACTAAAATCACCTTTGTTAGGACTATTTTCTAGCATTCCAAACCTCCAGTTGAGCAGATGCAAAAAGCTTTTTTTAAAAAAACCAAACAAACAAAAAAAAGGCAATGCAATACAAGAATATTTGTTCCTACCCCTCCCCACAAAATTTTTGCCCATCTTGAAACTTGGGTGGTGTATTCTTCCTGCACTAGTCGCACACTTTTATATCTAAAGAAATCAGATTTAAAGTCCATTATCTCATGGCCCTGCAGAGCTAGAAACAGACCATTGGACAGAAGGAATTCTCAGTTCCCTCAGGGGGACACAGCCCTTGCTCCCAGATTTGGAAGACTCTTGAACAGCAGTCTTCAATACACAGCCTTTTTGTACAAATTCAGATAATTTTTACAGCTCCCTCTGAGCCCTGTCCAGCTGAACTCATGGTAAATGAGTTTTATTTGTGGAAGAATATGGGCTAATGCATACTTCTTTTCAACTTCACTTTAAAACATGCACAACGAATCACTGTTACTGAAAGCGAAACACTTAACTGGCTTTGAAACATTTGAGTTTTATATAGATAGATGTTTATTGCTACAGCCAATATTCAAGAGGTACAATGCAATGATGCAGTTCATAAGGAACAGTTATTTTACTTGTAAATTCAAGTTAGCTTTACAGTTTGAATATTGTTATCCTACGAGTATCATAAGAGGCAAGTAACGTATAAGTATCATGGAATGAATACCTACGTATAAAACCCTTTTGTGACATTATAATAGGCCTGTACAAATAACTTTCTTAAAATAAATCCTGAAACTATGGATATGTAAGAGTCATTAAAATTTGGCATACAAAGTGACAGCCAGGAAGAAAACTTCTTTGAAAACTGACAGATACACGAAAGTTGTTTTGAATAAGAAATGGACAGGTAATGGGAGTCTTTAGTCCACCTGACCTGCATATAAATAAGTAAAATAATAAATAATAGTAGAGAGTAGCATTTACATAGCTTCTTTCATCCAAATTTCCAAGAGATTGATAAACTTTGCAATCCTACAAACATCTACATTGTTAAATTTACACTGAGATAAAGTTCAACATATGCATAAATATTTGCTCAAATCAGGACCTGTATATCCAAGGAATCACTTCACTCATGCCAGAACTGTTGCTGCCTCTAGAAAACAATTCAACAATGCTCAAGAAAAAAACATTTCAGGATATAAAAGAATTATTTACCCAGTTGGAACTTCAGGAAAGTGTTAGGTAGGTATGAACTGAAATGTAGCTAGAACACTGAGGATAATATGCTTTTTAACAAAAACAAAAACAAAAAAAGTCATGGGATCGCCAAGTAAATTACCAACATAGCCAAGACTTCAATGTTAGGGTCTCACCTAAAAAGTTAGGTACCTTTATCAGCATGATTCTTCCTGTCCATTCTGAGGCATTAATTTAGAACTTGGGTTTTCCTTGGCAATTTTTTATCCAAACAGAACTTGTGTGGTTTATAATATCCGACTAGCTCACAGACCATGGTGATATACTTAATATTGTACAACTAGCACGTTGGACACCCAAAGCCACCATCTGATCATGAGTCACTGATGGAATTGCCACCTTACTCCTAAAAGAGTTTCTACTGGAATCTGAACATTGGCAAATGATATGAACACAATGGTATGTAATTTTTGAGATTACTTTCAGTGTGGTACAGCCTCAAGGAAGATGCTATGTTTCCATTTTGAAAGGCAAATAATGTCGTCGTCAACTCAGTCTAGATATAGCAATCTTGATGTCCAAGGACAGACATATCCTGTTTGGGAATTTTGGGGTATTCATTCAATTTTTCAAAAATATCTTAATCTATAATTTAGAAATTTGATTAAAAACATGTTTCGTTTCAAGTAAAATTAACAACAGCTATAGATTAAAAATATGGACAAAAAATTTAGCGCAAGTGGTTATAAGCATTACAGATGAATTAGATAAGGGTATGTCTCCCCCCAACAGGATATAACCACTTTTGATATTAACATTCAATACATAATAGCCTGATATCCAAGTCATTGTTGCTCACTATTTGAGTGTAATATCCTGTACATTATGATAATATATTATCACATTCAGGTACATATAAATAAAAGTCCATACCAAATAGTCTGAGGATCACCCATTTTTTAGTTTATTTTGATTCAGCCTGCTTTCCCTCCCCTACTCTTATTCTTCTGACAAGCTCCGTACTTTTTATGAAACAAGGAAATTTTGGGGGTGTATGTAAGCACAAGCCCAGAGTTCAGGAACTGCACTTGTCTAAGATAATTTTAGTGATAGACAACTACTGTTCCTGGAGACTGGTGTTCCACAAACAGTGCCATATAACTGACTGAAGGGGAAAGGGGGGAGCAAGTAATTAGCTGGAGTTCTGACTGAGCTACAGATATTCCATCATTTCACAAGCAACCACCTTATCTACCCAATGAAATTTCTCCCACCTTCCTGCCCACTTTCTAAATACGAAGTCAGTTAGATGATGTTTCTTTTGCTAAATGATTTTACTCATTCCCAGATGAGTAAGAATGTGCTCACTTGGGAGCCTGAAGATAATGTTCTGTTAGTTTGTGTCAAACCACTATAGCTAGGGTTATAGAAAGTCATTGGTGATAATAGCATCTACTAAGCCTATTTCCTTAAGTAGATGATATGCAATTTATAAAAATCTCTACTGGTATTTGACACCTTCTCCACATTTTCTCACAACTACATTCTTAATTCAACTTATTGGAAGATGCAGAATAATTATGGTGCAATAAGTAGGATTGTGTGAAAGGAATATTTCAAAGTTGTTTTACCTGTACTATACTGAGGACATATATCCTTAAATTTCTTTTATAAAGTGTATGTAAAAATAACTTAGTGCTTGAGAAATTTGTTAAACTGACAGCAGGCATATTCAAGTCCTCTGTTTATCCACAGAAAAAGTAGGCAGACAGCAACAGTATAAGATTTTCCCCACATACTGCCTCACAAATGCATTCTAATCCTGTTCAGGATGGACCACCTCTGGGGAAGAGAAAGTCAATCCAGGACCACTGTCATTGAGTCCTTTAGACTCTTTGAAGATGCCATCAAGGATACCAGTAAATGTGAATTATGATGATTATGATGGCATAAGAATTGAGACCACTCAGCTTCTTCAATATATCAGCTGTCATACACTGAGAATTTTTGGTTATTCCTCAGCAGAGCAATAGTGACAGTAGTGGAGAACTGCATATCACATGATTAATTCATTTATTGCAATTAGTTTATTTTGCCATCAGGTTTTTTCCCTTCTCTAATTAGTTATGGCTTACATATTCAGATTGTTGAAGGGAGGGATTGCCCTGGATGCTGTTTGACACCTCAGTCACTTTACACCAGTTACACTTAAAATATAGCCTGACTCTGTGTCACTGATTTTTTTTCTCCACTGGGAAGCCAACTTGCAAGGCCCTGGACAGATGTTACCACTTAGCAGGGGGAAAACATATACAAAAAAATGGCCCTGATCCTGCAAATACTTACACATATGCTTAACTTTAAGCATGTGATTTGTCAGAAAAGAAACCCCATTTAACCTGATGTGCTTAAACTTAAGCATATGTGAATAAGCATTCTCTCAATTGGGGCCACATTTGGTAAATCAACCTAGCATCCCACTGTAGCATGTTCATCACCAATGAAATGATTGAAGCAGATTTATTTTAAATCCATGAAGAACTGCCCTCTGAAAGAAAAATCAATGAATTTCCATGCAGCATAATGGCAGCCAGCTAAGAGAAACTGGAGGAAATTGAAGAATATATTGACAAGTGTTCCTTCACTTCACAAGAACTTGTGAAGACAGACAATTCTGAGCCAAGGAACTTTACTGACAAATTTAAATCAAACAATTCTAGTACAGAGGGATTTCTCTTATTGATATTGTACTTCTTTTAGGTATTAAATTAATTTAAAAGCACTAAAATGTTGTGGGTAGTTAAGGGACTTTAAGAAGAGAAAATAGCCTGTAGGCATTGTAACACACGTTTGAGTAATTATATTGCATATTCTATCCTGCTGCATCTCTATGATTATATTTGAAAATGAAAAATAATCAAAATAAGAAATAAAGAGCTAGAGTGTAGGCATTTACTGTGCAAATTCAATTAGAGGAATGTCAAACTGAAAGCATCATTTTCCTTTAAAAAAATCAAGCAAAAAGAAATCTGTAGTGATCCTCCCCTTTTACTAAGGCTCCCAATAGAGAAAATATAATTTGGGGGGAGGGGGGTAAGAGAGGGAAGGAGAACATTAGTTATTCACTTCCTTGTTAGTCATGCAATGTGCATTTGTCTGCCTTAAAACATGGTTAGAGATGACCGCATTGAAAAATTCAGAATTGTTTAGTATGTCAGAGTTTCAGATGTGAAACCATTCAGATGACATCGTAAAAAAACCCTATTTTGCTATGGCATGGGAAGCCCTTTTCTTTATATGATGAAAAAATGAATTTCACAAGGATGGCTAAGTCACACTAAATATGACTACTCGGTATATTTCCTTGAAAATTAATACTGGGAACAGATAGTGAAATAGGATTGTAACAAAGATTCTCATTTCTGTATGGAGATACAGCAACTTATCAGCATGTTAAATACAGGACACTCAATTTTAACCTTGAAATTAATTAAAATTAGAGGTTGTTCCATTGACTTCGGTTGGTTTTGATCAGACCCCATGAGAGCAAAGAAAAAAAAAAGATGTTTTTCTAAAGTTTAAAAGTGAGACCACTATAAAAGTAGGGCTAACTTTTGCCCTACTATATTAAAACTCATTGTAAGGCATCTTGGGCTCCAAGAAATTCCACAGGCTGGACATCATGGACCAGGTGGTCAATGAATGTTCCCCTCAAGGGGACATGATTGCTTTGTGCACTAATGGGTAGGAGCAGAGAGAAGACAATGGATGAAGTCTACTGAAACAGGAGATATGAGGGAGCTTCATGCTGCTTTCTGGTATTCCAATCCCAGAGGTACAATATTGCTAAATCTTAGTAATTTTAAAACAATATTTCAAATCCCCACTGAAGTCAATGGAAAACTCCCCTCAACTTGGAATGGACCCAGGATTTTACCACATGGGTCACACCCCAAGAAATCATGAGATTTAAAGAAAAAAAATTGCGATTTTTAAGCCAAAGTGTTGGGTTATTTTTATTTACCTTTTGTTTTCTAAAATCTGGAGGGTGCACCTAGGTCATATTTCCCAACTTTTCTCTGCAATGAGGAGGACTAGGGATGATTTTTTTTTTTAAAGGAAGCTGAGATTCTCACCTCCAGGAGCTGTGGCTTTAAGAAATACATTCATGATGAGACTCATGATAAAATCATGAGAGTTCCAACACTGTAGCTCTAAGAGGATCCTGTCCCAGTGATCATTATGCTATGTTTCCACACTGCAAGGAGCGAACTACATAGACTGAAAAACATAGCACCAAGCAGCACTCTCTCACACTGGTTTTACTGACAATTTCCTTTTGTCTTTGATTGAAGCAGAGTAAAGTGGCTGCTCCCTAGTCAGATCCACTTTTAAGCCATAACAAAACCAGACCCACAGAGTACCAGCTAAGTGGAGATACATTGTGGGGGCTTATGTAGTCTTTGAAAAAAGGAGTTTGGGGGATGGCAGAGGTGGCATTTTGTTCTGATTCCAGTCTCTCTCTCTCCCTTCTGAGAAAGGGAGGCACTCGTTACTTTAGCCATAAGAATGATAATAAACGTACCAAACCATCTAAGCTTGAGAAGTGAGTTTCTTTTCTTTCTTTCATTATGCTACAGCAGGGGTCAGCAACCTTTCAGAAGTGGTGTGCCGAGTCTTCATTTATTCACTCTAATTTAAGGTTTCGCGTGCCAGTAATACATTTTAACATTTTTAGAAGGTCTCTTTCTATAAGTCTATAATATATAACTAAACTATTGTTGTATGTAAAGTAAATAAGGTCTTAAAAATGTTTAAGAAGCTTCATTTAAAATTAAATTAAAATGCAGAGCCCCCCAGACTGGCGGCCAGGACCCGAGCAGTGTGAGTGCCACTGAAAATCAGCTCACATTCTGCCTTTGGCACGCGTGCCATAGGTTGCCTACCCCTGTGCTAGTGCATAGTTGTGCATGGGCATATCCATGAACATATTTCCTTCTCAGTGAAGCTTACTAACTAGAGGCTTCATCCAAAGTCCATTGAAATCAACTGACTTCCACTGACTTCAGGCTTTGCACAGGGCTGGCTCCAGGCACCAGCCCAGCAAGCAGGTGCTTGGGGCACCCAAGGGGAAGGGGCGGCACGTCAGGCTGTTCGGCGGCAATTCAGAGGCGGGTCCCTCTCGGAGGGAAGCACCTGCCACTGAATTACCGCTGAAGAAGAAGGCGGCGCGGTGGAGCTGCCGCCGGAGTGCCGCCGATCGCAATTGCGATCGCGGCTTTTTTTTTTTCTTTTTCTTTTCCCACCGCTTGGGGCGGCAAAAACCCTGGAGCCGGTCCTGGCTTTGCATCAGGCTTCAAGGGCTCAATCCTGTGAGGCAGCGAACACCCTCAATTCCTATTGAAATCCTTGGAAATTGACGGTGAAATCCTTACACAACTGACCCTTAAGCTAGACAGGTAACATCTACATAAGAAAAAGGGACTGGAAGACAAAAGCCTGAAGGGTGAGTGGAAAAGAGGAGATGCCAAATAAGGAAGGAGGAGGGAAGGTAGACAATAGACAGCAAAAGTACTATTTGAGACAGAGCACGTAGGTTAAGTCTGCACTGCAATATAAACCCAGGCCTTGGACCCAGGTCCCAGAACCTCTGCGGGTGGAGGATCCAAGCCTGAATCAAACCAGGACTCAGGGTTCAAGTGCTATTGCTTTTCAGTGCAGAGACAGCCCTGGGAGTCTGCCAAAAGTATCCCACAATCCAACAGGCCAACTTTCTTTGTCCTCTGGACAGTGATGTTTGGTGTACAGTCAAGTTTTCCTACACTGCATCAGGAACACAGAACTAGAGTGGTCACATTTTGGGAGGTCTCGGAAGTCTAGGATATGGGTGGTTGGACTCGGGCCCACATAATGCAGTGTAGACACTAGAACTCCAGAGTGAGACCCAGGGTTCAACAATTCTTAGGGTTACAAACGAGCGTCGACACTCAAGTCCTAGGTTCATAAACCCAGGGTCTGTTAACTTGAGTTCTAACAACTCTGGGATTATATTGCAGTGTAGACATACCCTCAGGGTTGAATTTTCACAAGTGCCCAGTGTTTGCCTGACTCCCATTTAGGTCAATGGAAGCAGAAATGGGGCAATGCTGGAAACTTCTGAAAATCCAACCCATTCTATCTTATGCCTTGTTTACGAGTTGGTATCTTTGAGTTACCTTGTTTTAAGTGGTTTTTAAATATAAAAATAAGTACGAATATTTATATATAATTTCTTCCATATTGATTTTCAAGTGGCACAGAAACAGGCTTCTAAAGATCATTGATTCATTTGAATGCAGTGCCATAGCAAATGATGTGAATGATCATGGATTTAATTAGCTGTTCCATTTCTTTGTTTAATATTTCTGGGAAATCATTTGCCCTTTCAATTTTTCTCTTTACTTCCATTTCCAGTACCATTTTCACAGTCTAACTCTGGAAGAACTTCTAGCACATTTACTAGGCAGGTTCTTATGTCCCTCTAGTGTTGTTGTTAAACCTTTCCTTTGGTGCTGTTCTTCCAATGTTTTCCTTACAACTTTAACAACATTTCCAGTTTATATGCCCACCTACACACCCAACCTGCAATTCACACCTAATTTGTGGATATTTAAAAAAAACCCAATATCTGACATTCATGAAAATCCATAACTCTAAGGAGATCCATAGCAAATGCTCATCCCTGTAAATGGTGCTAAGTAAATCATTTGTAGTAAATTTATTCAGAACTTTGCCTTATAGACTCAAGAGTTGTCTGAAGAGTTTGCCATGTTTGAGAGTAAATTTGTATATTGAATAAATTTACAAAGTTATTTTGGAAAATCACCCTTGGTCTACATCTAAAGGCAGTTCATTAAGAATATTAGATATTCAGAGATTATGGTTTGTTTTGATTGGAACAGGCAAGTCACATGACATTGTTTCTATTCCCTCATTGGATGAGCATAATACTTGGAATTGGGTTACCAGAGCAAATATGCCAATTCTGAATCAAAAGTTCACTTTTTGGTGAAAGTTTACTAACATTCCCTTTAAAATTGCTGTTTCTGGAACATTTCTATTACTAAATCTGTTTGCTAGAAAAAGAGAATACAAAGGGAATGAACTCAGCTACATTAAATCTGAAGTTTTTATCCTAATGAATTCTTGCAATTTTTTTAAGTAGTCACTCAGTGAGGATATGAATTAGTGTACCATTGCAAAGTATAGTGTGTTAATTCCATAGTGCATACTTCAAGTTTACTTTTAAACATTTATAGTTTGTAGTACCAGGTTCCCCCCCCCCCCCCTCTCTCTCTCTCTCTCACACACACACACACACACACACACACACACACACACACACACACACAGTGAGAGTACAGTATCACAACCCCAATATAAAAAATAAAGGGTCAGACTTCATTTTTGAGGCAGGCATATCATGGATCAGTAATTACTCTACTGAAAAGTTTACCTGAGGCCCATTTTAGATCTCAAGTCTCCAGTTAATCAACCAATTAACTGGTTTCCAGAGAACAGCTAAGAGTGCATGAAGTTTTCCAGCTTTACAGCCAGCACAAATGTGCAATAAAGGAAATTGGAGAAGGTCTTGACTTCCCTTTGTGCTTTCTGTGTCATGTGACGTTGCATAACTTTGGGGAGGCTCCTACAGTTTCTCATCAGTTCAACTTCGTGTCCTGCAAGGAGACAACCTGTTTTGTTTATGTCGATCACATGTCAAAATAAAATGTCTAAAAGTTAACTGGTACCATATTGAAACAGCAAATATTCAATATTCAGCAGCCTGACAGCAATTAGTCAATTTTTCAAGTCCCCAATCCCATGTTCTAAAGTATGATTTAGAACAATACGAATAAAATAAAGAGTTTCAGATTTTTGTTTGTCAACCTATTTTTCCTTTTAAGATCCAGCTCTTTCCTAGGCTTTCCCTTGGGAAGGACAGTTGTGCACGACCAAGAGGCTAATATAAGGGATGGGAAATGTTGGGAACTGGATGTCAAGTAGAACATCTTACTACTGTAATTAACTGTTGTGGGAATATCTGTTCCTGATCTTTTGACCTATTGAATTGCACAGTTTTTAATTTCCTGTACAGCACTCCAAGTACTAGATGAGCACTCTATGAATATAAACAAACAGTTCCGGAGGTGCTGAATCTTTTCCCCCTAAAAATGTCTCATAAAAAATCTTTTATATGTTTGTAATATCTAAACTTTCCAATAAATAAGTACAAGCATTTTGAGATATGACCTTATTCTTCACAGTAAGATTGGTGTCATGGACAGAAATACAGTTTACAATAAGCTTTCCAGCTATCTTAACAACAAATAAAAATGATAGTAAACTATACACTATTGCAGACCAAATCTGAAGGGAAATTTACAGATACTTCTACAGGCTAGTTAACAGACATACAACACACCTGGATCTTATTTTCACTCACTGTTGATCAGTACTACTGCTTTTTTAGCGAAATTACAAACACTAGCATAACATTGTCAGGCTCAATTTTCCCGAGAGACGTTTCATCTTGGCATTTGACAGGACAGTAGTCAAAAATGAAAGGTATTCTTGAACACCATCCTCACAGAATACTGCTGTTGCTGCTGCTGCTAACGTCATAGATAAACAGGAGCATTCTACTGCCTTTTCAACATAACCACATTAAACTGTAAGTCACAAATATGACGAACTTAAGCCATTATAAAATGTACATGTCCCCCCCCCCCCAAAAAAAATAGCCAAACTGCTTTTCTTCACCATCTAGTTGCATTAAGAAATGTTCATTGGAAGTGCACAAGCTTTCAGAGCTATAACTGTTAAATTAAATTTAGCTCAGAAAATGGATAGTCAATGTATTTTTTTAAAATGCACACAAAAAAAGATTTAGAGTATCAGTGTCCCCTTTGGGACACAGCGTATGTCAGCATTAACATCCTAGCACAAAATAAAGGATTATGGTTTTTACAGCATAAAAATCAAACCCCAAATCAAGTTTTGCTTTCTTCAAAAAGCTATGACACTGCTATTTTTGGGTCAAGCTCTCTCTCATGCTATACAATACCTTATTTTAATTCACTTAATTCCCCTCCTCACCCATTTTATATATACTCCAAGAATAGTTCTACTGAGATCAACCAGTATTCAGGATGAGAAAAGAAGGCAGAATTTTGTCCATGATGTATTTTTGAATTGACTATAATGCTCTTGTAAGTGTTGCATCATTACATAATGTTTTAGCAATCTGAAATAAATCTGTAATGATCATTAAGAGTAGCCAATGGTGACCAAACACAGATACTTGCAAAACAATGTGGTTTCTCTCACAAGCATTTATACCTCAAATTACATTCTATCCCCTCTCTTCTCCCCAGAGCTCTGGCAATTTAAGGTAGTATTTTTAACAATAAAAGCCTATTCAGGGGAAATCTTGAAAACAACCATATATTTTGTAACAGCACAATATTAGGGATGCCCTGGCATTTTATTTAATTAAGACAACAGTCACTGAAACTGACATTGTGCTCCATGCAAGCATGGCACAGTAGCAACTGGATTTTTAAGTGCGTTTTCACCCACAGAATGCATGGGAGAATACCACAGAGGCAATGACACGTGTGGCTCTACCTGATTGATTCCCATTAGTGCTAATACACTATGTGCATGTACCCTGGAATACTGAGGTAAGTGTATTTCATGGCATTTTTTTAGACTCAGCAAAAGTTCTCCTTGCTTGTCTGATTGTTTCCTACAGATCAAAGTCCTCAGGAGTTAAAAGTTAATTATTAACATACCGCACCTCTTTCAGCCTGGAAGATTCTCACATTGAAGTTCCATTTTTGTTCAAAACTATAAACACAATGTGCACAAATATTGTATAAAAATTACAAATGAGTGCCTAAACACATCAAAAAAATCAGGCATTAAATTTGATTTACTACATGATTTAAAAAAAGATCTTCAACAAAATGTAATAAAGAAAAAACTAATTAACATTTAGGGAAGCTAATATTTAATGAGTAGCCCTGGGCAATATATTCTTACTCAGCTAAGATCATACAGCTTAAATTTCACTTGTCAGCCTTCTCAGTTGCTTGCCAGGAAGTACATTATTAAATGAAGAAAAAAATTAATTCAAAAACAAATCTAGATACTTTATTCAGTGTGTTTAACCTAAAGTTAATGAATGTGAATAGATTCATAGATTTTAAGGCCAGAAGGGACCATCAGATCATCTAGTCTGACCTGCTGTACAACACAGGCCACAGAATTTCACCCAGTTACTCTTGCATTGTGCCCAGTAACTTGTGATGAATAAAGCACAAGACCTAAGAGAATTTCAGCTGAACAGCTTAAACAATTTCTTTAAAAATTACCTGCAATTACTACAGGTACTCAGATACCATCCTGATGGATGAAGCATAAAACTAGAAATTTTGGAAAGCATGAAATTACCTACAATATGCAATGAAAAATTTACATTGCAAAAAGCATGCTAGAGGATCAAAGGACAAACAAATTAACAGATGTCACAAGATAAGGGTTTCCATCTGTCAGTTAAATACAATGGTTAAAATCCTGGCCACACTGAAGTCAATGGCAAAACTCCAATTGACTTCAGTGGTGCCAGGATTTCACCCAACATGTTTATCAAAAATAGAACTGGAGGAAAATGTAAATAAGTGAAAAAATGTGATCATATTTAAAAAATGGTCCATGTCAATTTCCAGTTAAAATATCAATGTTCTATATGGGATACCTATTGAAGCGGACAGGATATACACATCAAAACATTTCTGCAAAAATGTGGAAGAAAGGTGGGCAGTAAAGAATTTACTGTATTTGTGCAGATCATCCCCTAAGGTCTAGAAGTCATGGGTTCATTTTTACCATACACTACCACTCAATCTTTTCAATTTTGATTATTTCCTAAATTACTGGTCAGAACATGTGCTGACATCTTATTCTGGTATAACAGCATAGCAACGAATTGGACATTCCTTGTGTCCCGAGATTTCTGGGATAGGTTTTAATAATCTGTTAAAAATTCAACTATTAAAAATAATAAAAAGTATGCTGAAAGGAAAGAACAAGTATAAAGCTACATCCCCTAGCAAAGCATTTTTCATATGCAGAAAATTTATTCATGTTGTGTTATGTGGCTGCTGGAGCCACTCCAGGCATGTTCGGGACCTTTTGTAAAGCAGCATGGGTAGGAAATAAAACATTTACCTCATTAGTCTCACATGAAGTCTAGAGTCTCTATCTTCACAACAGTAGCCAGTGACAGCTCTAACTATGCTAGAACCCAAAGTAAGCTACTTAAAACAAAAACAAAAAGAAACAAAAATCCACACCCACCCACCCCAAAATCTATAGCTGGGATTATTTTTGTCATGTCTTTTTTTAAAAAAAATAATACTAGATTAAACTACTTTTCTCTAAACAAACTCGTGAGTGATAATTGGGATTGGACAAAATAGGAACCCTTTGTCTGACCACCATCCACACACAAGCTGTGGTGGCCTGAGTAAAATGCAGAACAGATGAAACCATGCCTGGTTTTTATCTTGATTGTCAAAAACCACGCCTCAGTTTCCTCAACTATTTGTTAGGAAAAAATAGTAACAGAATTTACAATAGATTGAAGAAATGACCCATAGTTTTCAAGTTGTGCTCAACTTTGTCCTTGGCTTGTATATCAGAGCTCAAGACTTCAGTCATCTTAACTAGGTATAATGTTTAGCAAAATAGCTTTATTGATTCAAAATGCACACAACTGCATCTAATGAAACCTGTCTGAAACACAAGAATATGTTCAAATTTAGGCAGAGCCAAGAAGGAAATATTTACCTTTGACAATACTTGACTGCAAATATTGCTGCTTATAGCAAACATACTAAGCAAATGTAATAATTTCATCTAACAGGCAGATTCATTAGAGTGACTTCGTCACTGTACCACTGCTGAATAGCTGCGCTTTTATTAGGTGTCCAAATTGAGTGATCATGTGCTACAGCGACTCAGAAACCGGATCAATCATATAAGTAAAGTGGAGTAAGTTTTTATCAATCAGGGGTTCTCAAACTGGGGCCTGGGACCTCTCAGGGGGTCATGAGGTTATTACATGGGGGGCGAGGGGGTCGCAAGCTGTCAGCCTCCACCCCAAACCTCGCTTTGCCTCCAGCATTTATAATGGTGTTAAATATATTAAAAAGTGCTTTTAATTGATAAGGGGGCTTGCACTCAGAGGCTTGCTATGTGAAAGGGGTCACCAGTACAAAAGTTTCAGAGCCACTGTTATAAATAAACTCCAGCCACTTTTTTTTTTTTTATAAAGAGAATTCTAGTTCCCTCCAGACATCTAACTGAAATGAGGAAATAGATTTGAAGGTATTTATTTATTTATTTTTAAAAGTGTCTCTTGTTACATTCCTCGTATAACTCCCTTTGAGATTTAGCCCTTTGAGGATAGGGTTTTTTTTTTAACTTAAATTATCTATGTGTACCTAAAGTAATGCTACATTGGCTTAATGTCAACTGTTGCCTAGACACAGAACTCACAGCAAGTTTAATTAAAAGGTATGATGTTGACTAGATATGGATTCAGAGTTACACCTGTGAGGAAAAACAGGAAGCTATAGACAAGTGCAACTAATAATAGTAGGGCTCAGATTTCTCTAGATATGTTACCTGACAGATTCCTTCACTAAATAATCATCAAGCCTACAAGGAATGAAAGATGGGATGAATCAGCAAGGAAAGTTACCTCGTGGAGATCAGAAAGCATAAGGAACAATGAGAACTGCCCAAACCAGATTTGGACCTTGAAAAGGAAATTAAAACCAATAGTTAAAAGTTTCTATAGCCATATAAATAAAAAGAAAACAAAAAGAAATAAGAAGTGGGGCTGCTAAGCACTGAGGATGGGGTGGAGATGAAAGATAACCTAGGCATGGCCCAACACCTAAACATATACTTAGCCTCAGTTTTTAATAATGGTAATGAGGATCTTGGGGTAGTGGCAGGGTGGCTAATGGAAATGAGGATATGGAAGTAGAAATTACCACATCAGAAGAGGAAGTCAAACTCAAACAGTTTAAGGGACTAAATTGGGGAGGAGGGGGTAATCTCCATCAAAGAATATTAAGGGAACTGGCACATGAAATTGGAAATCCAATAACAAGGAATTTTAATTAATCTCTAATCTCCGGGGCTGTACTGTATGACTGGAAGGTTTCCTAATATAGTACCTATTTTTAAGAAAGGAGAAAAACGTGATCCAGGAAACTACAGATCCGTTCATTTGACATCAATTGTATGCAAAGTCTTGGAACAAATTTTGAAAGAGAAAGTAGTTAAGGACATAAAGGTAAATGGCAACTGGGCTAACATACAACATGGTTTTACAAAAGGTAGATTGTGCCAGACCAACCCGATTTTTTCGTTTGAGAAGATAACTGATATTTATAGACAAAAGAAAGGCCGTAGATCTAAAGTACCTGGATTTCAGTAAGGCATTTGATACAATTCCACATGGGAAATTACACCTCTACCCCAATATAACGCGACCTGATATAACATGAATTTGGACATAACGCGGTAAAGCAGCGCTCTGGGGGGTGGGGCTGCGCATGCCGGCGGATCAAAGCAAGTTCAATATAACGCGGTTTCACCTATAACGCGGTAAGATTTTTTGGCTCCTGAGGACAGTGTTATATCAGGGTAGAGGTATATTATTTAGTTGGAGAAGGTGGGGATTTTAATTTGAGAATTGAGAGGTGGACAAGAAACTGATTAAAGGATAGACTACAATGGGTCAGACTGAAAAGTGACCTATCAAGCTGGGTGGAGATCACTAGTGGAATCCCTCAGGGATCAGTCTTGGGATCAATTATTTAACATTTTTATTAATGACTTTGGCACAAAAAGTGGGAGTGCACTCAAAAAACTTGTGGGTGACACAAAGATGGGAGGTATTGCCAATACAGAGGAGTACCAGAATGTCATACAAGAAGATCTTGACAACTGGAGTAAGAGAAATGGGATGCAAAGTCATGCACTTAGGGACGAACAAGAATTTTTGCTATAAACTGTGGATGTATCAGTTGGAAGTGACAGAGTTGGAGAAAGACTTGAGTGTATTGGTTGATCGCAGGATAACTATGAGCCAACAATATGATGTGCCCATGAAAAAGGATGCATCAGGTCCCTAGGGTGCATCAAGCGAGGTATTTTCAGTAGAGATAGGGAAGTGTTAGTACCATTATACAAGGAACTGGAGACACCTCATCTGGAATGTGTGCACAATTCTGGTTTCCTATGTTTAAGAAAGATGAATTCAAACTGGAACAGATGCAGAGAAGGGCTACTAGGATGATCAGAGGAATGGAAAACCTATCTTCTGAGAGGAGACTCAAAGAGGTTGGCTTTTTTAGCCTAACCAAATAAAGCTGATGGGCAATATGATTGCTCTCTATAAATACATCAGAGAGAGAAACACCAGGGAAGGAGAAGAGTTAAGTGCCAGTGTTGACATGAGAACAAATGGATATAAACTGGCCATCAGCAAATTTGAAATTAGGTGAAGGTTTCTAACAATCAGAGGAGTGAAGTTCTGGAACAGCCTCCCAAGGGGAGCAGTGGGGGCAAAAAACCTAAGTATCTTCAAGACTGAACTTGATAACTTTATGGAGGGGGTGGTATGGTGAGACTGCCTACGATGGCAGGTAGCCCATCTATGACTGCTAATAGCAAATATCCCCAATGGCTGGTGATGGGACACTAGATGGGGAGAGCTTTGAGTTACTACAGATAATTCTCTTCCAGGTGTCTGGCTGATGGGTCTTGCTGACATGCTCAGGGTCCACCCGTTGCCATATTTGGGGGTCAAGAAAGAATTTTCCCACAGGTCAGACTGGCAAGGACCCTGGAGTCTTTTTACCTTGCTCTGCAGCATGGGGCACAGGTCACTTACATTTTAAACTAGTGTAAATGGTGGATTCTCTGTAACTTGAAGTCTTTCATCATTTGAGGACTTCCGTTACTTAGCCAGAGGTTAGGGGGTCTATCACAGGAGTAGGTGAGTGAAGTTCTGTGGCTTGCCATGCGCAGATGATCATGATGGTCCCTTCTGGCCTTAAAGTCTATGAAAAAAAAGTCTGACTTATGAGCCTAAATCCCATTTTCAAAAGTGACAGACATCGATCCCTGGTCTACAATACATACTTATGTCAGTGTAACTATGTCGCTCAGCAGTGTGGAAAATCCACACCCTGGAGCGATGCAGTTTTATTGACCTATGTCAATGGGAGGGCTTTCCCTGTCAACATAGCTACCGCCTCTTGGGAAAGTGGAATACTTACACCAATGGGAAAGCTCTCCCATCAACGTAGGTAGCATCTTCACTAACCGCTACAGCTGTGCTGCTACAGCACTAAGTGTAGACAACCCCTTAGGTGCCCAAGTCTTACTGACTTTCAGTGAAAGTTAGGGTCCTAAATCACTTGACCACAAAATAGCAAATTACAGACATTTTGCTATTGTTAATTTGTACTTTCATTTAATTACCAATTACTGCTCTTCTGCCACTAGATCAGAGGTGGGCAAACTACAGCCCGCAGGCCACATCGGCCCGCGGGACCCTCCTGCCCGGCCCCTGAGCTCCTGGCCCAGGAGGCTAGCCCCCGGCCCCTCCTCTGCTGTTCCCCCTCCCCTGCAGCCTCAGCGCGCTCCGCCACCGGCGCAATGCTCTGGGTGGCGGGCTGCGAGCTTCTGGGGCAGCGCAGCTGCAGAGCCCGGCTTGACCCGGTGCTCTGTGCTGCGCGGTGGCAACGGTGTGGCTGGCTCCAGCCAGGTGGCACGGCTGTAGTGCCGCCAGCCTCCGGTGCTCCAGGCTGTGCGGTAAGGGGGCAAGGGTGTTGGATAGAGGGCAGGGGAGTTCGGGGTGGTGGTCAGGGGGCGGGGGTGTGTATAGGGGTCAGGGCGGTCAGAGGGCAGGGAACGGGGGTTGAATGGGGGCAGGAGTCCCGGGGGGCAGTCAGGAATGAGAAGAGGGGTTGAATGGGGCAGCGGGGGGCAGTCAGAGGTAGGGGTTCCGGAGGCAGTCAGGGGACAGGGATAAGGGGTGGTTGGATCGGGCAGGGGTTCCCTGGGGGCAGTCAGGAAGGAGGGTGGCGGGGGGCAGTTTAGGGCAGGGGTTCCGGGGGTGGTCAAGGAACAGGGGGGAGATGGGGCAGGGGTCCTGGGGGCGAGGGGTGCGGGCCAGGCCATGACCCCCTCCCCTAACCAGCCCTCCATACAATTTCCGAAACCCAATGCGGCCCTCAGGCCAAAATGTTTGCCTACCCCTGCTCTAGATAGAGTGAAATTTTGTTGTTTACCATAAAGAGAATAGCGAAGTGATACAGAGATTTGCTTAGACTCCTAAAATAAGGATTACAGTGATTTTACCTATGCTAGCAGGAAAAAAAACAACAACAAAAAACACGTCTGCCCCTGGACTTCCGTCTCCTGATTGGCTTCAGTCCTAATGTGGATGCATAAAGGGGACAAAGAGGGCAGAGGGGCAAAAGAGACAGAATTCGCTATCTCCGCCTTGATGATTTTATATAGGAGAAAAGAGTAAGAATACTACTGTATATATTAACTTATTCACTCAGGAGTTGGTTGTTTTAACAGCTGATGTAAAATGCAACCTAAACTTTAAATGTTATTTGATTTATATACAGATTTTAACCTATTTAAGTGTGTTTTTATATGTAAAAAATTAGGCTAAATCACCATATATCCATGACTGACAAGAATGGTGTTATTTGAAAGGAATGTGTGATGTGTCATTTGGAATCTGATCTATGAAAAGTATTTTTATGCATTGTACTTCCTTTTTTTAAAAGTATTTCTTGCTGTGCAATGGACCAAAATAAAGAGAAGCTTAGTTTTATGATACCAGCAGAGTTTAAAGTGTACAAGAGCACTGTTTAATTGGGCTTTACTTTAGGGGGAAAAACTGCTTTTCACAGACCTTTACAAAATGTAAGACTTTCTTCAACCTGATTATCAAGTAAGCTTTACCCTCTAGAAAGAACACTTTGTGCATATTACGATAGCACTTTATGGTTAGTACTAGAGTAACTTTTCCTGGTTTTTGGTCAGAATTCACAGGTTATTGAAAGGTAGAGAATGTGCAAAATCCATCTATTTTCACTCAACAATAGACATATTGACTTCAGTGGGACTGTTCATGTGAATAAGATGAACATTATTTGGCTCTATCCTTAATGAAATCACTACAGTATTCTATAATAAATGTCCAACACAACATGGGCCTGATTGTGATCTCACTTTTACCCTATATTTTTCAACTTAGTTCACAGCAATCAAGTGACTACTAATTTATACTAGTCTAATGAAAATCTGAATCAGTGCCTATGTGTAAGTGGGGGATTGGTTCTGCTATTGTGGGGAACTTTCCTGGCTTATACACTACCCCGGTGAAGTGGGCTAGCAAAAGGTTCTGAATCCTCGCTCCCATTTCCTTTACCCAGAGGCCTCAAGGGCTCCCCTTCCACTCTCCTCTGTGGCAGAGTCCTCGTAATCCCAACAAGGCTGGGCCCAGGATTCCTGAGGGGCTCGACCCCCAACCTTTTCGTGGCCACTTAGGGCAGGGGGCTACGGTGTCCTCACTCCGGGGGGCTCCCTCTGAACTGGATGCTTCCCTGACCCACTGATCATTACATACAGTTCAAAGCAAATACAATTTATTAAACAGCAATCAATTAAAAAAATAAGGAAAAATGGGAAAGGTTAAAGGAAAACATGTCAGCCCACTCTGTGGCACGGGAACATCACAACCAGCATCTCTGGAATGTAAGGGAAGTTCAGTCTGTTCCTCACAAGTCCCAGGCCTCCTTCTCAGGTCCTGGTTGTGCTGCAGAGACGCTGCGGGTTGGACACTTGCTCTGGAGGTGGCCACACGCTCTCAGGCTCTAGGTGGCAGGACCTTTCTTCCCAGCGTTGCCCCCACCCCGTCAGGGTTACGATCCCCCTCCAAGTCTGGCCTGAAAGGCCTCTTGGCTGAGGGGCATCTCCCTGCGCTGGGCCTGCTGCCCAGGGTCCTCCTCACTCTCCCCAGCTGTTCACCGCACCCGGCTCCAGACTGCTCCAGCCCCAACCCCAGCTCCAGCTCCACTCTGCCTCAGCACGACTGCTGCTGCTGCTCTGCCTTCAGCTCCCTGGGCTGCTTCTCTGGCCTCTCTGGCTCTGGTTGCTTCAGCTCTGCTCCCAGCACCAGTCCGCTCTGTGGGCTGCTTCTGTGACTCTGCTCCCAGCACTGACCTGCTTCCTGGGCTGCTTTTCTGGCCCCTCTGGATTTGGCACAGCTCAGCTCCCCATCTCTGCTCGGGCCCCTGCCTTCTCCTTAGCTCTGCACCACTCTGTCTGAGCCAGGCAATTCTGGCTCACACAGAGGATGGGACCTCCCTCCCCCCCAACTCAACCCCGGCCTCCTAATTCCCTGATTAGCCTGCCCGCCCTGTCAATCAGGCTGAGCTGGAACATTGGCCTCTCCCCATTGTTCCTGGGGACTGTCAGTCTCAGGCTCCTGATTTCCCATCAACCTTTCCCCTTTCTTTTTGTACAGGAGCTAGCCAACCAAAACATCCCCACTGAGTTTTAGTCCCCTTACATATGGAACAAATTCTACCACTCTTATGTTAAGTAGTACCTTCTTAAGTAGCCCCAATAACTTCAATGGTAATTTGTGAATTAAGATATTATGGAGTGTAAAGGCAGCAAAATCTGGCTTTACATCTCATAATACTAACATTGCCGAGTTTTGGTCAATGACTGTAGAATACTGTAGTCCTTTGGTAGAGTGCTGATAATACCAACAAAAATGTGTCTAAACATGGATAGATCCTAGAGATTCATTGTCAGTAGGCATAATGCATTGCCAAAGTCCAGAAGCTGGTACCGTGATGGGACACAGCCTGCATCTGATTCTGCTCTCATTTACACAAGGATAAATCAGGACTAACTTTTTTTAAAAGTGAATGAAGTTTCATGGCTGTAAAATCAGTATAAATGTGATCAAATCAAGCCTTTATATGGTTGATGTCCTATAGTCATTTGAATTAGTAACGTGTCAAGAATCTTGTTGGGTTCCTTCCTTCCTTCCCTCCAAGTGCTTCTTCTATAGCGTGGAAGCTGAACATTTTTTAAATAGTATCACGTTATTTAGAAAACACTTCACACTGTCTCAAGGACAATTAAATTATAGTTCCAGTTTGTTACAATGTGGCCTACAGGAAAAAGTGCAACCAATTAAATAACATATGGGATTTAGCATATCATCTATTCAATTATTTTGTTAAAGCTTAACCAGATTGTATTTTCAACAACAGGATACGGATGCAATTCTACTAAGTCCCACCATCCCACAGAAAATTACAAGCAGATGTTTGTTGTGTTCAAGCCAGGTGTTGCAACTTCTTTTATTTGTATACAGAATGCATTGTTTCAAAGAGCCTTGATAAATTATTTTTGTTGTGTGAGGGGGTAAAATTTGCTGTTATATTACCATAGTTACTGGGACTTTCAATTTCAGTGCTTTCACCATCCAGAGCATCCCTTTGTGCAATGCTGCAAGGAGACCTTGTGTCCAGCATCTCCTATAGGTCATCTGACTCCTACCAGGTCTCCCATGCCTCAGTCCTCTGACCAAGTTCAGACCTTTTTCAGAGGAATAAAAAGCTCTAACCTAAAAATGTCACAACACAAAAGAGCCTTTGGACCCCCCCTTTTGGGCTATGCCTTGGCCCATCCTTTGTGGTCAGTATTCAGCCTCACCCAGGGCT
Source organism: Terrapene triunguis (assembly GCF_002925995.2). Classification (NCBI taxonomy): domain Eukaryota; kingdom Metazoa; phylum Chordata; order Testudines; family Emydidae; genus Terrapene; species Terrapene triunguis. The sequence goes on along the minus strand of NW_020664531.1, from coordinate 2,668,754 downwards.
CAGTATTCCTTCTGTTTGGCTTCCATGTCCTCATGGAGTTAGGGAAACCCAGGTCCACCCTCTACTCTGGGTTTTAGCCCAGAGTCCTTGTATTAAGCAGGAAGGCCTGCTATTTCCCTGCTGCTTCCTACTTCCAAGCCCCCTTGTCCTGCTTTCCTGTAGCTTGTGCTTTCCACACCCTCCCTTTGGATCTCAGACCTCTGGCTTTTCCCCTAGATCATCCCAGCTTCTCCTTTCTCTGTTGAACTAACCCACTGTTTCACCTCCTTGGGCTGACCTGCTGTCTGTGAGTCCTGTCTCCTATGCTTCACGTCCTTGGGCTGACCCGCTGTCTGTGAGTCCTGTCTCCTCTGCAGTCTCTCACCTACTTAGTCCCCTCCACTTCTTTATCGGGCTCGGATGCCTAATGATCTTTACCTAGCTACACTTCCCTCAGGCCAGGGCAGTCAATCTTAGGTGCACTAATTGGCACTTCGCCCCTTGTCTATCAGGTGATGGGAGTACGACTCATCCACAATCTTCTATACTCTCTTTTCTAACAGAGGACATTTTATGGACAGACTAGGATAGTACATTACTAGACCAAAAAATCACTTAATTTATTCTAATAAATGTTTGGTCAACGATAATTATTTCTCTTTATGTTGTAGTCTTCGAGATGCAAGTTCTCTTACAAGTTTAAATGAAAAACTCAAGAAAACAGGACATCTCACAATATAAATTCATTAAAACACATTTCTAGACAAAGTTAATTATATTATGCTATCAGTAAGCTAAATCAATCATATCTAACAATTTATACAACTGTCATCACTAAGGGCTAATTTGCAGAACATAACTAATAGTTAAGACCTTTCCTAAATTGTGGGATGATCTTTAAATAATTGCTGAGCTGCAGACAAGATATAGAAAATCATGGAAAAGTAATAATGGATCTTTGTTAATAGCGGTAATTTGGAAAAGCCACAGTAGGCCTATTTTGTAAAGAAAAATTTGCTGGAAGGTTTATTTACGTTACGCCTGAACTTTTTTTTAAAAAAATTAATCCGACAATTTGGTGCAACTACAGGGCTGTAACCAGTGTGGGGCAAGTGGGGCAGCCTTCAGAGTTGGGCTGCCAGCTGTGAAGGCAGCGCTGCCACCAACAGCAGTGTATAAGTAAGGGTGGCAATACCATGCCCACTGCAGGGCTCTACCCCATACCATTCCACTCTCCCTGCCCCGGGTACAGCCCTGCCCCAAACTCTTCAAGATTATTTAATGTCCTAATAGTAAAAAAGTGAGTGTTGCAAACCTCAACATGTATGCAAAATGGTGGACTATGCAAAGTAAGCGAATTTGAAACAAAATTGTGGTGGAAGCCTAATATTGCAGAATCCACAATGTCGCAAATCAAGTAGGACCTTACTAATAGTGGAACCACTTAGCATGGAAATCTTGAAAATGTGTCATCCATGACATAAAATTATTGTCCTCTCCCCAAAAATATAATCAGTATCCAAATGCACCAGTTCACACCGTAGGTAATTTGATCTCCTAAAAGGATTTAAAGACAAACAGAATTTGTTATGCTGTTTCTTTCTTAGGGGGAAGGATATAGCTGAACACCACAGTGCACAAAGCTAGGACTTGAGGGAGGGGGAGAGAAAGTTTTGTATCATGGCAGGATTATTAAATGCTTCTCTGCCAGGGGCATTTCCTCCTCCACCCTCCACCACAAATCTGGAGCACTCTGCGATCAGCTCCTTACAACAATCAGACCCAGTATGGTCTGGGGGGTGGAGAGAGGGCAGTAAATCTCAAAAGGGATCATCTAGCTAGATGGTGAAATCAATGGGCAAGGAGGACACCCCCCACACACACACATGGGTGGGCCTCTATGGACACAATTCGGTAAAGCACTTAAGCACATACTGATGTGATGTGATGTGCTGAACTGAGTGCTCGGTGCATAGCTGACCACCAGTATGAGGCTCTCTCCCTCCCCTCTTTGGACACAAACATAACTCTATAATTTACACAATATTATACATGTTAAAGAGCTTTATAGACATTAAATTAATCCTAAACTCAACTCCATGATGTAGGCAATATTCTTGCTTTTACAAAATGAGTCAATTGATATGGAAAAGTTAAAGGGCTACAGTATGCCATTTATCCCCCTAAGAAGTGTGCGGTTGGAGGGGGAGGGAGGAGAATGACAGCTCTACGGGGGATGCTCTGGAAGGAATAACGATTCAGCTACTATGGACCTTTCTTCTCCCTGATGCTTGGATTTGTCCCTACATGTTTACTTATATTCGTTTCAGAGCTGAATTTATTGTAACTTGTCTAAATGTGAGCTTGTCAGCAACTTAGAACTTAAAGCATTGGGAATAAAGTAAAAAACAAACAAAAAACAGTCATAACAGTAGAAACTGCTGGATGAATTCCTTACCCTAGAGCCATTCTCAGATGTGGAAGAAAGTTCTAAGCCATACAGGGTTTATCTACACTGCACAGTAACTCAGGTTTGAGCCCAAGTCCCCATTCTGGCCACATACAAATCAATCTGACTCGGGTCAGCAAGCACTCAGAACTTGGATCCAAGCCCTGTCTTTTTTTGCATTGTGAGTGCAACCAGGGCCGGCTCTGGCTTTTTTGCCGCCCCAGGCAAAAAAGCCTCCG
>NW_020664531.1:2606684-2665987 GCF_002925995.2 Terrapene triunguis | reverse complement strand
GGGGGGGAGGGTGGCCAGAGTGCCGGGGGGAGGGCGGCGAGCCCGGCCGTGGTCCCGCTCTCCCCGGGGGCCGGAGCGCCGCGCCGCCCCCCTCCAGGTGCCGCCCCAAGCACCAGCTTGGTGGGCTGGTGCCTGGAGCCGGCCCTGAGTGCAACTCAAGTTGAAGACTGAGTCTGGAGGACATATTAGCACAGCCGTGACACCTGGGTCCAGCAACTGTAAACCCCGCTTTACAATGCAGCGTGGATGCTCAAGAGAGAGTTTGGAAACAGAGTCCACAAGCCCAGGTTCACAATACAGTGTACACATATCTATACAAGACAAATTAGCACAGAGACCAAAAACTGAACAAAAACTGAAGACCAGGGACTACAGAATTTGGGCTAGGATGTGCAGTACTGAAATGATCATTTTTACTCTGTGCATCATTTTCAGCGGTAACAAGGGGTACAACACCTTTACAAAATCCCAAGAGAAATCAAGCAAGATCTCGGTAATGAAAGATACAAAATTAACCTGTCACTCAAAACAGCACTTCTGTAGTCCATTGGAACAAGGTAGGGAAAAACATGAAAATATTGCTTGATAAACAAGTTCTCTCTCAGATTCTACTTTATGCATAAAATATGTATATATACACACAGGGGCCACTCCTTTTCTGTGCAGAGATTATTTTGATTTTTAGGAGTATCCATCTGACACCTTTAAGAAATATTACATTTCAGTTTTAAAGAATACAATAATATAGATCAAGAATTTTAAGTAGTAACATGTGCTACTTATGTTTTGAGCTAACAGCCTAACTCGCCAGTCTCATCTCTGTCTCAGCTAAAATAACAGATTACCCACACAAACATAATTCGGCAAAAAGCCATGACAGCATGAATGCAACATTAAAGATGAGAATATAAATGCAACAGAAGTTAGAGACATCAACGTTATAATTCCCACAGCAACATAAATTATGTCCCTTGCACATTCCGTAGATAGTATCTGATATGTGGCATTAAGTTTTATGTCTTAATATACATACACAATGGGGGTGAGTTTGTGTTACAGTGGAAAATTTAAGTTTGTGTTTCTTACTTTTGGGCCCATAATACTGTCACTGTGTATTTTTGCATTTGCACTGAATTCTCTATTTTTTTTTAAAAATAGAAATAACTGATTGATTGCACAAACACACACATTATGGCCCAATCTTGTAGTTCTAGGTTCAATCCAGCTCCCAATGAAGTTTCTAATTGCCTTACCCACGGAAAACTCTTGTTGAAGCCAATGGGGCATTTCTCTAAGTAATGATCTCTAGATCAGTCCTAATTTTGAATTAGCATCATATACCAAAAAATGCACTACATAATGAGTTCCATAGAGTATTGATAAAGAAAGATGCAGTTGTAAGGGGATATACAGCATAGTGTATTTAGAAAATGCAGTGGAAAAATCATGTAATGGATATGCATGTAGTAACTATTTTAACAAAGAACTTCATTATTTCTCACAAATTTCCTTCAAACATGTTACAGCCACCTGACCTCAATGAAAACTGAAGCAACGAAAGGTTTGAAGTTATGCAATAGAGTTTTGTGTTATCCAAGCAAAATAAAATAAAAAAGCAACTATGCTTTTGATGCTTGGACCTGAGAATAATTAATGATGTTTCACATCCTAAAGGTGTCCTGTCAATAACAGCAATCGTTTAAAAATATAAATGGGGTTGACTTGATTTTTGTTAGAAGCTTAACATTTTGTCAGCTTGCACCAGTAAGCCTAAAGAACTTGTTCACCAAAGTTTGTATCTCAGCAAATAAGTTGGTGTAATCCTTCGGATCATCTATTGAATCAGGCATTCTACTCATCCTGTAAAAACAATGGAAATATCCTTATGCTGGAAAGGATTCAAGAATTTACCCAAAATGGAGGTCATTTATTTCCTTGTATTTTACTGGAAGTCTATTTTGCACTGAAGACTATTGCCAGGGATGTTGTCACTAAGTAAAACAAATTTCCACCCTATCACCTCAGTATGTTGGGTTATAAAGTGTTCAATCTGTTGACATGCTATCTAAAACTCAACTCTCCTCTCTGAAATTATTTGATAAAATGACAACAACCGTAGCAAGAAAATATTTCAATAATTTATGAACAAATGCCCATTCTTTCTTATAACAGATTATTTGCTACATGTAATGTTTTTTGCCTTAGATCCCTTTGGCATCTTATTGTTCCTCAAAAGAGGCTACTGTCTACAGCTCGACTGAAAATAAGGGGACAAAAAGATTTAATTGAAATAAAGCTCTTGGTTGATGATTACCCATGTAAGTAGCTTATTGTATAAAGTGGGCATGAATTATGGACTTGGTGTGCTTTTGAGAACTGAATAATCCAGCTTTATTTATTCAATAGTTTATACGTCTTGGACAGAGACGTCTAAAACAGTAACACTAACAGCAGTCAAAGAGGATTATTTTTTGCGGGGGAGGTGGGGTGGAAGGATGCAATTATCAGAACTGGTTGCTAATTCTGGGTCAGACTCCAGCCAGTCCCTGTTCAAGTGGGCAAACTGGACTGGGCAGAGAACTTTCCCCAGGGCCGGCTCCAGCATTTCTGCTGCCCCAAGCAAAAAAAAAAAAAGCCGCGATCGGCGGCGGCAGTTCAGCAGCAGGTCCTTCGCTCCTAGAGGTAGTGAGGGACCTGCCGCCGCCAAATTGCCGCAGGTGCCGCCCCTCTCCCTTGGCCGCCCCAAGCACCTGCTTGTTAAGCTGGTGCCTGGAGCCGGCCCTGACTTTCCCTCCCACTTTGTGCCTCCTGCTCAGGTGCTGGCCACAGAGCAGTTCTTGTACTCATCTAAGTAATAGTTCTACAGACTAGTGCTCTATGAGGCACATCCCCCCCCACCTAAAGGGAGGGGAATGGAGGGAGGGTGTGGCCAACACTCCATCCCTCCCATAGCCAGCCAGAGGAACTGGCTGATCACAGACAGGAGCACATTATTATTGTCTTATCTATTTGAAAAGTGCTTAGAATACAGTGAGCACTAGAGCAAATACCAAGAAGCTCCCCATGGGCTTGATCATGCATTACTGAATTGCAACTGATTTGAACAACAGCAGGATCAAGCTATATCTAAGGAAAGGGATGTAGCAGTAGGTACACTCCAACTGCAAACCAGGAATTGTAAAAGGCTTTGATTCAGGTTGACAATTTTGAGGTGGAGAGTCTTGGTAGCAAGACTTCTGGACATGCGGGGGCAATAGTGATAAATGGATTGCCTCTGTTCATCTGAGCTGGTGAGAAAAGTGAGATCCATAGATTTTAAGGCCAGACGTGATCATTATTGACCATCTAGTCTGACATGAGTAACACAGGTGAAAGAATCTCACCCACGCAGAATTTTTATGGATCCAGATCTTGCTGCATCCAGGAATGCTCTTTTATTTATTGGGTTTATATATATATAAACCCAATACCTTTAGAGTAACTACTAAGTATGGTAAATTTCATTCTAAGAGGAATATTTGAGACTTTTGTATACAACTGAAAAAAGGAGCAGTCTTCAAACTTGCCATTAAAATTACTTGTATATATCAGATATAATATTGTATATGTAGTGTTCCTAAAAATTGTTAGGACTTGAATAGCCAAATATATCATGAAATAGCCTTTTAATCACTTGCAGATATTTTTAATTCCTTTCATTTTGATAAAAAACAAAATAAAAAAAAAAACAAAAAAAACCCTCACCACAATTTAATGTTGGGTTAGGTTTAATTACATGCTTCAAAAGCATCCAGGGTTTCATTTATGGATCTATTCTGCTCTACAAGCTTTTAATTTCGTTTAACAAGAGCGATACTTAAATATAAAGTACACTAAGAGCAAGTTAGTGACACTGTACAGAAGGGCTCTACGTTAATTTCTCACTTGTGGAAAAGAAAACCAATGCTCTTTGCTAGAGAAGCTCATTACCATGTGACACACATAATGGCAAACCACGAATTTGACCATAATTCTCCGCTCACTCTTACTGTCTTTTAGAGACTGAATCCTGATTATTTAACTCCTTGGGGAAGAGACTTGCAGAGGGAACGGAGACCCTAGAAATAGATCCGTTCAGGTAATTCACATTTTAAAAAGCAAGACAAACACTGGTAGGCGTCTGCTGTGGAATTTGTTCTGCATAATGTAAAAGCCAAAGCTCCAGTGGGCTATCACTGTGTTAAAAAAGTAAACAAAGATAGCACAATATATTGGAAAAACGTCCTGCTTTTTGCAAAAGTTGGTAAAGGTGACCTGCAGAGTTTGACATGTATTTTCTATCTAACCCTTCAGATGAAAAAGCCACTTGTATCACCCAAGATGTACAATGGGAACTCAGGTTTCTAATTAGCGTCAGATCCATGTGAAACTGCGAGGACTCAGTCTGCTAGAATATTCAAATACACACCTGCAAAGTTGTCTAGTTAGCAGCACATCTCTAGACTAAGCAATGTCTTGACTGGAATTACAATGATTCTGGGTTATATCTAAAGGCACACAGCATAGCTCTCTGTTGCCTCTTAATTTTTTTCTAAGCGACCCATATTTGTAGATGCCTACTGGTGAACTCATGCAGCAAAGTTCCTATTTTCTTCTGCTTGCAACGAATGAATTTAGAAAGACGATCGTGATCTTTATTGTGCATTGTCTCACTCCCATATGAAAAACGCAGTTTCCATTTCCACAAAGTCCTTTAACCAGCTTCGGGAACAGCTTCCAGGAGCATCAGTGATGCCAGAAGTTTTCTGAACTAATGGTTTACTGAATTTGCACTGAATAAACCTTATTTTAGGTGTGAATTAAGTCATTAAGATTCTCAGCTTGGCTACTGTGATGCACAACAGCAGTATGTATTCAATTTGCTCCTTCCCACACAGTTAGTAAACCAAGTACTGCCAATTAGAGTTGCAGGACACTAAATGTCTTTCAGAATATAGTAATATGTATTTTTCCTGCTATTCTGTTCTACATGCAAGTGCTGTATGTTTGACTGAGCAGTCTTCTTTTTTACTACCTAAGGATTTGTCAATTATAGCTGTGCAAACACTTTAATGTCACTTTGAAAGCGTCATGTACAAAATTCTTTTTGCGTAAAGCTAAAAGAACTGGATCAGACCAATGGTACACCTAGCCCAATATCCTGTCTCCTACAGTAGCCAATCCCAGAGCTTCAGGGAGAGTGTACAGAATAGGAAAATTCTGGAATGATCCACCCAATCTTTCATTCTCTGTTTCTGGCAGTCAGAGGTTTAGTGTCATATCTCACATGGGGTTGCATCTCTGACCATTCTGGCTAATAGCCATTGATGGCTCAAAAAAGAACTACTTAAGGAAAGGTCCTGCTTATACTTTTGCCCATCACCACATTGAACAGCAATGAGTTCCACATCGTGTGTTGTGTGAAAAAGTTGAAACAATATGAGTTAAAAAGCTTAGAGCAGGGGTCGGCAACGTTTGGCACGCAGCTCGCCAGGGTAAGCACCCTAGTGGGCCGGGCCAGTTTATTTACCTGCTGACGTGGCAAGTTCGGCCGATCGCGGCCCCCACTGGCCGCGGTTCGCCGTCCCGGGCCAATGGGGGCGGCGGGAAGCCACGGCCAGCACATCCCTCGCCCTCGCTGCTTCCCGCCGCCCCCATTGGCCTGGGACGGTGAACCGCGGCGAGTGCGGGCCGCGATCGGCCAAAACTGCCGCGTCAGCAGGTAAATAAACTGGCCCGGCCTGCTAGGGTGCTTACCCTGGCGAGCCGTGTGCCAAACGTTGCCGACTCCTGGCCTAGAGGAATAAAAAATTTACTGAAGCACTGATTTCTAATAAAAACTTTATACCATTTTATGAAAAGTTTAAAGAAGTCTTCTAAATAAAACATACAAAATATCTTTAGTTCAGTGGTTCTCAACCAGGGGTATGCATACCCCTGGGGGTACTCAGAAGTCTTCTAGGGGATACAACAACTCATCTAGATATTTGCCTAGTTTTACAACAGGTTACATAAAAAGCACCAGCGAAGTCAGTACAAGCTAAAATTTCATACAATGACTTGTTTATACTGCTTTATATACTATACATTGAAATGTAAGTACAATATTTATATTCCAATTGATTTTATAATTATATGGTAAAAATGAGAAAGTAAGCAATTTAAGTAATAGTACGCTGTGACACTTTTGTATTTTTATGTCTGATTTTTTAAACAAGTAGTTTTTAAGTGAGGTGTACCTTGGGGGTACGCAAGACAAATCAGACTCCTGAAAGGGGTACAATAGTCTGGAAAGGGTGAGAGACACTGCTTTAGTGGATAATATTTTCCACCCATTAAAGGAATTTTAGTGGATAGAATGGGTTTTTTAAATTAAAAAATGCATATTAAAATTAGCATAAAGTGTAAGTTAAAATTTACCACCAATATCCATTTAAATCCATTTCTACTATCTTCACAAAAGCCATCATAGACCTAAAATCCTGGTTGTAAAGCAAAGTATCATTTAAAAAATAAATATCAAATCAACACAAACTTTGTTGAGATTAGAATGTACAGTCTACATCAAGGAGGTGAGATTTCAAAAGTCCCTTAAAAACGGGCTGCCTGCAAGTTGAGCATCAATCACTGTCACCTCTAGAGTGTGTCAGCAGCTGTTCCATATACTGACACTGGAGTGTGGTAAAGTAATTTATTTTTGAGTACACCATCTCCATTTAGGTCTGTACATCATACATCCATAGCTATTACCCTTTGCTCTAGTTCACAGTTACTGGCAGGAACAGCAGTTCACTGAGTTGCTCCAGCCCTGGCCTCATGCATAGGATAGGTGAGAAGTTCCTGTCTAACCACAGCAATGAAAGCACATCAAATAGAAGAGACACCTGCTTGTGCCATTTTCTCTTATTTCAGAGAAATAGAGGAGATGTGATCTATTTGTGTATGCGACAAAGTGAGTGAATTTTCAAGCATTATATCCAGTCTCTCTCTCTCGCCCTCCTAATGCTCTAGCATAAAGGTGACAAACAAAATTCACAATAAATCTCATTAATGTCTGAAAAGAAACCTAATTGTTCTTTTATTTTAATTGTTGACCATCTTCCATGACAAGCATTGTTGGACTATTATGCAACTTTGCTATGAGAGTGGCTTAGAAGACCAGTTCCAAATCCCATGAAAATCAGTATTTCCATTGATTTAAATGGGCTTTTAATCAGGCCCAGAGCGACTATGGCCAGGCTCCAATCTCAGTTATGCTAGTATTAATCTGGACTAATTCCACCGACTTCTTCAGAAAAAGATAGAGACTCCCAAAAATGCTAGATATGATAGCTGGGTGATTCACATCTGCTATACACACTATACAATACAAATTGTGCCTTTCCTTCTCAACTATGGCAGAAATCCAGGTCTCATTGGTTGTGGAGTGCTCCAAGCCAGTTGCTCAACTAACATAATCCCCAGAAAGAACCAAAGATTGGCGGGGGGGAGGAGGGTCTTAGCTCAGAGGCATGAATCCCTCCCCCCTTTTTTTTCTATTTAAGATCTGTTTTTGGGGGGAGGGGGGGGGATCTAAGGACAATACACTATGAACATGATGTTTATTTAACAAAATAGCTACCAGTGACTAGATGCTCCCAGTTGATTAGTGGAGTGTCCTTTCCCAACTAATAGCTGTTTAGCCTCAGAAATTAAACTCAGATAGGGATGCGCATGGTCAGCAGTAGTAGGAGCACACACCCACACCCATAACATCTCAGCTCAATACTCTGAGCAGCAGCTCTTCTGAGCATTACTCTGCTAGAGGTCCTGTTTGCATGAGACATAAATTTGCTAAACCTGCATGAACTTTGAATTTTATTCCAATTCCCAATTATTGCACACTGCTCCACATGCAGTAAAATGTGCACAGAAGTCGAGGCTTGCTACTGAATGCGTATTTAGCCATAGAAAGAAGCCCTTGCAATACAAAATCTAGACATAAAATCTCATCTTAGTAAAATGCCTTTCAGAAACATATCATAAGGAAGTGAGCAAACAATACACAAACATCATAAGAAAATCCACATAAATTATTAATATCCTCATTAGATATGAATTTTCAAAGGTGGGCCAAATACATCTCTTTGTAGTTTCACTGAACTTGACCTATAAGGTTTTAGACTAATAAAAATAATTTTAAATAATAATATGATGTATTTGGTTATGTACTTATTAATTACTGAAGCAAATGTGAGCAAAGGACGTGACTTTTTAAAAAGAAAAACTTTAAAATACCTCCAAGAACAACCAAACGGATTGAACGTTAAATTCGAAAGCTCAGTCGAAACACCAATGTGTTCTCAAAATTACTCTATCTTAAAAGTGGTGATTTTTTGTTTACCTTTCTTTCTTCCATTTTTATGCTGAGGTATGGAGATACTCCAATTCAAATATTAGGAATTCAGAGAAGAAATGCAAAAATTGTTAAGAAACTGCAGTTATTCACTGAAGAGAAAAGATTAAGGAGCCATTTAACCTGGCTAAATGACAACTAGTGGGCAGGAGTGAAAACTGAGCACAAGTATTAAAAAAAAAAACAAAAAAAAACAAAAAAAAAAGTGAACACCAAGTAGTGGGAGAATATTTGATACAAGGTGGGACAAAACTACAAGGAGGAATAATAATAGGATGCAAGTAGGAAAAGGAACATTTAATCTGCTAATATCACTTGCTAAGGTGCACTGTGGACTAATCACCCATCCAAGGGAAACGATGGACTCATTGCTTGAAATATTTATTAGCCTAAACAAAACACTCAAGAACTAACTTTAAAGGAACAATCCAGCCCTTCCAGGGTGTCGGGTGAAGGAGGGATGAATTAGAGAACCTTGAAGAATAATTAATTATTTTCTAACTCTATGGGCTTGTCTACAAGGAAAGTTGCACTACTTTTACAAAACAGAATTAAGTCAATGCAGTCCCCTAATGTAAATTCATTTAAATCAGTTTACCCTCATTTATCAATGAAAGCTAAACTGGTTTAAGCCTATGTCAATCATGTTTAGGAGCCTTTACATTGGGAGTTTGTGCTGATTTAACTAGATTGATTTAAAATCCAGAGAAGTGCACCTTTTCTCATATAGGAATGGTCTAAGTTTATATGGTTAATGTTGTGCCAGCAAAGATGCATTTAAAGTGCACTTAATGGTCAGAAAAAAAAGTGACCATAGAAATGGGAACTTCTGACTCAACAAGTATGTTTGCTGTATGTATTCAGATTTTTATCTGCTGACTTAATGACAAAAATTAAGTTTTGCTACTTTTTATGCCTTCTAGCACTGTGGAGCCAATACAGATCTGGACGTAGTAATTTGCTTCTGCTCAGTTCTACTTGTCCTTGTGCATCAGAATTATTAAACTGGGTTTCAAATGCAGATCCAAATTCTGTCCTCACTTACACCTGTACATTCCCATTAAAGAAAACAGGGTTGCACAGATATTCATAAGGCTTAAATTGGCTTGCAGATATACCTGAACCACTAAGAAAATGCAGCTTGAATTCAGGGTTCAGATTGAGTTTGGAAAAATGTGCACAGTTAATACAGAAATCAATGGAAAGCATTAAATGTTATACTGTTTTTATACTCACTTTTTAGACTAAAAAAACCCCAACTCACTAAGTTTGAAAAACAGGTTTCAGAACCTAAGCTCAGTTTGCTAAATCGAACAGAAATGTTACTTGGCTTTTCTGCTACTCAACATATTTCAAATATTTTATTTATCAAAGCTACTGTTGTATAAAGCAGAGTCACCAAGCATGGCAGTTTAGTAAGTTTTATTCCCTCTATATTTTTGGATTTGGTGGAGGCTGGAGAGACACCCAAAGGATAATCTAATTATCTTTCAAAGAAGGGCTGCTGATTGATAATAAGAGATGAAAACAACAGCCAAATCCCTGCTGCAACAGACTGCGGAGCTGCCTCCTGATGTTTTATTAGAAAACCATAACAATTCTACAAGTGAAGGAAGGGGGAGTGCATTAAAGTGGATATTTATGAGATTACAAAAAAGTAGATAAGTAGTCTCTTTAAACATACTAAGTGGCAGCTTTCTAAACTCAGATCTTACTCTCTCCCCATTTTTCTTCTTTGATAATAACCGCATTTGAGTTGTCAATCTGTCATGCAATTTACAGAAATACGTCTGTGGTATTATGACCAAAAATCCTTATATAAATATTTTATATAAAAGGCATCTGAATGGCTGGCTATCAGTCCATTCCCACTGTTAAGGTATCTGGTGTAAGTCAGAATTAATTTAACCTGCTCATTGACAATCCAATAGCATAGAACAGCCAACATAGTCTAGTAGGTAAGGCACTAGACTGGAAGTCACGAGACCTAGGTTTTATTCCTAGCTCTATCACCGGCCTGCTATGTGGCCTTGGGAAAGTTACTTCACTTCCTGGTGCCTCCATTTTGCCAGTCAATACAGTGTCCTATCCATTAAATAAATATAGCCTCTCCTCATAATAATACTTACCTACCTAACAAAGGTGATCTGAGAACGATCGATTTTCAGAACACCATACCTCTATAGGATGGATATCCAACAGTATATGGCCCATTCTCTATAAGTATGATTGCTTGGAACCTTGAGGAATGCTGTTAATATAGTCAGCACAAAAAGTTTTCACAAAGAGCTGGTGAAGCTTTTTTCTACATGAGTCATTTAATACCTACAATCATTACTTTTACTGAATGTTGTCAGGAATCAGTACTGATGTTTGATTGCAATTACATCAAAAATGCATACCAGTTTGCTCCAACCAATAGAACATAGTGATTACTGATGCCTTTGTACTACGTACATACTTTCACTGGAAATCCCATGTCCCATCTTCATTTGACCTACGGAACTGCCTGGTCAGAGTATTATCTATGACTTGGGCCAACTACCAACGGGCTTTTGGGTACACCTCTATCTACTTGATATATTTTGTAGCCCCAGCAGCTCTCTCTACTTGATAGGGGTAGATAGGAGTCTTCCATTAGACATTTAATATGGTAAATAAAGCTTAACATTTTGGCACTTTCTTTGGCCTATTAAATTAGCTATAGCCAGAGCAGGAATGCCTTGCCATTGGAATATTTTCTTTCCCTACTCTGTTTCTTTATGTACCATGCACCTTGTAATAGCAGAAAGGATTGTCTGAAATACATCCAGAATTATTGGAGTAGATACCTTAAGTTGAAGGCACACAATTCCTCTTATAAAAACAAGCTATATTTTGTTATATTGGAACATCTGCTGTCTTCTGAGAATGTATCTCATCTTCCCTGAACTACTTTTTAGGCAAGAATTTGTGTGACTGATTGACAGATCAGCTAACTGGGCACTTTTTAAAATGAACAATGCTCTGATAAAAATGCCATGGGTTACTAAAAGTGCTACCCTTGATTTTGATTAATTAGGAGTTACTTTTCTGGCAGTCCACCAGTGCAAGTGATGGTTTTGGCAAAGATGAAGTTAAGACGGACATAAAAGCTTTGCAAAAAAGTGTCTCAGTGAACATTTCTATTAAAAAAGTGTCTTAACAAGGAAAAAGATTCCATTCAAAATTCTTGTAGTCTGTAACCAGTTTATTTTAACATCACTCTTGCCTCACAGGCTACTGTCTGGCTATGAAATCCATCACAAAACAGAAATGATCTCCAATAGCTAATAATGATGAGGAAAAAAAAATCCAAACCCTTTTCTGGTTGGATCACATTGTCATATAAAGTTTGTTATTTTAATCCAAAGATAATGTTACTGGGACAGAAAATTGTCACAAGATAATGGTATCCTGCTGCTGTATAAATGCCAAGGGAACGTGTGTGTCAAAAGTTGCATTACAATTACTTTATTTGTATTACCCCAAGAGATTGTAGATGTATTCATTTTATCTGATGGATGTCACTACAGCACAGTGGTAGCAATAGTGGAAGCAGAATGACAAGCTGCCAAAGAGGTGGAAGTAGTGTGTGCTTCACCCAATCAGGGAGAAATGTATCCATGAAAGTACAGTTTTTATAAAGACACAGCACTTACATGGAACAGCTAATTTCCTTTAATGATGTTTCATTTAAAAAGCATTTATCGGTGACTAACAGTTAGCAATTTGACTGGCTGGAACAGATACTGTTACGGATCATGTTCACAAATGCAGCTAAGCCTTTTTTTTTGGTAAGACATGCATTAGGATCCTTAGTACAGTCCTTCAACATAAAAATGCACCTGTCTGGCATGATATTTCCATTGAGTAGCACAGATCACCTTAAAAAAAGGGTATCCATGTAGGTATTTATATGGTCCCCATCCCCATGATACATGGGCACCACAAAAACATCAATTTACCCTTACAATTCCCCCGTGAAGGAAGTATCACTATCCCTACTTGGCAGAACTGAGGTACAGAGAAATTAAGAGACCTGCCCATGGTCATGCAGGAAGTTGGGAATTGAACCCAGATTCCCTGAGCCACAATTCTGTGCCTTCAGCACACAACCATCCTTCCTCCTCCAAAGACCTGTTTGCCTGCAGACAGGTGGAATTTTAGGTCTCCAGGTCTATAATTATAAAAACATTTAAATGCCACCCATCACTTAAAATGCACCATGTGTGTGTGCGCAATACACAAAAATGAATTAGGCTGAACAAGGTCCCTCATATGCTTTGTGCCTGACCTTCTCTTTCATGTAGAATTAACTGTTCTGGAAACTAATCTCTTTGATTGGCATATTCACACTCAGAAATTGGACTGCTTGCCAAAGGTCATGTCTGATCAGCTCTCTCTATTCTAATGCTAGCTTCTTCCCCTCTCCCCCACTCTGTAAATGTTATGTTTTATTCCCTGAATACATCTTGCAAGTCATGTTTACTGCTTGTATTTGTTTCAAGCAAACATCAATTTGAGAACCATGATTAGAATTTTTCAAGAGCTTAAATCCCTTTTTTAAAAGACCTCAAATTGGACTTTTCAAAATACTATCAGTCTGTAGAAGATGACATTGTGAAGGTGTGGTGGCCAGATAGGCACCTTAAAAATGTCCAGAATAGGCACATCTTGAAGTGATGCTGCTGCAGTTGCCTTTGCTCTAGGGGAACGGGCTCTTACCTGGAGCTCAAGGTGTGCTGCAGCAAACAAAAGGTTGGGAACCATTGATCTAGGCATCCCAAGATACTGTCACCATTTCATTTCATCTGGGCTGTCACCATGAAGAAGATCTTTGTGAAGACCTGGGTGCTGTGGTTAGTCTGAATGGAAGAAGTCTGAACTGGTAGTGGTCCTCTCCTACCAGGAACCTGAGGAAGCTTCTGTGGGACCAATGAATGTGCACAGAAAAGCAAGCATGTTTCATGTTGAGAGCCACAAATCCCATCTCCTCCTCTATGGAGGGGACTATCAATGCCAGTGCAATCATTCTGAATTTTGACTGGAAATAAAATAAAATAAATTAAAAAAAAAAACATTTACTGGTTGTAGATTGAAAATGAGCCTGCAGCCTCAATTTTTCTTGGCAATGGAAGTATGGGGAGTAGAACCTGTTCTCCTGATGCTAAGGAGGTACTTGCTCTACAGCTCCTGACTGGAGCATAGAACTCACTTCCTGATACCAAATCTCATTATGAAAGTGGTCCCTGAAGAGGGACTGGGAAATTCAATAATGCTCTCTAGTACCCACCCATCTGTTGTTACTGTCCTCTAGTTGCATGTGGTGAAGGTGAGATGGCCACCAAATGTTCTTGAAAATAAACTGGAAAACCATGTTGGGGCTGGAAAAGAGACAAAATATTTAAATGAAATAGCTAGAGCCGTCAGCTCTGGGTGTTCAAGAGGACATTATTAGAGCTGCAAGTTGGTTGTTTCTCTTGGACTTAAGAGGCCAGCTGTCCCTAGAAGAGCCTGCTCAGATTTATTCCTGGAAATGTAGTGAAGCTAGACCTAAGAATTTAGCTATAATAAGATAAATGAGAAATTACAGCCACAAATTATACTGGGTAGTCCTGGCGAGAGAAACTAACGTGCAAGTCATACTTCTTAGATCTACACGTGGATCTGGGCAGAGAGCTCCCTCTCCTATATGGAAGTTGGGGTTGGCTAAGCTTTTGGCACCTTCCATTCAGTCCAGAATCTGTGCAGGAGGAGGAGGAGGAGACTATAGGATGAGCTGGTGGTGGTGACAGGGCAGGCAAGAGGAACGTGCATAGTTGTCCCTCTGCACACGTGGGGCTTAAGGAGAGAAGAGAACACAGCCTAGAGGGTGATGAGTGCTACAGAACCTTTTCCATGAAGCGCCTCTGCCCCCATTTACACCCTGGAAGTCCCGAGAGCCACTGCAGCCTTATTTGATGGCAAGCACTAATATCAGTGAGTTGTTACTCATTTTATGGCCCATTACTGTTTACAAAAGAAAAACAACCCAGAGAAACAGTGGAGAAGCAAGAAGGAGAGAATATTTGCTAGTGGGTTTGTGATGCTGAGACTGCAAAAGTTAGGCAGGCAGGCTGGGTGACCCTAAAAAAAAAATCTTTAAGGACATATTAGAAAAGTATTGAAATGGTAAACAGGACCATTCTTTGAAGATAATTAGCAAAGCCATGTTAAATAGACCAGAGTTCTTGAGATGTAAACTTGTATTTTTAGAGAATTAGAAGCAAATACTAATTGCATTTGTCTGTGTTTACCTATATCTTATTAAAAGTTTAACAATGTGATCTAATAAGCTTGTAGATGCTAAACTTCGGTTCTTATTTGTATGTTTTATTCCTATGTTCTATTGATTTAGAAATCAAAAGGGAATATTAACATTTCGATGAAACTTGTGGTGTAATATTGTCTTTATTTCTCTTCGAAGTTTGTAGTAAACTACCTAGGAACAGGTTGAATGGTTAACTGCCTTATGCTAATCAATGCAACTAGTTATTGGTGTATGGCTACGAAATAGGGATTAACTTCAAAACAACCATGTATGTTACCTATTCTTCATCCAAAGAATGCCTGCTGTGATCATTTGCTGACAAGAGGCTAATCAGCTGAGTTTCAGCTATAAAGCTTCAGACCTGAAATCTCTCTTTAAATGCTAAAACTGTCAGAGGATGTTCAAGTCACAAGACTGAGGTCTCCAGGTGTACCACAGATTACCCCAGCAAATTCCCATAGAAGAATTTGAACAAACTCTACATGTGTACTGCCTATTGGATTATAGGTTATTGATCTGACTCTAGAAGGACTTTTACAAACCAGCAACCTCACCAGCACCTGATACTGGATCGGACCCCTGGCTTCAGTTTCAGAATCCCACGCTCCTTCTGCTAGTCCTGCCACCCTTTGCTCAGGATCCTGACACCACCTAATCTAGATAATGCTGCATTGGCATGGAACTATTTACAAGGATATGTTGCACAGGTACAAGCCCCCTTCTACCTTTGGTGCTGTGTGTCTACGTTGATGTAGTAATGCTGGTTTGTATTTTCCTAACCTACAAAAGTCCTTAACTGTATAGGAAATCCCAAAGGAATCAAATATACCACATTCATATCAAAATGCCATCTTTAATCAAGCAGACAATATTATGAAGGGGAAGTATTTACCCAAGCACAGCAAAATCACTGTTGTGTTACTATCAAACGTGACATGATACTCCTTCAGAGAGACTCTTTGAATTTATTCATGTCTTTTAATAAAAGTGGGGAAGTGAAGTGAAGTGTAGTGTTTTGGGGAAACAATGAGAGTATGTTGTATAGTAATTTTCAAGTTAAGAGGTGAATGTTGAAACACAGCTAGTTAGAAAGAGCTCTTAAGAGAATGACTAAAGGCTGTGGCCACTTCCTGGAATAGGAAACACTGATACTGAATTACTGTGCATGAATAGCTTTATGGGATCAGAAAGAAGACAATGGCTATGTAACAATGTTCATTTTAATAAAGATTTTAGCCTGAGCAAATAGAGTCATGTATTACTCTTTTATAGGTTTGACCTTGTTGTTGTGCATAGAATGTAGTATTTATTTTACAGGTAAGAAATGGAGAGTGAATAGCAATTGCTGAACAATTGTTTCACTGAAAATAAAGAGGCATTGATAAAAAGTTAATCATGTCTGCTCACAACATTGGGGAGAAGCAGAGAGAAAAAAGGTAATTAGACATGCTGCACTTATTTTGAGTCTCATAAGTAGGATCAGTACACAGTGCTTTCTTAGTAGTAATATATGCAATACTAATGAATGCCATAACTATAAATGCTTTCTTATGTTATAAGTCATGAACCTGGCAGCATTTACACCAGGCAATCACTTTGCCAGGTAAATAGCCACTATCCACTGATAAACAAAAAAATTAAGTCAGTTAGAAATCACCTTATTCACAAAAGCAGAATACAAAAAGCAAACAAGTGGATCTGGTTAAATTTGTCCCTCATGAACTAATGCACACTATAGATTTGTTTTCTAAAACAGCCAGAATGCGGAGAGTCAGCAATGGTAGAGTGAACCACTGTCATTCTTTTTAAAAAGTATGACAGTAATATACCCCTGTTTTATTTATTAAAAAGTGTCTGTAATAGTCACTGACAAAGATATTCCTTCAGCATTTGTGTAGCGCCGAGAGCATTATTCTGAGATAAATGATAGTTTCTGAGGAATAAAAATATTAACTTTTAAAAAAACCAAATCTACTTCATAAGACCCTGATTCAGCAAACTCTTGGGACAGATTCTTTACATGATGGCAGTGTAACAGGGCCTTGAGGTGAATCAAAATTACATTTGTACCCACCTTAAAGCATCTTTACTCCATCAGAGAGTGTTAAATGAGACTCAAACCTATTAACTGCTTTATGTGGACTAGCCAATAGAGTGGGGCACAGACCCATGCTGTGTTAATGCGAGTTTCTTCCCTGACTGAGGAAGTATATCCTGAGTGCCAGCAGTTTACAGCAGTTCACCTCCTGGAACACGGTACTATTCTCTCATGGGTCATCATTACAGCTGTGTGAATAACTGGTTTCTAAGTTCACTGGAAGTACTGAAAAACCTCAAAGAAATTTGTTTTAGGTGGACTCAAAACAAGTCCCCCGCGCCCCCCCCCCAACCCCGTGTTAAGTAAACTGAAAAATCAAAAGCATTTAATTCTGAAAATGTAGAAAAAACACTTAATTTCTCTTTACTTTTCTTCCCCTTATCGAAACAATCCGGCAAAAATACAAAATTTGCCATGTGTTTTGGACAACATGAATCTGAGTTTTTCAAGGGGGCAAAAGTTTTGGCCAAAAAATGTGGACCAGCTCCAGTCATCAGCAAGCACTTTACAAATCATAAGGGTCCCAACAACCCTGTAACATGGACAGATACCAGGATTGTATTACCCGATGAGCAAAGGAAGGCACAACAAGGGGGCAAGATCTTTGGGGCAAGGACTCTTTGCTCTGTAAAGAACTCCTTGCACACAGTTTGGGCACTGAAAGAGTAATCAACAAAACAATGTGACTTGCTTTAAGTTGCACAAGGGGAAATGCACCACCATCAGAGGGCCAATGGCCCACTTAAGCCTCACTTCAACTCTATTAGTTAGGCTTTAAATGGGGGTTAAGTGGTGGAGATGTAACCCATAGAGCAGTGTGTTTTCTGTGTTCCCTTTTGTGTCTAATATACTGTTGATGTGAGTCTGTTTTAGCGCTCAACTAGAGACTTTGGCTGCTTTGCTCAAGTTGTAGAGACTCATTCTTTCAACTCCAGAGGTTCCCAGTTTAACCTCTTGTGTTGACCAAGATATCAACCATGACACAGACCTCATGCTGGCCTTCCGTACAGAGGTAAATTTCACCCTGAGTGAATTCAGAGTAAGAAACAGAACTCAGGAATCCTGACTCTAGACTTCTGCTCTAACTGCTGAGTGACATTACCAGGATTCCTTGTCACTGGCATGTGACAAAAATCATTATAACAGTAGATCAACCATAGGCTTCTTCCTGCTCTCCTCTATCTGCATCTGGTATTTGTAAAAATGAATGCCAATGAACAATAAAAATACTAAAATGTCTATTATTCATATACATGATGTATATATTCATTTCTACAGTAACACTGAAGCTGCTGGTAATGTCTGTCACAGGCAGGGCTGATGAGCAGGGGAAAAACAACTGTACTAGGGTCCCAAGCCCCCAAATGTCTGAGACACCTATGTACATAAAGTTAAATGGGAGGGGGTGGGACCACCAATAAACATGATATACCAAGGGCCCTACATATCTCTGGATGGGCCTGACCACAGGGGCACTTTCATATGTCAAATTGAAATTCACTGCTTTAAGTCATGTTTCATCACAATTTTAAAAAGCATTATATTTCAGTCTGCAGCACCAAGAAACCATATCATGTTATACAATGCTTGCACTGTTGGGTTATGTTGCATTTGATTAGCTATTTCCCCCCTAACCTCCATTTCATTAAAAATGTATTCCATTGCTTTAGGTTTGGGTCTTTTATGAGCTTTCCTTAAGGTGAACATGTAAATTAGATTTTAGCTCCTCAAATTGTATAGGAAGACCAATCTCTAATTTAAAAACCTAATTATGAGCTATTAAATCCTAATATTTGAGCACATAATTATAAAACACATTTACTGATTCCCTTAAGAACCACATTGAAACAAATTCATAACCAGGGCTTAATTGGAAATGCAGTAAGATTAATAGAAAACCTACGGATGAAATAGGAGACAGCAATGGGGCTGCTGCCACAATGGTATAAACACAAAAGGAGATCTGGCGTTCTGAAGCAAAAAGACTTCAAAAAGTTCTTGCATGTCTAGAAGTCCCCTTACCATGGGTGGGGTCAGACCAGGGCCCTGGGTCTGAAGATGGACCCTCTAATCCTGTGCAAAGATCAACTGATTTTAGTAAGACTATGATGATGCATCAGGTGTGCCCACATTCATCCAACTGCAAGATCAAGGTTGATAGCTACAAAAGGATTCCTGCAATGGTCTTCCCCAAGACAACGATGTAAGCGACCAATGGAACCTGCTGAAACATTTTTCTTCTGAAAATCTTCTCTTGAGTATCAGAGGGGTAGTCGTATTGGTCCGTATCCACAAAAACAACGAGGAGTCCAGTGGCACCTTAAAGCCTAACAGATTTATTTAGGTATAAGTTTTCGTGGGTTAAAAGAAGTGGGTTTTTTTACCCATGAAAGCTTATGCCCAAATAAATCTGTTAGTCTTTAAGGTGCCATCAGACTCCTCATTTTTGTCTTTTGAGACATTTGTCTTCTACCTAACTTCACGTTGCTGTCATTAGGTATTTATTGTGCGTAGAATGAACGTGACTCACTAGCCAACATGCCATACAATATATTGGTACATAAAGAGATTTAGTTATGCGTTAGGTTTATACACCGATGAACATGCTGATGTTGAGAACAATTACAGTATACAAATTTCCCTTGCAAGAAGATGAAAATATCTCCTTAAGTCTACGAACAAAGTGTGCATGTGCAGAATTCTCACAAAAACGCAACCTATAAACAATTAGAAGAGGAAGACTGGCCTTCCAGCTTAGGGACTTGAATGGTAGAAGCAATATTGGTTTGATTGTGTTCACCTAGCTCCTGTGAGGTTTACATTACAAAAACACAAATGATCTATACTCCAAGAGTTTTTGACGGAATAGCAAAAAGTGAGGCATGTCAGTATTAAGGCACAGTGACAAAGCAATGCAGAGAAGTTTGCATTACCCAACCTTTTACTTTTCAGTGTCACTGCACCCAAGGAAGTAGTAAAGAAATGTAAAGAAAGACTGAAGGAAAAAAGTTCTGGTAGCAAGGAAAAATTAAAAATACAATTCAATTTTTATTATTAAGGTTTTTATAGTCAGAGGGACTTAAATGCCAACTATCCAGCGGGATAAATAGATATCCCGCTCCCAGCGGGATAAATAGATATCCCGCTCCCAGACACACACAATATATGAAAGATGGGACACAGTATTTAGTATTATGCAGATTTCCATTGAGGAAGAGGACTGACTGATCTCTATCTGATGTCATTGTGAAAAGTGTTCACCCACAGGTGATATGGCTTTCATCATTTTCCTGTAAGAGTTCATTTCACCCACACCAATGTTGTTGGGGCATTTGGTGCACTGGGTGAGGTACACCGTATGTCATGTTCAGCACATGTAGGACCCAGGGATCTTGACAGGTGTTGATTATAGAAGTGGAAATATGTCTGCAGGTTTTGCATCTGTTGTTCTGACAGATTCTGGTGCTCCTTTGAGTTGGTGTCCCCTGGTCTGTGGGGAGATTGCTTCTGATGAGGAGTTTGGAAAGGTTGGGGGACTGTTTGAAGTCCAGAAGGCGGAGTTTAGGAAAGATTTCTTTCAGGGTCCCCATCAAGCATGGGTGTAGTTGTTTGGCAATATGCTGTATGGATTCCAGTGTGGAGTAGTAGGTGACAAGTAAGGGCAGTGGGGGGGGGGGGGAGTGGGAGTTTTATTTCTGTACGGAAGTAGGCTCTCCTGGGCATTTGGATGATTGATGGAGTGTCCTTGTCTGGTGAAGGCAGTTTTGAGCATGTTAAGGTGTATATCCTAGACCAGTGTTTTCCAAACTTGGGACGCTGCATGTGTAGGGAAAGCCCCTGGTGGGCTGGGCCGGTTTGTTTACCTGTTGCGTCCACAGGTCCGGCCGATCGCGGTTCCCACTGGCCACGGTTCACCGCTCCAGGCCAAAGGGAGCTGCTGGAAGTGGCGCAGGCCGAGGGACGTACTGGCCGCCGCTTCCAGCAGCTCCCATTGGCCTGGAGCAGCAAACCGTGGCCAGTGGGAGCCGCGATCGGCCGAACCTGCGGACGCGGCAGGTAAACAAACCGGCCCGGCCCGCCAGGGGCTTTCCCTACACAAGCGGCGTCCCAAGTTTGGGAAACACTGTCCTAGACATTCTCCTTGGACTATATACTCTGTGGTCTCTGAATGCCTGGCTGCACAGAACAGATTTCCTTGTGTGTTCACCTACAGGGTTCACAAAGTGATCAGTCTATAGCTGACGTATCAGTCCTCATCCTCAAAGGAAATCTGCACAACCTTCATAAGACAAGCCCAGGAGCTTAAATTCATACCTTCACTAGAAATCATGGTCTTAAAGACACTGGATTTATGGGCTATTACAAGAATCTGTAACACACAAACCCCAGTTTTTGCCCTATCACTACAAGGGTGTTAACAGGCCACTAACTTGAATGGTCCCTTAGGATAGGTGTTAAGTACTTATGCTAAACTATCTGTTCAACCTTGTATTTAGCTGTGACACAGTACTTTTCCCAGACTTGAAGAAGAGTTCTGTGTAGCTTGAAAGCTTGCCTCTCTCCCCACCACAAGTTGATTCAACAGAAGATCTTATCTTATCTTGACTCTCTAATATCCTGGAACTGACAGAGCTATAACAATGCTGCATATACACACACTTCACAACAGTAGAGGAATTTGTTCCCTATTGCTGGGCTGGGTGTCTTTTTTTTTTTAAAGAAGTTGGGTAGGGTAATTATTTAATTACTGCTAGCCTGGTATCAATTATTCCCTTGACCCACTGTTGGACTCAGTCTAAAAGTTGTAAAATACAACAGTCTACTACTCCATATTGAAAGCCGGTGTCACCCAGAAGTTAGCCTAGGTGCTGTAATAGGAAAAATATTCTCGCTCTACACTCATATATTTTTTGTTGCTTTTCCAGCCAACAAAAAAGGTTAAACTGAGTTCCACTGAATTGGCACATCCTGTTTTAATTTTGTTTTAGGGGCAGGTTGTTTTTTGGTCTTGTGGTTTGCACCTAAACTTATGGTTCTTTTCTGAAAAAAATTTAAATGGGGGGAAGGTTTTGTAGCTCTCTGCCAGAAGCAGATTATTTCTTCTTCAGGAACTCATGCACCAGTGGGCTCAGACAATGTGTGAACATTGGCACTACTGTGTTCCAGTTACCTCAAATTTCTTTCACAATACTGGCTCCATTGTCTGGAATAATAAAAGCAGAGAAAGACCTCGGGTGATAAGCTATATATTGATTTGATGTTAGTTTTGATAGTGGGCTGGCTGGGTATCATCTTTGTGAAACAGAGACGTAAAGCTCTTTTCATTTCTGAAAGTCAGTGGAAGAGACTCTGACAGCGGTTTCTGGGAATGAAAGTGTACTATATGACAGCGTTTACTCAGACACCACTATTGCTAAGATTAGGGCATAGTTACTGCAAAATTTCACACCATATCTAATACACAGAACTAATTGTATCAGACACAATGTTAATTACATAGTAGAAGTCTGTCTCCTCTTAATTGTGCAGTTAAGTGTGTTTACATTCACCTCATAAGTCTTGTTTCTATTATGTTAATGATAGTTTTGTAAGAAGACTACATTGTGCAAGTTCCATTTCATATATGCGATTGCAATACTGTTGTTGAAAATACTATGGGCCTACATCACATACAAATACTGTAGAACAGGGGTCAGCAACCTTTGGCACACAGCCCATCAGAGTAATACACTGGCGGGCTGCAAGACATTTTGTTTACGTTGAACATCCACAGGCACGGCCCCCCATAGCTCCCAGTGGCTGTGGTTCGCCGTTCCCGGCCAATGGGAGCTGTGGGAACCGGCAGCCAGCCCATCCCTGGGGCCCGCAGTTTCCTGCAGCTCCCATTGGCCGGGAACGGCAAACTACGGCCGCTGGGAGCTGCGGGGGGCCATGCCTGTGGACGGTCAACGTAAACGAGCTGTCTCATGGCCTGCCAGTGGATTACTCTGATGGGCCACATGCTGAAGGTTGCCAACCCCTGCTGTAGAACATCTGGTATCCATAAGAGAAATGATGTTTGATACTGGATTGCCATGGCACAGCTTTGTTATCCATTGTAACCACTCTCATAAATAAAATTAAACATTATTTGCCCCGTAGGGTTGTTCAATTCACTCAAGCAGAATCCTGTGACTTAGACAAATCCTAAGAAGCAGGATGAGTCTATGTTCAAAGTTGCACTGGTTTAACTAAACGTAATTTCTGAACCAATTAGTTCAACTGATGCACCCCCCCACCCCCCCGGCCAGGTATCAGTGTGCAGCTATCACGAAGAAGGCATTGGCCTACTTACATCTCAACCTTGCAAATTTTGGCACACGTTCCTTTAGCTAATCCCCCTTCTGTGCTTGATTGCTAAACAATAGCCACCTGACTCCCTGGTTATTCACCTTGGTGAAAATGATCTTGGGCCTCATACCAGAGTAAATTTGAAATTTAGGACTCAGACAAGTGGAATTGATTAGGTGGTCTTAGCCAAACACAAGGTTTGTTTGGCCGGAGATGCTTGAGAGTTGAGTTTGGAAGGGAGCCAGCCCACATTGACAGGGCCTGGAAGAATGTGAACTGTGAAGGTGCCAGGATAATTTTGGAAGCAGATGGCTCAATGATCACACAAAGGGACTGTCAATAGATGCCTCAGATTGGAAGAGACCCCAGGGTTTTTTCACCTTCCTCTGCAGCATGGGGCATGGGTCACTTGCAGGTTTAAACTAGCATAAATGTTGGATTCTCTGTAACTTGAAGTCTTTAAATCCTGATTGGAGGACTTCAGTAACTCAACCAGAGGTTAGGGGTCTATTACAAGAGTGGGTGGGTGAGGTTCTGTGGCCTGTGATGTGCAGGAGGTGAGACTAGATGAACATGATGGTCCCTTCTGACTTTAAAGTCTATGAATACATTGGTTGTGAGCTTCTGAGGGATGATGGAGTCCATCTATTGGATATTCAGGGGCTAAGATTTTGTTCCATGATCTTGAAGACTGGTCTGGTAGGAAAGAGATACCTGGCAGTGCTAGGGTTACCATATTTGGAGCCTCCTAAAGGAGGACACTCCACGGGGCCCCGCCCCCGGCCCCGCCCCCAGCCCCACCCACGCCCCAACCCCGCCCCTTCCCCAAAGTCCCCGCCCCAACTCCGCCCCCTCCCCTGCTTCCCACGAACATTTGATTCGCGGGAAGCAGGAAGCAGGTAAGCTGGGGGGGTGGGGGGAGGAGGCGGCCCCGGCCCCCGGCCCAGCGCACCCCCGGCCCGGCGCACCCCCCGGCCGCCCGGCGCGCTGCCAGCGGGCCGGACCCCCAGCACCCCGAGCCCGGCCCCCGGCTGCCCAGCACCAGCGGCGCTGGATTTTGCCGGACATGTCCGGCTTTTTGGGATTTCCCCCCGGACGGGGATTTGAGTCCCAAAAAGCCGGACATGTCCGGGAAAATCCGGACGTATGGTAACCCTAGGCAGTGCCTAAGTGTGTGGGTGGGGGCCAGTGTCATGTGTGGATAAACGCTAGAAGAGTCAGCTCCTCTGGACACACAAAGTCACAATAGTTCCAATAAAAAAAAGCCAGATCTCAACTTCCTAAATCCAAATGGGACACAACATCATCTCACCTATTCTATTCCCCAGTTTCTTACAAGCTGCTTCTGTTCTCTGTAGAGTTTCTCAGTCTCCGTAAGTCTGTGTCTAGAATTTTCTAGTTCCAGAATATCCCTCAGAACGAAATACTGGATCTTTTATAACCTCTGAATACAAGAGGATCTCAAATCCAAAACATTACTGCACCCACACTTGTTCTATATAAGAACTGTATATGCAATATTGAATTTTTACCAATTGTTCCATTTCCATTAACGGAAAGCAAAACTGAGCTATTGAGCCAGTTAATGTCACTGAGAGCCGCACATTAGAGGTTTTAAAAATATTCCTAACAAGATGCAGAATTATTCAAAGAAACGCCTCTTTGCAAATCATTGTGAACTTAATGGAAGCATTTTTGTGAAAAAAATTGCACTGAATGATGCAATATTTTTAGCAAAGCCAAGCCCATATTTAAATGAAAATAGATGCATTTCCAAGCAAGACTGAATTCATTCCAGAACAAAGGTGAGTATTAAAACAGAAAGAGAGGTAACCGCTACTCGTGTTTTTTGCTGAAAAAGAGCCAATTCATTAATATCCTACATTAATCAAAATATAGAGATAAGAATGTGAAAGCCATTTTTTTCCTATTAAATCATTCAAAAAAGATAATTTTTAATCTCTGCACAAGTGTAATACATAATTAGGCCCCAATCTTGCAGTTGATAGCACACAGGTGGACTGCTGAGGCTGTGCAGTGCCCCGTTGACATTATGTCAACTTCCAGAACCTTTGCATTAATTCTGTTATCAGACAGGTGACTTGCCTGCAAGTTGGAAGGAGAAGACAGTTCTATTCTACGTATACCATAATTTATCTGTTCTGAAAACCTGGAGAGTAGAAGGCATCATTTACTTTTCTACTTTCTCCACTTTACCCACCCTATACATCTGGCCATATTCTCCCATCTATTTTTAACACAGGACTCCATGAAATTAACATGAAGTCCCATACCAAAATTGATGGTGTGATATGACTCCTCCCACTCCATAGGATAATGCACCACTTCCGATATAAATCAGAGCCTGAACTAGCGTTAACTCACGTCTCTCAAGGTTTGTTATCTCATTGGCAGCCCTACATCTGGGACCCTCAAACAACTATATTCCAAACACTGAGATTCTGCTTTCAATAATAATAAAAATCCTATTTTTTCAGTGCCATGTTATGTACCGGTAGTTATTCTACTGCTTCATGCTGAGTAATACAACCTGCTTTGGTAATAAAACAGAGCCCAGATGTCTTGCGGCTCTCTTTGAAAACTGTAAGCTTGACTTTCCAAAAAATAAACTTCAACAATATTTAAGTTGTTTAAAATCACCATTGTAACAGAGAGAGAGAGAGTATGTAAAAAAACAAAATTAGTATCTTTATGTATGAAGAATAGCAAAGCACATGATCCCAAATACCCTGGATTAGCTCTGGTTTAAAAAAAAAAGTTATTTATTTATTTATTTTAAAAAACACAACCAAGGAAATGTTGGGTTTTGAATAAGATGACAATTTTTATGGAAGATTTTTTTTTTAAGGAAAAGTCTGAAAACTGAAATTTCAGTTTAAAACAGGTTTTTCGTTTACAATTATTTTGTTTTTTGACAAAAAAGTTGAAATTTTCCAAGGAACAGTCCCTGTTTTCCAACCAGCTCTACACCCTGGACTATGTCTCATCTCAGGAAGCAGCAGCAGTTGTTCTGTAGTTTGAAAAGTTTGCCTACAAGATTATGTTTTGTTTGATTGGTACACGTACCTTTCTATGAACATTTCATATGAATATTAGAGCTCGGTGGGAAATATTTTACCTATCCTGCAAAAGGTTTTGATATTTCAAAAAGAGTTATTGTTCTACACTGGGAAGAACCCAAGACCCTTCAAAGTTTTTCACAAAGAGATGCCCAAACTGGAATAGCCAATAGAGTGGTGGTAGAAGCACTCACCTGGGATGTGAGAGACCCTGTCTGAATCAGACAGAGCAGGGACTGGAACCTGGTTCTTTAATATCTCCTGTATCCCAAAAGAATACCCTAACTGCCATGCTACTAACTATTCTGGGATGGGTCTCTCATTTTGAGCAGAAATTCCATCCCTGGATCTGAAAAACATTCCTGAATGTTTTGTCAGAACTACTCCTTTCACAGGAGAAGTTTGGAGTTAGACAAATCAGATTTTTTCTTGGAAAAATTCCTGACCAGCTGTAGTTATGCCTAATCCTGAAGTCTTTATATGACAAAACTCTCATTAACTGCATTGGCTTGACTCGTGTTATTATTAATGAAGAATATCAATGTAATAAACACTACATACAAACAGATATAATAGGTCATGTTTCAACCGGTATAAATCATTTACCTCAGTAGACCTATGCTGATTGATATTAACTCAATTCTAGGCCCAATACAGTAATTAGCTATGAACGTATTTGCATTGGTTGCTCATTACTACCAGTCATATCTTAAACAAAACAAGAGTATGTAGCTAACAACGTTTAAGATAATTTATCTGACAATTTTTCCAAGTTGACAAGACACAGCTACTTTAAAACAAAAGAATGATGAACAGGAGGGTTACCCTGATTTCTAGTTAATTAATACTACAATACCATAGAGTTCTGAATATAATTTAACTGTCAAAAATAAGTTTACCTTTGTGATGATTTAAGACATATTTAGAGAAAAACTAACATGGTAAAATATTAAACAGATATTTAAAATGTTTTAAATGTGCCAAATTCATCCCTTTTGTACTTGAATGGTGTTACACCAGATACACATTTTACCATCTTAATTATTAGTGTATATTGAAGAATGGTAATATGTTTTGAGAAACTGGCTTCACTTTGTTTCAATGAAAAAAAATTGCATGAGTGTGCGAGGGGGAAAAAATAAAATAAAAAAAAATAAAAAAAAGGACATGGCCCTTCTCCTGCCCACCCCTTCTGGGATTCATAGATTCACTGTGAGGTTCATTTAACTCCAGAGGAAGTAGGGATGGAACAGTCCCTGCACTCCCCCATCCCCTGAAGTGCAGGGTTAGAAACTCAGACTAGCCCTTTTATGGGACAAGGTCCTGCCTTATGGATGGGCAACATGGGTAACTGCCCAGGGTGCCATGACTGGGGGAGACCATGGTCAAGAGGCTGCAGAAGGGCCATGCCCACCAAGGAGGCAAGGGGAGGCACTAAAGGGGGCTGCAGGGCGGAAGCCAGGTGCTCAGACACATCCCCTCTCTGTCCCCTGGTAGCATGACACCTGCAGCATTACTGCCACTTCTCCATCTGCTGCTGCTCTGCCTGCTGAGGGATTTCCCGCTGCTCATGGAGCAGTACTTCAAGGGCCTCAAGAAAATTTGCCCAGGGCGCCATTTTCCCTAAGGCTGGCCCTGTATGGGACACGGTCAGTTGTTGAAAGAAAGTCTCTTTAAGCTGTCCAACCCACTCTACCCCTTTTAAGTGCCAGGCAGAATCTAAACCTGAACATTTAATGTTGAGATATTTTAAACTCCAAGGCTTGTGTAAATGTTTAATTTTCCAATACATGACATTAAAGGATACAGTCCTGTCCGACACCTTATCTGTTCAGTGTCTTGTTTTTTCCAGATCAACAGTGCTTCCCCACCTTTTAATTTCCAACAAAGTCAAAATCCTGCAAGTCCACTGCTTCTTTAAAACAGCCAAGCAGTGGATAAAAACACTACTAGCACTTTCTACATACAATATCTTCTCTGTTTCCATTTGCTTAAGTATATTTCATCCTTGGTGCCCCTAAACACATACCAAACTTGCATTGCTATTCTCACCACTGGCTCAGTGGCAGAAAGTTATTGAAATATACTTGATCCCCAAGCCCCCATTCAGATTCTGAGAGAACTGCTCAGAGGGGTAATTCTTACAGTGGTCTGACATATTGTGAGGCATGCGTGTGAGGGGATAGTAATTAAACATGCAGTTGGATTACTGATACTCTGCTACTTTCAAAGATGATAGTGTGTGTGTGAATCACTTAGCTTATTAAACTATGGTTCCAACAGCAGAAAATATCATCAGGATGGAGCCAAAAATTATCATCTCTGTTTCCTTGGAACATGCAATAATGACATAATTTGGGCTGCACTAAGACAAGACTCATCAATTTAAATTCCAAACCAGGTTAACAAGGCCAGGATTACTTCATGTTATTTTGCTTAACACGTATTGAAGTTTACTTCCACATTAGAGAAGTAAATGGAAAGAGCCTATATTATTTTATATAAACTCCATTACAGCTAGATTCTGCCCCCTTCCCCCACCAACTCTTTATTCATGTTGGACTAAATTACTGCTCATTGGTAGCACTACTGAAATCTGTGTGATTAAAGTAATATGCCAGGTAAAGGTGCCAGACTGAGCTCTTAGCACTCTGTATGGTGAAAGATACGTATATCTTAGCTGTAACATTTAACAACAACAAAGGCCTTTTATCTACTGTGATCTCCATTAGCAGGTCAGCTTGTAAGATCTTACTTTGGGGTAGGCCTGCCTTTCTGTTAGGTTTTTGTACAGCTCCTACCACAATGGCACTGATCCCAGACTGTGGGTGATAGGCACTACCACCACATCAATAATAAAAATACTAATTACCAACAGTTCTTTCTTGTTCTCCTGAGTATGTTCGCTCTAATGCAGATTGTCTGTTTGTCATGTTTACGCCCCTATAGCTGAGTGGAGGGAGGTAGCTCCAGTCCCACCCAGGGCTATCTGAGGTAACCACCACCACGCTCTTATAAAGCACTTTTCAGCCACATGAAGAGCTTTAGCAAGGAACTCAGTAACATTATCTCCATTTTGCAGATGGGGAAACTAAAGCACGGAGGTGAAGCAATTTGTCCAAGGTTACCCAGCAAGGTTACCTTTAGATCTGCTATTGTGTGCATCCTGCAACAAAAAAACCTTCAGGACCAGACTCCAAAGAGAAACTGCTGAGCTTCAGTTCATTTGCAAATTTGACACCATCAGATCAGGATTAAACAAAGACTGTGAATGGCTAGCCAACTACAAAAGCAGTTTCTCCTCCCTTGGTGTTCACACCTCAACTGCTAGAAGAGGGCCTCATCCTCCCTGACTGAACTAACCTCGTTATCGCTAGACTGATTCTTGCCTGTATATTTATACCTGCCTCTGGAAATTTCCACCACATGCGTCTGATGAAGTAGGTATTCACCCATGAAAGCTTAAGCTCCAATACGTCTGTTAGTCTATAAGGTGCCACAGGACTCTTTTTTGCTTTTTACCGATCCAGACTAACACGGCTACCCCTCTGATACTTGAAAATTTTAAGCGCTTTATGTACTTAGCAAATATACATCACATTGCAAGATGCCAATGACACTTCATCACACCTGTAGCAGAACCATGCTGATAACCCAGAGATTTGGGGACATGACATGGATTCAGATTTCTCTGCATCTGCCAACTCAGAGCTACTGGGATTCAGAGATGTAGTCACACTCCAGCTTGCTAGACCAAAAAAGATTAATCACACCATCTCTGTGATAGTAGCCAGCAGAACAGGAGCCCCTTTTGCAAGTCACAGATTATTATTACCATCAGCTACGAAGAGAAGCAGCTTGGATTTAGCAAAAATTCAGGGACTTTTCCAGAAAAAAATATTGTAAACTTCAAAGGACCAACACTAGGGACACTTTTGGCACCTATCCGAACACACACAGCAGTCATCTAAACACCTCTCCCCAGAGTGAGGCAGATTAGGGGAAGTATGAGGATGACACAGTGGAGAGCACATAACAAGAGCTGATTATAAAAGCCCAGGGAGATTTTCCACAAATATCTCCCCAAGCTAGAGTGGGAGTGCAAAGGACCAATCCTCTTCTTCCTCACAGTAATACACTCAGCTACTGGGTGAGTGACCTACTCCTCTTCGAGTTGCACCTAAAATCCCTCACTGAGGGACAGGTGAGGTCTAGTGGCCAATTAATGGGATTGAAAGACAGGACTCCTGAAACATAGTCCTGGCTCTGATGCGGACTTGCTCATGGACACAGAGTGAGTCAATTTAATTCCCTTATCTCAACTTCCCTGTTGTAAAATGAGAATACTATGTTTAAAAACAGTCATAACATTACTTAGACCCTAATTCAAAGTATTTAAGCACATGCTTAACTTTAATGCTTTATTAAAATGACTTTAGGTGTCCATTGATTTCAATGGGCTTCAGATCAAACCCTTAGATCAAAGAAATTTAAAGTTAAGACTTCTACTTTGTAGACAGATTGGATTGACAAATATGGAAGTGAACATAGTACTTTAGAAATGAAGAGTCTGGGAATTACAGGTCAACATCTGCAATTTTGAAATTCATTACCTTAATTTACAGTTAGTATCCACTGCTTTTAAAAAAAAAAAAAAGCATTAAAGATGTGACATCACATTACATTTCCAGATACTTCCGTTCAGAATATCTTATTTGGCTGGTATAGCCCATCACCAGCTTTGACAAGAAATTAATGCTTTTTTTTTTTTTTAAAGCACTGCTGTTGCTCAAAATGGCAACTCCCCTCCTTTAAATTGATTTATGAACCAACTACTGACAGAAAGTCAGTTGTCCCACTCCACTGAACAGACAGAATGATTCACAGGGCTATCATCATTCCAAATTAACACTGAACTAGCAGTGTTTTCAGATCTTGGAGCACATATTTTGTTCTAATCCATGTGGTTTGTGCTGTGAAGTAAATGAATGAAAATGTGAGTCTATTTGTTGAAAGACAGCTTAGAGACAGAGGATTTTCCAAGTTCTGAAAAAAAAAAAAAAGAACTTTTGCAAATCAAAGCCTCTCTCCCCCTCTTCCAGAGACTATATATTAAAAAGAGAAAAATCAACTTTTAAACCTAATGATAAAGGACACAGTAATTGGTAACGTAGATGCTGGACTTCATTGCCTCACAGCCTAATAAGTTTCACAACTAACTGCAAATTGAGTCCAAAAAGCAATATGAGCTCTGACTGTTTCAGTTCAAATGGCCATTTTCCAAGAACAACACACAGCAGCTTAAAAAACAACAAAATATAGGGATGCAAAACATGTCTCTTATCAACATTCAGAGAATTGTCTGTCTTGATGACAGTTTCTTCTGAGTTTTATTCAGAAAATAATATACTGAATCACATATGCTTTCTATACTATTATAATAGGACCAGCTTTTCTGACCTAATTTACACTGTGTGTGAAACTGAAATAAAGCCACGGCTTTCAGTAGAATTACTGTGGATTTACACTGGTGTTGCAGAGCAGAGTTTGCCCCAGTGTGTATTGTATTACCATTTAACAGTCTGGGATGTTGAAGCTTTCATGTGTGTAAGTTATATACTCTTTTCTAAATGGCTGTAAATTAGAATAAAATGATTTTTATCCCCAAACCATTAGGAAAAAGTGAATATTTTTGTGTTTCCTTCCCCAGAGATTTTCTACTTCTAAAATAGATAATGACGTTTACTTTTATTTAGCACATGCTAATTCTTGAATGAGTTTTAAAAGGAGCTTCCCACACTGATTATATGTTTCTCTGAAACTGATCAGTTTTATATCCTTAATGCATCAGAACATTTGTACCCGTGTGGTTTGTACATCAAATGGCTAAAAGGAACTCGTAACTTTGCTTGAAAGCAGGAAACCAAAGCATTTGTTAGGACTCTGCAGTGGAAATAAAGGGATAACAGAAGACTGTGTGGAGAGGTCAGGACCTCAATGAACACCTACTTCTTTTATAACAACAATTCCAGTGGACAACAAAGAGGGATCAATTTTGAAATGTGACAACCCCATGAACTGCGCACAGTTAAGTTTTATGATGTTAAGTCTCAGACAAGCATAAATCCCCATCTTCTTCCCATTAGCTAAGGAAGCCTGGAGTCTGAGTCCCAAGCTGACATCTCAATCCACACTAAATCTTCATAAATCATGAGCTGTTATCAGAGCTGGCAGGAACCCAATATTGAACCAAGAGCTGCTTTCAGATTAGCATCTCTACTTGGAAAGATTAACATTTATTTTATGCTTCGAAATCCTGTTTAGGCTGCAAGAGGCAGAGAAGCTGAGAGTTCCCCACCTATTCTGCCATCCGCTAGATCAGCTCTAATAGGATTTTACCACCTGTGCAATGGAGGAAAGACATGTGCGTGTGTGTGTGGGGGGGTGAATCGGGGGATTCATTAAACTGCAATAGTGACACACAGAGTTATCTCTACTTTCCAGCCTGGTGCTCTGTATCAACAATCTCCTCAACAGAAGAATTTTGGTCATCAGAGTGATGAACCTTATATATGCAAACAACAAGAAGGCAGTGGAGCTCTGATTACTTTTGTTCTTTTCTAAATGCCATGGGGGAGGGGAGGAGAAGCAATGTTGCCAATTTCAAGACAATTTTAAAAAGCTGGGCACAAGATAGGCAAAAAGGCTACGCACCTAGAACAACATAACTTTGGTATCATTCACTAGGTAGACCAGGGGGTCAGCAACCTTTTAGAAGTGGTGTGACGAGTCTTCATTTATTCACTCTGATTTCAGATTTCACGTGCCAATAATACATTTTAACATTTTTAGAAGGTCTCTTTCTATAAGTCTATAATATACACCTCTACCCTGATAGAACGCGATCCGATATAATGCGGTAAAGCAGCAGGGAGCCCCGGGCCCTTTAAAGCACCACCTGAGCCCCGCTGCTGCTTTACCACGTTATATCCAAATTCGTGTGGAGCCCCGGGCCCTTTAAATCCCCACCCAAGCCCCGCTGCCAGAGCTCCGGCGGTGATTTAAAGGGCCCGGGGCTCCCCGCAGCAGCTAGAGCACCGGGCCCTTTAAATCACCGCCGGGGAAGCTGGTCCAGTCCGACAAGAGGCGGTACGCTGTACTGGACCGAACCCGATATAACGCGGTTTCACCTATAAGGCGGTGAGATTTTTTGGCTCCCGAGGACCGCGTTATATCGGGGTAGAGGTGTATAACTAAACTATTGTATGTAAAGTAAATAAGGTTTTTAAAATGTTTAAGAAGCTTCATTTAAAATTAAATTAAAATGCAGAGCCCCCCAGACCGGTGGCCAGGACCCGGGCAGTGTGAGTGCCACTGAAAATCAGCGCGCGTGCCGCCTTTGGCGCACGTGCCGTAGGTTGCCTACCCCCAAGTTAGACCAATTTGTTTCCCTTTCCTTATAAACAGACCCTTTCTGATTTGACCACTGTTTATTCAATGCAGTCCCAATTTTCATACACAGGTGTCTAAATTTAGGTTCCCGTTACAGAAGCTTGAGTTTTAGAGCTGTTAAGCACCCACAAATCCCACTTAAGTCCATGAGAATGGCAAGACCTGAGCACCTTAAAAAAAAAAAAAAGTTAGGCACTTCAATTACTAACTTTGGTCTGGGATAAGCTTCCACTCACCACTACAGCATCCCCCTAGCATCAGGGCAGCATTGCAGAGGTCTTCATCTCCAGCACCCCCTTTAACCCTGCGATGGCCTGTTTCTTGCTACATTTCCATGGCCCAACTCTCCAGCTAGGTCATCTTTAAAGAACAGTCCTCTTTTAGGGAAAAGCAAGTCTAGATGAAATTCCAAACAAACATCCAAACACACAGTTCTTCTGCCCTTCTTGGGCAACACTGAAGTTTGCAGCTCTTTGCCCCTACTCCTGGGCTCAGCAGAGTTTTTCTGTGCTTCTAAAGCCAAGTGCTACCTGGCAGGATTTTAACCCTTAAAGCCCTTCTTCCCAGCAATTTCCCCCCCACTACCTACCCTCCCTAACAACTACAGCAGCTTCTTTCACAAACCTCCCTGCTCCAGGAGCCTAACCTGATTCCAGTAGGTCCTCTCTAACTTGCCTTTACTAGGCTGTTACTAAACTAAAGACACTCCTTTGTCTTAGGTCCCTTTCCCAGACTGAATTCTCCTCTGTGGACGTGACCCTTTCACAGCTGGCTCACTAATGGTAATTAAACCACCGGATCAGGAGAGTTGCTACCTCACAGGAAAGGCTGAACCTGAGTCCCCTCACAAGGGCTAGCCAGCCTATGACATCTGATTTAAGTTTCAAAAGTGCCTAAGGGAATCAGGCACCCAAATTCTCATTCATTAGCCTACTTGAAAAATCCCAGCCTTTGTCCACAGAGAGCTATTAGGTGACACCACTAATATCAGTGTAAAAGGATCTGTCATTACTTCCATCAGAAATCCTCTTTGGCAGGCTCTATAGCTTACATTAAAAACTCCCTTCAGGTTGGAAATGTGATCTAGTAAATAAAGCAGAGCATAGGCACTTTGACTCCTGCATGCTTTCCCTAGCTTTGTCACTGACTGGTGTAACCTTAGGCCGGTCTCAGTCCTGCTTACTTGAGTTTACTTCTCTTAAATGAAAAGAGCACCTCTCAGGAGGGCTGTGAGTCAATAATTAAGGCCTGTAAAGTGCTTTGAGATCCTTAGATAGAAGCTGCTTTAGTGGAACAATGTATGTATTATTGCAATATATGTTGCCAGTTTTTGAGCCCATTTCATCCCCTCCCCCAGTCCTGAGATGAATAAGTTCAGAAGTTTGCTAAGATTATACAGTCATATAAAACAATATTTGTCCCTGTGCTGAAGTAAACGGTATATCACTGTTTTATTTGTTTTTTTTAAATCTTGTTTTCCTCTCTACCCCTTCCTCCCAGCTGTCTCTCTAAGGTGGAAGATCCTCAGCTGTGGTCAATCAATGTCGTTCTAGTCAAGTGAATGCAGCTATGCTGATTTACACCAACTGAGAATCCAGCCCTCTAATTCTACAGCAGTTAAGGTATTCTTCTGACAGAAATTTAGTGTGTACTGTGAATAGTCAGCACAAGAGTCACATTTTTATGACAGATTTTAAGGTAAATTAGTGTGGACGCTCCCTCCCCCACCCTGTGAAAGGATGAAAATAGTATTGAGGCTAGTTTGCCTCTAGCACCTACTAATATTGGCAGGAGAAGGAAAAAGACCAAAACAGTTGTGCCTGGAAGCACACCAGAACAACAGTGGGAGTATTTGCTGCTTTATTTGCTGTTGCCCCAGCCCAGTAAAGCACTTGAGCACGTGGTTAACTTTAAGCATGTGATCAATTCCACGATACAAGAGGATCTCCTGTGCTCTTAAAGCAAAGCACATGCCTAAATTTAAGCATTGCAATGCTACACTTTTTACAGGATAGCATCCTTGTATGTGAGTTTCTCATAGCCTTGAAAGTTTGGAGGATTCTTTCAGGTTGTTGGGGGAGTTGGAGGGAGGGGCAGGAGAAATGATGGAACATCTCATAAGGTTTGGTTTGTTTAGACACTGAAATGTTCAGATGCTACTCTCAACCACCAAAACAAAACCAAACAAAAACAACCACCCTGAAATCTGCCAAATTAGGATGGAAGATGCACAAGAATAAACTTTGAGAAATTTCTGGTGCTCTTTGGTTTTAGAAGAATTGGAAATACCAATGAAACAAACCATAAATGCAGATGTGCAAAATTAAAATAATTAGGTGTGGGATTTTTTCTGATTCTCAACTCCTGCACCCCTAACACCTCCCCACACACACCAAAAAAACCCCCACTTTCTTGTGATTGGTGCTGACAGTACGGGGTTTCCTAGCTACTTTATTGTTATTGTCACAGTTTCAGGATTCACTGAACTTTTGACTCTCCTCCTGATTCTCCTGGAGGCCACCCATTTAAAGGTTTCAGGCTCTCAGTCATCACCTCTTTTAAGAGGAGACGTGCATACCTCTTCCTCCATAAGAGGGGTTTAGGCTTGCAGTCCTTCTGCACTTCACTTTGATTTCCCAAGCAGGTCTGACCAGAGCCCAGCAGATGCAATTAATCTTTCTTCAAGGGCTACAACAGTATATACCAGTAAACAGCCTTCACAAATCAATTAGAAGTTGAAGCAATACCCACTAGTCCTTGCTGACTCTTAGTCTAAAATAAGATATCATTTAATTATCTTTCTTTGGGAGCTGTCCATTGGTGTAGTGTCATCAGTGAGCTCTATGTCAGAAAGTGTGTCAGTGAGTAACTGGCATCACCTGACCCTACCTAACAGCTTTACAACAGACACATCAACCAAGATCATAATTTTATCAAAGGATGCTCTTCTGTTGCCTAGAGCATCTCCTTCTATTTAATCACTTGTAAAACTCCATGGCTTCTGCTATGACTGACTATAAATTGATTCTGTCCTTTGGTAGTTGGAAAACACTCATTTTATTTAGCCTTTTTCTGTTAGAAACAGTTAGCTATGGCTTCAGACAGAAGAAGTTTAAGATGCAGTTGGAAAACAAATGAATTTGTGGCCCATGCAGAATGAGTACTATGAGCATACAGGAAAAATCTTGTTTTCACTGCAAGTCAGCTGAAAAGAAATAAACATCCAGTGTGTCTTGGATGAGAACTGAGAAACAATCAACAGGGTAGGCAAAAACAGCCAGTATTGTCAAATATGTGTTGGTCTGTAAATTGGATTATACTCACTCAGGAACTGAGCTGTGTGTGTCACATGCATTTCATTTTAGAATAAACTGTTGGAAATAGTTTTCAGTCATTGAAGTCAGAATAAAAAACGTGTGTGTTTTATACAAAATTAGGATTTCTCTATTATGGATTGGAAAATCCTATTCTGAATAAACTTAATTCATTTGATTAAGCTAATTTGTAACAAGGCACTCATTCTAGAATAAGAGTGTCCACACATGGAATTAATGAGGAATAGTTATTCTACTGTAAATAAACACCATACCATAATCCTAATTTACCATAACCATAATCCCTCTGTAGGCAAGCCCTTAGTGAGGGGTGAACCACAAAAGGTTTGATTCAAAGTTCATAAACTGCATCTTTCCCCCTGCCCTTATTGTCTAAATCAATAGGATTTATCTTTTGTTACTGCTTTCTTGGACCGTTCACTGGAAAAATCCAAATATTCTAATTAGGGCTGTCGATTAATCGCAGTTGACTCACACGATTAACTGAAAAAATTAATTGTGATTAATCACACTGTTAAACAATAGAATACCAATTGAAATTTATTACATATTTTTGGATGTTTTTCTACATTTTCAAATACATTGATTTCTATTACAACACAGAATACAAAGTGTACAGTGCTCACTTTATATTATTTTTATTACAAATATTTGCCCTGTAAAAAATGATAAACAAAAGAAATAGTGTTTTTCAATTCACCTCATACAAGAACTGTAGTACAATCTCTTTATCGTGAAAGTGTAGAATTTTTTTGTTACATAACTGCACTCAAAACCAAAACAATGTAAAACTTTAGAGACTACAAGTCCACTCGGTCCTACTTCTTGTTCAGCCAATCACTAAGACAAACAAGTTTTTTTATGTTTACGGGAGATACTGCTGCCTGCTTCTTATTTATAATGTCACCAGAAAGTGAGAATAGGCGTTCGCATGGCACTTTTGTAGCTGGCTTGCAAGGTATTTACGTGCCAGATATGCTAAACATTCGTATGCCCCTTCATGTTTCGGCCACCATTCCAGAGGACATGCTTCCATGCAGATGATGCTCGTTAAAAAAAATAATGTATTAATTAAATTTGTGACTGAACTCCTTGGGGGAGAATTGTATGTCCCCTGCTCTGTTTTACCCGCATTCTGCCATATATTTCATGTTATAGCACACTCAGATGATGACCCAGCACATGTCTGTTTTAAGAACACTTTCACTTCAGATTTGACAAAACACAAAGAAGGTACCAATGTGAGATTTCTAAAAATAGCTATAGCACTCGACCCGAGGTTTAAGAATCTGAAATGCCGTCCAAAATCTGAGAGGGACGAAGTGTGGGGCATGCTTTCAGAAGTCTTAAAAGAGCAACACTCTGATGCGGAAACTACAGAACCCGAATGACCAAAAAAGAAAATCAACCTTCTGCTGGTGGCATCTGACTCAGATGATGAAAATGAACATGCATCTGTCTGCGATTGGCTGACATAGGATAGCGTGGACTTGTAGACTGTAAAGCAGGGATGGGCAAACTACGGCCCACGGGCCACATCCAGCCCGTGGGACCGTCCTGTCCGGCCCTTGACCCTGGAGGCTCACCCCTGGGCCCTCCCCTGCTGTCTCCCCTCCCCCGCAGCCTTAGCTCGCTCACCCCGCCGCCGGCACAGTGCTCTGGGCAGCGGGCCCGTGAGCTCCTGGGGCAGTGCAGCTGCAGAGCCTGGCCTGACCCGGTGCTCTGAGCTGTGTGGTGGCGGCGGTGGCGGCGTGGCCCGGCTCCAGCCGGGCGGCGCAGCTGTAGAGCTGCCAGCCACCAGTGCTCCAGGCAGCGCGGTAAGGGGGCATGGAGCAGGGGGAGTTGGATAGAGGGCAGGGGAGTTCGGGGTGGTGGTCAGGGGTCGGGAGAGGATAGAGGGTTGAATGGGGGCAGGTGTCCCGGGGGGGTAGTCAGGAAGGAGGGGTGGTTGGATGGGGTGGCAGGGGGCAGTCAGGGGACAGGGACAAGAGGTGGTTGGATGGGGCAGGGTTCCCGGGGGGCCATCAGGAATGAGAGGAGGGGGTTGGATGGGGCGGCAGGGGTCCAGAGACGGTTAGGGGATAGGGAGCGGGGGCGTGTGGATGGGGCAGGGGTCCTGGGGGGGGGGGGCAGGGGACAGGGGGAGGGGTCCAGGGGGGGGAGATAGGGGGGGGGGGGCCGGGCCCACGCCCCCCTCCCCTAACCAGCCCTCCATACAATTTCCAAAACATGATGCAGCCCTCAGGCCAAAAAGTTTGCCCGCCCCTCCTCTAAAGTTTTACAATGTTTTATTTTTGAATGAAGCTATTTTTTGTAAATAATTCTACATTTGTAAGTTCAACTCTCATGATAAAGAGATTGTACTATGGTAGTTCTATTAGGTGAATTGAAAAATACTATTTCTTTTGTTTTTTACAGTGCAAATATTTGAAATAAAAATAATATAGAGTGAGCACTGTACACTTTGTATCCTGTGTTGTAATTGAAATCAATATATTTGAAAATGTAGAAAACATCCAAAAATATTTAAATAAATCGTATTCTATTATTGTTTAATCGCTTGACAGCCCTAATTATGATTTTTCTGCATGGATCAGCAAGGCATTACATATATGCTTTAAAGCAGATCTGGCCCCTAGCTGAAAAATTCCAATCCAATTTTGAATTTCAACTCTTCCCTCCCCCTCCAAATTTGGGAGTGTTTGGATCTGGGGTTCTCATTCAGTCCATTACAAAGAAAGTGACCGTTTAATAAAATCAAGTCTGAATCCAGTTTTACATTTTGAAATGTCACTAAGTTTGGGAATCTTCATTGCCGGAGCCAGTGGCACATTTCTACTTTAGGTTTGGCTCAGTCTTTAGTACGGGACAAAGCTGACAAAGTAAAAGAGAGATTATAATTACATACATTAAGACCTCCAATCCAACTGTGACTGAGGAATGTGTGATGCAGGGGAGGCAGCTGAATGTCACCAGTCTCCCATGCAGCATAAGAGCCATCCTGCTTTGAGAGTTCATGTACCAAACATAACAGAAAGCTCAAATTGCTGCCTCTTTGCGCAGGATCAACATGTACACCACCTCTGCTGGTGGCCAGCATGAACGTTGATGGCAGCATATATGCTGGCTTGCCCAGACCTACCCACATCTCTTTTCCTACAAATCATATCTAAGTACCCTTGCTATGAAGCACACCTTTGTATACCATAGTAGGATATATTCCACCCTTCCTTGATCCTTATGCATAGGCAAAAGCCATATGTATCTACTACAGTGAATTGATCTATGCCCTATAGGCTGATCCAAAATCCATTAAAGTTAATAGAAAGCCTCACATTGACTCCAGTGGGCCAATTGAATCAGGCCCAGTATGAGGTTTCATATTGATCCTATTTTAAGATTGTGCAGCACATTTCCTTATAACGCTCTGCTTTCGGCTGCCTATAATTTTGCCAAACTAACTGTTTGGACTGAAATTTTCCATGCTGTGTCCCTGGCTCACGTTGAATTTTTCTGGAAAGTTTCAGCAAAACACAATGCAGCCATTTTAAAGATTTTCATTGTAATGAAAAACACATAGTTTTGTCAGAACTAACACTTTTTTTTTTTAAATGGAGTGCTAGTTCCTGAGGAGCTTGCAGCCGGAATTTAAATTTGGTATTGTCTCTGATGAAAGAGCTCCCACAGCTATATGCTTAGGTAAACCATCTCTAAAATTGGGCTATTCCTGCATAAATAATACATCGTTGCAAACATGATTGTACATGTCCCCTCTCAAGAATGGACCACACAGTATAACAGTCTACTTCTACTGCCAGTTACTGTAATTAATCATTTACCTCAAATGGTAGAGGTTTGAGTACTGATCCTATTAATGACTTACATATGAGTGATAGGAGGGGTCATACATTGTCTTTTTTGTTTATTTCTCTTCTAATAGAAAATTGCATTAAAAGATATAATTAATAAACTATATTGGTAAGGTCAAAAGTTAGCAAATGCAAGATTTAAAGTGGCCCATGCAACCTTTATTTCCCTCACCCTTATGCATAAGTATTATAATCCTGTCGTTAATTACATGGCACTTTTTTCTACAGGACCCATGCGTCATTCTGTTCTTTTAGAAGCTATTGAATATTAAATTCTTAATCTGTGCTGGAATACAGTAACATTTATTTGGATTTACAAACAGAATCCAGCTCTCTCCACAGGATAAGTTTTACCCCACAATATAGAAAGCAGTGCACCTTGGCTATTTTTAGTTTACACTCCTACACTTTCTCCAGTAATTCACAATTACTGTAGTTTGTTATCCTTGAGTGATATATCTTCCTGTATAACACTAATAATGTAAAATACAAGATAGAGGGAATCTGAAAAAATGAACCCTCACAGAAGAGAAATGAATGTACTAATCTGACCATGAGGAACTCCCACTCGCACTTAAAAAAAAAAAAATACAAAAATCCCGATCTAATAAATTTCAGATACTATTTTAAATTCATACTCATTACTCAAAAACACAGTAAGGTTCATTTCCATATACGTTCATGGATAAGAACTCTGGATCCCATTCAAATCTCTGAATTGCGAGTGGATTTCATTTAGTAACACTAAGCTCCAAAGGAGGAAGAATACCCAAAAGAGAGGGGACTATTCTGGAGGCACTGAAGTCAACCACCGCCCTGCCCAAATTGCAGAGCTGAATTAGCCTTTTACATATTTCATTCTAATGACTTTTACTTATCCCTGAGGGTGTTAAACTGTTAGTACTTTAGCACTGATTTAAATTTTAAAATATGCTAACGAAGCCTGAGAATGTCCCCATGGGGTGTGGGGTGGGGGTATTAAATAAGGAAAAAACCACAACTCTCCTTCTT
Organism: Terrapene triunguis; assembly: GCF_002925995.2. Classification (NCBI taxonomy): domain Eukaryota; kingdom Metazoa; phylum Chordata; order Testudines; family Emydidae; genus Terrapene; species Terrapene triunguis. The sequence continues at coordinate 2,624,068 of NW_020664531.1, read as the reverse complement.
TCCTACTCGGGGGTGCCTTCTTCTGTACAAAGAAATTTAATGGATACCTTGCAATTGTATAGCTAACTTTGGCCAGGTCTACACTAACACCCCAATTCGATCTAAGGTACGCAACTTCAGCTACGTGAATAACGTAGCTGAAGTCGACATACCTTAGTTCGAATTTACCGCGGTTCAGACGCGGTCCACACACGGCAGGCAGGCTCCCCCGTCGACTCCGCGGTACTCCTCTCGCTGAGGTGGAGTACCGCAGTCGACGGCGAGCACTTCCTGGTTCGAATTATCGCGTCCACACCAGACGCGATAAATCGAACCCGGAAGTTCGATTGCCAGCCGTCGAACTACCGCGGTAGTGTAGACAAGCCCTTTATAAGTAAAAAGAGATTCAGAAAGCTAACTGTGCAGAAATTTCAGTCTGGAAGCGAGTTAAAGGAAATATGTGGAGAACCATTTAAAATACAGTATATTATAATCTAGATACATAGGGCCAAATTCTCTGTCATGTTTCCTTTGCATAGCCAGATGTCCCTAACTACCTGCTTCTGCATTAAAGTAAGGGAGAGTGGATGGAGGTCCTGAGAGGCAATGATGTCCTGCCCAGGGGCATGTGTGCAGCTGTTGCTCTCTCTCTCTTTCTCCACTGTGGTCTCTATTCTATGTATAATGTTTGAGGCTCACAGTTCTTTGAGAAACCCTGTATGTAGACTCCTGTACACCCCATGTGACTCTTTAGTTCAATGAGTCTTTGTTTGGGATTTTTACATGAATAATGTAACACAGATTTCCATTTAGAGATAAGAGAAATCCAAGCATTGTCCAGAAACTCTCAGATTCAGGCACCCAAACAACCATAACTCTGCCCTGTAGTACGTAGTGTGGCATCCCAATGATTCACTTTGGTTTTTGTGGTTCCAGATTAGATTAAGACAACTTTTGAAATACTTCTTTAAAATTCATTTTTATCTTTTCCCTTCTGGTGTCAGACACTTTAGGACCAGGAATCTGTTTGGGAATGGTTAAGAAAATTATGGACATCCAGGTAGTACAACCTGCTTGGCGACATAAAACTTTGTAGAAGTCTGACCTGAAGAAAAGCTCTCTGTGACTCAAAAGCTTGTCTCTTTCATCAACAGAAGTTGGTCCAATACGAGATCTTACATCACCCATCTTGTCTCTCTAGTATCCTAGGACCAACATGGCTACGACAACACTGCATAAAATTTTGTAAACCCTTAATCCAAGCTATGGCTGGCAGCTGGATTTGACAGTTTCAATAGTTTATCCACTTAGTGGTTCAAGTTTAGCTTCCACAGATTGAAGAATTCACCGTCTCAAGCTTGCCCACTCCAAATGGCTCACCACAAGAGACACTTAAAGAATTTATCCTAAGCTATTGTTTCTGCCTACTTGAGTTCTTATTGAAGAGAAACCTGATAGTTTGTCACAGCTTCTGCAGCTCTCACTGATTAAGACCAATATGCTCAACCTTATTCTTCAGACAGGTTTCCAGATTTAGGTGATATCTATGTCCAACTTTCTCAAAGATGGAGTGAAGTACAAGAGAAGTCTCCCCTATTTTACAGTCCCTAGTAAGAGTGGATCCCTTTCCTCCTTGCACAAGAATGAAGCCTGTCCTGGCAACTACCATGTCAAATGAGTAATCACTACTACAAATCTTTGCCCCTTGAGGGACAATGTATACTTATGGGATGGACCAATGATCAGATAAAACAACAAAAATTTCTTTCTGGAGATAAGTATGTCTTAATGACTTTATATTGCCAATAGGTGTCTAATATTAAATAAACCAACTAATAATTATAATAATTTGCAGTTCTCCCCTTGTCATCCAAGCACCTCAGAATCCTTTAACATTAATTAATTTTCACCCTTGCATAGCAAGCACAAACTATTCATTTTACAGCTGGAAAACTGCAGCTTAGAGTGGCTGGGTCATGAAGTGAGTCAGTAGCCCTTTTGGCTCCTACGCCTGTGCTCTATCTACAGCTGGTTCCTCCTGGGTGGAAATTATTTATTTATTAAGATGTGTGTTGTTAGGCATTTGGTTTACATTACTGAGTGTAGAGATACTATGTCCCTGACAACTTCATCTCCCAGCACACCGGATGACAGTGGGGATACCAATATTGTTCCTATTTGTTGTATGGATGCTACAGTGGTCATCATTAACAACCAGAATTTGCCACTTATTACAACACAGTGATGAGAGGGTACTGCATTTTTCTCTCTACTTGAAAATGGTAATGGTGTAATATTTTCTCACAAACACGGACTTTTTTTTAAATGGCAACCACGGTATGTTTGATACAATCTACCCAAACATTGCTTTCCACAGCATGCCCAGCACTGATAATATCATTAGAGAGCTGCCAGGCATGGGGTGTATCTTGTACAAATTAAATCTCAGAATCTCATACTATTAATGCCTTGGAAAAAATATTTCCATCATTTATTATGTGCTGAACATTATGGACCCATCCTTGGAGTAAGTACATTGACTTAAATGGCCATTGATTTCATGTTTCTATGGGTAAAAAACAAATTCATTTTTGTGTAAATCCACTGAAACCAAGTTTCACCAGAAAAGAATTAAGTTGGAGGGAGTCTTTGATATCCTAATAAATTTGCCAATACTCCCTATCTCTATATGTCATAGGTAAAGGAACGAATCAGCCTTAGTTTTATTTCAAGACAATTCTATCCAGATATTTAATGGGCTAATCACTGTGGTAACGAGTGTCAGTATTATTAAACACATATATTAAGTGTCTATGGCTTTCACTATAACAACCACCTTCGCTCTTATTTTTGTATTCATTCTTTGGTTTGTCATCCCCATCTTTGACACTTTTCCCCCTTACTATCTGATGACTGCAATGTAAAAGGGTTTGGAGCCCCCTGGTTAAGAATGCAGGGTCATCTAACAAATGCAGGAAAAGTGAATAGTTCCACTTCTATCCAATTTACAGGAAAAATTGAACAGTCACATTTCCCCATCGTCTTTTTTCTATTTTCTTATCTATTGAGTAAATTCTGTTCTGCAGTAATTCTTCAGGGGCATTAAGAGGAGAAAATTACTGGATTAGCTCCAGGTCTTGCTATAATTTGTTCCATGGATTGCACAGGCCATCATGTCATGCTGGCAGAGTTTACCACATTTCTGAATAGCTATCTTTTCCTTTTGAACCATGGACTGTAACTCCTAGATTCCCAGGTAAGTGCACTCCAGGCACCGAAGAGGATGTAAGGGTTACAGTATAGATGGCGCTGGGAATGCTGATTGTATAACAGAAGCCAGCAAATTCTGGCACAGCAACAGGCCTTCAGTTTGGGTTTTGTTCAAGGAGATTGTTTATGAGGTATTTTTAATTGCACCCCATTATCATCAGCTTATTGACTAGTTTTAAATCCACACTACCTTTTTATGTGGGGCTATTTGTGTATGTGTATATATGTGTATAAATACAATATAAACAAATCTCAGAAACAAATGATAAACTGTGTTCTTTAATCATTAAGAAGCTTTTTAAGAGTACTCATTGCAAAAAGTAACTGCTTGCATATTTGTATTTCTGTCAAGAAATAGAAATAATAAATTAATGGAGATATCCTATCTCCTAGAGCTGGAAGGGACCATGAAAGATCATTGAGTCCAGCCCCCTGCCTTCACTAGCAGGCCCAAGTACTGATTTTGCCCCAGATCCCTAAGTGGCCCCCTCAAGAACTGAACTTACAACCCTGGGTTTAGCAGGCTAATGCTCAAACCACTGAGCTATCCCTCCCCTCCATGCTTCATCAACCTCTTCATTGAATTTAAGATTATAAACAAGGGTCATCTGGCCCTGCCTTTTAAAAACCATTTCTCGTGCCCTTCATAGATCATCATGATATACATCATATATCCTCAGGGTCACATGTACATTACAGCCTGGGAAATTGTAATTAGGTCCAAAACACTGGTTGTCAATAGTTGTACTACAGGATAAATTACAATTTTATCCATGCTGGGATTAGGCAACAGTTTAAACTAGTTGCCACATGAAAGTTACATTTCATTGTTTAATACTTCACGTGTGAAGTATTAAATATCAGAGATTCAGCGATTCAATAAAAGAATCACACCCATCACTCTAATCCTCACAAAAAGCAAGAGAGAGGAGATAGTGAGGGAATCCTTCTACAACATCAAATTACTTGCTTGTCATTATCAATTAATTTGCATTATTTTTAAGTTAAAATGTAGATACCAATTTATCTACATCTTGGATATGTAGCACCTGGGTATGTATTTTTAAAAGCAGATAGTAAAGAAAACATATAATGCTGTATAACAAACTCAGTTTAAATGATTGGGTTTTGTGAATGATGCATTTGCATATGTCTAAAATGGGGGAGATCTTCAAAGGTATAAAAGGCAGGTAGGCACCTAAATCCCACTAAAAGTCTATGAGAGTTAGGTGATTTGAAAACCTACCCTATTTAGATATGTTTCATTCACAAACCCAATCATTTAATTTCAGGTCCAGATTGTGGCTGGCCCGCCATGTGTATGCATGGAGGAGAGAGCCTGTCCCCTTGTGCCCCTCATTGTCATAATTGAGGCCTATCAGGCCTACCCCGGTTTTGAGCTTAACTGGTGGCAAGTGAGTAAAGGTTCATTAATTGTTACAATAATCTGTTATATAGCATTTTTTAAAAGATGTGAAAAAGAGACAAAGACCAAATCAATTTTAACAAAGAGGTCTACTGATACCACCCAAGGACTCTGTCAAGATCATATTTAGTAAACAAGAGGACAATGGGACCAAAAATGAAGCCTAACTGGTGGACAAAATAACGAGAAGATGGGCTATTCTTCCTGTCATCTCTTTTTGGAGCCTTCAGAAGAGATTTTGAAGGGGAAAAAGGGAAAGGACTTCTACCACTACTGCAGCCACAGTGGAAGGGTTTTTCATCATGACTCGGATCTTGGTACTACAGTGGGGACACCTGACCATCACTATGGCACCAAGAGGACCCCTGTCTGATAAATGTGAGATCGTTCTCTTCCCCGCCATAATCTGTCCCTTTCTGTTCCCCTTTACCTTCCTCCTGTCTTCTCTTGCTATCTCTCATATGTGAAATGCACTGAACAGCACCAGCATGGAGAATGAGATGGCCCATCTAGCACTGCTCAGCCTCAAAAAGATCAGTGAAGAAGAAGGACCCGACCAGGCCAAACAGATGATGCCTTGACCAGGAAGGTTTGCTTAGGGTTGCCAACTTTCTAATTGCATAAAACTGAACACCCTAGACCCGCCCATTCCCAGAGGCCCCACTCTCTTCCAAGAGGCCCTGCCCCAGCTCACTACATTCCCCTTCCTTTGGTGGCTCGCTCTCCCCCACCCTCACTCACTTTCACTGGGCTGAGGCAGAGAGTTGGAGTGTGGGAGGGGGTGAGGGTTCCAGGGTGGGACCAGAAATCAGGGTTAGGGTACGAGGGGGCTCCTGGCTGGGGCAGGGTGTTGGGATGTGGGAGGGAGTACGGGCACTGGGCTGGGGGTGCAGGCTCTGGGGTGGGGCCGGGGATGAGTGGTTTGGGTTGCAGGAGGGGATGCCAGGTTGGGGGTTGGGGCCGAGGGATTTGGTGTGTGGGAGGGGGCTGGGGGTTGAGGCAGAGGGTTGGGGTGCAGGAGGGGGCTCCAGGCTGGGGGGTGTGGCCGAAGGATTCTGAGTGAGGGAGGGGGCTGTGGATTGAGGCAGGGTGTTGGAGAGGGTGCGGGCTCTGGGGTGGGGCCAGGGATGAGGGGTTTGGAGTGCAGGAGGGGGCTCTGGGATTGGGTGGTTTCAGGGCTGGGGCAGGGGGTTGGAGCTTGGGCTTACCTCGGGCAGCTCCCAGTCAGCGGCGCAGCAGGGCTAAGGCAGGCCAGTCCTGACCTGTCCTGGCACCGCGCTGCGCTCCGGAAGCAGCCAACAGGTCCAGTTCCTGGGCGGGGAGGCCAGGAGGCTCCGCATGCTGCTCTCACCCGCAGGCACCACCCCCCCAGCTCCCATTGGCCGCAGTTCCCGGCCAATGGGAGTGTGCAGCCAGTGCTCAGAGTGGGGGCAGCGCGCAGAGCCCCGTGGCCCCTCCCCGGCCTAGGAGCCGGACCCATTGGCCGCTTCTGGGGCGCAGCGTGGTGCCAGGACAGGTCGGGACTAGTTTGTCTTAGCCCTGCAGCTCCGCCGACTACACTTTTAATGGCCCGGTCAGCAGTGGTAACCGGAGCCACCTGGGTCCTTTTTCGAAAACCGGACACCTGGCAACCCTAGGTGAGCTGGGGCCGAGAGCAAAAGCTGCTATGGCAACCTGCAAACCTAAAGCATCTAACTGTTACCTATTCCCCCCATTGTTTACTATCCTATGTCTTCTCCTCCTCTTGTGCCTGTCTGTTTTGTCTAAAGCTGGAAATGACTATCATTCCCAATTCAAAATTGGCTTTGAGCGGGGGGTTGGACTAGATGACCTCCTGAGGTCTCTTCCAACCCTAATCTTCTATGATTATATGAAAAGAACCAACTCTTTCTTCTCCACTAACAAGGACTGCTTAACAGAGAAAGAGATTCTAAGCAATACTCCCTCTTTCTGTGAAGAGACTTTGATAGGTTTAATTAAGTTTGTTTTGCATAATCACTCAATTTCTGTTTCAATGCTTTTTGACTTCTTTTGATCCCTTACCTGTTGTGTGTCTCGATCAATAAATATTTAACCTCTGGCATAAATTTTGTAGTGTTTGCGCTATGGTACTAAGCAGGCTGAGGTCTCCGTACTTGGAACCCCAAACTTTGTTTAAAATTGTTAATGGTGTACAGTGACATGGTCATGTTAACACTTTTGACTCTTTGGGCCCATACAGTCCATCTAAATTAATAAAATACCCCTATGCACAGTTTGGGAACAAATTCAACCACTATCATCTTCTGCACAGAGGGACTGTTCCCTACTTGTGCCAGTTGCATGGATGTATGCTACATTTTTGGAGGCTCATCCAAAAACCAAAGAAGTCAATGAGAGTCCTTCCACTGACTTAAATGCATTTTAAATTAGGACCTTAATGTGTAGCAGCGGACATGTTCCCTCTGCAGACCAGGAAGCTACAAGAGGCACTATGGCTCTGCTTTTCAGGATATCTGAGCACTAACAGCTCCAGCTGAAATCAAAGGGAGCTTTGGGTATTTAGCACCTCTGAATTTCATGTCTTCTTTGGATGGAGCCTACGGATTCTTTCACTAGGCTTCTACAGATCCATGCTACCTTCAGTATAGCAGGATGGCTAGTTCTAAGGTGTATACCTTATTCTCTGCCAGCCTTATTTACTTTGAGCAACTGATTACTGGTGGTTTATAGGTCAGTAAACCTATGACTTACCTAGTCAAGAATTCATGGTGCCAGATGATGCTAGGGCTATACATGGACATGAATAAATGAATGATATATTTGGAACTCTGCCACAAGAGTCAAAGAACGTGGGCACCACTGCAGTGTTCAGCTACAGTTGTAGTGCCTGTACTTTACACACTGCGGTAAGTGCAGACATACACTATTCCACCCAAATGTTGTCTAAGGCTACGTTATCCTGGGAATGTGGAAATGGGTGCGTGTAACTAGCACTGAACAAAAGAAATATTCTTTAGTCAGAGTTAGAATGAAGATGTGATTTGCTGCTGGGCCATTAATTAGGTGATGTAAGTATTCCTATTTTAAAGACTGGATGCTGAGAATGAAAGGATAAGAGATTTGTCCAAGGTCACAGAATGACTGTGATAGAACTGAGATTAGCACCCAGGAGTATAACTGGTCAGGAATTTTTCAATTAAGCATTTCTACATCTAAAAATGCCAGTTTGACAAAACCAAAACTTACTCAGGTCCAGGAGATAGATCATTTTTAATATGTATATCTACCTAGCTCCTGGACCTGAGTAAATTTTGGTTATGAGAGAAAGAGCAAGAGAGATGCACACAGCTCAGAATAGCCAATAGTCAGGGCAGTCAACTGGGATAGAGGAAACCAAGTGCTAGCTCTTCCTGATTCCAGTTAGAGTTAGTCTCTCAGTCTCTCCTGTTGAAGCTGTTCCACTTCATATAAATAATTAAATACTCATTGTGCCATAGAGAGAGAATAACTTTATAGCCTGGTGGTTCTGACACTCATCTGGGACATGAGCAAATTAGGTATGGGAGAAAGATTTTAATGTGGGTCTCCCACCATATTGCAGGTGAGTGCCCCACCAGTAGTTTGGTGGTTATTCTGGGATGGGGGTTGATCTCTTGTGTTTTTTCCATGAAGATTTTGAAAAGGTTTTGTTTTGAAAGGTCCACATCACAACAAAATGTTGTGTGGAATGGAATTCTCCTTTTCCAGCCCTCCCTACTCAAAAGATCATGGCTCTCACTCAATCCACTAAATAATGCCTATGCTATAAAAGATGACCATTTCCAACTTAATCTATATATAAGGACGTGCACATCCCAAATGGATTCTCTTTTAGGCAGAGCAGCTGCTTCAAGTTTCTATCTGTATTTTATCATAAAAGCTTATTACAGCGGTTTAAAAAAAAAACTAAAAGGAAGACTGATTACTTTTTTGGCATAAGTGAATAACAAATTGTTTATTGCTAGGGAGTAAATTTAGAGGCATGCTCCTTGAGAAAAAAAATCAATAAAATGCCATAGCCTATGGCTTCAGAGGTTACTTAATTGAAAGATATTTATGTTCTTTTCCATTCCCAGGAAATACAAGTAACAGTGTAATATATTCCCCACATAAAGAAGTTAAGAATAATTGGCTCAATAAATTCTGTTATTCTAAGGAACAGCAAAAATCAGTTTGAATATTCTCCTGGTGTTGTTATGATCTACTTGCCGTTGTAATCTCAAGCAGTAATCCATATTTTTTGACGACATCACTTGTAAAAATTGTACAATAATAAAACTTTCCTGAGCTACCTGATAAATGTCCCAACTTTACACACTACCAGTTTTTTACTATTCTCTTTTTTAACTGCCAATTTCTCTAGTCCCTTTGTTTGAATAGACTGTCATTTGTATGAAGTGTTGCCATTGATCTCCAGTACCGGGCATTAACTGTTTCTGCACAGTGCTGAAAACTGACATGACAGAATTAATTGCTTTCAATTTGTTTTGAGAATAGAAATTTGGACTTACAGTTCTTCCTAGTGACAAGCAAGACATGGGTAAGCTTCAAAGGCATTGACATCACTGATTCTGTTATTGATTATAAAGACTGATATATTATTTTGTAATTCCATTATGACCATTTAGAACACATAACTTATTGATCATACTATTGATCATAGTTGGCAGAACTATGTTGGGGGATATTACATAAGGTGAGATAAGGTTGCAGTATGAAAGAAATGATAGTTACTCAATCCCCACATCCCGGCATGCAGGTTATTCATTCACTTAATTTCACTTCAATTAATGTCGAGGAGAGGCAGGAACCAGCCATACATTTGTGGTGTTATAACTTAATGCAGGAAGGGGGCAATAAAACCAAATGGAATGAAATAATTATACTTGTATGAATTATGAAGTGGTAATACAGCACTTTCATTTAATGGGATCCCAAAGTGATCCTCAATATATATATGCAAAGACACTGAATACTGTGTATATATATATGCAAAAAGCTACACAATATTCAGTGTCTTTGCAGAACTTTCATTCATAAAGAGATCCATATATCGTAAACTACATGGTATGCAAATCATCTACATTAGAAGATTGAAAGGATAGTGACTCTCCAGGGATTTGAGGCAATAGCTCTAGGGCCCCTAGGAATTTCAAACCTGATTCTGACAACTAGGCTACTCCCCTTTCCAGCACCAACAGCTATTATCGAAGGACCAAATTTTCAAATGTATTTAGGTGCTTAGGGATGTAGACAGGTGCCTAGTGGAGTTTACAAAAGCTCTTGAGCAGGTTAAGTTCCTAACACCCTTGAAAGTCAATGGGAGATACGCACCTAACCTGCGCAAGTGTTTCTGTGCATGCCATTAGGTACGTGTTTGTATCTTTAGGTAGCTAAACACTTTTAAAAATCTGGCCCACAAGCTGTAGCAGTCTTTTATGTTTTTAGGTAGAAATGCTGGCACCAGACTGCACCCTCCTTGAGTCAATGGTTCTGAGCCCTTCTCAGTATGGGCTATACAGGTGAAGTGAGTACTTTTCTTTCGCAAGCATGCAGCTGAGTTTCTCAGCACACAGAATTCTGGCAAAACTCCAAGTAATAATGAAAAAAATAAAACAAATGGATGGAAATAAAGCCACCCTCACATCTCTTGTCCAAAGAAAGTAAACTAATTTTGCAATTGATCCCCTGGATACTAAATGTCTTTCTCTAAGCTATCCCATAGACCTCCCCACTGTAAATAAACTACATTAAAAATACATAAAGGTGAAACTAGGTATTATTGTTACCTTCAAATTTCCTGCAGTCTTTTGCTCGTGGTTTCCAGATGCTGCCTGAACCATTCCCCACAAAACATCCTCACTGTCGGATGGCACATCCCAAATCTAGTTATTATTTAAAATTTACAGAGTACCATAAAAGGTCACATGGTTTAAGTTTGTCTCATTCTGTAAGGGAACTATAATTTTAAAATATCATAAGGAGAAAGAAGACAAAGGAAAAAATATCATGGTTCATCCTGGTTTGTAAATATGAGGTTCACAAGTTGGGGTTTTGTGTGTGTGGGCACGCATGCATGCACAGACACATATGTAAAGGGAACTGCACGTCTGTGTAGTTGCATTTGTCATTGTCTGCAACTTTCACTAATTAATCACTCTCTTAAATTCACTACATTAACTTTATCATGGATGTAATAGTGGGGGCTCCTCACAGTGGTCAGCATACCCATGATTCCTTCCCTCACAACTGTTTGCGACAAGAAGATTGGAGGTGACAAGAAGACTGGATGTCTCCTGACAAGTTATCTGTCAATTTTACATTGAGATCCTTAACATCAGATTCACCTTCCATTCCCAGGAGAATTTGAGATTAATATTGAGGACATCAGATATCTCCTGATACCCGTATAATGGTGGTGGCACTTCATAGCTAGTTAACACATAGTCATCCTCACAAAATGTCCTTTCATGACAGACAACTAGCCTGCTAATGGACACATTTATCCTCTTCTCCCCTTTTTTAGATAGTCATAGTTTCCACGAAACTGGCGACATGACTTCCAGTAGGATTTGGGAATCATCTTAAGGCGCCATCAAAGTGGATACATTTTGGTGCATTATATACCTCTCAAAAAGCTTTTTGCAATGGAACACTATGTCCAGGAGACTTAACACACATTCCCAACCAGACTAGTACCTGAAAGATTCCTCACATAAAGCTACACACATACACACATCATGCACTGAGAGGGCAAGACAATAAATCTACAGGACAACATAAAATTGTAAGCATTGATTACCAAAGATATTTCTACTGAGCACAACACCTTTGCTTCTTCCTGTGCACTAAGCAACTTCACTCTTTTTTTAAAAAAAAAAATCCCATTGATCCACTGAGGCTATAGGCATAAAGTAAACACTACTCACATGAGGATCTGGCCCTGCAAAGCATTGTGCAAATCTATGCCACTTTTTAAATAATCACAGTGAAAATCAGAAACTGATGTGATGTAGGATTTCTATACTGCATTATCAAATGTGATTTCAAAAAGGTTTTGATAATAATAGCAGATATAATAGAGATTGGACTGGCGTCCTTTTAGGGCTGTTGACTTTAAGTCAGTGAAGCAAGTTAATAACACATAAGCTCCAAATTCCAGTTTCTTTTGTGCACACATCAGTTAAATCTACTGAAATAATTCTATATAATATGCTGTTTAATTCTCGTTTTATGTAGCCACATATACAGGACACATGTTTTAAAAAGCTTGAGTTATTAAAGATGTTGGAGGCGAAGGTGACATCTTTTGTAACTGTGTCTTGCTGAGCAATCTGAACTTTTCTGATTAAGGAAGGATAGGCTTAACTAAACTTCCAATACATTTAGGGTCCGATTTGCAGCAGCAGCTCTGAAAAATCAGGTGTGGGTTTTTCAAAAACACTCAAAATTGGCCCAGTGATGTCAATAGGAATATCACCATTAACTTCACCAGGAGAAGAGTTAGGTCAATGGTGAGTGTTTTGGAAAATCCCACCTCAAGTTCTCAGCTCTGTACTGAGTAATGCTGGCTCTTACTGTAGATTATGTTTGCTGGTTTGATTTTAAGAGTTTGTATTTGATCTTCAGGCTATCCTTTAAACATGCAAATTGGATGAACTTATTGTAGTTGAATAAATGCTTTAAATGTAGTGTAGAAATGAACAAATCTAGTAAAAGATTAAAATCTAGTAAAAGAAAAAAGTGTAAAAGAATATAAGAAATGAGTCTAATATTCTATTTTCATCATTTTCTTACATCCCACCCACTGTTCTGGTATTTGAGCAATTTAAAATAAGTTTAATTTAAAAGGGGAATATACTATTACAATTAAGTCTATTAGTAAGGAGCCCTTAGATTTGACCATGAAATGTATTTATAATTCTTATTATGAAAAAGACATTTACCAACTACTCCAACACAGTAGTATTTTGAGATGTTATCATAATACTTCCCTTTATTTTGAATAGGAAGTAAATGCAGCATCCAAATTTCTGTGCTGTTGTAACACTTGGTAAGCACTAATTTCTAATGGTGACAACTTTAAATATACTGTTTTCTGCCAACTAGTGCTAAGACATTAGAGAAAACCAACAGCAGACAACGGCAGTTTTGTGTGTTTTGTCCATCTTATACATTACCATAGCTGAAACTTCAAATTGAGACCCTTACAGTCTATGAGATCAAAGTCTTTTGTCTGAGTCAAAAGGGATCCTTTACTGAGCCAAACAACGGAGTTGTTAGCTGTACTAAACGTCTCTCTGCCTAGTTAGTTACTTGCTGCATAGCCTGTAGCATTATAAGCATTACCCAGATGCACTTCAAGCTGCTTTCATAAATTAGATTTCCTGGAGAAAAGAATTATTGAGACAGAGGTGAATATGATAGCATCAAGAATAAGACCTTGACTTTTGAGGAAAGTATACTGTGTTAAGTCAGAAAGAGTGCAGAGTTGTTTAAAAATATACATAGATATATGAGACATCTTTGAATAGCTTGTGTATGGATTTACTTGCCCTTGGAAGAACAGTATCAGAATATGCAAAAAAATATTTAATTCTGTGCCATGCATGAGGGCAATTATTTGGTACAGATTCTAAATGACAATAGCCTAAACTGGAGTCCTGTGGTACTCCCCCTCTAATGAAACAAGACGTCAGGCTCATTACACTATTTAAAATTCCTCTGTTTTTGATGCAAATCTTCTTTGAATAATATTTTAAAGCTCTAGCACAGGGCACTAAAAATTGAAATGTGTTAATACTGTATAGTTGTTTGCTCCAAAAGTGCTCTCAAGACCAAGAAGAATAGCTATGAATAGTTCAACTTGATCAAAAAGCAGAGAAGGCTTTATGTTATGACTTGCCAGCATAGCTTCAATAGAATACAGTAGTTTATTATGCTGTAATATTCACAGATTTGAGTATGGATGGCACATTCCATTGTTTTAGTTGAAGGCAGGACAACAAACTAGGTAGGATTATCAGATTTTCTAAACATTTATATGGGAAGAAGGTCAGTTTAGCTATTTCTCCAATATTTTGGAACACTCATTTTTTATTATTTTAATATTTATTTTTAGAAATAATTAAATTAATCGTAATACAATATACTCTGACTAAACTTTGAAGTTTTGCATTGAGATGGTGGAGTCTGATGGATTTATCACCTTCCCTTTCCTCAAATTAATTCATATATTCACAAATAAGAAATCCTCCAAACGATTAATTAATTAGATTTCTGCATGGAATAATGAAAGTAATGCAGCTGGAACAGAAGGAGAAATAACTAATTAGCCTTTAGGAAAAAATATTGATGTACAGACATATATTTAAGACAAGCACAATTTGGATCCATTGTTCTTCCCATACTATTCAGATTTCTACTTAAAATTCAAGAGTTAGGCTTTTGAGAATTCATCTCTCCTGTAACTGACAGAATTATCCCATATAAAACTTAATATAATTCAAAGATAACAGATGGCCAATACTAACTTCTTGTTCAACTTTGCCCACCTCATATGCCAGACTCGTAGGGTGACCAGATGTCCCGATTTTATAGGGACAGTAGCGATTTTGGGGTCTTTTTCTTATATAGGCTCCTATTACCCCCCACCCCCATCCTGATTTTTCACACTTGCTGTCTGGTCACCCTATGCCAGAGCTACTGTTGTTTCTTTGGAGGATCCAGCAATTCAGAGCAGAATAGTAGCAAAATATAGTCCCTTCAGAAGAAACCATACTGGATACAAACTTTGTCTGTTGTGTCAATGTAACCCATTTAAAGCATCATTTAACTGTAAAGAAGCACTTTGTAAGGGTGCAAGGAGTCTGAGATTCTATTATAGAAAACCTTATCATAGGTCATTAGAGGCTTCACTCATTCAATACATTGTTTTCATCATATGGTGTATTCTTGAGGATTACAGTTGACCAAAAAAACCTCTCTCTGAGTCCAAAAGGACACTTTATCTAGAGTCTTATGTAAAGAGAGCAGATGTGTGAGTAATATGCTATCATTTTTACATAGCCACGTTTCAGAGGTACACATGCGGTTTATGTGCCTGTTACACAAGTTGTAGCTAGTTTAGTTAGTCCCTCATTCATTAGTATAAGTGAAGTGTTCTTCTTCGAGTCCCATTTGGCCCATCTCCTTTTTCTTTCACATTCTCAGATCTCTCTTTGAATGGTTTAGTTCTGTAGTGCACATTAGGTATATGCCAATATTAAATTTCCTTCAGTCAGCAAAGTTTTTTTATCACTTTTTTGCCTATATTAGAAAAAGGGTGGTGGTGGTGGTGGTGGTGAAGAAAGCATACCTACATGGGGCCATCAGTCTAGACAAAACAGAGCCCTTAAAATGCAAACACATACCCTTAGTCAAAGAAATGGCTGAGAAATATTCCAGAGAGGAAACAGCAACAAAAAAGGAATATGTCTGAGATAAAAATACAGAAAAGGTTGTTTCATTCTATTCAAAAGAATTCAGTCATTTGGCTTGGTGATCTGAAGCCAGTGTTACATCCACATTGTAAATGGATTTAAAGAAACCTATAGAACATCCTGCTATAGGAACAAATGCAGATCTGACAAGAATCAACTGAAAGAAAAGTGGAGCATGGAGGGAGTGGAAAAAACTGCCAAGGCAGTTACAGAAAACAACATCAAATCTATCAAACTATCAGTAGGGAGATTGTCAGAATCCAGAAAAATGAAAAGCAAAATGTTACTATTTAGTTACAAGTTAAGACTTCCATACAGATTTATGATACTGTTACAGCATTTTAAGGCTTAAGTATAATCTGAACAGGTAAATCACCTTATGTTCCACACTACCATCTATATGTGGCCCTATGACAGTATGACATATGCAAACCCAGCAGCTGGAGTAAATATTTGAGTTCTCCTTCCTCTACTCTTGCCCAACTGGAGGAAGAGGGAAGCTTTGAAGCCACTCTTAGTGGGGGCAGAACCACAGCTTAGGAGCAGAACTATGGGCTGGAGCCATGGGGATCTCTTGGGTGCAGTGGGTCTATCCCAGATTGCGTCACTGAGGTGGCAAGTGGTTGGGCAAATCTGCTTCAGCCTTCAGCAGAAGAGAAAGAGAAAGAGAACTAGCCAGATCACCCCAGACACCTGCTGGTGACTTCCTTGTGGATCTTAACCCACAAGTGGGCCTCCCATGGCTAAGAAGAATGGAGCAGACCACTTACAAAGGTTCATACTGTAAATTAAGCAACACATTTCAAGAAGCAAAGAGGAGCGGCACAAAACTGTAAACATATAATTGCATTGTAAATCATCACAATTAATAAATTTACCAATGTATTACTCTTAACTCTGTTGGAAACCCCCCCCACACACACACACAATTCTGTCCTCTCTTATTTCAATGTATAACTATAGTAACTCCATTGATTTCAGTACAATTATTTTGGCTGCAAACCAGTATAAAATCATAGTTTTGTCCAATTGTTACAATTGTCTTTATCAGTACCTAATTGCCTCTGGAATGTATGCTGTTAGTATTTCACCATAATTACTAACTGGATTGCAATTAACACTTCTTCACTTTTAAGAAGGATTTTTAAAACTATCCGATTGTGGAATACTGTTTCACTCTCAAAATTACAGCAATGTTATTTGCAGATCAGTCTGTGATTTACTGCTTACAGCTAATGCAATTGTGCTGCTGGCCTTTATATAAAACTAATAATAAATCTCTTGGCAATCAGGTTGTATTGTTGATCTTTGAACACTAAAACAGAAACACAGGCTGAAATTGCAGCATGCCCTGGATAAAAGTAGAGCAGGTAAACTAGGCCATCTCATTTTCTGCCTTCAAATTCAAAGCAATATTAAGCAATCTAGTAACAGGAAATATAGAAAACATATTTTTATTACAAATTCAATTTCACCATTCCAAAGTCACATTGTTGGTCTTAGTAATATGAACCTGCTATATTGTCGATAGTGACAATGTAGCATGATTGGTAGGCAAAATGCATGAAGAATGAGATTTTTTTTTTTTTTTTTCAGATTGAATTCTAAGCAGGTCACATCCAAAGCAACCAAGCAATTTCTAATGTATAGGCTCGTTTTCTATGTCTAATTAGCTTAAGTTATCAGTTTCCATATAAAAATCTTATATATCACACATTTATCCAATCTTTAGTGCAAATTATAGAATCAAAATAGTATATTTAGATACTGGCAGTAAAATAGCGTTATCTACTAAGTTTAATATTTTGAACTTCTCTACAAGCCCACTAAAATAAATAGAGAATCGTGTAATTCTTTAATTTGGAAATAGAGTTTTCCCCACATGCTGGGCAGAGGGTCAAAAATAACCCAGAGATTGCGGGTCCTAGTGACGGGGAATATCAACAGTGACACAGAAGGGAGGAAAGCACAGAAGGTTTGGAGGGAAAATAAGAAGTTCTGTTTTGGCCACACTCCATTTAAGCTGTCAGCAAGACACCCAAGAGACAAGCTGAGCTATAGGACTGGAAGAAAGGACACCGTTAAGCATTGTAAAAGTAGGTTTGTGAGTCATCGCCATCTGTAGCTATGACAGCTCAAGCTATTTGAGCTGATGAGATTACCAGAGACAGGTAAAGTGGGAAGAGCAGAGGGCCATGAGCGGAGCC
>NW_020664531.1:2600673-2606584 GCF_002925995.2 Terrapene triunguis | reverse complement strand
GCTTTCGTGGGTAAGAACCTCACTTCTTCAGATGCAAGTCAGATGCATCTGAAGAAGTGAGGTTCTTACCCACGAAAGCTTATGCTCCCAATACTTCGGTTAGTCTTAAAGGTGCCACAGGACCCTCTGTTGCTTTTTACAGATTCAGACTAACACGGCTACCCCTCTGATACTAGAAGTGTACAGTATCATGAAAGCTCAGTCAGAGGATGATACCTCACAAAGATGATCAATAGTGTCAAAAGCAGCAGGCAGGCTGACAAAGATGGTGATGATTAATACATTTGGCCAGGAGCAGTAAGGGCTGAAGGAACTTTTATTGAGGATAAATGAGATCAGAAGCAGCCACCAGAGGAAAGTGAAGCAAGGAGGAAGGTGACTGTGTGGGTGCAATCCATCCCCATTCAGTGTGACACTCTGTCCCTCTCTGGTGGTGGCTGGGTGACAGAGAGGTTGATGAGTCTGCCATAGCCAAACTCATCAACCTCTATATGTGGCCCAGTCACCACTAGAGAGGGACAGAGTGCCACACTGGGTGGTGTGGGTTACACACTTCTCCTGGCCAGGGAAGGTAATCCCACATATCAGAGGTCCATCTAGCTCAAATCCCTGTGATGTCAGAATGGATTGGATCACTTGAGCAGGTGGGACTTTGGAGGTGGAAAGAAGATAGGTGACCTCACAACTGGTGATAAGGGGAAAAGGTGGGGGAGGTAGTTGTGGAGCATAGAAGGGAAGAAATGATGGGTGAAAATAAGCAGGAGAATGGAGATTCTGGTGGGCTTAATTGATTTTCCTTTGGAAGAAGTATTCAAGATACTGTGCAAAAGGAAGAAGGGGAGAGGGTTTAAGGAGGGAGTCAAAGGTTGCAGATAAGTGACATGGACTGTGGGCTATAATTCAATGAGAAAAAGTATTGTTCTATGGTCAGGGAGATAGCAGACTTCTTTTTAAATAGCGGGCATTACTGCACTTTGGGATGGTATAGATCTATATTGTTCCAAAATGGCATATTGAGTAATATCTTGACTTGATGCAAGGGATATGAGAGGTAACTGCTCATATCACATTGAATCAATAAAAGACAAGATCACATTCATGCATCATTTGCAGTATTTCTTTGTATCTCCTGCATTCAGAATAATTACACTTATTATGCTCTTTAGTTTCAAGAAAATTCACATCTTTTCTCCAAGGGAAAATGACTTTCCAAATTGATAATAACTGGTTTCTGAACCAAACATAATATACCGTCCAGAATTTAAAGGAATACACTTATTTCGCACTTGGATAATCACCAAACTAATTTTTAAAAGCAGTGTAATAGATCTAATATTATTTGTATTAGACGGACTTTTAGCCTACAAATTTAGATATTACAGTCACTTAGGTCCACCACATTCCACCAAATTAAATAGATTTATATAAATAGATACATTCATTCTACATTCATACACTTCCAACTCACAAAACTATGAATTTCCAAACTTTAAAACAATTCTTATTGACAACTCTTACCGTCTGAGAAGATGATAGATTGTATCTCTCTTAGCTAAGGCCTGGTCCACACTAACCCCCCACTTCGGACTAAGGTACGCAAATTCGAAGTACCTTAGTCCGAACTTACCACGGGTCCAGACGCGGCAGACAGGCTCCCCCGTCGATGCCGCGTACTCCTCTTGCCGAGCTGGAGTACCGGTGTCGACGGCGAGCACTTCCGGGATCGATCTGGGATCGATTTATCGCGTCTAGACAAGACGCGATAAATCGATCCCAGAAGATTGATTGCCTGCCGCCGAACCAGGAAGTAAGTGTAGACGTACCCTAAGACACAGCATGGACAAAAGCATTCATTCCTCATCAGAGAGTGCAAACCAAGACAACGAAGTGCCATAAGCTCTTCCCCCAGCCTGCACACTTTGATGTTGTTGTAAGTGAAGCCACTGATCAGTCCACAATTTTTGCTAGTTCTTAAGCAAACACATTTTGTAGTTCTCCTCTGTGATGTACTATTGTCAGTGTAACAGATTATAATTTACAATGCAATAATTTATGATATCATCAAAAGACTAATGCCTCATTGCAGGCAGCTTTCAGTTGGTCATAACATCAATCTTGCAGTTTTCTAAGTCACATTTTCTTACCTGTCCATCTTAGTGGGACAGCACCCCCACTGTTTGTGAATAATAAAAGCTTGCAACGTGCCATTGTTTCCAATGTCAACAAGCTTGTTTCACAGATTTTAAAAACAGTGCCTTAAGTTATCTGCAGTCTTTAAAAAAAAACTAAAAATAGTTATGCATGGCTAGAGTACATGCTTTGTAACAAAGAAATGTAGAAATAGGCCAGCCACACATTCAAATTAAGTAACTGGAACTGTTTGAAATATGATGAGCTTGTTTAAAATTATATAAAAGTTCATTTTTTTCTGAAAGAAGTTTAACCAGAAAATCTCCCAATTTTTTCCATCTCCCTTTTCTTTTGCTGTGGCAAAATGGAAAAACCAAAAGAGGGAGAAAAAACAAAAACAGAAAAATATTGGTTTTTTTAAAATTTGTTGAGAAATCAGGAAATTTAAAAAAATCCATTTAAATTTTGTTTTTGAAGCTGTCCAGTTTTCATTTTTAAAAAATGCAAAACTAGAGCTGCCTAAAACTTCAAATTCCCAATTTGTGGGAAATGTCAACATTCTGAAATTAGGTTTTGGTCCAGTTTCAACCAAAACAGTCTTTTTAAATCTCTCTCGTGAAGTGAAGACTCTTTAAAAAAAACCTTACAGGAAATGCTGAAATATGGGGTTTCTGAAACAAAATCTGCTCCCTGGGACCCTTGGCAGCTGCTCAGTGACTCCAACACTGTTCTGGTGAGTTTCAGCACTCCCCACCACTGAACACACTGTGCAAACTGTCATTTTTCAAATGCTTATCAACTTGGACAATTTGAGTGGATTCTCACAGGGATGGCAAAAGCCACACTCCTGACACAAAAGCCAGCCTCCAAAGCATAGGGGTTGTTCAAAGAAAAGATTACCAGAATTTTTAAACATGGGAAAAACAATGTATTTTTTCCAAAGGCTCATTCTTGGCTGAAATTTATTATATATATATATATATGGAAAGTATCAGACAATCATAATAATAGGTGATGCTACTAGCCCTGTCTGTAATAATGAGTTCTATTGCCCTCTTTTATGGTACTAATGCAATAAAGGAATAAGTAAACACAAAATACTACATTTATTTTAGTTCCTGTATTCTTATCTATTTCAATGAACCATCAAGTGCTTTCCTTTTAAAATCACAGACTATTCATATATTACACTGTGAAATGTGATTGTCTTTATACAGTATATTAAATAGGGGACCAAAATGCAAATTTCAACCCATTCCTATACTGCATATGTCCATTCACACACCCCCTCCCGAGCTGGTGCTGTGGGTCTATGTCTTTCTAGCAGGAAGTCACTCAATCCTCTGACCTTTAAACCCTCCTGGCTGTTTTCTTCCCCTGTTGGGGTTACAGATGAACAACAAAACAGCCCAGTCAGCAAACGAGGTTAAATAAAGGTAGGAAGCAAAAGAAAAAAAGGAAAATAAACCTGGAGGCAGCTCCCTTCAGGATATGGGTCTCTCTTAATTTAGAGGACCCTGGGAGTATCATAGCCCACTGGATCTTCAGTGCAAGTCTCCATCTTTTCCCCCTTTTAAGCTCAGGGAATTCACACCCTCTTTCTTCAAGGGCAGATGCTCTGCTGCCTGTCAGCCCTCTCTTTGAGGCTGGAGAAGCAGAGACACCTAGTTCCCTTCCCAGAGTTGCCCCCATCTGAGTGGAGTTTCCTCTTTTTAACTCCTCCCCCAGTCCTGACATGATTTGCAAGCATGGAGGGTTGAGACTACTCTAGCCCAAAGCAGCTCCTTAACCTTCTCCATGCTAGCGCAGAGTTTATGTGCCCCGTCACAGTGTGGCCCAGTGGTCCAAACGTAACCTAGATTCCAGGTCCAGGTCTGACAAAGACTCCCTTTGTGGACTTGTAACTTTACAGTAACTCCTCGCTTAACGTTGTAGTTATATTCCTGAAAAATGCTACTTTAAGCGAAACGATGTTAAGCGAATCCAATTTCCCCATAAGAATTAATGTCAATAGAGGGGGTGGGGGTTAGGTTCCAGGGAATTTTTTTTCACCAGACGAAAGACTATATTATTATATATATACATACACATATACACAGTATAAGTTTTAAACAAACAATTTAATACTGTACACAGCAATGATGGTTGTGAAACTTGGTTGAGGTGGTGAAATTAGAGGGTGGAAGAGGGTGGGATATTTCCCAGGGAATGCCTTACTGATAAATGATGAACTAGCATTCGGCTGAGCCCTCAGGAGTTAACACATTGTTGTTAATGTAGCCTCTCACTCTACAAGGCACCAGGAGGGAGGAGACACAGTATGGCAGAGAGAGACAGAGATACACACTGTGTGTGTGTGTGTGTCTGTCTGTCTGTCTGAGACAGAGAGAGAGAGAGACGCACATTGCCCCTTTAAGTACGCTGACCACACTCTAAGTACATTGCCTTTTTAAGTAGATCAGCAAGTTGAGATAGCAGCTGCTGCCAGCAAGCTCCCTCCATCTTGAGCCCTGTTATGCCCCCTCCCCCGCTCTGTGGAGATGGGGTATAGAAGCGGGGGACAGGAGCAGGGGAGGGGGACACCCTGACATTAGCACCCCTCTTCACTTCTTCACCCCGGAACAGTAAGCAGGAGGCTCTTGGGAGCAGCTCCAAGGCAGAGGGCAGGAGCAGCACAGGGCAGTGGGGGGAGGGACAGCCGAACTGCCCAGCAATTGCTAGCCTGTTGGGAGGCTGTTGCACAGGGAACTTAGGGGAGCTGATAGTGGGGCTGCCGGTCCACCTTGGTTCCAAGCCCCCATCAGCTAGCTCCAACGGGCTGCTCTTTCTGCAAGCAGTGGACAAGCAGGTGGCTGCCAAACAAACTTAGAAGGGAGCATTGCACAACTTTAAACAAGCATGTTCTATAATTGATCAGCAATGTAACAACAAAACAACATTAACCGGGATGACATTAAGTGAGGAGTTACTGTATTGGTCTCCATTAGCGTCCTCGTCTGTAAAATGTCATTCGATATTTACCTTCTTCATAGGAATGTTGAAAAG
This sequence comes from Terrapene triunguis, assembly GCF_002925995.2. Lineage (NCBI taxonomy): Eukaryota > Metazoa > Chordata > Testudines > Emydidae > Terrapene > Terrapene triunguis. Next base: position 2,601,409 of record NW_020664531.1, on the reverse strand, counting down.
ATTAATGATAAATATTCGAACAGATGCTTTGGAAAATGAAAATCTAAGGGAGCCTATAATGGCTAAATGTGAATATATGTTGGTGACAAGACTGTTGCTACTTACTTACTTCTGACATTAAAAGCATTTTCTTCCTATACTTCTGTTAGATTGTAACTAAGTTGAAGGCATAGTCATACACAGCTTCCTTGCAAAGCAGATTCTAGTCACCACTATAAAAACAAATATACAGCAAGTGTTCAAGGCACTGGCTGCTTTGAAAATCTGAATAAGAAAATACTTCCTCAGGAAAGCTTTTGTATTCCCTGATTTGCATTAGTTCTTCCCAACTGGAATAACCTCATTTATAAAGGGTCTGAATTAAAGCTTTACCACAGTGGTACATAATTATAGCATACAATGTATTACAGTCTGTAATCTGTATTAAAACTCTACAAGTTAGTCATGCTGGGAGGCGCAAGCAGGAACATCACTCATGCAAGGACCCCAGGAGGCTATATGCCCCTGGAAGCCAAAAGTAGGCACAATGCCTCCAGGGATGCTAGGGGAGCATGACTGCTGTTGGCACTTGCTACACCTGTCCTTCAGGCAACGTATGTATTGCATCCAATGAGGCCCTGTATCTGCCAGTCCATGCATGTTGGTTTGGGGCTGGGGATGTCACTATGTGACTGCAATGCCCCCATTAGCACACACACACACACACACACACACACACACACACACACACACACAC
>NW_020664531.1:2525854-2600663 GCF_002925995.2 Terrapene triunguis | reverse complement strand
GAGGCAGCCATTATTTAGCAGTCTGTGTCCTTTTATCAGCACATCTATTTGATATCAAAGAAAGTGGGGTTGAACAAACTGAAAAAAACCCTTACACGACAAAAAATATACCACCCTAAACAGTAATTATCTCAGCCTAAATGAAAATCTTTAGAACAACCAAGAGCTCTGGGAAATAGCTGGAATCCTATGGTTTTTCTCCTGCCAAAATGTACATTTTTACAGAATATAACGTGTGTTTTAGTTCAGCCCTTTGATATGATGGTAACCTTAGGGCTATACACAGCACTATCATTAATCTCCATGTGCACATCTTCCATTCACATGAAAGGGAACTCTGAGTGTGGATCGCAGATGGCGTATGGCCCTTAGCTTGGATTTACAATTTGAAACTCAGCACTCTGATTGTCTGCTTTATTTCCCAAAGAAACATAGAAAGCAATGTGCTGAGAAATGAATGAGAGAAAATAGCTCATAGTTTGTACTTCTCAGCAATTTCAGGAAAGAATAAAAAAAATACTTCTGTGGTTATTTAAATTGGGGGAGCACTTTTCTTTAAATTACCCTAATTATTTCCCATGCAACTTATTGAACAGGCAACTCAAATAGATGGATGGATATTCAAGAAAAGACGCATAGTGATCAATTGAAATGACAACCACATTTAACATTATCAAGAATTACCTGAAAAACCATTTACCACAGTCATCTTTTGCATCTGGCTGTCTAATGGTGCTTTTAATGAAAGAGACAAGCATAACTTAACTAATTACTTAGAGATATTGAAATCCGTCATGTCAGCGACTCCTTCGTGCACGTTTTCTTGGACCTTCAGTTTTGTTTCCTTTAAAGAGGAAAAAATTAAAATCAGGCAGCTTTCAATGTTATGAAGAATGAGGTCATATTGTGACAAATTACACTGCTCACATATGAAAGCAATTCTAATTAAAAATCCATCTAATTTGGGAGAGCAACTTTCTAGCATATCATAAATTGGAAATTTCAGTGAGCACTGTTTTGGTTAGTTGAGTTATGAAGAGTTAGTCAATGCATTAAATGGTTCTAATTGTAAAATGGATGCTGCTTTTTTTATATGATCATTCATGTAATTAGAACAGAAGCATTCAGAAGTGGAGCCTGTGCATCTTGAGGCTCAAGAATGGAATCTCTCCCTACTTCATGAAGTCCTTCATGTGTGGATGAGTAGTTCAGAGGTAGTTTTATTAGGAAAAAATAATACTAGAAATGCAGATAGGCATAAAATAAAAGTTTTCCTTATGCCATGGGATAAGAAGGTTTGAGAGTATGTTTAATAAAAATGGGTGATTTTTCTTTCAAACACCCCAAAAACAAGCAAAAATGCTATTGATTTAACAAAGAAAAGGCAGAATGGTTTCTATCAAACTGGTTTATAATATTTGCTCAAATCAGTTTGAATTGCTTTGATTCAAAATTTTTATTTCACAAGCAGTTCTAGGTGCAAAGAAAATCTGAGAAAATAATAAAAAAATACTGTCTGCAAAAAAGTAACAAAAATAAAATTCACCCTCTGTTGAGAAATGTGTTATTTAAAGCTCAACATTACAAAAGCAACAGACCACAATTCATAACTTTAATTATTATAATGACAAGGGTATTTCTCTTTCTGTCTCTGTTGTAGTAGTTAGAACAGCATCAAAGACATGAAAAAAAATTTCAGCTTCCTTGAAATCCCTTATCTCTGGAAAATAAACTCAAAATATCCTCCTTTAAAGTCTGATTCTACAGTATATGCTGAGTACCCTCAGCTCCCATTGACTTCAGCAGGAGCTGAAGGTGCTCATTGTCTTGCAGGCACTCAGCTGTTTGCAGTATTGGCATCTTACAGTAGTGCTTACCATCTAGACCTCATTCTTTAGGATTAACAACTCTTACCCCTCATTTTTACTCTGATCTAGAGATATATTCATGTTTTCATTAGTTGTAAATAGAGCGACAAGGTTTTAAATAAGCAATATGCATATTTTCTAAGCCAGCTTCCCTTTTCCTAAAATACATGGTTTAAGTAGAGCAGGGGTAAAAAAAATTTCACCAAAACATCTTCATCTTTTTTCCCTATTCAAAAGGACTTTTCATTTCAAAATTACCTTTAATTTACTTTTAAAAAATTACAAAGGGAACAGAGCTCAGAATCTAAACAAAATGCTTTTTGACTCAAAATTAATTTTTATTTGCCGAAAATGCCACACTATTTAGTTTTACGGTTGACCCAAAACTATTTTTTTCCATTTTATGCAATTGCCAGTGAACCAAAAAGTCCATGATACACACAGCTCTAGTAGTAAGGCTTGGAGATAAAGAGAAACATCAGTGCACTGGAAAAATTAGTCCTACACATGAAGAGATACCGTGGAGTAGAATTATACTCTGTTGACCTGCTGCTTAAGGTGAAGGGAGCATGGAAATCTGATCAGCATGTTTATAGACATCTCTTCCCACATCTTGGCAGGGGGGCGGGGGTGACAGGGAGGGAAGAGTATAATTCATTTTTCTTATCGGAACTCTCAACATGAAGCAGTGCTACTAAGAAATGCTCATTCTTATTCAGTACTTTTCTTCTAGCAAGAGAAGATAAATTGAGTCAGGACATAAAAGAAGGCGGCAAGTTAACTGATGAATCCACATCCTCAAATAAAATTGCTTTCTGGTATTTAGGGGGTAAAATGGATTGTCGTGTTTCTGGGAAGGACTAGTTGGAGAAGTAAGAATGTATGTAGGTGTCCATAAATGTCTGGACTAGTGCAGTGATGCTCAAATAAATGCTAGATTTGTGTCTATTGGTTAATTGAAAATTACCAGACTTAATGCAAAAGAAATAATTATAAATAATTCTAATTAAAGGTAAGAACAATTAAAACAGGTTAAGTGGAACAGTGTAAAATAAATACGGTAAACAATCAGGTTGATTAAATATCTAGAACACTTGAGTACAAAATACATACAATGAAATTAAGTTAAAATGAAGGCGTTCACACAGAAATTAACACTGTACAGTGCCTGCCACAATAGGCACTGGGAGTGACTGGCTCACTACAAAAGCAATTTTCCCTCTCTTGGTATTTGCACCTCCACATCAATTATTTGGAGTGGACTACTTCCATCCTGACTAAATTGGTCTTCAACACTGGTTCTCCACTTGTAAGGTAACTCCCTTCTCTTCATGTGCCAATACATATTTATGCCTGCATCTGTAATTTTCACTCCATACATCTGAAGAAGTGGCTTTTTACCCACGAAACCTTATGCCCAAATAAACCTGTTAGTCTTTAAGGTGCCACCAGATTCCTCGTTGTTTTTGTGGATACAGTCTAACACAGCTATTCCTCTGATACTTAATAAGAGACAGTCCTAAAGAGTTTAAAATCAATCTGCAGAGAGCTTTGTGTAGATGGACCCCACTGAAGTCAGCTGTGGAGAGCTTGCTAAACAATCAGAGCTTAAACATCCAAGACAGACAAACATTGGAAGAAAATAATTATATCACAAGTGTAGCTGTGTTACATTTCATGAAGTGCAAGATATAGGAGATACACATTGAACAATACAAAACGTGTTGTACTTTTCTCAAGCAACTTTAAGAATATATAAATCTTTGAATATCTATTCCCTTCACTGATGAAGCTTATAACGAATTTGTGAATTGATGTTTCCAACAGTTGTGAATCTGAATACTTCACCACTGCAAGGTGTACAGGAAAGATGTAAATAGCCAGTGAGATGACATCAAAGGGTATAACTTAATAGAAGCTCAATACAAAGCACTAGGGGATGCAAAACTCAAACAGCTGTCCTTCAAGCCATTAACTGGCAACACTGGACAGAGATTGTAATGTACAAAACAGTATTCAAGGATAGTGAGAATTATTGGAAATGTGGGGAAATTAGGTTATTATAGATCTGGTCTAAGACTGCCCATATATTTAAGAATATTGTCACTTATCTGAGATAATTCATAATGGTAACCACACAGAATAGCAATAGACTCTATACATTTTTAAATGACATTTTGATATTGAAGAAGGTTACATCAGCAATATAAATGCTGTATACCAGCAGTGTCATCAGTAATACGAAAATGATGAAGCATGAGTAGTAGAGTTGATTGAAGTATGAGTAGACAGTGACTCATATGAAAGCTATGTACATATGGAATAATTTAGAAAGTAAAGAGAACACATGAAAACCATTCATTTATCACAATAGGAAATAGAGCTATATGCCATCTATTATTCCTGTTAGGGCGGCATGCAATGTCTGTGCTCCATACACCGCCCTAAATGTAGATGGATACTACTTTTAGTGAGTTAGTGGGAGTACAGATAGTGTGGGTATGTTTACATGAGTTGCCATTCACACCCATGTCTGCAGTGTAGCTGTACCCCCAAACAGAGTGAGCAAGGTTTCCCCAGCAGTTCCTTTTCCCAGCTAATAGAAACCAGCACAATTATGGCTGAGCAGGCAAATAAGGCTTCCTCCTTTTCCCAATGCCCAGAGCTCTATCTGTTGCCCACTTCTTCACTGTGCCTCTCAGTGGGGACGACAAGCACACTCTGGAGAGGAGGTAGTTGTCAACACTGACTACCTCATACTTGTAAGCCCCATGGCCCTGAGAAATAGCAATAGCCCAATCCCTACTGGGAGGATGCCATAGCATTGGGAGAAAGAGGAACAAATTGTGGGCAAAGAAAGACAATGGGATAAAAATTCCAATATATGTTATGCAATGATACTAAAATGTATATGGTTCTCCTCTTTCCCCTGCTTCTCAATAGAGAGACTGTCTCCTGTACCCTCATCTCAGTTAACATTTCAGTGGACTTGCACCTGCTTATGTTGAATTTATTCCACACTTTCCATGTATTTTTAAAGTACATTTAGTGTTAGAGAGACATGATGTCCTGACAGCAACCCCGGAGACAGAAATTATCTCTTCATCCCCACAACAAATGCAATATGGGCAGTAACACTGAAAACTTCCCCGCCAAAGTGTCACTCAATTCTGATCTGCGCGAACCACTTCTGACAGGGAGCAGATAATGTAGTTTCCATTCCCATTTAATTTTTGATCTCTCTGAAGAGACTGAACTGATTAACTCGATTTATTTTTGGCAAACTAATTGCATTTTTGTTTGTTTGGGGTTTTTGGGTGTGGGTGGGCATTTGGTCTGAGAAGAGCTTTATCAAGACCAATAACTTATTTCTTATAGTTCACCAGATAGCTGTCACAAATAGCACCGACTTTCAGTCACTATCCATCTGGCCTAGATTTAAGTAGGCTGAAAGACTCCATATTAATCCTCTGAGCCAACCAATCCATCATAGTGGGCAAGATGAATTGCCCTCTTTGTGGAAGACACGTAATGTCCAAAAGAGAAACACTACTGACCACATTTTCATGCATCATTTATATAAACATATTTTACTATTTTTCCAATGGTCAATGAAAGACAAGTAAGAAAAGCTAAACATATATCATGTGTCCTTGAAGAAATTCATTCAAAAGTGTTTTGCTTTAAAATAAATATAATGAATAGTTGATACTATTTTGATTTGTTTTGACACTACAAAACTAGTTATTAATGTAAATCTTTAGCTGTAGAAATAAATCTTGACTGATGAAATTTCAAGCCATTAGTTTTATGCATCCTTAAACTTCCTTGGTCTAATTATACTATGCACCAGCTTCTAAAGGAATGATATTGCCTTTCTTATTCCATTAATACACTCATTACTTCCATTTCAGATCACAGCAATGGTTGAACATATAAAATTTGTCTAGAGCATTATTTATATATGTTCACGCTAGCAGCTGTCATTAGTGTACTTATTTACAATCATGTCTCAACATTACATTTATTAAATGATAAATGACCACTTTAGATACTATGAAGTTAAGCAATGTGTTTTTGAATTAATGTCTGACTTTTAAAATATACTTTAAACCTCATAAACCAAATGAGAAACAATTCTGAAATGCCAGGAAAATAAATTTAAGACCCAAGACCCAATTTTCACTAAAGATTTTCTTTATTCTTCTCTATAAATTAGCCTACATTATGAAAAAAAAGCAGCAAAGTACCTAGACAGTATTTTTTTTCCCCTTCCATGGCTATAACCATTTTCTATGCAGAGTAGTATTTTTCCAGTTATAGCAACATTGAACTAACTGAGTGTAACTAGCTGAATGTATTCATTTTTTGCTTGTTACAGGCTTGATCTTGCTCAGCACGCTGCCTCCATCCAGCAAAGCACTTACGCACATGCTTAACTTTCAACATGAGTAGTTCCACTGATTACTCACTCGTACAAACTACATATTGTTACCCTTAAGTGACAGGACCATGCATGTGCTTTAAGTTAGTGTGTGCTTGGATGCTTTGACAGATTAGGACCAGAGAGCTGAACAATTTACAGGACTGAGCCCCAACTGTACAATCAATATATTCTGCCAGTTTTAAATTTTACACCCTACAAAAATGTAGGAAAACCAGTTTGTAGCCTACACAGGAAATACACCAAAATGACATATTTTGAGGTCTGTGGTCTCATGCCTAGGAATGATGGTTCCTTCCATCATTAGTTCTCCTTTCAGCTCTGCGGCAGACTTCCTGGTCAAGTAACTTAACTGCTCCATGGCTCAGTTTCCTCCTCTGTAAAATGGCAGTAACAACACTTCCTCATCTCCCGGGAGGTGGTGTGCTATGGTTAAATTCCCCAGGCTGAGATCAAAAGAGCCTAAGGGAGTTTGGCACTCAGCTCCCATTGAAATTTGATGGGTGTTGGGCACCTAATTTCTTTAGGCTCCTTTGAAAACCCCAGCTTGGATATTTGACAAGTCCTTTGCATATCTGGAGCTCATTTCATTTGATGACCTAAAAGGAATTTTGGTATTCAACGATGTAAAACAAAGGGCAGATTTCTGGGGGTTCTTCCTCTTCCCCACCCATGCTCAGCCATTTATATGAGGCTCAATGAAATAAGAAACATAATATGTTTTTAGCTTGAAAAAAACAGGATGTTAAATATTTTTCTTTACTAAATATTTCCCTTACGCAGCATGTGCATTCCCTCACTGTGGTTTTTGTAATTCATCTTTCCCTTACTACTGAGTTTAAAAATATGGTCTTTAAATATTAAAGTAGTCCTATCCTATCAAATTATTTCAGGTATGTAAGTTCAGACAAATTTTCCAAAGTGACTGCATTAAAAATGTACACAATATCTCTGATTCTACCTTCCATATTTTTTTCTTCTCAGATCTCCATTAATGACTTCTCACTGTTAACCTGACTTGGTAATAGCAACTGAAAGCAGGTAAACTAATTTCTTAGGGCCAGATTCAAACACCATTATTTTATGTTGAGTTATGCCATAGTCTGCAAATAGCCCCATTGAAATCAATGGGACAACTCAAGGAATATTGCTCAATGTGAAAAAGAGAATAGCACTAGTCTTTAATAAGGAGACAGATTATTCCTGCAAGAAAATCAGATACTCTTCACATCACTGTAAACTATAAGTAGATTCTGATATACATGTCAAAAGACTTCCACAAGCAAATAGGCTGTACGTTACAACTGATTGTAATATGTAATAAAGAGGGTTTCAAATCACTGAATACTATCTAAAATAATGCATACTATACATTTAGGTAAATTGAGACTATATTGTATGTTGTTGAGGACTGTAATTTGTGTCTACATGTACTTTATGGCACTGATGATTAACCCAGGTAAATTGTACTTCATTGTTCAATCAGGTGTGTTGACTATAATACAGCAGACTCAACATCGTTCATTGTTGACTGTAATCTGTGATCAGGTAGGCTGTACATCCCTGCCCAAATGTCATCGGGTAGATTGTATACCACTGCCATACTTATTCACTCAGGTACACTGTACGTGACCACTGACTGAATAAGTATTGTAGGTTATATGTCAGGGCTTATTGTGCTCTGTAATCAGGTAGCTTTTACATCACTGCCAACTAGAATAAGACTGAAAGATCATTATGTAACTTTCCCTACAGTAAATTGTTGGCCGACAGAATCCATTGCTCATACATTGTGTGCTTCAGTTGTCTCTTAGGATCCTTTTGAGCTGTGTAGTTTGTATTGAGACCTTTCCCAGGCAAATTTTGCATAGATTTCAAGGAGTTGGCTTTATGCTTTTTCGAATACATAGCAAATGAAGCATCATAAATTAACATTTAGCACACACATATAAAAAGTAGGGCAGATTAAATCAGAAATTAGGAGGTTTTCATGAACCAGCACATGCTTCTGTTTCACCATGGCCCAAACTGAATCAAATAGTCTGCCTAAACAAACAAACAGACAGTCACCAATACCTGAAAAAGACCAAACCCTCATCTAGTATGTTTACGTGCCAACACATTTTATTAATAGAAGTTTATTCCTACCGAAAAACTTTTACATAAGATTTGTTATGAAAAGTTCTAAGAAACTGGCTGATTTCTTTAATAACTATTAGTTAAGATCAAATCCTGAAGTCCTTACATCAGCAAAAATCCCATTGTAGTTGTCTGAGTAAGGATTGCAGGATTTTGCTCTTTATGCATTATTCTTTAGCCATCAACCAAAGGGGTTTGAACACTGATGGAGGACGATCTGTTCATTCACCTCTCTAGTATACAAATCCAGGGCCCAATCCTTCAAAGACTGAATCACATGCATAACTTTGCACATGTGACTAGACCCTTTGACTTCCCAATGATAAATTACATGTATGCTTATGTCTCTTCAGAATCAGGTCCTAACTGTTGTGACAGTAACAGACAGATATTTAAAAGAATCATTGTCAAGAACTCATAATGGGAATCAATAAAGAGAGGATAAAAATACTATATAGAAAATAATTCATTGCTAACCCATGTGACAAAGAGCCAAATATGTGGTATATTATTTCCAAAATATAACTTATTAAAGATCTTGGGTTTCCACATTTGTAACTCTTTAAATAACCATTCCTGAGATTATTGTAATTTCAAATATTGTGTGGTCTCACCATTCAAAGATGAATTTAAAGCACAGACTTCAATGAGGCATGAAAAGCTCTCTCATTTAATTTGCAATGTAAGATGCCCATGTTTTATGACAGCACTATAGAATAAAAAATTAAATATTCTGGGGATGAGAGCATCAGAGTTTGTTTCATGCCCTTAATGGATCAACAGATTCATAAGCATGCTAGTAACTGACTGAGTAGGGAAAATTACCTCTAAAAATAAATGGGATTCATGATGTAGAGGCAAGAACAACAACAATCCACACCCTTGTAAGACTTCCTTGTGCAAAGTGCTCTTATCGCTTCTAAACTTCCAGGATGCAAACAACTTGCTCCATGTTTTAACAAGAACCTAGTATTTTATGTGGTTATTAAAAGATATTTGTTTATGCACTGGAGGTTCAGTTCTTTATGGAACAGTGCAGCACCACACTTTTCCAATTAAGCAATGAGAGTTAATGACAGAAAACAGTACTCAGCAAGCTGTTAAAAACACTTTAATGCAGCGATTTGTCCCAAAAGTTCAAGAAAATCATAAATCATACCAAAGTGTATGATTTATTATGGTGTTACTTGCTAAAGATTTGAAGTGTTTTCTATTATAATTTTACTTTAAAAAATATATTTAAACCCAATGCTGTTTACACAGCCTAGTGGATACAAGTCAAGTAAAATAATAGCAGTTGTGATTTGTAATGAGTTAGAACTATGAAGTTCATGAACTGCTCGGAATTAAGTAAACATTACAACCAATGCATATTCTTTGGACACTACTAACCTAAGTTTGATTCCTGATGTAAAGGAGTGCTCGTTACAAATAACAGAACAGTTCTGATTCCATTCAGTGGAGGGCAGTATTATGCAAACAGAGGTTGCATTATTTCATCTAACAGTTTGTCCATCCTAGTTTTCAAAGTCCCAAACAGTGGTTCCCTTAGCAAAAGGGAAAGCTTAAAGATTTAGGGAAATCTTAAATACCAAGATGAAGAACATTATTAGTGCAACTTGTGGTGTAATTAGGACTAATGAGATGAAATTAAGCAAATGAAAATTTAGGGTGAATATCAAGATAAGATAAACTTTCTGAGATTACAATAGAGCAACAGTTCTCAAACTGTGGGTTGGGACCCCAAAGTGGGTTGCGACCCCGTTTTAATGCGGTCGCCATGGCTGGCATTAGATTTGGTGGGGCCCGGGGCTGAATGGCCCTGGGTGGCAGGGCTCAGGTTACAGGCCCCCCATCCTGGGGCTGAACCCCTGCAATAGAGACACTAAGGATGTCACTACGGATGACACTAAGCTGAAGATACTGAAGTCCCATTGTTTGTGATTCAAAAATAGCTTGGGCAAAGTGCTAGATTCATAGATTCCAAAGCCAGAAGGGATCATTGTGATCATGTAGTCTGACTTCCTGTGTAACACAGGTCATAGAACTTCCCCAAAATAATGCCTACAGAATATCTTTTAGAAAAGCATCCAATCTTGATTTAAAAATGGTCAGTGATGAAGATTCCAGCATGGCCCTTTATAAACGATACCAATGGTTAATTACCCTCCATGTGAAAAATGTACACTTATTTCTAGTCTGTATTTGTCTAGCTTCATCTTCCAGCCATTGGATTGTTTTATACCTTTCTTTGCTAGACTGAAGAGGCCGTTATTAAAATATGTTCCCCAGGTAGATACTTATAGATTGAAATCAAGTCACCCCTTAACCTTCTCTTTGTTAAGATAAATAGAGTAAGCTCCTGTAGTTTATCAGTCTAAGTAAGATATGTGTTCCAATCATTTAATCATTCTCATGGTTCTTCTCTGAACCCTCTTCCATTTATCAACATCCTTCTTGAATATACTGTAAATGAACTGCCCAGTGCATATGAATATCATTGCCCTCTATGGGATGAAATCAAAACCACTCAACTGCTGGTGGCTAAATGCCTCTTGAGCTTAAGTGGCAGGGACCTATGGTAAATTTTTCAAAAGCTCCAAAGTGACAGTGCTTTTGTACCAAGGGGTATAGAGTTCTATCCTCAGCTTTCTCCATGTCATTCTAATCAGCGATTCTGTGCTGCGCTGTGACAAAGATGAAATGCCTAAGTGACCACCGTGTGTTTCAGCACTCCAGTAAACAATTCCCCTGCCTTGACGGGGGAAAGAGACTAGAAAAGGAATTAGTTTCTGAACAGAGGTGTTCAAAATATTCATGACAAAATGCTAGATTTCTCACAATTTCACTGAACATGTCCACTAAGCAGGCCTTTTTTGAGCGAAAGTGGTTTGGGCATTGAAAATGTTTATTTTCAATGAGAATATAGCCATTGCAGCAAAACTCAGCATAAAGCAAAAATTGGGAGAAGAAGAATCAAACAGTTTCAAGCAGAATTTCACCAAAACAAAACGTATGAATTACAGACACCCATAATTCTGAACACTGTATCCTTTGCAGGAGGTACATCGGCATATGGACATGTTAAATACCGGACCTATAAAATCCTTTCTCCAAGATTCCACAGCTTCACTCTGAATTTCTCTCCTACTGATTCACTGCTCTTTTTCACATGCTCAGTAGTCCCTGATCTCTCCCCTTAGATGTACTGCAGCCATTGCATTCAGATGAGCTTGTTTTGCCTATTTTCAAATCCATTCAGACATCACGGGTTCAAGGGTTTGACGGGAATGTTGGGTTCACATTCTGCTTTGGAGAAACCATGTAAAAAAGCAGTGACAAAAACAAATATTCTAACGAAACAAAATGTTAAGCGGGCCAGATTCTGTTTCATACACTGCTGTACCTGCAGAATCACTCCACTATATTGCACAGGTGTAGCTGAGAGCAGGGTTCGGGATAAGGAGTAAAAAATACTTCCAAAGATGCCTGTGTTCTGCCCGGTCAAGAATAATTTTTTCCCCTTTTTAAAATTTGAGTGTAGGGGTAAATTAAGAGCTGATGAAAGCCAGGAAATAACAGCACTGGCTCTTAACAGCCCCATGCAAATTTCTACACAAAGTTCTGCCCTATCACATCATTCCTGAATAACAATGCCCTTGCTAACCTTAGTCATGAGCACTGCCTAATTACAGACTGAAAATGGTATCCATACCACATGGTAATTATGTGATTTGAACAAATTCAACGAAGGTGCAACCACCTAACTTGATTTTATTTGTGACCTAACAAAGTTTGAGTTGAGGTGTCCAACTGTGCGAGTTTTAATCTACTAAAACACCTTTTCCCCTGATTGAGAATGCTGTATCTAAGTAGTACAAAGCATAAAAGCTCTCAACTCAATTTAGGTTCTGTATCCTGATGGGCATGACTGTCCATGAAAATTGTTCCTCTTAGCTGAAACCTGATTTAAGTGGTTTAAGGATTATATAGTTGAAATCCTGGGTCAATGCAAGTTTTGCCATTGGCTTCAATGGAGCCACAGTTCCCCTTCCCCCTCCACTCCATTTGGATAAACAAGGTTCTACTGTTATTTGTTTTTAAAACAAGTTAACTTGGAGCTGCAAGAAGCCTGGTTACATTTGGAATGCTGAAAACTATTTAAAAATATCACTCGTTCTAGTCCGCAGCTCTTCTCCAATTCACATCAACAGTCTCATTCCTTGCATCTTGATGCATAACAAATGAATGCATTGTACACCATGGAAAATTATACAGAATTGTCGTATTCTCAACACCAAACAGTAACAACTAAATGGGCTGATCCAAAAAATGAGCTCAATAATTGATGTTTCATAGCCACAGTTAATATCATCAACTGTGAAAGCAAATCCAACGGGCTGGATATTTATCTTTCTTGATATGCTTTGAATAGTAAAAAGGCAAATGAATTATTTAAACATGACTGGAAAAAGATCATAAGTTTCCTCTTCATCTGTCAAACTTTGGAACGTGAGGTAGAAACACCATCAAATTTAAGCAGCCTCATCACTTTGCTAGTGGCAAATCTGCTTTTAGAAAAAATATTACATCTACATGTCAGATCAATTAATTCACTAAGTAAGAGCTATTATACCTGCCTTCTTTAATTGATTACATATTATTGTATTAGACTTGTTATTCATTACCTGCAGGTGCCTATATTCTAAGATACTGGTCTCATTACCGAGAGAGGATCTAGTTTTCCCTATGCAATTTTGAAACATTGGTATAAAAGTTTTATTTAGCTACAAGCCATACAGCGTGTTACATTAGAGTGTTAGAAAACATTAATATATCATAATGAATTCAAAAGTCTTCTGCATAAAAGCAGTGATCATACAGTAATGGTTTTAAGTAAACAGGAAAACTCATGGTTTCAAACACTAAGGACCTGATGCTCTTCTCCCATCACATGCGGAAATGGGAGCAGAAGCTAGAGTATACTGGAGCAGAAGATGAGAGAAAGGAAAAGCAGTGAGCAGCAGCTCCACAGCATATTCTTCATCTGTTGGAGTTTATAGACTCCACAACATGGGATTCCTGTCCAGGGCTTTGAGGGAGGAAAGACCAAGGGGAAAAAAATATTTGATTGAATTGGAAACCAACACTGAGATCTCTATTGATAATATGATCAATCCCCACAGCTGTGGCTCCTTTGAGGATTTTAAGGGTGAAGGTTACACCAGCAGAGAGTCTGACCAAGGCCATAGGTTCCACTTATATCCTATGCTAAAGGCGTAAGTAGGACTTAATGATATACAAGGCTTGCAGAGGACACTAAAGCATTGAGGTAGGGAGAACTAAAATTCACTACTATTCAGAGGATTCATATAAAACTTAAGTGGTTCACAGGTTTTGCACAGGTCTAGTGCACAGCAGTGAATTTCACTTTGGAATGAAATTTATCCTCAAAGAGTATCTTTTTCTCATCATTCTAGGGGCTTAGATGATGTCTATTAGGTGTGGATGTGCACATTAGTAGCTGAGGTAGTATCTTTTATTGGACCAACTTCTGTTGGTGAAAGAGACAAGCTTTCAAGCTTACACGGAGCTCTTACTTTACGTAATCTCGAAAGCTTGTCTCTCTCACAAATAGAAGTTGGTCCAATAAAAGATATTACCTCACCCACCTTGTGTCTTTAATATCCTGGGACTGACATGGCTACAACAACACTGCAGACATTAGTAGCCATCAATTCTGATTCTCCTTATGCAAGTTTTAAAGGGCTAACACTATGGATGTCACTGGAGTTACAAATTTACTTTACACTGACATGAGGAAAAGAATCAGGTGTATTGGCGGAGATTTTCAAAATAGTCTACCCTCCATTAATTTTATAGAAGATGTGTCTATATCCTCTAGACTGTTTTGAAAATCTCAAGCATTGTGTTTGTAAACTAAGTATTCTGTGGAGTGCTATTTACATTATGTAATTAAGAACATAAGAACAGCCATACTGGGTCAGACCAAAGATCCATCTAGCCCAGTATCCAGTATTCCGACAGTAGCCAATGCCAGGTGCCTCAGAGGAAATGAACAGAACAGGTAATCATCAAGTGATCCATCCCATAGCCCATTCCCAGCTTCTGGAAAACAGAGGCTAGGGACACCATCCCTGCCCATCCTGGCTAATAGCCATTGATGGACCTATCCTCCATGAATTTATCTAGTTCTTTTTTGAACCCTGTTATAGTCTTAGCCTACACAACATCCTCTGGCAAGGCGTTCCACGGGTTGACTGCGTTGTGTGAAAAAAATACTTCCTTTTGTTTGTTTTAAACTTGCTGCCTATTAATTTCATTTGATGACCCCTTATTCTTGTGTTACGAGTACGCAAGACAAATCAGACTCCTGAAAGGGGTACAATAGTTTGGAACGGTTGAGAACTACTGGGCTAGAAGATTGGGAGCTGTAGTGTGGACTATGGGGGTGTGATTTCTAAATCAAGATCAGATGTTTTTCTAAAAGATCTGCTCTAGAAATTATTTTGGGAAAGTGCTACGTCCTGTGCTATACAGGAGGTCATTACAACCTAACTGTTCATTTCCTTTTTTGAAGCATACGCTTTATTTTAATATTACGATGGTTTGGCATGGTATGCATTATTTATTGTATACTAAAACAGGTGAACAGTATATTTGGGATGGGTTTTAAAGGATGGAATCTATTGATGAGAAAATATTTATTGATAGGATAGATCTTCGCTAAAAAAAAAAAATCTTGAATTCCTACTTTTCTTCATCAATACATTTAAAAAAGTGTATTCCAATACTGAAACTACTTCTGGTGTTTAAGGCTGAGAAATTCTACAATTTTTGTAAGTCAAACTATTCCTTCTAAAGGTTATCTATTGTAATTATTATATATTATCAGTGGAGCATATAGTCTAATTCTATAATTAGCCCTTGTAAAACAAAAGCTATTACATAATCTCAGAAGTTATGTGGGCACTATCATTAAACATTTTTATCTATCCTGAATAATGTTTCTTATCAGCTATTACTTTTCATGGCCGATAGCCAAATTGGAAGAAGAAATCACAGCTCTTATAAATTAAAGTAGACAGAGAGATTAAAGGCCGGTCATATTTGCATGATTTTCTATATGAAACAATAAATTTATACATATTTTAGTAGCCTAACCTAGTTTTCCCCCCTAAAATCTCATCTGGCAGTATGCACATTAAGGGAGCCATTGTTGTCAGGAAGAAATGGCAAATAGATTGTTATTAGATCAGCAAGGGAAATATGTTTCAAGTGGGCTCCTTTATACAATGGGTTTGTATCTTTTTATGGGCACTAAAGCATTAGGCTTGGCGTCTGACTACCACGCTGGTACATTATAAAAGTAATTGCAGTGTCTGGCTCTGTAATATTTTTGAGGGACAGTACCTTCAATCTCTAATAGGTTGTTGGTATCTATACCCACATCAGTTGGTAATAGTCGTAAAACTAGAATTTCATTACAGGCAACCTTATGTCACTGCAGTGGATCCCTGCCAATGCAAGCTATTGATACGGCAGTAGGCATCTACATCATGCTGTAGTGTTGCTATTAAAGTTTCTTCCTTGTAGTTTTCCTTTATGCGGTGGAATGCTAGCCACTCCTCACAAAACAGCCAGCCTTATTATGTTGGCTGTACAGATGCACACATGGAGTTCGGTTTATCCAGCCCAATTCACTATAAAAAAACGGAAGCTTTACACAATATTAAATCAATGGAGATCAAACAGGTGAACTTATACAGACCTTCAGGCTGGCATGGCCCCCATGTTATTTATAGTCCCACATAGAAAAGTAGCCAACTAGTGTATAAAAAGAAGGCCCTTTGAAAATTCAGTTTTCAGTATTATGTTTCTCCAGGAGTCTTGGTAGATTTGTGATATTTGGAATCTGATTACAAAAAAATTCAGCAGAGTTCATTCAATATTATTCAACATGTAGTGTGGAACTTTTTTCATACAACAGCCTCTCCTTTTGAAAATATTTATGTCCGTACACATGAAGGTCCTGATTCTGCAAAATCACATAGATGCATATTTCTGCATGCTACGAGTACTCCCACTACTATAGTATTAAACACATATCTTAGGCCTGGTCTACACTAACCCCCCAATTCGAACTAAGGTACGCAACTTCAGCTACGTGAATAACGTAGCTGAAGTTCGAAGTACCTTAGTTAGACCTTACCTCGGTCCAGACGCGGCAGGCAGGCTCCCCCGTTGACTCCGCGGTACTCCTCTCGCCGAGCAGGAGTACCGCAGTCGACGGCGAGCACTTCTGGGTTTGACTTATCTCGTCCAGACAAGACACGATAAGTCGAACCCAGAAGTTCGATTGCTTGCCGCCGAACTAGCGGCTGGGTATAGACGTACCCTTAGTCTTTACAGCATTAGGACCGTTTCACATTGGTTCTCAATCTTGTGATGGCTCAATAACTGACAACCTGTCTCCCCTCCCCCCAATCACTCCTACTAGGTTCTGGTGCATTTTTTGCATCATCTGTTTTCTCTATGTTCTCACAAGTTGCCTACCTGTCTGTCTTTCATTTTTTGACTTCTCCTCATTTTCCCCCTACTTTCTATTTTTCATTCTGTTTTTAGCTCCTAATTCTTTCCTCCACAACCTCCTCTCCCATCCCTCCAGTTCTTTCTCTCTTCAGTTCATATTTCCCTAGTTCTATATGCATACACACAGACACTATTTCTACACATGTAGCCCACCGCCCCCAATTCTTTTTTAACATTTATATTACAGTGGTTTCCAAAGGCCGCCATCAGAACAGCGACCCCATTGTCCTGGACACTATGCAAACACAAATAGACAGTCCCTACCCTGAAGGGCTTACAATCGATACCCATTCTCTTTGTTTCTTGCCCATTATGTCTCCACTTGCCTCCTTGCACCCTCCTTTCCCCAGTGCTGCCTCACATTCTCTTGCAGCCCATGTAAACCCAATGCATACACTCATAGTCTGTTGCTGTGGGGACAGTGAAGAGGGAGTAGAACTCTGTAATGCCATCAGGGCCGTAGCAACAAAGAACGTGGCCCCCTCCGAACATATGTCCGGGCGGGGCCCCTTACAATGCAGAAACTGGAATGCGGTATTTATTTTATACAATATACAGGGTTCATATTATGTATACATAGGCCTACAGTGTACATTTATTCCGTATTTACGCAAAGCGCTTCTTTCGAGCCTTGTTCTCCGCAAATTGGTTAATCAATGCATCATAGTCCAGAGATCTGGCAATCTTGTTTTCGATTGAGATAACTGCAAGCGCAGAAAGCCTGTCATCTGTCATGGTTGAGCGCAGGATATTCTTGATCAGTTTCATTCTGCTGAAGGTCCTTTCAGCACCAGTGACAGTAACTGGTGTGGTCAGAAGAATTCTGATGCAAATGCAAAGATTCGGATATATCTCCTGAAGGCTGTTCTTGTATATGTATGTTAAAAAATTGTTTGCTGTGACAAGTCCTCTCTCTTTCTCGATGACATAAATAAAACGATTCAATTCCATTATGAGTTCGTTGGCATCAATGTCTCCCATTTTTCTTTCAAAATTTTTGCTGTGATTCTCCAGTTCATTTTCTCTGTGACACTGCTTCAGGCTGTTAGCGTTGTACAGAAATCCAAACAACTTATACCACTCCACAAGTTGGTCAAATCGTGACGAAACAGAAGATATGGCCTGATCAGTGAGAACAAGAAAGAACTGCGATTTGAATTTTTCTTCGGCAGAAAGACGACTCGAATCATCAGCACATTCGTAATCAAACATTCTCTTCTTACGTCGCACCCTGGTTTCCGGAAACACCTGCTCAATACCCATATGCTCTGCTATTTCATGTGCATTTGTGACCACAGAGATATATCCTGTATTTCGATAGTCTTCCAAAAACTTCTTTGTAGCACCGACTTCTGCCTGCAGTACGTCAATTGACACATCTGGTGACTGAATTATTTGCTGGTTTTATTGACGTGAAATAGTATATCGTACCACGTGTACACAGTCAGAACAAAAGGCTACGTAGTAACATGGTCTAAAAGTGCACCGGCTTCTGTTGCTGTATTGCCATCTTTCTTTTCGAGCGCATATTCTCGCAAAGATGACAAAGCATTGCACAATTCTTCAAGGTGATAACGCAATGGCTTCACAGCATCAATTCTCGACTCCCAACGAGTGTCCGAGAACCCTTTAACAGATATTGGCATATGTTATTGAAGTATATCCCAAAGTGAAGGTGAAGAAGAAAAGATAACGTATATTCTGTTAATCAGACTGAAAAAGTCAACGGCATATTTCGATGACTTTGCCGCGTCTGAGATCACACGATTCCAAGTGTGAGCTCCACATGGTACATACAAGGCACGGTCATTTATTTCTAGCATGCGGGCTTGAACTCCTTTATTCTTTCCTCTCATATTTGCGCTGTTATCATAAGCTTGGCCTCTCATGTCAGCAATGTCTATTCCTAAATTGTTTGCCTTTTCAAGAAACGCTTCCAATAAGCCCTCGCCAGTTGTATCATGAACATTAAGAAAACCATCAAACGCTTCACGAATATTGACACCATCTTCACCGTTGCATTCAACAAAGCGTAACACCACAGACATCTGTTCTTCATGTGACACGTCGGGAGTACAGTCCAAAATAACTGAATAATATTTTGCTTTTTTAAGCTGCACTATGTTGGCCTCTTGAATGTTACTGGCAACAAGTTGAATCAGCTCGTTTTGGATCTGTGGACTGAGGTACTGAACATGTGTCTCTGCCTTCTTAATCCTCTGTAAAAGTTCGCTGAGGACAGTATCATACTTTGCAAGCAATTCAAACAGTCCCAAAAAGTTGCCATTCGAAGGATCGCCGAGCTTTTCATTACTTCCTCGAAATGCCAAGTTTCTTTCGGACAAGAAAATAACGACATCAACCATGCGTTTGACAACATTTCTCCAGAAATCTCTTTCTTTCAGAAAAGCCTGCAATTCGAGTTGGTCAATAGATGTACGGTTTACTATGCCTGACCGAAGATCAAACCATTTCACCATACAGTCTTGATGACCTTTGCCTGTTTCATGCTGCTGAAGTCTTTTTGACAGTGCTTTCCAAGCAGATGTTCCACGATGTAGCGGTATGTCGCCAGTGCCAAATAATTTGCAACAAAAACAAAAAATGGCATCTTTCTGAACTGAGTACATTAACCATGAACGTCTTATTTTCTCGCCATTTGCCATGGTTCGATAGAAATGAGTACTTGTGAACCTCCGTCTTTCCTCGCTAAATGGAAATTTGTAACTTTCATTCTGCTGCGGTGGGCCACGTGCAACAATGTCACACACTTGCCTGTCCGATATTATAGACGGCCAATCTCCTGGATCATCAGTGAGTGGTTCAGATTCAGATACTTCTTTCCCGGCAGCAGCTGGAATATCTGTCACAGTTTGTTTGGTAGAACAACTGGCTTCACCTTCGACCTCACTTGAAGCACTTCTGGATACTTCTGGATACGATGCGTCGCTGCTAGCGCTGTCCGTTTCATGTGCCTGTACCTGTACGTTGGATTGCAGCGCAAAATACGTTGACAACTTTGGAATTTTCTCAAGTTCCTTCTCGGCATCTTTTGCTGCCTTTCGTTTACTAGCTCCGCTCTTATACCTTCTCTTAGACATCACAAAGCACGCTTCTGCATTGGAAATGAATCGTTTCAAACGATAAAAAATTAAACAACTAAATTAATAACATTTATCCGCCGACCGCCATTATGAACGCAAATACACATTCTTTGAATGGGTCCAACTAAAATTCGAAACTGACCGACAGACAACTGATGTAGCCAATAGCATTATGATGTATCATAATGACTTCACGGTTTTGTCAGTAAAACCGACATGGATTGTGCAATAGCGTCAATAAATGTCACTTACCTAGTTATACCTTACATTTTTTTGCCACTTTTAGGGGCCCCCTTCCTTGCGGGGCCCCCTCCGGTCGGAGAGTACGGAGGGCGCTCACTACTCCTCTGAATGACATATAGGTGAGGGGAAGGAAAATGAGAATGAGCTGAAGAGGACAACACACAGTTTGTAGCATCAGGAGAGACAGGGAGCCCCTGCAAAGCCAGTAACCTCCCACAAGCAGCTAAATGAATGAATGTGGTTCCACGGAGGAGGCAGGTAGAGGAGATCTTGGACATATGGATGAATTTGGGCTAGTAGAGGCGAATTGGCTTAGCATCTTCCCATCATACACAGATGGACACATATACACCCTGCTCATTGTAGCTTTGCCTATAACCTACCTGAGACAAGTCTGATGCAATAGATCCCTCGCAAATTCAGCTCCTGCCAAGAAGAATATGCAAAGATGTGGGGATGTGCTAAGGTATGCTAAGGGATGTGGCTTGGCGTATATATCTGCACATGTTCATGCATGTTATACCCCTTTGCAGTTCCTTATCTATAAAAATTACTATTGTAATTCTCAAGAATCTCCAAGTCATTTCCAAATCAGAGCTGTTTGAAACATTTTCATCAAAAGTTCAAAAGATTAGGACCATTTACAACCATTAATTAATTGTCGCTATTTATTCTACAAAACCTATGGCCATAGAACTTGCTGTGGGATCCACCCCATGTGACAGAATTATGTTTCAAGCTTTCATGCTTCTGAAGAAAGTCTGAAGGTGAACTGAGTGAAACCGATTCAGTAAAGCCAAGTCAGCAGACAGTCTGAAACAATAACTCTAAAAGAGGTGCAATTGCCCCATTTATTTCAATAGATTTTTAACCTGAACATAACAACTGACATGTGAGCACTGTTAACCATTTCATTGCTGATCATCTTAACAGAATCACTGAATTAGCATGTTTACCCTGAAACGCCAGACTGTGTCATGTCTCCCCAATGCTGAAAGCTCCAAATACCCTGTCCTACTAAGCTGCAAATGGGCTCCAGTTTCCCCCTAAACAGCCCCTACAATGCAGTCATACGTAGTTAGTACAAAAATCATTTTCATATTTGATTAATTTTAAAGCTCCTATTTTTAGAATTAAATGAAGCTGACACAAAATTCCCTGTCTACTGCAGTAGACTGCCACAGAATCCAGGAACAAGACACTAAGTGCATGTGAGGGAGGGTGTCTTGCAAATTTGTGTTTATTGTGACAAGAGCAGTAAACACTATTGCACAGTAAAACAATCAATAATGCATTAAGTATAGCAACAATGACTACAAAATTATAACAATAGTAAATCAAGTGGGACTTAGGACTTTGCTCGTAATCACTTAGTTGTTTCTGAAATTCTACCCAATAATCATAACAATGCCAAGAAAATCTCACCCAAGTTTAGTGATTAAACCAGTTTGACAGAATTTTGCCCACTATTTGTCAGTCACATAACAAACAAGATAAAAAAATTAAATATTTATAAAGGAGTTGGAAAATGGACCAGTGCTCATGTAGAATGTGTTGATTCTTTTTAAAGTCTCAGTACGGTAATTTCAGAGACTGATTTGACAAGGGTGTGCAGGAAATCTTGATTCACTGCTTTGTTAGCTCATCCTCAACAGCCCTGATGTGTGGTAGAATAAATGACTATTCTGGACCACTTTTTTTTTTTAATAAACACCCCCATGGGGTGTTGAAAACTACTTTTCTGCTCTATAGTGAAATTGTCAAAACACTAGCAAGGAAGTTGTTAGATTTTTCCACCCGCTATCAAGATGAGTGAGAAGTCATGCTCTAGCGAGTGTTGAAGGCAGGTGCAAAATTTTTCACAGCATTCATGCAGGTTAGTGTGTTAGTACGTGACATTGTAACAAATTAATGGCTACTTACAATTGCATGGTTGTCACTATTTTGGACTGTATGCGCACTCAGATGTCTGAAACAACAAGGAGCGTAAATCTCAAATCTTCCTGTCTTAGAACCACAGGCTTCTCATCCTTCAGGTAAGTAACAATCTCTGTCAGCTGCTGTATATATATATTTTTAGATTGACACTTAAAAAAAAAAAAAAGACTGCCCATACAAAACCATTGGTACCCTGACAACAATTCAACTTTCACTAATCACCGCGCAGCATAAACTGAAATACATTCGCACCACCAGCACATTGTCTTCAAAAATCAAAAGTAGCTAACATTTTGCCTCAGCAACTAGTTGCCAAATCTTCCCTCAAAACCCTATCAAACAAATAACTTTTTGTAATATGCCCACACTACTAGCTTCAGACAGAACTTGAACCTTTTTCACTCTATTTCTCTCATTGACCACTTTAGATACATTTAGGAATTCAGTACTCCATGGGAAATAAAGAAACCTTCTTGTATTACTCTATGCTTATTTTACCATTATGTCAGTCTACTCACTGTAAAGGACAGTGGTTTTTTTTTTTTTGACATCAGTAAACAGAGGGCCAGATCCTGGTCCCTGTTACAGTCCCTTTGCTTCTCTTCATTTATATAAATGAGGGCATAAAGCAGCCTTAAGTAGGCATCTGAGGATTCCCCCATTGTAGGGGGATCGCCAGGTGACACAAAACCAGAACAGCTGGCTCTATTCCACACCTGCTCCCAGGTCCCTTCCTGATAGGGAGCATGCTGGGATATGTGCAGGGGAGCAGGTGAGGGGGAACTGGGTGTGGATGGAGCACTGCTTTGGGACTTTCACAGGCTCGAGCAAACCTGAGCACTCTAGGGATTGGGAGAGCACACAAACAGAATAGTCGTTTACCGCAGTAAGCACAGCAGCCATCTTTGTCTAGGCCCAGGACCTGCATTGAGGGCAGCTCTACCAGCAGTCAAAATACTGCAGAAGTTAAAAAAAATTGTATGGAATCCAGCAGAACAATGTTCATTCTGTTAAAGACAGAAACAGACATTACTGGAGTCACTAGAATAATATATCTGGATTTGTAGTGTAACATCATTATTAGATTATTCCTCCACTCTGCCCCAGCTCTCCCTCATCCAGCCCTTTCTTTTTTTTACTTATATAAACTCTGATGTGTATGTGATGGGTTGGATCACAGAACCCCCCTGGGAGCTGCCAACTGATGTGCCAAGACTACTTCTGCCCCTGCTTTCCTTGCCAAGCTCGGGACCCCAGCACCCTGTCTTGCTGAGCCAGACATGCCCGTCTCCTCCAACACAGACCCAGGGTCTGAATTACTTGCCCCAAACAGCTGCAGGCTTAACTGAAAAAAACTTACAGAAGTGTTCCTGTCTTTAACACTCAGATGCCCAACTCCCAATGGGGTCCAAACCCCAAATAAATCAGTTTAAACTTGTATAAAGCTTATACAGAGTAAACTCATAAATTGTTCACCCTCTATAACACTGACAGAGAGATATGCACAACTGTTTGCCCCCCCCCCAGGTATTAATACATATGCTGGGTTAATTAATAGGTAAAAAGTGATTTTATTAAATAGAGAAAGTAGGATTTAAGTGGTTCCAAGTAGTAACAGACAGAACAAAGTGAATTACCAAGCAAAATAAAATAAAAAAATAAAACATGCAAGTCTATGCCTAATACAGTAAGAAACTGAATACAGATAATCTTACCCTCAGAGAAGTTTCAATACGTTTCTTTCACAGAATAGACACCTTCCTAGTCTGGGCACAATCCTTTCCTCTGGTAAAGCCCTTGTTCCAGCTTAGGTGATAGCTAGGGGATTCCTCATGATGGCTCCTCCCGCTTTGTTCTGTTCCACCCATTTATATATCTTTTGCACAAGGCGGGAATCCTTTGTCCCTCTTTGGTTTCCCACCCCTCCTTCTCAATGGAAAGACACCAGGTTAAAGATGGATTCCAGTTCAGGTGACATGATCACATGTCATTGTAAGACTTCATTACCCACTTGCCAGCACACACCTATACAGGAAAACGTACAGGTAAAACAGAGCCATCTGCAGTCAATTGTCCTTGTTAATGGGAGTCATCAAGATTCCAAACCACCATTAATGACCCACACTTTGCATAATTACAATAGACCCTCAGAGTTATATTTCATATTTCTAGTTTCAGATACAAGAGTGGTACATTTATACAAATAGGATGATCACACTCAGTAGATTATAAGCTTTGTAATGCTACTTTACAAGAGACCTTTTGTATGAAGCATATTCCAGTTATGTTAGCATATTTTTATAAAATCATACAGAGTGCAACATCACAGTGTATTATTTCTATCAGTGGTTCTCACCTTTGAAAAGCTGGAGAGCTACTTCAAAGGTAGCTACAAAGAACTACAAGTAATCTTGGTTCAGTGTCTTTATGTTGCTTTGCTCTATTTGCTTTATGTCAATATGGGTGATGACACTATTTTGGTGCAAGTAAACACTGTGCTGATGTAACAGCTCCCCTAAATCATCCTGTGATTACTGTGTGGATCTTTATAACTCCATTTGACATTATCTCCTCTCTCCCTTTCATCCCATCAGCCCAAGCTTTTAGCTGTTTTGGCTCTCAGTCTCTCCTGCCTTCACAGGAAGGAAGATTATCATTTTCCTGTTCACCTCACCTATTTGCTGCTGGGAAGCATCAAACTGAGCATCAAAATGTAAAATGGGTTGCTCTAATTTAGGTTCCAGCATTTGGGAACTAGTCACATGGTATTTTTATTGGTAATTGTACTGTTCTAAATGTTTCACATAGGCTAATATAAATACACATTATCACAGATACAGTAAAAAGGAGTTTTCAAGATTCTCAGTGTCCCTCTTATTAATCTGAACTATTTGCAAGATGGTATGAGCCATAGCTACGTGGGGTAATGGGCTGTAGATATTCAAGGGGAGGGTATTAGTTTAGGGACAGATTCTGATACTGTTACACTGACACTGAGCAGCACATTTGTCCAATAGTCCCTTTGACTTCCCTGGTACTACTGAACTAAGGTACTATTCAGTGTGAACAATGGTGGCAGAATCTGGCACTTAGAATATAGAAAACGGGCTTCCCCAGTGGATAGGAATTCAAAAACAAACAAACAACAAAAGGAAGCTTACCACATGTTCAGAAAGTAGCAAAGCAATGTCTGAAGTTAATTAGAGATTTCTTCACAAGATGATTATGACGCATATGAACAATATGATATATCAACATTTTTCTAGGACCTAAGAAACCCTGAACCATTATGTCTTTGAGTGAGGTAACTGTGATGGGTTAGATCACAGAAACCCTCTTGGGAGCTGACACCTGATGTGCCAAGACTACTTTTGCCTTTGCTTTCCCTGCCAGCTGGGGACCCCAGCTCCCTGTTTTGCTGAGCCAGACACACCTGTCTGCTCCAACACAGACCCAGGGTCTGAATTACTTGCCCCACAGCTGCAGGCTTAACCTGAAAGCAACTTACAGAAGTGTAACGGTCTTTAACACTTAGATGCCCAACTCCCAATGGGGTCTAAACCCAAATAAATCCATTTTACAGGGTAAACTCATAAATTGTTCGCCCTCTATAACACTGATAGAGAGATATACACAGCTGTTTCCCCACCCCACCCCCCAGGTATTAACACATACTCTGGGTTAATTAATAAGTAAAAAGTGATTTTATTAAATACAGAAAGTAGGATTTAAGTGGTTCCAAGTAGTAACAGACAGAACAAAGTGAATTACCAAGTAAAATAAAATAAAACACGCCAACCTATGTCTAATCCAACTGAATACAGATAAAATCCTCACCAATTCCAGAATGCTTCCTTTTATAGATTAATCTTTTTTCAGTCTGGGTCCAGCAATCACGCACACCCCTTGCAGTCACTGTCCTTTGTTCCAGTTTCTTTTAGGTATCTTTGGGGGTGGAGAGGCTCTCTCTTTAGCCAGCTGAAGACCAAATGGAGGGGTCTACCACGGGCTTAAATAGACTTTCTCTTGTGGGTGGAGACCCCTTCCTCTCTCCTATGCAAAGTCCAGCTACAAAATGGAGTTTTGGAGTCACCTGGGTAAATCACATGTCCAGGCATGACTGAGTTCCTTACCAGCCAAGCCACATTCCTGGGAAAGCCCAGATGTGGATTGGTGTCTCCAAGTTCATTGTTGGCTTAAGTGTTTCTTGATTGGGCACTTACTGAGAATAGTCTTTTCTCAGGAAGCTGACCAACTGCTTCACTACAGCCTACTCAGAATCAAACAAGTATGCAGCCAATATTCATAACTTCGAATACAAAAATGATACATGCCTACAAATAGGATTAATGGATTCAGTAGATCATAACCTTTACAGAGATATGTTACATGGCATATGTAGCATACAACACATTCTAGTTATGTTATATATATACACGTACATAAGCATATTTCCATAAAGCCTTAACGGGTGGCACTGACCATCACAGTAACAAGAAAAAAACATCAGGGAAACAGGTGACTTAATATTAGCATAAGAAATGTTTAAGTTAACTGACAAAAGAAATGTACAAAGACAACAATGAACAGCTGAAAAGCATTTTTATGAAAATGTCCATTCCATTAAATGTCATACTGTATTGCTATTCCGCAGTCATCATGCTAAGGGCTTTCATTACCTCTTTTGGATTTTAAATTGGATGTCAAATAGAATTTGGACAAGAGAGAAATAAAACAGCAAGAGCATCTAGGGAGGGAACTTAATAGCTCTATTTTTGCATTACACATTAACATTTGCTGAATGTTAAACTGGATTAGTCTTTATTTGTTACATTGCATCGACATTCAAAAGCTACAAATATTTGTTTTTCCAACATAAACACTGATTTTTTTTTCTTTCCAGCCAATTGAAGAGCCCAAGAACTACAGTGGTTAGGGGACAAAACTATTTCTGGGTTTCTGGGTTCTACTTAAGTCATCAGTGTCAGCAGTGGTAGTGACCCAAGGAATGGCAGATACAACGAAGATGACTGGATGTGGAAGCTGCGGGATGTACGTTATCCTGGAGCGGGTACCCCAAAAGAGCTTCATTTGTATGAAGTGACACCTGATAGAGCTGACTGAAGACAAGATCTGAGATTTAGATGGAAACTATGGTTGAGTTTCAAAGGTGATTCAAGCAGATGATGGGAAGGCAAGAGGAGGTGAAAGGAAAAAAGTCAAGACTTGCAGAGGCAAGCTGGACTGGAGGACTGTGAGGGTAGACTGCCGGATGAGGAAAGAGGCCAGCAGAAGCATGTGACTATGAGAACCAGACAGACGAAAAGGCAAGTGAAGGAGAAATAGAGCTCAGGACCAGGTTTGCCGAGTTGGAAAATAAAGGAGGAGCACAGCAGGCAGTAACAGAAGGTGGGAGGGCAATGAAGTAGAGAAAAGTCCTACAAGAAGATGAGAAGAGTCAAGGGAGAGAGCCAGAGTTCAGCGCCCCAGGCGGATAGAGGATGACATGCAGAAGAGGACATGCAGCCAGAAAGAACAGGAGCAAGGCCAGAGAATCACACCAACACCAAGAAGAGGCACATCTATGTGATTGGTGCCTCTCTACTAAGAAGAACAGACAGGCCTGTCACCAGAGCTGATCCAGACAACAGAAGTGTGTGAGGTATGCTGGGAGCTAAAATATAGGAAGCGGACCTCAGGCTGAAGAGGATCCCAATGGGAGCAGGAAAGAATCTACTGGTTGTTCTTCATGTGGAAACAAATGATACAGCTAGATTCCCACTGGAACACATCAAGGGAGACTATGCCAGGCTAGGGAAGACACTTAAAGAAATGGAAGCTCATGTGATCTTCAGTGGGATTCTAAATTTCCCTAGAGGAAGGAACTAAAGTGGGACAAGATTATGATGTTCAACAGATGGCTCAGGCAGTGGTGCTATAATGAGGGCTTTTGGATGTTTAACACTGGGAGGCATTCATGGACAGACAACTGTTCTCATGATTCCACCTGAGTAGGGAGGGAAATAGACTTCTAGGATGGAGGCTGGCACAACAGATTAAAAGAGCTTTAAACTAGGAACTCGGGGGAGATGGTTGAGAGATGCTCATGTAATCTCCACACCTGATTCTAATATTGACCAGGAGGAAAATGAAAAAAGAGAGAATACAGCAATGGAGAACAGAATAGCAGTGGGTAAGAGAATAGACATTAAGAGGAAATATAGTGCCAACGAAGATAAGCTCACAGTCAGGCAGGTGACCCTGTCAGTAGAATTACTGTACCTAGTTGGGTGAGAAAACTGGACAAAGCCAAGCAGAAACAATTAAGATGTTTGTAAGGAAACCGGGTAACAAAATGGAGGAATTAGAACTAATGGTGCAGGAAGTGAAACCAGATATTATAGGCATAACAGACACATGGTTGAATAGTAGTCATGACTGGAGTACAGGGATTGAAGGGTATGTGCTATTCAGGAAAGACAGAAATAAAGGTAAAGGTGGTGGTGTAGCAATGCATATTAATGATGAGATAGACTATAAAGAAATTAGAAGTGATGGAATGGAGAAAACAGAGTCTGATTGGGTTAAAATCACTTTGAGGAAGAAAGCTACCAGAGGCTCCCGTCAGGTAGTGCTTGGGGTATGCTAAAGAGACCCCCAGATCCGATCTATATATGGATAGGGACCTCTTATACTTTTAATGAAATAAATTCTCTGGGAATTGTGTAATTATGGGAAACTTTAACTTCCCAGATATAGACTGGAGTACAAGTGCTATTAATAATAGTAGGGCCCAGATTTCTGTGATAGCTGTCAGATTTCTTCACCAAATAGTTACTGAACCTCCAAGAGGTGATGCCATTTTAGATTTGTTATTGGTGAGTAATGACAACCTCACAGAAGAACAGGTTGTAGGGAACAAACTTGGTTCAAGTGATCATGACCTAATTCATCTTAAACTAAATAGAAAGAAACAAATATAGATCCGCAATTAGGGTCATTACTTTCCAAAGGGCAAACTTTAAAACATTAAGGAAACTAGTTAGGGAAGTGGACTGGACAGAAGAACTCAAGGATTTGGAGGAAGCTTGGAATTATTTTATGTCAAAGTTGCAGAAACT
This sequence comes from Terrapene triunguis, assembly GCF_002925995.2. NCBI lineage: Eukaryota > Metazoa > Chordata > Testudines > Emydidae > Terrapene > Terrapene triunguis. Next base: position 2,571,193 of record NW_020664531.1, on the reverse strand, counting down.
ATCTGAAGCCTGCATCCCAAGCAAAGGGGAAAAAATTGCAGGTAAGGGTAGCAGACAAAGCTGGATGAGCAAGCATCTCAAATAGATTATTAAGAGAAAGCCGAAAACCTACAAGGAATGGAAGATGGGATGGATCAGCAAGAAAAGCTACCTCGGAGGTCAGAAAGTGTAAGGAAAGACAATTGCCAAAAGCCAAGCAGAGTTGGACCTTGAAAGGGAAATTAAAAACAATGTAAGAGATTCTATAGCTATGTAAATAGAAAGAAAACAAAGAAAGAAGAAGTGGGACCAATAAGCACTGAGGATGGGATGGAGATCAAAGATAATCTAGGCATGGTCCAATACCTAAACAAATACTTTGCCTCAGTTTTTAATGAGGGTCACGAGGAGCTTTGGGGTAGTGACAGTATGGCAAATGGAAATGAGGCTATGGAAGTAGAAATTACCACCTCAGAGGTGGATGTCAAACTCAAACATCTTAATGGGGCTAAACTGGGGAAGGAGGGAGGCGGCTGAATAATCTGCATCCAAGAATATTAAAAGAACTGGCACATGAAACTGCAAGCCCAATAGCAAGGCTTTTTAATTAACCTGTAAACTAAGGGAGTCATACCCTATGACTGGAGGGTTGCTAATATAGTTATTATTTTTAAGAAAAAGAGAAAAAGTAATCTGCGAAACTACAGGCCTGTTAGTTTGACCTCCATTGTATTCAAGGTATTGGAACAAATTTTGAAATAGAAAGTAGTTAAGGACATAGAGGTAAATGGGAATTGGGATAAAATACAACATGATTTTACAAAAAGTAGATCATGCCAGACCAACCTGATCTCTTTCTTTGAGAAGGCAACTAATTTTGAAGACCAAGGAAATGCAGTAGATCTAATGTGCCTGGATTTCAATAATGTATCTGAGATAATTCCACATGGGAAATTATTAATTAAATTGGAGAAGATGGGGATTAATGCAAGAACTGAAAGGTGGATAAGGAACCAGTTAAAGCAGTGGTCCCCAAACTTTATTGGTCACACCCCTCCCTTACCTGGTCTGTGCCTCCCCCCTCCCACCTCCCCCAGGAGCCATGTTCAGGAGTCGGGCCCACGGCTGGGAATGGGCCTGTGGCTGGGAACAGGCCTAAGGTCAGGGCTGGTAGCCAGAGGCCGCGGCTGGGAGTGGGCCCGCAGTCAGGACTGGGAGCAGGCTTGTGGTCAGGGCTGGGAGCTGGGCCAGAAGCAGGCCCACAGTTGGGGCTAGGTGCCAGAGGCGGGAGTGCAGCTCTGTCCAGAACTGCAGCTGGAGCCACAGCCAGGAGTGGGGCCAGGAGCCCATGGTTGGGAGTGGGGCCAGACCTGCGACTCTGGCTCATCACTGGCTCAGCAAACTGCTTTACCACATCACTCCAGGCAGAAGTCACAGCAGAAGTTTCTAGTCCATTCTGTCCCAACCCCACTGACTCTAAGCATGCCGGGAAATGGTACCAAAGGGCTTTTTCTGTTGTCATTTCTGTGGTAGTCCATAATATGGAACCTCCTAGAGGCTCAGTTCAGGGTTCCAGAAACTGGCAAACTACAATTGGGGGTTCCATTTTATATAGAAGGAAATTGAGTATAGAAAAAAAGTGATTTCTAGTTTGTTCAGAGCCACAGCTACGTAAGTGAGAGCGGCAAAATATCTTTAGACAAAATCTGATGAAAAACAGGAAATCATAACCAAGGTCCTTCATAGACAAGCAGAACTAATAATGAACATGTGGTCTAAGCTTCAGGACATAGAACAATTCCCTTATCACTGCATTTCACGGACCTCTTTTGAAGCCAAATGCATGAAAGGATCCCACTAGAAGTGAAGAATAAAGAATGAAAAATTCACATAAAAGTAAAGGATTATTTTAACTTCCAGAGGGTCTATGGGGTAAAGTTCACAATATTGCTTGATCAAACAATCCGTCATAGTATAAAGTAGATGTGTTGTAATCAGCTAAGTTAAATAGTCCCATATTATTTAGAAGCTCTTTTTGTTTCATTGCCTGATAGCCTTACATGTCCCAATAAGCCTATATTCATACCAAAAAAAAAATCTATTTTACCCATGAAACCTATTTTTTTTTTACTGAAAAATTCTTTGGAAAGTACCGTCTGTGCCAATGTGCTTGAATTTATTTTTAATACAGAATCATTGTTAACATAGATAATAGACTATTGTATTAAAAACAGTACTGCAATGGGACATGGCCAGTCAGGCCTAGTGATTGGAGCAGGAGTCATGCCAAATGGTCAGAGTGGAGGGTCAAAACCAAAGCTGGAGACAGTCAGGTGCTAGGCCAGGGTTCAGAGTCAGAGACAGTGTCAGGGGTAAAGGAATGGAGCAGGGGCCTGGAGTAGAGCAGAACAGGAGGAACTGGGAGAAGATGGGAATCTGGGATAGGAGGAAAGGAACCAGAAGCAGGCATGAATGCAGGGGTCAGGAGGCATCCATAGCCACAGCCAGCCAGGGATTCCTCTAGTTTCTCAGACAACTTCCTGGCACTTCTCAGCCAATGGGGGCGGGGTGGAGGGGGAGAGGCATGGAGCTCGATGTTTCCCCCAATCAGAAGCTTTGGAGGCAGGGCCCTCTGCAAGGTAGCCCTTCCATGGATCCTTCCTTAGTTACAAAGATGAGCTGCTAGGTGGCAGTTGTGGCCTGAGCACTACCCAGGTACCTATGTGGCTGGGTTGGATGCCTGTGATCCCTCACAAGTAACAGTAGAGCAGCAAATCATTGTGTGTTCAGGCTCAAACATAAAAAGGAGCTATTCTTTCAGTCTTCACTCATGTGAAAAGCCTTATAAAGCAACTCCTCACTTAAAGTCATCCCGGTTAAGTTTGTTTCGTTGTTACGTTGCTGATCAATTAGAGAACATGCTCTTTTAAAGTTGTGTAATGCTCCCTTCTAATGTTGTTTGGCAGCCGCCTGCTTTGCCCACTGCTTGCAGAAAGAGCAGCCCGTTGCAGCTAGCTGGTGGGGGCTTGGAACCAGCGTGGACCGGCAGCCCCCCATCAGCTCCCCGCTCCCCGAAGTTCCCTGTACGGCAGCCGCCCAGGAGGCTATCAATTGCCGGGTAGTTCAGGTATCCCTCCCCACACTGCTGTGTGCTGCTCCTACCCTCTGAATTTAAGAACATAAGAACAGCCATACTGAGTCAGACCAAAGGTCCATCCAGCACAGTATCCTGTCTGCCAACAGTGGCCAATGCCAGGTGCCCCAGACGGAGTGAACCTAACAGGTAATGATCAAGTGATCTCTCTCCTGCCATCCATCTCCACCCTCTGACAAACAGAGGCTAGGGACACCATTCCTTACCCATCCTGGCTAATAGCCATTAATGGACTTAACCTCCATGAATTTATCTAGTTCTCTTTTAAACCCTGTTATAGTCCTAGCCTTCACAACCTCCTCAGGCAAGGAGTTCCACAGGTTGACTGTGCGCTGTGTGAAGAAGAACTTCCTTTTAAACCTGCTGCCCATTAATTTCATTTGGTGGCCCCTAGTTCTTATATTATGGGAACAAGTAAATAACTTTTCCTTATTCACTTTCTCCACATCACTCATGATTTTATATACCTCTAATCATATCCCCCTTAGTCTCCTCTTTTCCAAGCTGAAAAGTCCTAGCCTCTTTAATCTCTCCTCATATGGCATATGGGACCCATTCCAAACCCCTAATCATTTTAGTTGCCCTTCTCTGAAACTTTTCTAATGCCAGTATATCTTTTTAGAGATGAGGAGACCACATCTATATGCAGTGTTCAAGATGTGGGCATACCATGGATTTATATAAGGGCAATAAGATATTCTCCGTCTTATTCTCAATCCCTTTTTTAACGATTCCTAACATCCTGTTTGCTTTTTTGACTGCCGCTGCGCACTGTGTGGATGTCCTCAGAGAACTTTCCACGATGACTCCAAGATCTCTTTCCTGATTAGTTGTAGCTAAATTAGCCCCCATCATATTGAATGTATAGTTGGGGTTATTTTTCCCAATGTGCATTACTTTACATTTATCCACATTAAATTTCATTTGCCATTTTGTTGCCCAATCATTTCGTTTTGTGAGATCTTTTTGAAGTTCTTCACAGTCTGCTTTGGTCTTAACTATCTTGAGCAGTTTAGTATCATCTGCAAACTTTGCTACCTCACTGTTTACCACTTTCTCCAGATCATTTATGAATAAGTTGAATAGGATTGGGCCTAGGACTGACCCTTGGGGAACACCACTAGTTACCCCTCTCCATCCTGAAAATTTACCATTCATTCCTACCCTTTGTTCCCTGTCTTTTAACCAGTTCTCAATCCATGAAAGGATCTTCCCTCTTATCCCATGACAACTTAATTTACGTAAGAGCCTTTGGTGAGGGACCTTGTCAAAGGCTTTCTGGAAATCTAAGTACACTATGTCCACTGGATCCCCCTTGTCCACATGTTTGTTGATCCCTTCAAAGAACTGTAATAGATTAGTAAGACATGATTTCCCTTTACAGAAACTATGTTGATTTTTGCCCAACAATTTATGTTCTTCTATGTGCCTGGCAATTTTATTCTTTACTATTGTTTCAACTAATTTGCCTGGTACTGACATCAGACTTACTGGTCTGTAATTGCCAGGATCACCTCTAGAGCCCTTTTTAAATATTGGCGTTACATTAGCTATCTTCCAGTCATTGGGTACAGAAGTTGATTTAAAGGACAGGTTACAAACCATAGTTAATAGTTCTGCAATTTCACATTTGAGTTCTTTCAGAACTCTTGGGTGAATGCCATCTGGTCCCGGTGACTTGTTACTATTAAGTTTATCAATTAATTCCAAAACCTCCTGTAGTGACACTTCAATCTGTGACAATTTCTCAGATTTGTCACCTACAAAGGACGGCTCAGGTTTGGAAATCTCCCTAACATCCTCAGCCATGAAGACTGAAGCAAAGAATTCATTTAGTTTCTCTGCAATAACTTTATCGTCTTTAAGTGCTCCTTTTTTATCTCGATCGTCCAGGGGCCCCACTGGTTGTTTAGCAGGCTTCCTGCTTCTGATGTACTTAAACATTTTGTTATTACCTTCTGAGTTTTTGGCTAGCTGTTCTTCAAACTCCTTTTTGGCTTTTCTTATTACAATTCTGCCTTGGAACCGCTACTGGGAGCCTCCCGCTTGCTGTGCGGGGTGGGGGGGAAGAGGGGTGCTAATGTCAGGGTGTCCCCCTCCCCCTGCTCCTGCCCCCCATCTCCATAGAGCGGGGGTAGGGGGGAGGGACGGATATGACAGGGCTTAGGAGGGAGGGAGCTTGCTGGCAGCAGCTGCTGTCTCAACTTGCTGATCTACTTAAAAGGGCAGTGCACTTAGAGTGGTGTCAGCATACTTAAAGGGGCAATGCGCATCTCTCTCACACACGGTGTATGTCTCTCTCAGTCATGCTGTCTCCCCTCCCTCCATTCATGCTGCCTTGTAGAATGTGAGGCTATATTAACAATAATGTGTTAACCCTTGAGGGCTCAGCCAAGTGCTAGTTCATCATTTAGTAGTAAGGCATTCCCTGGGAAATATCTCACTCTCTTCCACACTTCTAACTTCACCACCTCAACCAAGCTTCACAATCATCATTGTTGTGTACAGTATTAAATTGTTTGTTTAAAACGTATACTGTGTATATGTGTGCATATATATGTATGTACAAATATAGTCTTTTGTCCGGCGAAAAAAAATTCCCTGGAACCTAACCTCCCTTCCCCATTTACATTAATCCTTATGGAGCAATTGGATTCGCTTAACATCGTTTTGCTTAAAGTAGTATTTTTCAAGAACATAACTAGAATGTTAAACGAGGAGTTACTGTACAAATAGTGCCACTGATTTCAATGGGATTATTCATGCGATTAATACTTGCAGGATCAGATCGTAAGAGATAAGATGATTCAATATCTCTCGCTCACTTGCTTTCATTCTTACTTAGTGGTCAGTCTTTCCCTTCCACGTGTAGCCCAAGGAAGTGGTTGCACAAAATAGTGTTGCACAGAGCATGAGGGATGAGATGCTATTTATATGACTATTCATAAAAAATTTGAGGAGAAATGCTATTTTAATACAGCCAAATGTAAGGGCACACATCTAGGATTAAAGAAGGTAGGAACAAGGGACTGTATCCTTGAAAACAGTGTCTCTGAAGAGGACATAGGGGTCATGGTGGATAACCAATTGAATGTGAGGTCCTGTGATGCTGTAGCTAAGAGGGCTAACAATTCTTGGATTTAAACAGGGAAATGTTGAATAAGAGTAAGTAGGTGGTACTGCCTCTGTTTACAGATTAGTGAGGCCATTATTGGTATATTGTGTCCAGTTCTGGTGTTTACGTTTCAAAAACGATTAAAACATTGGAAAGAGTCTGGAAGAGAGCTGCAAGAATGCTTAGCGGATTGGAAACCTGGCTTACTGTAATAGACTTAAGAAGTTCTATCTATTTAGTTTATCTGAGAGAAGGTTAAGAGGTGACTTCCTCATAGCCTATAAGTACGTTCCTGGGGAGAAGATTTCTGATAGTAGAGGACTCTTTAATCTAGCAGAAAATGGTATTAAAAGATCCAATTGCTGGAAGTTGAAGCTCAACAAATTCAGACTCAAAATAAAAGGGTTTTTTTGTTTTGTTTGTTTTGTTTAAAAAAAAAAACAGTGAGGGTAATTAACCATTCAAATTATTTACCAAGGGATATGATAGATTTTTCATCCTATGAAATCTTTATATCAAGACTGATGTGTTTCTAAAAACTAGCTCAACCAAAAGTTGTAGCCTTGATGTAGTAATTACTGAGTGAAATTCTATGTCCCATGCTGTGGAGGAGGTGAGATTATATGAATATAGTGGTCTCTTTTGACCTCAGAATTTATGAATCTATTAATCTATTTGAATGAATATTTGTGATTGTTCCCTTACAGTGCTTTTTACACTGCAGGAAGAACACAAATCTGAACTCTCAATTAAATGTGTTATGAACACCAGTAGTCTCCCCAGAAACTTCATTAAATAAGTAGGAATATGTAAATGAATGTGGAGATATCAGAAATTCCTATGTTTAGAATATGTGGCTAGGCAGAAGTTTAGGTGCGCAAGTCCAACCATTTTCACTGTGGGTGTAACAACCTCCTCTCCCAGTGTGTCTAATTATTTTTATAAAATGACAAAAGACAGAAAGCACACATTAAATCTGTGCTTAAATATGGATAATAATTGTTTATTGTTTTGATTCACAGCCACTTTGCACCACAGAATTGGCAGATTCTTGCCCTAAACCCATTACAGCTAGCCATAGCAGAATCAACGCAGTATGGAGGAAACTCAGTCGTAAATAGCAAATGTAGTAACTCTGCTCCTGGAATAGGGAGGGGGACTGACCTGAGCTTATTTACACCCCACAGCTGCCATATTTGCCCCCAAGCTGCGCTCTGCTCATGGACAGTAGCTAAGGATACATGTTTGTATACAAATTCCTACAGATTCCATGAATTTATCATTTAGATCATGCTGGGGTGTGTGGAGGAGAAACAATTGTCATTTTTCCCCCAAGGAAAAATTCTAAAACCTAAACCCATTGTTAGATTCTTAAAGGCATTAAAACCCATAGGAACATCCAGTCTTTCCAGTGAAAATAATTTAATTAGAAAACTAGCAAGGATGACAGATAACTGTTTAAACAAAACAAAATTATTTAAAACAACAACAACGTATGGTCTGATCCCTATAGATGCTGATCACCTCAACTCTGCTCTAAGTCAATAGCAGGAGTGCAAAGCCTCATTCCACAGGCACTCAGCACCTTCGAAGTTCAGGCTCTTAGTCCATTGCGGAACAGCATTGTGCTATAGGAATTCATTGTGCTATGAGTAGGTGCCATGTGAGAGTTTCCCTCCTCATGCTTTTGCTGCTCTCCTGAATTATTAGTTTCACTTTCTTCTTTTCCAGATGGATGGTATAGTGATTGCCCCGCAGTAAGTATTCCACACCAGGTTCCTCAGAAAGGTCTTGACTATTGGGCTGATTTATCACACTCAGTTAAAGTGCTGCCCAAAAGCTAGCAGTGAAAATGAAAGCAATTACAACTGTGTGCTGGCACTGCTTACAAAACAGGATGCAGTTTTCTTAAGATGCTACCCAAAAAATTTGAATTGCCCCCATGTTTCTTTCCACTCACATACAAGGTGACTTAACAAAAGTGACCAGCACTAATAGAGCTATGGGCTGCATTATGGCTTTTACTCCAGCAGCGGGAATCCAGAAGGAATTTTTACCTATTCAGAAGTCTTCTGGGTGAATGCACTTCGCAATGGGAGCTTTGCTTGGCCTTTTTTTTTTTCTTTTTTTTTAAACAGATGTGATATGCTCTTCCAATCTCCACTCCGGCTCACTTCATTTGAAGAGTCCAGAACCATTTCTAATGAGACGCCTGGACCTGACATGACTCACAGCCATTCTGTATGCTCAGTCACCGTAAGTTCGAAACAAAAACTAGGGAGTGAGGAGAATTCAGCCTTGACGTAGGCAGACAGATAGGAAAGTACAGGCTGCAGCTGCAGCATTACTATCAGAGACAGATATATGTTCACAAAGTCATAAGAATGGGGAGAGAATGGACAAGCTAGCCTTAAGTTCCTGCAGCTTCTTCCTGATAGTACAAAGTAAAAAGTTTTGCTGTTGCAAATGCATTCCACTAACGAAGCATAAAGATAAATGGACCTTAAGAAGTTTTTACTAACTTTGAAAGATACAAAAGTTAATGAGTAGGCAGTCTTAGGCACGTGAACCACTGTATAGAGAAAATGATTGGTTAGTGTTTTTTGCATAGAAATGCTTTGAGTAAAATAATTGGTTAAGGTATTGATAAGAAGAGCTCTCATTTTAATTATATAATGAGGATCAGAAAACAAGCTCATTGGAACTTAACTCTGGGATACAGCTCAAGACCAAAGCTGCTAGGATTTTTAACTGCTGCACAACTAGACTACGTGGAAGATGGAGCCCTGAATGAGATCGGATCCTGACTGGCCATTGGGAGACATCCGTCTGCTTTATTGGGAGTGGTGAGCATTAGATGTTGGTGTGCGTATTCTGCTGATTAATTGTTGATTGCTAATAAATGTACAAGTTTAAGAATATTTACTGTGTGATAAAGTCTCCTTTACTGGGACAAGGTCCCATTAACCCATAGGGAGCCACTGTGTGGGTAACACATTGGCAATACTAGCCCAATGCAATCCTTGAGGAAAGCTACACTGGGAATTACTCATGGTTTCCAAATCACCATCATGTTGGAGAAAAGAGGCTTGCTGGCTTGTAGAAGAAGTAGAGGGGATAGATGCCCTGTTACGATGCACAATCACCACCAGAGTATCCTCCCCTCCCCCCTGCACATCAGGGTACATCGTTGCTGGGATCCTCATCTCCAGCATCCCCTGCAAGACATCTGCCTCTTGTACAATACAGCCCTCAGGCTGAGAATCATCTAGTGCAGAGCCCTTTCAGAATAACAAAAAGCTCAAACTAGTATCTAGTATCTCAACAAATCAGCCCCTTGCTGGGGAATTTTACCATACTGAGTGGCTATTCCTAAACCACCACTCCTCTCCATAAATCAGTGTTTGCAAGGAAGGATTTCAGTTATTCTGGTTTTGGGGAAGGAAATGATGCTTTGTCCACTCATTCCCCCTTTCCCCTCCTCCACCTTGAACTGATCTACCCTCTCCTAGCTGGAAGATTACAACTTCTTCCTTTGTTAAAAAAATCTGTACAAAGGAAGGCTGACTAGAAAGGGAACTCTGGCTGTGGCTGGGAGAAGCAGGAAAGAGCCAGGGTGGGGTAGGTGACAGAGTAAAGGGTGGGCAGTATGAAATTATTAGCGTGGTGGGAGTGAGTGGGGTTTAGGCACTCATCAAAACTCCAGTTTGGGGAAGAGAGGAGAGACTGAAGGTAAGCTTTTGTCTTTGGTGCTCTAAGAGTTAACGTAACTCCACAGAAAGCATTACTTGTGTTTCAGATCAAGCTTATGCATTTTATCTATTTATCGATTTGGAAAATACAGTTCTGAAGAACTATGTGTTCTCAGTTCAGATTTCTTCTCTCTCTCTCTCTCTCTCTCTCTCTCTCTCTCTCTCAAGTTAGTTAGAAGCCAATTAAAGTTAAAAAAGAATCTTCAAAGACAGATGTGAGTCTTGGACTTCAACCAGCCAAGATACTACATCATTGGGACAGATCTAGCTTTACACTAACCTCCAGGATCCATGACAGACTTGTAAGTCACAGTTTCCAGAAATGGAGAGTGGTGAACATTCTACTCTGCACATGAAACATCTTCTAATCCCTTTATTATAAATACCACCTTGCATCTCTATTAAGCTTTTCAACTGGGGATCTCCAAGCATGTAACAAATGTTAAGTCACTCACAATACCTATATGTATTATATCCATTTTATGGATGGCCAAACTGAAATGAGGTGAAATTAAATCACTTTCCCTCCAAGATCACATTCACTTCACCATGTTCAGATGAAGGCCATATTATAGATTTCGACTACATATGTGACATCATTCAATTCTATTTCTACAGAATTAGAATTTTTCTATACTATAAATATATATTGTCTCAAATTCCTTATGAAGTGTCTATCTTTAAGTTCTAGGCATTTGTGCAAACATTTATAATACAGAGAAGTAATCTAATTTACAAAGATCAGTTCATCCAAACCAACCCCCAAAATATACATCCTGCAAATAACAATGTTTTTCATCCTGCAATCCCCTATCTATCACCTCACTGGAAAACAGAGGAACATTGCAGTATTCTCTGAAATTCAACACATTTGTATTCTGCCATACCAAATCTCAGAATATCACACCAATATAATGACTGTTTATATCTAGAAGATATATACAAAATATTACCAAAAGAAATATCCCAATTCTAGAAATTATCAAATGTGAATCTACATAACATAGAAATTCCATCTGGGGGTTCTGGTGATAAGTCACTGAATCAGCTGATGGCTGGAAGACGGTGATGTCTCATGGGTAAAGCACTGGGCTGGAAAGAGGGTAAGCTGGGTTATACTTTTACTTTGTCATGGAGTAGCTATGTGATATTGGCTTTGTGCCTCAGTTTCCTCATCTATAAAAGGGATAACACAACTTCATAAAACACTTTGAGACACTCAGATGAAGGGTAAATAGGTGCACAATTTTATCACTAATACACTATATGATTGTGCACATGTATTATAGAATTGCTCTAATATTTTATTATATTACACCTACATGTGATGCACTTGATTGCATAGAACTGTGATTAGCTAAAGTGTAGGATTAGCTCATGAGATAGACTGAAGATTTGTATTTAATGTGTTTATGTACTCAAGTCTTTACCGCAGATAACTGTATAGATATAACAATCACTAGCTTTATCCATTTAACAGTTTATTAATTTTAAGTATAATAACCATAACATTTTACCATTAAGTATATTGGGTGTTTTATTAACACAGCAGATGAGCAGCAATTCACTATCAGGTGTTCACCTACAATAAAAAGGGAATAGATACAGTTTGGTGCGGGGCTTAGTCCAATATTTGCTACTTGCTCATGTGGGCAATCACTATGGTTTGCCTTTCAATGAGACCAAACTCTATTCTAATTAAACAAATTTTAGGCACAGTAGATAAACCTCCATCAGGACGCATTGGTCATTTATAGTAGCCAATAGAGGGCTAGGATTCTAGGCATCTTATCTTCATCATAGTACACTAAAGGAAGCCTGGGAGCAAGGCAGCATTCAGCACTGTAACTAGAAGGGTCTGCTTGTCTATACAATGGTATAACTAAAGTCTCCACCAGTAAGGAGAACAGGCATAGAAAGGCAAAGATAGTTATGAAACTATTGTAAGTCACGGCACTAATAACGGTTAGCAACCATGTTAGTGTCTGCTAGAAAAAAATAAACACAGCATCTGATTCACACTGACCTGCAAGTGTCTTGTACCTGGCTAAGGCAGGAAGTTGAGGCAGTTACTTACAAATGACCTTGATATAAAGTTCAAAATAGCCCATTATGTGCTCAGAAAAGAACTAATTCAGGCATACTACATTTTAAACTATCACACTAAAGATGGGAATAAACTAGCTTCTTTTTCAAATGGACACATTATGACAACCTTGAAAGAAGGCATTCGCATTAATGGGCTTTTTTATGATATAATTTAATGCAATTTATTTTTTATCTAGTGTCTTCATGCGCTGTATTAAAAAAAAAAATCCTTGCAACAATAATCTAAAGCAAAGAGGCAGTGAATAAGCATAAGGATGGAAAGTTTTTAGCCTTCCTGATAACCAGCAAGGTTATCAATTATGAAGGTGGTTTTTAATGATCATTTACTAGATTGCTGACTGCTCCCATTGTGCTCAGTGTGGTTCATGTGTCCTTGGAACTGGACTCAACATATACTTTTTTTTTTAACCTTAGAAAGAATTCCTTTTTGCTTAAGGGCAGTTTTATTCCAACATCTCATATGACAGCAAAACAAGAGAGAAGCTGTTTTCTTATGTGCTGGTTGTGAAGAAATACTGAGCAAAACTTATTGTTAGACATATTTCCATGAAGTCTTTCATGTACTGAACACAGTATAGTTAGAGCTGACATCAGTTAAGGAAAGCACTTTGAAATCTTTAGCACTTATTTTAAAATAAGTTCAATTCACTTTTTTGGCCGATATTAATGTTTGTTTTTGGTCCTTTAGGTGTGTCCCCCTATTGTCTATTTTCATAGCATACAACTATGTTGAGCTTTAAAACAAGCTAAAGAGAGACTAATGATCAGAGTCTAAATAAATCAAAGAGCTAACTTCTGTGCTAAAGATTGTGGGTATGTTTTGTGCTATGGGGATTGTGTTTTCATGAAAAATATGGGGGCAGATTTTGCCCTGATATCCTGCATTTACTAGTGCAACACCGTTTAAATCAGAATTATGCTACTGAAAAGCAGGCATAAATGAAAGCATAATCTGGTCCATTTATGAGTTTGGGTTTTTTGATATTTTATTAGTGAATCTACTTGCTTAATTACTTTCCAAACCGACAAGAAATAAAAAAGGTGACATCTGGTCAAAATGCCTATTCGCAAATTCTGTTCTCAGTTAGAACTGTGTCTATGCAAAAACACTGAAGCTAGTGGAGTTGCTCCAACCTTCCAGTTTGAAAAATAAAATGGTGCAGATGGGGGACAATTAATAGGGTGTTTATAGGCAACACATTTTTATATTAAGGGCCTGCTTCTCCTTTCTTTTACACAAGCATACCTCTAGGAATTACTTCTGATTTACATTGATGTAAGTGAGAGGAAAATCAGGCCCCAGAGTAATAATAGCAAATTAGATTTAAGTAGTTAGTTGTGAACAGTGACTATACTTCATGCAAAATTTCTGCTCAAGCCAATGAGTTACAAGCAAGCAGTGACAGAATTGGACCCCATGTCATAATTAGAGCAACTTAAATGTAGGGCCTGATTGCCTTGTGTAATTATTTACACCCGTGCCAATGCTACCATCAGTATAAGTGAGTGGAGAATTCTGATGTGGTAGGGATTTAAACCAGTACAGCAGGGATATACATCACTGCGCAAGATAGAAGGCAGGAGAATTAGGCCCCTCAAGTTTATAAATCCCCCCTAGTCACCTCCGCTGCAACCACACTTGCACTAGAACTCAAGTGACACTGAAATCCTAAGATTTTCTTACTTATAATCACATAGCTTGATTCATGTCCACGGTCAATGTAACAAATTATGCATGCCTTGGTTATACAATGCTGTTTAAAGTGGAAGTTTCTGTACTAAGCCTGTAATAGCTTGTGCCAATTTTTCCCTTGATTTATAGTTATTTCCCTAACAAGTTATCTTTTTCACATCCTTTCTGGCTTTAGAATGAGATGTAACAGTAATCTTTATGCAATGCCACTTGTAAGCTCAATTTATGTAGCAGATTTGCATGTTAAGTGCTTTACTGGTAAGAGCAGCTCTCAAAGGCAGCATGTTTATGTCTCCATTTGTTTAAATTTGAATGCTAAAGTGGATCCAAGTGGAAAAAAAAGCAGATGATTTTAGATCTTTATTTTAAATAAAAGATGGAGTACTTGTTTTAATTGTTGACTTGTGCCACCCTCTTCGGTGAGAAAAGGCAGCTATTAGCACCAGCAGGATGCCAGTATACTTGCCACTTGTGGTGCCTGCCCTGGGGCTGATAATCTAGTTTACATATGCCATTGAAGATCATAATTTCTAATGTGGTGATTGCTTTCCCTAAAAATTACCCCAGGTCATCCCTGAAGGGAGACTAACAAATGGCACATATTAGTCTTATATTACAATATATTCTGTTTAGAATACATGAGTTCCCGCTTGTAAGCACAAGACATTTTTTTTGTGAAAAAAATAAAAGACAGCCACCTATGAAAAAACATCATGTATAAAATGATTGGAGTTTTGTTTAATTTATATATATTGGTTTATTTAAGCATGACATCAAATATATTGTGTGTTTAGTCACAAAGCATATATAAAATGCACTGGATTTTGCTGCTATGATAATGTCCATTATTATGGTAGAACCCAATGTTGCTGACTTTCCTTGATCAAACACTCATCTCACAGTATTTAGTGTTTTCTTTAAAGCCCCATTTCCTTGAGTCCTGTGATTACTTGAGAAATTCAGCTTTCTTTCTAGTATATTTCTAGCGCCAATGGTAGAAGAGAAAAGCTTGAAAACAAAAATTCAAAAAACAAAAGGCAAGTCAAATATATCATCTTTTTTTTAAAAAATGATTAAATCAATGTTATAATTTAAGAATGATTGGGTACGGCAAAATGGAGCAATTAGAAGCTTCAGTTAGGAATGAAGGCTCCATTGTATTAAACATTATGTAAACACTTATCTAAAAGCCAGTCCTTGTAACAAAAAAATTCCAGTGTAGTTCAGTTTTGGTCCTTGTTATCCCTCTGATATATAGTGGGGGTAAATCAAAGCAAGAGTCTGCCTTGTGCAGTGGCAGTTCTGGGCAGGAGACTATAGGCAGGTGTAATCAGTTTCCTATTCCATCTCCTCCAGTCCCATAATATAAGAACTCTGTGTTCCAACCTTTACAAAGAAAAGCTTTAGGAATTATCTTATGCCTTACACTCCCCCTCGCCCTGGGCATTTTGAGGTGTAATTCATTAATGTTTGTAAAGCATCTTGAAATGTTTGAGTGGAAAGTATTTATAATGGTACATAGTATTAAAATATGAAAGTAGGGACAGTTGTAATAGAAACGAAAACAGAAAAATATGCAGAAATTCAGAGAGTCAGACACTCTCCTCTCCTTAAAGCTTTGAGTTGAGGTTGACTTCAGAAAATCTTCAATAGCATTGCTAAATCTCTCCCCAGATATCTATTATCCCTGTATGTACGCTGTAATCCTACTGAGCAAGAGAAGGCCGTTGTGGGAGTGGTAGATAACACTCACCCTTGGGATGAGGAAGGGAGTTGTGGTTACCTTATGATTAAAGTAAAATATTGGCATAGGTAGGGAAACTATACAGCAAATGACAATCAGAATGGCACAGAGGCACCTAGATCTTATGATAGGTTAGAGAAACTACATCTGAAGTCTTTCAGAAAGGAAAAATTATGAAAGGGCCAGCCTCAAAGAAGTATACAATATTCCATTGGAGTAAAAAAACCACTACAATATGTGTCAAACAGAAGAGGAAGGAACAAGGAGTCTGGTAAAAGAAAAGTTATTGTAATATGGAACCATTGACTGAAAACAAGGAATGTATTCTAATTTCTGTTTGTAGGATCACTACTTATCTGCAAAAGCCTCTATTTCTTCTAAAGGCTACCAATGCACCAGCCTGCCTTTTCAGTTGAAACAATATTTACTTTTGGCAAGAGCACATTTCTAGAAAATAGTCTGTGCAGCTTGCCTCACTTATTTGGGCTCTGATAGTTTGACTATGGTTACATAGAGAGAGAGATTCAGATCTTATTAGCTTGTACCCGGAAAAAAGTCATGAGGTTGGTGGAACTGACAGCAGAAGCAGCTTTGCCTTCTCTTCACTTTCAACAGAGGCTGGTAACTGTCATGGTGGGCACTCCTTGCCTCCTTGTGTCAAGGCTGGCGAGTCTATGTGCATGCTCCTGCCTCAGTTTCCCCTGTTGAGCTTTCATTGAGTTCAGTGGGGCTTTTATGTAGTGAGCAGAGCCCCTTCAGGGATCTAATTTATTCAGTGAAAGGTTCAACGTGACACCCAAGCAAGCCTACATCTCAGCATCCTGGCTGTATGGGGAGCGGGGAAGGAGGGCAGTTAACCTTAGTCTGTCTGCTCCATCTGAGTCCACCCATCTCCTCTGTACAAGCTCCTTATTAGTGAGTCTTCTTGACCTGCAGCCCTCCTGTGGAATCAGGTCTCTTGCCATCACCAGGGGAAATGTTCCTTCTCTGGGCTTGCAATCCCCTGCAGAGGTCAAAACATTGTACCTCTTCTCCAGAGCAGTGTATGGGTCCTCTGCGATGTGGAGCTCCTGCTGCTAACTAGTAAGATCTTTCCACTGGGACCAGATCTCCCTAGGGCTTGGCTCTCGTAGCTATTCCCCTTCAGAACCTCTTTTTTCTAGGAGCACCCTTCCTGTGTTCCTTTTCCTAGTAAGCTCCCTAACTAGCTCCTCCTGAGAAGTCACTCTTCTCCATAGCTTCATGCCTTCTGGAACCTCCTGACAGAGCCTTCATAACCCTTTATTAGGCCCAGATATTCCACAGGCAATTACCTGCTTCTGCTACCCAGTCACTCAGACAATTTACTCATTGGCCCATCTGGGTTGGCTCATCCTCCTTAGCAGAACCTGTCACAGACATGGATGTAGGGCCAGCTATCTCGTGACCCTGGACAGTGAAAAATAAATGCAGGCATACATGAGCTGTGAAACTGAGACCTGAAGCCCGATAATAAGGGATAGTATCATATTTGAAGATATTGACTCTAAAACTTGATGGCCAGTGTGAACCTGCTTGATCGGAAGAGTCTCCACTGCTTTTGCATTGCCATCATCTTCATTTTTTCTCCTTTCTTCCCCTGCTCCCCTCCCATGTTGCTCTTGTGTGATGTCCAGCTCAACCTTGAATTACGGGTAACACAATTAACAGAAGGGGAGTGGCAAACAGGCAGCTGTATATGACTATTATATATTACAATGTGTGACTCCTAGTAGGTCACCTGATTATTATCAAAATTGAAATGGCCATAATGTGGCTTTATGCCAGCATTTCCTCAACTTTTGAAAGGTCAGACCCCTTTCAGGAAAATGAGACCAATGGTATCACCTGCAACTCCACCATCTGCTGTTAGAGGCCATATTCTGGAATGTTAATCAAATGAAGCTGAATCGTGTCCTTTTAAATATTTTATCAAATGCTGGACATTCAACACTAACGTTAAATATCTTCCAAATATGATGCTTACTTTTCTTTCATATGTCCTTTGAGCAGTGAAATTGTTAAAAATGTTGACATCTATGGGTATTTGAGTTAGCATCACCCAGTGAGAGGGAATAGGGCGGCTAACACTGCAAAGCTATTGTTTCCGTTTCTTTACGGACTCAGGTAGATTTTCTTCATCAGTTACAGTAGGGTCATTTTTAAGGCTTTTTTCCACAATTGATTCAGCTTCTTTAAAAAATGAAAGCTGAAGCTATGGAAAAGCCCCTCCGGCCCTCCAAACTAGTTCTTCATGCCTCTCCATGAGGGCATATCCCACACTCTGTGAACACGGCCTTATGCTATGGCTCATACTGGAGTGGGTGCACCTTTCCAAAACTGAAGAAAGCTGGCACCTTTCACACTGCAATATTGGCACACATATGCTTTTTCAAAGAAAACATTATTGTTGCCTTTTAATAGACAGGACTGCCTTTTTCTTTCTTTTTTTAAACACACTTTGGTTAGAAACTAATTGTAGCTTTTCATTTTGTAAATTAACAGATTTGTTATGAAGCATCTAAATGTCTGAAAGGAAAACCATCTTGAATTGAAGAACATATTTTCTCTAAAACATGTGGTTGGCTCTTTTTTGATTAAAAAATTCTGTCCGTCAGAGTGGCCTAGTTATACCAATAATTACAATCATCCAGCTTTGATTTCTATTCCTCATCTCTTCTGCAGAAGCTGGAAGTATTGGGTTCCAGCCCTGAAAGCTGTTTTTTGATGTGCTTCTCATCATTGTTCTTACAACTGATTATGGCATAGCACTGACAGCTCCAAAGGGAGATATGTTCAGTTCTTCTCAATGATAAGAATGGAGGATGGGATATTCGACCCATAATGACAGTGAGATTAAAAAGAGGCTGAAAAATGGGTGGATTAGTACAGTATATAGAAGGCCTTTCACAAGCATTAACCAGAGGCCAACACTGTCCTCAATATGCAGAAAACTCACATAGGCTATGTCTACACTAGAGAGTTTACAGCAGCACATAATTAAACCACCCCCAATGAACGGCTGTAGCTATGTCAGTAGGAGAAGCTCTCCCACCAACACAGCGCTGTGCACACCACTGCTTATCTCAGCAAAATTATGTCTCTCGGGTGGCTGTTTTTTTACACCCCCATCATATGTTTTGCAGACATAAGTGGTAGTGTAGACTTGGCTTTAGCCTTTTCTTGCAAATGTTTTTAATCAACAAAGAAGGGCAGGAAGAGACTGATTTCTCTTCCAGTTTTTCATGCTATACCGTCTTTATAATTGCAACACCACAAACATGACTGAAAGTGACGCTTTCCATTTAATGTGAACTAGAATAGCATACAGAGTCTCTGGCATGTCTAAGTGTAGTCTAGTGATTGAATAATAAATGAGGCCTGTAAGGACAGCTCCCTGGAAGTGACATTGCTGCAATTTAGAATGGTGGATTCTCATTTCTATTGCTGGTTAAGAATCTGCTTTGCAGCAATTCAGGCAGCCCCCTCCAGGAAATGTATAAATACAATTAAAAAGTCAACCAATGGTAGGGATAAGAAAACATTGAGAGAACAGTGAAAGAATTCTATAAAGTTTCAAGTGGCTATTGACAGAGCTGGGGTTTGCCTATGAGGACAGCTAATATGCGGTTAATCTGGGATATAAATCTACAGTGCAGTAGCTTGCAGCGTATTAATTGGCCTTTTGGTCCCTGCAGCCATACACTGAAAATTCTGTAGCTTGCTTTGACCTACTCCTATTTCAAATGCACTTTTAGTGTGGGGTAGCAGGGCCCACATAACCAGTTAGTGTGTGGCAGGCTAGAGCGCTATATATTTACTCTCTAGCTTATCATGCACAAACTGTCCTTATAGACAGGCCCCATTCTCTAAATGGCCACTTGGAACTTTTTATAGATTTTTTTTTTTTTTATTTTGTCAATATAAGAAACTCTCTTGTAGTAGTTTGGTGAGACTAGCTGGTTATCTCAAGGAACCCAGTGCGTCCCTAAGTGGAGAGAGAATTATAGTTTTGCCAGCCAAATGTTTCTGAATTTACCCATCAGCTCACTTCACTGGGCATACAGAGTCTGCATCAATATTTCTTCAGTTTATTCTTCAGCTGGAAAGCACAACTGGACACATGTCAGCTTCTAAAAATTGTCAACTCTTCTGGAATACTGCCAGAAGTTTGGGCAAAACCCAGACATATTTTTCAGTATGTTACAGTTCCTCTCTTTTTGTAAGAATTGGACTAATTACTCCTTGTTTTATTTTTCTGAAAGAAATCCAGATGTTCAACAAAAAGTAGTAGCGTGACAGGTCACTGGGCACACCACAGTGCTCACTGAGATCAATGGGTTAATTACAGATCAATATTCCCTACTTGTTGCACAAGTTATCTGGGAATGGGCTTGAAGAACATTTCCTTAGGAGACAGAGCAGTACAATGCCCTGGGGAAGATGGGGCTTTACACCTATTGTTATAGGACTGGGATGAAGTCCAACCTGGGGAGAGTTTTCCCTTTTACTCTTTTCACTTACTCATTAATGATCAGATCTTGCTGACCAAACTTTGTCTTAATAAAAGAGTTTTCAGGTAAAGTAGAAGCACTGGCTACAATTGCAGTAATAGGCAGTCAATTTTTTTGTACTTTTAAACAATTAACTGTGGACAATTGAACAATGTCCTCTTTATTTACAATTGTGTCTCACCCCTTCCCCCAGCGAAGAGAGAATTACTGAGTAATGTGGCTTATCGGGCAATCCATTCCCTTATCCCTTTTAAGAAGAAAGTCCATTCTTCATACTTCCTCTTAAAAGATATTTTAATGGTTAAAGTAAAATATTTTGGAAGTCTACACAGTTTTAGATCATAAAACAAAATACCAGATATTAAAGACTGAGTGCTGTATGTTATCTACGATTAAAAAAGCATCAAGTAGTGACTGAGGTGTTCTACTGTTATTAGAATTTAATTGAAAACATGTATTTAATTTCAATGGCTAGATTAAAAAACAACAATCGCACAGAGCCTGATGCTGCATCACTGAAGTCAATGGGTATTTTGCCATTGACTTCAATCAGTGCAGTATCAAGCCATTAAGTCTGGTCTATAAAGGTAATAGGAGCTGTCAGTTGTTTACCATCCAGCTAGTACATGCACTCATCCAATCCAACTATTTTACGCCTTTGAGTATCAACAAAATAATCACTCTGTGACGCAGTTCTGCATCCTCACCTTTTTCTCATTATAACAAAGCTGAAACTAATGTTATATTTCTAGAATATCCCCCACAAAAGATTATTTTTCTGATGACTATAAACTATCTTTAAATGGTATATCAATCTGTGTGACTTGAGAATTTTATTCTGGCTCCATGGGAGCAATTTAGTGATCTTTTCCCAGGAACTAAAATCAGTGGGCGAGGGGATGGGATTGACTACAGATCCCAGGACAGATGAACTAAACCCCCCTCCCCCCCCCCGAAGGAATGGCATATACTGATAGAGATCAGGTTCAAGAGGCCCAGCAGATAAGTAAAGAGCTTTTGCTTTAAAGAGTCAGCCTGAACTGCGTGACCTTTGTTTTGATAAAAAAAAAATGACAAACCTGTAATCAAGACAACAAAACCCTACTAGAAGGGTTTGAAGGATTGGAGCCAGCAACCCCTGCAGGTCCTCCCAGGGATTGAGTCATGGTGATGTTTGGCACTGCAGCATATAGGGTACTGAGGAGGCATCACACAACCTGTTTGCTTCCTCTCCTCCACCCTGCACAACAGAATTGCAACAGTTCTGCTATATTTTGTTCCTTCAACAGCTGTGTGGGTGAAGAAGGATTTACCCATAATTATCACATAGGTCAAATGCTGAGAACATCCGTTAACTGGCCTTGCTAAGACGTCAATTTAAATCCATTTTAGGTCACTGTTGAACTTGATTGACAGTAGCCACCAAAAGCATCACCCAATTCAGCAAAAAATGTTAGAAATTGATTAGAAAAGGTCAAAGACTGACCTAGCAGGACAGTTATTGTCCAAGTCTAAGACCATTTGTATAATACTGAAGACAAGGTGCTAAACTGGTGTAAAATCAGCATAGCTCCATTTATTTCAGTGGGCCTCTGCTGAAGGTCTAGGCTGAGGAACCTCAGTATAGAGGTTTTTCAGAGTTAGTAGTCCTGGTCATTCATTCCACAACTGCTATAAAATACAAAAGCTGATTAATATTGGTACAAGGCCTTCTGCATTGCTACTAAAATAGGAAAATTTGGAAGGGATGCCCAAACTGAAATTAATAGTGGTCATTAAAAATGGGTATTTTAATGATTATAAGAATTTTTGTTACATTGTCATACATCATGATGTCAATATATAATAGAATGAAAGCTGTGTAATATAACCTAGCAGATTAATTATGAAGGAGACCATTCCTATTTTAACACTCCTCAAACCTCATATGGATCATTATTTCACTTACTGCTTTCAGCCTTGGTATGGCAGCAGAAATGGTCAGTGTTGAATAAACGTGTCAGAAACATGCCATTGAAGTCAAGTTTGAACAAATGATACAATGTGCTAAGTTGAAATCTTTTAAACTATGTACAGTATGAGACACAAAAGCAGCAACATATACCTCATTGTTAGTTCTGTGATGCACTGCACCAATTCAAGCACCTTAGACACATCTGCAGAACCAATCCATTGGAAGCGCACTCTCCCTTGTAATCACTCCATTTGCCCCAACTCATTCTTATAACTGAAATTTTAAGAGGCGATCCAGAGACAAGCACTGACAGTGATGGCAACCAGATTGGAAATATTCTATTCTATTTGAAATAGGTTTTTATACCATGGTTTGGGCGTCTTCCAGTAGTGCATTAAGCAACATCTGTCATGTGTGGTTTGTTCTCTCTTCCTCTACATGCACCTTGACTAGGAATGGAAAGCAGCAAGGTCTGTGACGATCCGTAGTTCCCGGGGGAGTTCATAACACAGACTGGGACTAGTCCCCAGAGCAGGGCCGGCTCTAGGCACCAGCAAAACAAGCTGGTGCTTGGGGCGGCACATTTTTAGGGGCGGCATGGCCGGCGCCAGAATGCCGCCCCTAAAAATGTGCCCCGGCCGCCCTAGCTCACCTCCCTCCCAGGCTCTCAAGCCTGGGAGGGAGGGGGAGCAGCGGCGCGCGAATCAGCCGTTTCGCGCGCCGCAGCCACTCGGAGTCTCCCCCTCCCTCCCAGGCTCTCAAACCTGGGAGAGAGGGGGAGACTCCAAGTGGCCGCGGCGCGGGCGCCGCTTCTCCCCCTCCCTCCTAGGCTTGAGAGCCTGGGGGGAGGAGGCAGGGAAGGGGCGGAGTTGAGGCGGGGCCAGAGGTGGGGTAATTAAAAAACGGGGGAAGGGGCAAAATTGTTTTCGCTTTGGGCGGCAAAAATCCTAGAGCCGGCCCTGCCCCAGAGACATTTCTGTATCTTGTACAAATAAGCTTTACACTTATTGCTGGGGTGGCATTATTCTTGGCAATGGCCAAGGGGCACTGAAACAGCCTCATTCAGGGGCAGCATCGGCTGCCACGACAGCAGCTTATAGGCCACAGCATCTGGTCCCTCAAACTGGAGACCTTGACATCAAATATACCCTCTCCCCCACCCTTTAATCGATGTAAGAAATATAGGTCAGCAAAGCAACACCAAAATGTACAGGCTGGGCCTGTGGGAAAGAAATCAGTGGCTTGATTTCTCCCTGTTTTCATTAGGCACAGTTCATTGACTCCTCATGTTGTCTAGGCATTAGCCTCAGATTCAGGAAACTCCAAGCTCTTCTACAGACTTCCTGTGAGACCTGGACAAAGTCATTTAGTCTCTAACTGCCTCAGTTCCCCATCTGTAAAATGGAGATAAAAGAATTTCTGTGCCACACTGAGGTGTCTTTAGGATTTCATTAGAGCTTGTAAAGTGTACAGTTGAGCTGCTTGACAAATTTAACAGTTTTCTGTCAGAAAATGCAGTTTCTTTGAAACTGAAATGTTTAATGGGAAGTGTCAATTTCAAAGAAATTTTCAAAGGGAAAAGGCAAAATGATTTGTTTTGACTTTCTTGTTTCAGCTTGACAAGATAAAAACATTTAGCCTCAACAAGGTAAAAATGTTTCATTTTAACTTTCATTGTCTTTCCTTTCAACCATTAGAATATACTTTATATATGTGGATAAAAATAAATATAAAATAGCCATATTTTAAAACATTTCAACATTATTGAAACTAAATGATTCAGCATTACTGAAGCAAAACATTTCAATGTTTCAGAAGGAAAGTTTTTCAGAATTTCCATTTCATGATAGATTTCATAACTTTGACTCACGTTCTTATTCACATGTCCAAGTTTCCAGTGGCATGGAAATTCCATTTTCTGAGCAGTCTAGTGTTCAGATTCTACAGTGGGGGCCACAAAAGTACTTTAGACAGATAAGAGGGGAAGATTGAGGAGCAGTCTTGAAACATTTCTTTTTTAAAGACTAAGCCTGCTTGCCAGGGTGAAAAATATCTGTATCACCAAGCTCCTAACACTTTAAACGGGTTACTTCGCAAAAATAGACCTCTTGGTCTAGATGGGGTCTAAAGATTATTATTGTGTTTGTGTTTTTTGTTTTTTTAAGTTTCATCCTAGTCAAGAGTAAGAGTTTTGTATATGCACACGCACATGTTGCTGATGCGTACACAGATTATACACACACACACACACACACACACACACACACACAGAGCTGTAAACATATCTATCCTCATGATACCAGCTAGCATGCAAGGGGATTATTGCAAATATTTAAAAAACACAATAAACACCAGTTCATTATTAAGAACATAAGTGACTATTACAGTTGTCTAAATGTGAACAGTAATAAAGGTCATAATATAAAGATTTTTTTTTAATCTGGTCCCTGCATTTACAAAGACAATTACACCACTGGATAGACTGTTTCTCATAATAATGGTATATATTATGTCATAAATTTCTAATATAACATTTTAATCTCATAACCCTTTTTCTATATTAGCTGTAAAAACTAGAAATCTATTTTTAAAGTACCAATTTTTATCCTCTGCCAAAACAATTATATTATAAGGAACTGTTAATTTACAAAAATCCATAAACTGTTTTAGCAACAAGAGATGTATTGGCATTGATAATACAAAAGATTTGTTTACTTTAGAGCACAAAATGAAACCTAAACAAATTATATTACCTCGCTAGAATGACTTTCGGCTGGGAATTAATATATAATAGTCTACAGCAAGGGAGAATTTCATAGAAGTGCAGTGGGAAAATGCTTCCACATAGGTGTCTTGTACTCAAATAATCAGCATTCTCAAAGATCCAAATAGCCAAAAACAAACGTGTGTGTACGTATGTGTACACAGAAACCATACCAAAAGGTCATATACTCCCCAGTCCCTACCAAAAAACACAAACACCCACAAACCACAATTAGCAAGACCGTTAAAAAGGTCAAAGACCACACTGATCAAAACCTAACACCGCTTACTACACATTACTAGCACTTTTAAATATAATTCACCACCCAAAATTTCACAATAAAGGAAAATCCCTAAGACAACAAATTACACTTAAATATTAGGAAACTTTCCAAATTGCAAGATCACTGTTCCAACTTTCAGGGGAATTGACAAAAAACACATCCAAAATTGAACTGGGAAAACACTAGAGATATAGTCCTCTGTTGGAAGGGAAAACATATTATAGCAACAAACAGATCTTTAACTACTCTAAATCCTTCAGTGTGGGTGAGGGAAGAGGAATCCAGTTTAACTGATTTTCACAAATACTGTAAGAAGTACATAATGATCAATTTGTTTTTACAAAATCCCAGTGTTCTCCCTTCTTACCTTTAACTTTGCCCTATACATCCATCCCAAAGAAATGTGGATCTACCATTTGTATACCACTACAGGCTGAACTGAACTGAGCTTTCATTGTTAGTTTAGGATTCCTGATTCATAAATGAAGGCCCAGTCAGTGAAAATGGAAGTGTGTCAGAGATCTAGTATTAAAGTCTCATCTTATTGAAAGCAATGAGGATTTGGTCATTAACTTCAAATAGGATGAAGATTCGATCCCTCATTTAGAAAACTGCATTTAAACTCAGCATGACTGATTCTGTCCTCACTTAGAGATAGATTCAGCAAGGTTCTGAGGTCTCTGGCCCCGATCCAGCAAATCGCTTAAATACATGCTTAACTTCTAGAAATGAATATTCCCATTGACTTTGTCTTACAGTGGTAAGAATCATGAATACTTTCACTGAAGTAAAAAAAAACCCATTGTATTAGTGCAGAACCAGCGTGAGAGGAGAATCAAGTCCGGTTTTTAAAACCATTATGCCTGGCAGGCAAGCACAGTTTAAACTGCATTAGCAATGGCTGGTTTAAGAACAGTGTTTAAAACTTGCTCAGCAAATAGTTCTCTTGTCCCACACAATTGTGCATTTTGGAAAAAGAATCAATTATGTCCATCCTAAAACATGCATTGTTGTAGTTGTGCTGGTATTAGACAGACGATGTGGATGAGGTGGTAGGTTCAATAAAAGATATTACCTCACCCACGTTGTCTCTCCAATATCCTAGGACATAACAGTTGCTATTAAAAAATAATAAAATATAGCCAAGTAAAAGGATAACTCATGAAATCAAACATTTTATGAAGAGGAAAGGGAACCCACATATTGATCTGTATATTTACATTGGGACACAACACCTTAAGCCAGAAGTTTAGCATTACTACAGCATGTTCTTTAAAGTTAGAAACACATAGTTCCACTTCAAGCATTAAATGCTTTGCAAGACTCCATGGAATCTGTAAAACTGTTCCAAATTAGGATATTATCATCCCATCAGTAATCTCTCAAACAAATAAAGCACATTACTTGTTTCATATTCATAAATGCCATTAATTCAATTGAAATGTTTGAAAAGTACAAAGCACAGATTTTTTCCACAATTAAGCTTTAATTAAACATGCAAATGTCTTTCAGCCATGGAGTTATGGTGAATAATTGACTTAAAGAGAAAAACATTGGCCAATAATTTACAACTTATCTGTTTTTCCATATCATAAAATCAACAGAAGTCAGACTGAGAACAGAATGTTAAAAAGTTCCAAGTTCTGAGGATTTACTAAGTATGCATAATAAATTAGACAACCCTCTCAGAGCACTCCTTTTATCACATTAGTTCCACAAACCAGTTTATCCTAGTGCATTGTTCACATGGAAAAAATTCTCATTTGTTTATAATTGCCACTCAACTGAAACTTAATTCCATTAAGGACCTTTGATGAAGCTTTAAAATCTGCATAAACATTAATAATTTGGAACCCTAATTAATAGTAGAGGAATAAAACATAATTAAACTTTACTTTATAAAGAAAAGAAAGAGCTGTTTTTTATTTCATAGTAGGCTATTTGTTGCTGAGGACACAATGGCAAAATGAGGACACATGCATGGAATTACGCAGCAGGTTGCTACTTTTATTAAACACAGAGAAGGGGTGCTACCCCTGCCCCATCACCCATTCTCTCCTATACCAGGCATTTAATTTGCTCCAGTGTGGTGGTTACTGGGCTCCTTACCATATAACCCATAACTCAGTGGTGGGTAACCTGTGGCCCCTGGGCTGCATGCAGCCCATCAAGGTAAACTGATTGCGGGCCATGAGACATTTTGCTGACCGTCCGCAGGCATGGCCCCCGCAGCTCCCATTGGCCTGGAACAGAGAACGCGGCCACTGGGAGCTGCGGGGGGCCGCGCCTGAGGATGGTCAACGTCAGCAAAATGTCTCATGGCCCGCAATCAGTTTACTGTGATGGGCCACAGATTGCCCATCATTGCCATAACTGGTGCCCCGGTTACAGGGCTCCTTACCATACAACCCATAACACAGGGTACGCTCTTCTTGGTCTACCCCCAGAACTCACTTATCTGAGTCCTAGCACCTTCCCCCCACTGAGGGAGACAGAGGGTGCAGATCTCGGCCTGCCAGGCCCGCAAGTTCTAACCTCAGCCTGTGAAGACCACAAGGTTTCACCCTATCACATGAGACCAAGGCCCAATACCAAAACTGGGTCTTTTACCTCTAGGAACCATTCATTTTAACTGCACTGGAAACCAGACACAACTTCACCCCAGTACCTCAGTTAGATACTAAACGTGTTCCTACTCAACCCATTGTGGTTTGAAGGTGCTACGAGGAAGGCAAAAAACTTCCTGGTCATCTGCCATAAACGGGTGATTGACTAGACCTGCAGCATCTGTCAGCTTTGGTTTCCATTTCTAGTTTGGGTGCGTAGGGAGGGCTGTTGGAATGGAGCACAAATAGGCTCCACATGGACTCTGCACCAGGCTAAATCTTGGAGCTGGGGAATGCTGGCTAATCAGCGCCCCTCTTCCGCAGCTGGCCAATGGGTGCCAGAAGCTCTGAGGGGAGGAGCTACCTATTGTCCCTCGGCAAGTGTCTACCTCCCTTGCTACTGGTACTATCTCCTTTTCACTACTGGTCCCATCAAATCCCCCCACCCACTCGTGGATTTATGCTGATAAAAAAATCATACATCTTTCTCACTAACGTATGTTTTTAATCCTGAAAAAATATATTTCTGTGATGGGTCTAATTGTAAATTCTTCAATGTCAATGGAAACACAGCAGCATAAAACTGGTGTAAGTGAGGGAAGACTTAAAGGGGCAAAATAAATGTTACCTGAGTTTACTACCACTTGATTTCCAATCGGAACTCAACAAAAACATGCTGGAGGCGTGAAAGAAGAAAACCTACCACATTATTGTATGTTGTAGGACCTGAAAAGCACCAGACAGAAACCACATGGTGCTTGCTGATATCCTGCACAGAGGCATCCAAGGTGCTAAGTTCAGACCCATCTCCAAATATTTCCAAAGATCAGGAGAACATTCATGTTTGGGTAACTTTTCCCCCTTCTAGAGACAAGCATCATTTGCAGAGTTGGAATCCAGATCCAGGGGCATTCAGAAAGACTCACTTCTTTAACACAACATTTTTCCCCTTCAGCTCTGACTGCTGTGTGACATAGCACCATATGACCTTTATTATTCTGTATTACTGTCTCTCATCACCTCTTTATTTTCCAGTGTAATTCCACTGTCTCAATTCAGCTGTAATATTAAATAGTAACTATTCTCAATGTATTTCTAAACCATCTGAAATGAAGTAGTACAAATAATACTTTGAGAAAGTCTCTTTCTATGAGATTTCCTAAACAATTTTTACAGAAAAGCAATTTTCTCAAACGTCAACTAATTGTGAATTGCTGATTTATAAGAATAAGCAAACTCAGTTTGCCTAATTTCAATCTTTCTATGTTGTTTTTTGCATGGTGGTGGCGCCTAAGAGTCCTGGTCACAGACCAAAAGTCTACTGTATTAGCGGCTATACAAACACGTAAAAAAAGGTTGCTCTGCCCTATGCATCCCAAGAGCTTAGTATGAGACAAGAGACAACAGGTGGATGTGGACAGACCAGCATAAGGAAACAATGAGACAGTACTGGTCAGCATAATAGGCAGTGGTCTCAGCACACCAGCTACCTAAACACTCTTAAGATTCTGAGAGACATCATGGCAAGAGAGTTTTACAAAGGGTTTTGAAGAAGGACAATTATATGGCTGTGTGGATGTTTCTAGGGAGCATATCCCAAGTATGAAGGACAGCATGGGAGAAAACACAAAGGTGCTTGTTTGGGAGAAAAAGTTATTGAGCTTACATTTCACTTAGGAAAGACTCTGGAGGTGAGGGGGAAAGGAAAGAAAAAAAAGACAAATTAGCAGCTAGGGTGAAATACTCAGAGAAGAGTGAAAAATTCTAATGAAAAATAAATACTGCATATATTGGATCTGATCCTAAGCCCATTGAAGTTAATGGGAAACAAGCACAGTGTATCAGATTCCCTACAGGTGTAAACCCAAGACAAGCAGTACAGAGGAGTATGTCCTATACATATGATCTGCTTACATTTAAAAGAAAGTATATGTCACATGGTGGAATTTTGATGGAGAAAATTTGCCTGGTAGGCGGTGATGAAACTTGTCCCTGAGCCAATTTGAAAACCACTGATTTCCATTGCAAATCTTCCCTTTGAGATCATCAATCTCTTTTGTTTCTCCATATAACTCTGCCTTCTTGAACTCTTAACACTCACCACGAATTAGAAACTCGAGCATCCGAGACATAGAACCAGACCAAAATAGCAGGCTTATAAACGGAAAGGTCTTTTAAATGTACACAGTTTTATGCAGTTTTAGTAGAAACTACTGTAGAATGTAATGTGTTTCCATTGATAACTCAATGTTCATCAGTACATTTGCTAAACACTTCATTTCACAGAGGTATTGTTTTCCATGACATCATTCATGTTCTCACTTAAGAAGCAATGCACGTCTGTAAATTAACCAAGCACATCGCTTTTAAGCCCTAAAGTTCTGTAATATGGCAGTAGACAAGCTGTCAATCAGCTCACTAGACTTCATGCACAGATTACAGAAAGTGAAGGTAGAGAACATTATTAAAAATGGTTACATGCATTTCTTAGCCAAAAAAGGTTAAATGCATTTCTTAATCTCCCCACACATCCACCCACACAGAGTCATATGTTACCAGCTCATTCAGAACTATATTTGCTGCACGATTTTTCTTCAATACTTCAAATAAAAATGAAGATATATATATATATAAAAAGCTATGCTCGTGTAGCAGTCCAGGCTTCTTCTTCTTATTGTTGTTAACATGACTTTTTGAGCATCCAAAAAAGTGCTAGGTGTTTCACAAGAATAAACAGACCATAGCCCCTGCCCGACAGACCTTGCAATACAAGATCTTACTCCTGAAATTGACTGTTTGTGTGTGGGCCCTGCCCTTGAGCTGATCCCCTTTGAAAGAAAATGGGGCTCTATGTGTGCTCAATCATATGTATAGTTTTCGATCATTGGTTTTCAATCCCTAAAGGTAAGTATTCAAATTAATGAAAAATGTTTAGTGCACATGCCACATTGCTATTTCTCTAGCTTTAAAACACTTTTTGGGGAAAAGTTGTAATATTAGGTCATTGCTAATCATGGCCAAAGTAAAGGTAAGTAAAATTTTGAAAGATGTGAAGGCTTTTTTTGTTTGTTTTAATATTCTGTGACAATTTTCATCCCCCCGTCGCCCAATTAGGTTTGGATGTATTCCTGGAGATTTCATCACACGAGGTAGCCTTTAATTAAAGATTAATCTTTCATTCCTGGACATTCCAGGAGAATCCTGGAGGGTTGGCAACCCTACCTGCAATAAAGAAAATACTTTCTAAGTGGAATTTTTGACAAAAAAAATCATATTGTTGCGGGGAAAACACACACAAACAAAAGAGAGAGAGAGAGAGAGAGAGAGAGAGAGAGAGAGAGAGTGCGCGAAAAATAAAGGAATGTGGGTTTCCCCCCACCTAAATGAAATAGAAAAAAAAGTCTTGAAAATTTTTACCACAAAAACACAAAAGCGTTTTAACTAAAATGGAAATGTTCATGGCATTGTGGTCAAAAAGGCATTTTCCATTGCAAGTAGTTTAGATGGCACATCTTCAACTGGTTCTAGTCATTACCAAAAAGCACAGATAAATTGCCACCCCGAGGCCCCCACTGCCAACTAACAACACTGGCCAGTAAGCCACATTTGAAACTGGGTGCAGGAGTCTCAAATTTGGTGTGCTAGCAAGTGGTTTTAATTTCAATTTAGATTCATTAGCACAGTGTTTCCCAAACTTGGGATGCCGCTTGTGGCGGGCCGGGCTGGTTTGTTTACCTTCCCCGTCTGCAGGTTCCGCCAATCGCGGCTCCCACTGGAAGCAGCAGCCCCCATTGGCCTGGAGCAGCGAACTGCGGCCAGTGGGAGCCGCGATCGGCAGAACCTGCGGACGGGGCAGGAAAACAAACCGGCCCGGCCCACCAGTGGCTTTCCTTACACAAGAGGCGTCCCAAGTTTGGGAAATACTTCATTAGCAAATCCTTTGATATAGTCCTAAGTATTGACCACTGTCTCTCTTATAAACATACATAGAGAGAGGGGTATGTTGAATTAAATGTGGGAATGAAATATGGAAGCAGGATAACATAGTCCCTATAAACATTGCATACTATTTTAAGGCTAGATGAAAGCAGGATTTAAGATTTAATATTAAAAGAGCTATAGGAGATGTAATAGGCACTCTAGGCAAGATAATTTAAAGAGGAAGTCACACTAAATCATTTTTGTGCCATTAATCTTGGATAAGTTGAGCACCTATTATATAAAGAATCAGGGATATAGCAGCACATGGTACTATAATAGTACATGTTCCATATTGCAGCATGAAGCAGTAAATGACTGTAGGACTTTGAAAGTTAACATATGTGGCAGTTATTGCTAAAGCTAAATTTAAAAGCCCTTCTAGGCAGCAGAGGTAAGTTTGCTGTCAAGCCAAAAGTGGCAAAATCCATTCCTGTATTAGAGATGAAAGATTCATTGGGTGGCGTGCTAGCACTTGAGTGACTCATTTCACAAGACAACAGGCTTATGGGTGACAATTTGTTGCCTGATCCTCCCAGAGGAGGATGGTGAGAAGACATTTGTAGGCCACCTACCATTTCAGAGATAGAAAGGACTTGCCTTATGAACAGAAAGAAACTTCACCCCATTGTGAACCTTCTTTTAAAAATGAATTAAAATAAGATTAAAAATAATTTAAGTAGTCACATAGTTTGGTAAAAAAAATGCAACATTTTAACAGTGCCTCTAGATCAGTGCTTGTCCAGCTAAGTTCAGGTGATACAAGAACAGCATCTGTTTATATAGTAAAACATCTATCAGCGCTCAGTCAGTGATACCTTCTGTTAGTTGTATCCTAGTCCTACACTCTTCTAGAGTTCCCAAGGACTTCTCCGACCAACTAAACTAAAAACACAACCTATACACTTACCTGAACCTTGTGTGACTACTTTATAGGTCTAAGTGTTTCTTTGATGGATCTTCAACAATAATTAAATCTGCCAACAATACCAATAGACAGGAGGACAGACTCAAACTGCAAAAGAGAACTGCAGCAATTAGATGAGAGGAGATTCCACACTAATACAAAGTAATATCTCACTTCCAGAGAGAGGGGCTGGACAGACCAGGTACAAAAGGAATGGAAGAGTTAATAATAAAGTTAATTGTTAACAATTATTCATTCCACAAAATTGATATTATTACATTGCATCTTCTCTGACTTAATATTACTTTTTCTTCATGCAACCAAGCACAGTAATTGCCACGGGGAAGGTAGAGATTTGGAGTGGGGAGTGAAGGTAGGAAAATGTGCACAAAAGGACTTCCATTTGAAGATTAAGTCCTCACTACCAAACATCATTCTAGATGATATCTGCTGACTGTGCTTTGTCCTGACTGCTTAGACCGTTTTTGCCTGCATTCCCTGTTCTAGGAACTGAAGGCTTTCAAAAGAGATGTCTCGGTGCTGACCAATAAATATTCCAGCTGTGACTAAATGGAAAAAATGAGATAGATAGTATAAACTCTAGTAATCCCAGCACCCAGTAGCTGCTGCTGCTGCTGCCAACTAATCTTCTGTCTGTTCTAAAGAACTCATATAGTATAAAGCCACAGTCAGCGTCCTGCCTTTAGGACACTGAAATCTAACAAAGATCAATCCTAATTTTATCCTGTGCACAACTAACGGGTTACTAAATGGTTACAGTTCATCTAGACAAGTCATTTTAGAGTAAAATTATTAAAGTAATTTCATATTAAAATCAAAAGAAGCCCTCACCCCAGGAAATAATTGGAGTGATTTCTACCTTACCTCACCTCCCCCCTTCATTAAAGTAAATCAGAGTAACTCTATTGTAGCATATAGGCCCAATTTTCTACCACCTTACATTTAGTGTAGTCACTTACACCTCTCTGAAGTGGATATACATTGCAGTATTCATATTAAGGAGGATTTAAAATCCACTTTACGCAGGTGTAAATGACAACACAAGATGCAAGGCAGGAGACGATTACACCTGATGGAGTTATAGCATTATATACTGTAAAACCTGTTGTAGGTGAGAGGAGAGTCATCCTGATATCTTACTAATGAGTGGGTCTGAGGGTGCAAGTGGCCAAGAATGAGACTGGTCCACATATTTACCAGCATCATAACATAGGGGAAAGAATTAAATCGCTTTTGCAGTTCCTTCCTATAACAACCTGTCTGAAATGGATGGAAGACACTAGAATCATATAAACTCAGAAGTATACTCGGTGAAGGCTTTACTTTAAGATTATTCCTTTAGAAACAAACCAGAACAAAGATTTTCTACAGAAGATACATGAACAAATTATAGCTAAAAACAGAAGCTTGGATCGGCGTGGGGACATAGTGCAAGTGAATACTTCCACGAAAAAGAGAGACTGAGGGCAGAAAAATGAAACAATAAGCAATCAGAATTTTTGGTTGGGAAGGAGACTGTCCACAAGAGCTTTAAGTATTTACATATCCATTTCAGAAACAATGAAAGTTATGTCATCCACTTAACATAAAAATTGGTCTAAATCTCACAGAGACAAGGTGGGTGAGGTAATATCTTTTATTGGACCAACTTTGTTGGTGAAAGAGACAAGTTTTCGAGATCCACAGAGTTCTTCTTCAGGACTGTCTCGTCTCACAATCAGTTACAGAACTGGCTGGTAGAGTTTCCAGTCTGTTTTTCATTTTAAGAATTTGTAAAGACACAGATACCCACATACAGTAGAAATCTTTTTTATATCCTTCCAGTGTTCATTCTTATCTTTCGTCTGTCAGAGCCAGATCAATAAAGCCTCCATCTATTTGCACCTGTGCAAGGACAGTTCCAATCTGGTAGTGTTTGAGATTCATTTGCCATCATTTTGCACAGACGTGTGAATTTGATCCAAAAGTCCTATTAAGTCAATGGGCTTTGTATCAGGCCCTAAATGACTGCACAAGGTGCTCCCTACCATTCATGGGACAATGCAGGGTATATTTTGATGTTTTCATTATTTATTGTATGCAGGGCCACATAACTGGAGGGTTAAATGGAAAATCTTTTTCTACAGATTAACTTCTAGCATAACACTGAATTTCTGTTTACATTCCTTCTTGGAAGGACTTTAATGTGCTGCATGCCCAACAGTTCTGTGGTGAAAAACTTTCTTCTGATTCTTCAAATTGGTGAACTCAGATGCTTTGATGAAGAGGGGTTATTTGATGCTGTTTTCTGACTTTTCATTTTAGACACAGTCAGAGTCTTCTTCCAAAGCCAATGACGACTTGTAGCTGTCAGACACAAAAAGCATGCACTGATTTGAAACCTAACAGCTGAACTGAGTCTCCTATTCATTTCTTTGCTATGGTACTGGGCTCCTTATTTCTCTTCTGGCTGGGCTTGGCTATGCATATTTTACAAGAACCAGCCAGCAGGAATGTATTTCCATTATTACTTTGGTTACTGGCTAGCTGGTATTTTGCTGGTGTGACTAGTATTCCTAAGCCTAAGAATAAGAAATTTTACCAGTAATGCAAATCCACTTTTCCTGAATATTACCCTAGCCGCTGGGAGCTAGTTGTTGCTACTGAATTAAAAGCTGTGCAGCACCTTGTTGGCCATATTTGCCACCATCTTCATTAGGACTACTCTTGCAGCAAAGGTCTACTCGGCATAAGGCTGGCACAATCTGGCCCTCTGAATCTTGGCTTCACAGACAGAAAACAGCCATAATACATGGCCAGTATTTTATTTTTAATGAGCTTTGACAGAGTTTGTTGTTGTGGTTTTTGTGAATAACAGAGTGGTGAGACTACAGTAAGATGGTTTAGCATCACATACACCTGTACCCCGATATAACGCGACCCGATATAACACGAATTCGGATAGAACGCGGTAAAGCAGTGCTCTGGGGGGGGCGGGGAAGGGCTGCGCACTCCGGTGTATCAAAGCAAGTTCGATATAACGCGGTTTCACCTATAACGCGGTAAGATTTTTTGGCTCCCAAGGACAGCATTATATCGGGGTAGAGGTGTGTGTGATAGGTGTAGCTTTTAAATGTTTAGTCAGTTTAAGAGTAATTATAAACTTTAAAGGACTCTGGAGAGTGAAGACAAATTTACATCTTGTCACAGCCAAACATATGGCCATATATTTTTGACATATCAATATTCTCATTCTGTATATTTCTACTAGAGGCAAATGGGAGGAGATTTACTATCCAGAATTACTTATTCACCTAGTTCCCTATGTTCTACATATGGCACCCATATCAAAATTTGTAATTTCTGGGAAAGAAAATTCAGTTCAAACTTTGTAGGGAAAAAAAGGAAAGGTCATTCCAAGGTTTAGGATGCTTAATGGACTCTCTGTGAGATGAAAATAAGTTTTAGAAACTGCAGTGTTTTCCACAAATATATTTACTTGCTTTGAAATTCTAATGAGGGACCTACAATACAGTAGGGACCTAGGAGCAGTATATTATATGGGACTGTTTCATGAGTGAGAATGACAGATAATCTAGTATCAGCAGCCGAAAAACTTTGGAGGGGAAGTGGAATGAGCATTTTTGATATACCATTGTGTAGGGTGTTTCTGGTTTTGTCTGCCATGCGTTTTGTTTTTGCTGCTCAGAGTTTTATTAGGTTATACATCATTTTGGTGGCCTAGTCTCTGTTGCATATCCTTGCTCACTCTGTTTTCCTGATGGAGTAGGGAGGGAGAAGAATCAAAGGGGTAGAGCTTATTCATACATTTTAATCAGCATCCTTCTCTGTCCTGTATATATATATATACACACATACTGTTGGACTATACATTTGAATGTGGACAAAAATTAATTGAGGACATACGCTTAGGCCCAGATTCTGCAAGTGAATCTGTGTGGTTGTGCTCCACATGGATACAAGGCTTTGCATATACAGATCCAGAGTCCTCCTAAACATGTGGTTCAAGTGATTTGCCCAAAAAGTCACAGAGCAGGATGGCATCAAAATTAGAACCCAAGTCCTCTGGCTCTCATTCATAATCCATGGAACTGCAGTGTCTCTATCTCCACTCTGCCTCCACAGCAAGTCACAAGTCACCAGAAATGTTGTAAGCTTATCAATAGGTATATTTAAATCAGCAAATACAACACATGTGCATTGCAACATTACAAGATTGCATAGTCCAACAGCTCTTCTAGATGTTCTGTCATTTTAAAATATGCATTTGACATAATTAAATACATATCCCACCTATTTGAGCAACTTATTTTTTCTGTAGGTTCTCCAGATTTTCTGTGACTTCTCTGGCAAGGGCAGATGACTATATTATCATCCTTTTTATTGCGGTAGCACCTTGGAACCCAAGTCATGGATCAAGAATCCATTGTGCTAGGTGCTGTAAAAGAGAAACAAAGTCCCTGCCCCAAAATTTACAATATATACTTGCTGCTGGATTAACTGGCAGCAGAAAAAAGGACCAACTGCCTAGCAAACTCAAATTCTTATACTTTCCCTGCTCTGGATGCAGTACACCCTGGGGTACTGGGTTTTCTTTCTTGGGGATCATAATGGGCACTGGGTTTTCAGTCCTGATGGTTACTACCCCAAAACTCTATAGGGTGAATATAGGGTACCCATAACCACCTAGTGTCCAGCAGTGGTTAGTTAACATGCAGCAATAGTATTTCACAAGGCAATTATTAAATTACTTTGTTCTACTGTAATAGCCAACGATTAAGCTTTCATAATACTGACATTACATGCTTTATTTATCTAGCTCTTACACTTATTAAATTATTGGGTGGGGGAATCTTAATAGAAGGAAAATTGCGCTATTATCTTTCAAGGTTAAAAACCATCTCCTACTAGGAAGCAGACAAAGAGACACATGGAAATTAGTTAAGGGAGAAGCTTTAAAATATTGCATCTGAGAATTGCCAGTAAAGATCCAGGAGGCATTTGAAAGTGAAGGGACAGTTTCATGCCCTGGTACAATATTCTGCATACTACTCAAAGAATTTAACTGAAAGATGGTATGCCAGGGCTTGAGCACTGCCAATAACACCATAGAATTTTAGGTAAGGTGAGATAAACAAACAATGGGAAATGATCACTCTCACATGTATTTCTAGAAAGAGGCAGGAAAAAGAAAACATCTCTGTGGAGGGGTGGATTCTTGACTTAGGTTTGTTGATCTCTTGCTAAGTATACATAGTATAGGACAAAATGTTCATGAGTTGCAGGCCCACGTACAAAGTAGGTCACTTTCTGAAGGTGTGATAAATAAAGGGGGGGATAGATGGCAAGTATTAATTTTTAAAATCCTTGCGGGCCCCCACTTCTGCACTCGGAGTGACAGAGTGGGGATTCAGCCTTGACAGAAGGGAATGCTACCATGGGGCTACAGCATTACGTGGTGGTGGAACCTCTGCTCACAAATCTAAGATGTAGCACCGAGCCCCGCTGCTTACGTAAGACAAGTATATCTGTTGTTACAACGAGTTCTGATAGAGCTTATGGATAGGTGCTTTCTCAAACCTCCATCTGTATGTGGAGGTAAAGTTAGAGACAAGTACTGTCCCTGGGCCTAGTTCTCCATTCCCTTGCATATTGAATAGTCTTTTACACTAGTGTTGCACGGGTGTAAAACACTTTATATCCACTTTGTATTGGAGTAAATGATTACACATAGTGCAAAGCTGGGAAGAATCAGTCCTCAACTCTGGAGGACTATTCTGTCTAGCAAACCCATGAAATGAGTGCCCCTTTCCTAAATCCACAACTGCAACCAGTAAAGTAGGTTCAGGTTGTATGTTTGCAGTATACATGTCCAAATTCAGTCCTTTTCATAAACAAATCACAACTCCATCTAAGTTAATGGGGTTATGCCTGGTGAGCCAAAAGATGCCTTTGGCTTTATATCCATTTGTTTTGTTCTGCTAGAATTCTCTGCACTTCCTTAATACCGCAACACTTCAGTAATATGAATCCATGTCGTTCATCTTTATTCTGTAGCTATAATAGCTCTTGGATGAGAGAGAACATGATTGGCCATAAAAACCCTTTTACTGGAAACATACATACGCCAGTCTGAACTGGCTGTCCGCTCAACTGCAGTTTAAAATTTGGAGAAGTACCTGATTGTCACATTAAAGATTTCACTGCTCCTTTCTCCTTGCCAACAGCTGGTGCCGCTATCATGTGCTTCAACTCAATCAAGACAAGCAAACATCATCACATTCAGGGAAACAGCCTAGCCAATTGGAAACGTTGCTGATATGTTGGTTTCTGAATGGCTTGAGAGCTCTATTAAGTACATACACCACTGCCTGAGGTTTTCCCCAAGGCATTACTGGGTAACATTTAGCCTGACAGCCATTTACTACGTGAGCAAAAACAATGGATTGAATAAAAGTGAGGGAGTGCTCTCGGAAAAAGAGATGACCAAAAAGACCATTGTTACAAAGATACAGGGTAAAACACTCAAGTCAAGAGGAATTTTGTCTATGTGAGGGCTTCAACATTTGGCCAAACAGGCAGTGAGAATACACAGCTGTCAGAAGAACTATTAGGAGATAAGTAGAATGGAAAAGAAATCCTGTACAAAGCAGACATGAAGGCCAAAATGTAAACAGGCAATGGCACACTGAGCCCTACTGTAAGGCTCCCACAACGCAGTGTCCCCGAAACGTGGTAAGCTGCAGCCCTCCCATAGTGTGTGCGTGTGTGTGTAAACTTTCAAATAACGACACAGTTAAATGGATTTTGTCTTACTTGTGATTCTCTCTGTAGCTGGAAGAGTGAGCGTGGCATATTCATGGCATTTCTGAAATGGCAGGATAATTTCTGCTCTATTAAACAATTTGACAAGTTTTCCACAGACTCAAGCACTGCTCATTTGGGATATTAACATGTACATCAGATAATAAAACCTTGCAAGGCACAAGAAAAGGCAGATGAACTTCAGAGGGATCAGTCTCCACTATGAAGAATCTTACAGCAGTTAAATTATTTTAAAATCATAACTTCATACCCTTCAACTAGGTCATGGGCTGGTTGTAGCATTATACCCTTAATCAGAATCTAAACCTGTCAAAAATGGATATGCTTTGATGAGAAACACTGGAAAGCTGCCCATCTGCATCTATTTTTAAGCCCGTGCCACACTTTTTTGCTGTTTTTT
Source organism: Terrapene triunguis (assembly GCF_002925995.2). Taxonomy (NCBI): domain Eukaryota; kingdom Metazoa; phylum Chordata; order Testudines; family Emydidae; genus Terrapene; species Terrapene triunguis. The sequence goes on along the minus strand of NW_020664531.1, from coordinate 2,531,377 downwards.
GGCTTGAATCCCCCTTAACAGAAGCTCATCACAGCTTCCTTTAATATAAGCATCAATTAGAAAGTTCAAGTTGCTTTAATTATAGCCTTACACAGCAGTATCAAAGAGTCTGTACAAAACCGTGTTCTCGGCTCTTAAATCCTTGCTTGAAGCTATACTGAATTTTTAATGGTATGGCTGCCTATTGTGGCTGTGTTTGAGCAGCCTTTTTTTTTAGTGCACATGTGCAAGCTCCAGAATGGTTCTCTTTTTTAAGAAGCAAGTGGAAAAACGAGTAAGTTTTCAGAGCTCTTAGCAGCCTATAATCAACTGCCTCCCTTCTTAAGGCAGGTCGGATAATAAATGGCAATGGAATACGTACTAATGAATCATCCACATTTTTCCTGCTTGAGGCTGGCTGCCTGCAGAATGTTCAGACGTATCTCTGAAAACAGAGCTAAGAGGTGCCAGGTTCCAGGGCACACACTTTTTTACAAGGGCCATTACATCAACCTAAGTAGCTCATTTGTTTTCCCTGTCACAGTCTTATAGAAAGGAGCCTATTATTACAAAAGCAGGTCACTCATGTCCTATATTATATTCTGGTCATTTAGTCTGATGGCAAGTTAATGCTTCCAAAAGTTGTTAAATCTTGTAACTTTTTTTCCCCTTCCATAAATGTTGTTCTCCAGGTAGCCTGTACAAGAAAGTTAATTGTCTAGTAAGGTGGTTAGATTGGCCTAACTACACTGCTCGTCAAGTGTGAAAATGACAGTCTCCAGTCTTCAACCACTAATCTTCATACTCATCAGTTATGCTGTACTTGTCTAACAATCTCCTAGAAAAGAGCAATATGATTTACAGTATTGATATATGATTAGAGAGCAGATTACAATTAGTTTCATATTCACATCCCTGTGAAATATAACAACTTAATATTGGAACAACAAGACTGACTGCCATATATCACAAAGGCATGACAGAGATCAAGATCCTTTTCCACTTCCGCTCATATATATTCCTTGACTTTTTCTTAATTATGAGGATTTGTTTTCTGTCCTACGTTTGACAACAAAAACATAACTAAAAACATTCAAGTGTAATGCTTTTTAGCCCAAATGTTCTGCTGCAGCCATGACAGGTAAAAAGGAGCTACAGAGCTTTGCAGATGAAAAACACCAGTTTTTGTACACAAGAGATGTATTTGGAAATGTGCAACTGTGCAACATCTTAGTAATTAGCCATGCCATTGACCTGGTTTGCACAAGCCTGGTTTTATTTGCTTGCATGTGCCTCTGACGGAGTGGTGTGCTGCATCCCCTCCTGTTCCAGGAGCACAGACCACTCTACCACCTTCTTGTTTGTAAACACCACTGAGTAGTTTATTGACAGTGTTTTAATCCCTGCACCAATACTTATCAGTGTCTCCACACCTTTACACTATATCTCACTATAGCTTTCTAACCCCGTCTCCAAAATTCAAGAAAATGAGTCTCACTCATTTTTGTAAAAATTAAAACAAACAATTAAACAATTAAAATTAAACAATTCCACAGCCTGTCCTCCAACAACCAACAACCCCCTGAGGTCAGATGTCAAATCTCAAATAACTAATGGAAGAATGTTTCATCTTTAGGTTGTAAAATGAACAAAAGAAAAAAACCTTTGAAATATGAATGTTAAGGCCCTGATTCTTCAACTACTTATACACAAGTAAGTTTACACAAGTAAATATACCCTGAGATTAACGGGACTACCCACATGCATGAAGTTTCTCATGTATTTAAGTGTATGCAGGACTGGGATTTAAGGGAGGATCATTCATGTCTGTATACTTTCTTCATTTCACATTGGACATTGAAACTAGACTGGTCAGTTACATGTTTATTTCTAGTCAGGCTCATTTTCTAGTTCTCACTATAATAATACTGTTAACTATTATGTTACGTCCTGCAGTGTCATAAAACCTATTTAAATTTGTTTTCCACTGAAATTCTCTAAGCTGACGGCATCGCTATAGGATAGACATTATTCCTTAATTCATCCTTCTGCGACTGCATTCTATAAGGGGCTCAAAGCAGTGCAGCATACTATGTTTGAGTACTTTAGGGCACTACAGAATGGAGGGAGAGATGCATTTCTAACATGACACATTTTTTTTAGGCTTTTTACTACCCATGGTTTCAATAGGAGCCATTCAACAAAAGCTTTATACAGCCAGTGGAAAGTTTATTTCAGAGCGTCTGCCTCAATTTTAAACCTCACATGCACGGATATTTAGAGTGAACTTTAAAAGATTACTGCAATGTAGACTAAATAAAAATGAATATTAAATGTCTATCTGAACTATATAAATATGAAAAGAAAATAAATGGAGAGTGAAGTTCATACTAGCAATTAGTGGCTGATACAGGCAGGCATGGTAGAAGTCAATACAAATGAACTGTTAGCGCCTGCACTTTCAATCAGATTCACTTTTATGGATTCCTATGCCCATGCAGATCTGCTTTCGGTATCAGCGTTTTAGTCTTCAAAATATAGAATGACAACTTTGGGGAAACTTTTCTGAAGAAATCAATAGACCTGTGGGGACCCTTAAAACAAATGGTATGCTAGAAGTGTGTTCAGGATCAGATTCATGTTATGTATTTTTTTGGTTTGTTAGTTTGTTTCAATTCTAATGGGATACATTTGCACTCATTCATGTAATACTTAATCATTGGGACAGATGTGTTAAATTATTAATGTTGATTTAGTTGTTCTTTTGCATGTTTTAAATAATAAAGATCTCAAACAGATATTCACACATTGGTTAAATGAAGTAGTAAATCTTTTAATGAATAATCTGTAATTGGTATTGAAGAAAGACATTGGTTTATTAACTACTGCATGGTATGTTTTCCTAGGTTTCTGTGCAAGTGTGAGAATGCCCGTGATGGGTCAGATTCCAATACATTATTCCAATTTAGTAATACCTTACTCCCTGTGCTGTCTCTGACTTCAGTAGGGTTATTTGTAGAGAAAGATACTCTCCAATTTGAGTACAGCTATCAGAGTTTGGTGGATGGTAACTGTTCTGAAAGTAGAATATCATTAACAGAGATGGGACAATATAGAACCTCTTGTCTGAACTTTGGTGGTTACGGTAAAATGCAATATGGATCTAAAAGACCCCTGGTTTTGATTTTTACAAAACCAAACCAAACTCACTAGTTTGGTTAGCCTTTCACTAGTCAATATAAAGACAGTGGGATTCTTAATATTAAGGTCTTATAGAACAGTAGATAACTATCAGCTACTTAGTGTTTCTCCATTTTGCATATTTTTAAATTCCATTGAGATTTCCTGTACTAAAACCTGATTCAGAAGTCTAATTGCTATTTGTCTGCTTATGCCAGCTGTGGCATTTCATTCAGAAACAGAAAATAAGACTTTCCATTTCCTGTTCTGTGCTTTGCTTGGACAAGTTATTTTCTTAACAAATAAAGTTATAAAAACAGCACACGTGTGGATGTATACACCATCTGAGCAGATTCCTTTTAACAGAGCCATGCTCTCCACATATTCTCATATTCTGAATGGAGGGCTGCATAACAAGGGTGAAATCTTGACCCTATTGAAATCAATAGGAATTTTGCATTTGACTTGAATTTGCATCAGGAACAATATATTTGTAAATGATAGCATCTTTTGGCTAGGATAGTGACTTTTTGCTTCAGGAACCGCTCTCTGAAAGCAAGCTAAAATTATGGCCTCAGCAGGCACAAAAAGTATTTAACTTCAGAGGATACAAGCATAACTACTGGTGCACACACACATGCACACTTACGTACTAGCGAAATGGTCAAAAAGCCCAACATTACCAATAAAAATAGGGATCTGCTGGAATATGTATAGCTTATGAATGAGAGATGGTATCTTGTGACTAGAACCCATATATCATGCTAAATTACAGCGAAAAAAAAGTTAATTATTTATCTCTCAGCATGAAGACTCAGAAGAGAAGTGTTTGCCATCTTCCTATGGAAATGCACAACTCTCTAAACTAAATGGGAGAGAAGGGTCAGTTAGCCTCTATTTATCCCAAACTTTACACGCATCTTTCAGAATCTGAAGTCAGTGGCAACTAGAATGATTTTGAGGGGGGCTAACTAACAGCCATGGTGATCTACATTCAGACCACTACTATAGCTTCTTTTAGCATGATTCCCATTTCCCCCAACCCTTTGGAAGCAGGAATCATGAGCACTGAAGCTGCAACACTGCAGAACTGCAAACTGCATTATGTTACAGGATATGGCTGGGAATTCTATTTGCATCCAGATGGAAAGGGCAGATGCAGTTAGCCGCTATATGATGACATGATTTGTATATTCCAGGGCATTATTTGTTCATTTGCTGCTATTAGCCACACAGAGCAAAGGATATTAAGGTGTGAATCCGTGTGTAAAAGTACCTCAGGTTTTGGACTATTGATTGAACACTGTAATATAGTTGAGAGGGGACGAAAGATTAAGGATGATTGGGATTCAGACAGACTGGGTTCAATTCCTGCATCTGTCTCAAAGACTTCCTGGGTAATGACCCTAGACAAGTCACTTAACCTTTCTGGGCCTCAACTCCACATCTTGAGGATGATCATACTTACACTTTAAATCAACAAAGCGTGGGATCAAGTCAGTTCTTTGGGGGCAAGAACTGCCTGTTAGGGTATGTCTACCCTGCAAAAGAAGACCCACAGTAGTGAGTCTCAGCATCTGGCTCAAGTAAATCAGGTTCATGTTACAGCACTAAAAATAGTATTGTAGGTATCCCTGCCAGGCTCTGAGCACCAGCGAGGGGAAATGGTCTCAGAGCCCAGGCACCAGCTCAAGGGGGAACATCTACACTAAGCTTTTTAGTAGGGTTACCATATTCAAACATTTAAAAAAGAGGACACTCCATGGGGCCCCGGTCCCGCCCCCGGCCCCGCCCCAACCCCACCCCTTCTCCGCCCCATTCCAACCCCTTCCCCAAAGTCCCTGCCCCAACTCTGCCCCCTCCTCTGAGCACCCTGCATTCCCCCTCCTCCCTCCCGCTCTGATCTTGGTTGGGGGTTGCTAAGTGCTTCCCTGCTCCCCACTCGCCCCGCAGCCCCTATGCCCTTGCCTGCCCTGCTCCTCCTCGCCCTGCAGCCTCTGCACCGCCTGCCTGCCCTGCCCCTGCAGCCTCTGCGCCCCCCCGCCCCTGCAGCCTCTGTGCCCCCTGCTCCCCACTCGCCCTGCAGCCTCTGCACCCCCTGCCTGCCCTGCCCCTGCACCCCCTGCCCCTGCAGCTTCTATGCCCCTGCCTGCCCTGCTCCTCCTCACCCTGCAGCCTCTGCGCCCCCTGCCTGCCCTGCCCCTGCAGCCTCTGCACCCCTCCCCCCTGCAGCCTCTGCACCGCCTGCCTGCCCCTGCAGCCTCTGCACCCCCCTGCCCCTGCAGCCTCTATGCCCCCTGCTCCCCACTCACCCTGCAGCCTCTGTGCCCCCTGCCTGCCCTGCCCCTGCAGCCTCTATGCCCC
>NW_020664531.1:2462819-2520854 GCF_002925995.2 Terrapene triunguis | reverse complement strand
ATCAGGGCACCTGGGTTTTAAAAAGGAGCTCACTTCAGTTTGTGGTGCGAGTGTGAGGAGCTGGGAGCAAGAGGTGCAAGGAGCTGAGAGTGAGAGGGTGTGCTGCTGGAGGACTGAGGAGCACAAGCGTTATCAGACACCAGGAGGAAGGTCCTGTGGTGAGAATAAGGAAGGTGTTTGGAGGAGGCCATGGGGAAGTAGCCCAGGGAGTTGTAGCTGTCATGCAGCTGTTACAGGAGGCACTATAGACAGCTGCAGTCCACAGGGCCCTGGGCTGGAACCCGGAATAGAGGGTGGGCCCAGGTTCCCCCCAAACCTCCCAATTGACCTGGACTGTGGGTTCTTCCAGAGGGGAAGGTTTCTGGGCTGTTCCCCAACCCACATGATGAATCTCTGAGGCAAGAAAATCGGCCAATAAGCGCAGAACCCACCAAGATAGAGGAGGAACTTTGTCACAGTTTGTTTTCATTAAACATCAGAATGAAGTGAGAGCTTCCAAATTTTGAATGAGAAAACATAAGCATGTACAACCCCAGAATGGTCAATAGCCTATGGGTTAGGGCACTTACCTGGATAGGAGAGACCTAGGTTCAAGTCTCTATCAGAAGCAGGCAGAGTAGGGAGTTAAACCTGACTCTACTACATCCCACGTGAGAGTCCTAACCACCAGGCTAATGACTCCTGTGGAGTAGGGCTCTCTCTATTCATTCAAACTGATATATTTCCACAATGTTTCACTTTTACCGGAATTGATATTTTCCAAAGTAAAAATGATTTGTCAAAAAAGTCCTAGTCAGCTCCAGAACATTCTTCAATTATGTTTATGTATATTTATATTTTCGCACTGGAATTGAGGCTGCTCAGAGAAAGCCACTGTTTTCGTACCTTTCAGTTCCATTCCCAGCCTTTGCAGGGACACCTGCAGCTCTGACTTAAATAGAAGCAATTCTCTTTGACTTCAGCAGGAGTTGCAATTGTTTGTCAAGGATGAATTTATTCCACAGAATATTGAAATTGGTGCAAATTACAGTATTTGCCATTTCCAGATCAGTTTACACTGCCATTTAAATCATTGCTAAACTTGGCCTCGGGTGCCTATCCATAAAGCCATATACACTTTACTATGTTTGACAGATGTTTCAGAGGAGAACAAGAAACTAATCTATACTGATTTATTTTCCACTGGCAAAATATTAGCTGAGTCAAACAGCTGCAGTTGACCATAGTAACATTTTACAAAAGACACTGCTGATGTCTACAAGTTTTAGATTTTATGTAGTGCCTTGATCATTTACATAAAACTACATATCTTGGGGCTCACTGCAAACCTCCAATATGTAAGCATACATTACAAAAGTTCTTAAGGAAAAAAAATCTGCAAACTGGGCCTTCCCAAGAATGCATAGGAGTGATTTTAAGTAAAGAACACCACTATCAAGTGCACCTGCTTTTCAAACCTTGATTTTTACATTTTGGGTCAGATTCTCTTCTGCACAAACAAAGTCTCAGTCTGAGAGAGGTGACAGAGGCAGGGATTCTGTCATGATCACAACTACTGGTTCTCAGGCTGTCCCAGTCATAGAGTAAGTTAGAGCAGCCCCTATGATGTTCTAACTTATGATAGCAGTCTATGATTACTATGGGACTACATGTGATGTGGCATATAGGCCCTCCCCACTAGCAATAAGGTGGTTAATGAGGGCCTGTGGAACCAATTATCCCTGCCCCACTATACCTGCAGATGATGTCAGGAGTAGAGAAGACAGTTGAAAGGAGAAGACCCAGCTCAGTTTGGGGCTGCTGAGGGAGCAGATCTTGGTTTCAGCCAAGAGTCTGAAAGAGCTTGCTGCCAGAATGAATCTTCCAATGGATGGGATGACTGGATAGGCCCAGGGAGACTGACCAAAAGACTGGTTACATGAAGACAAGTCCTGAGTAGAAGGGTGGGGTCCTGCTAAAGACGATTCAGATAACCCTGGGTTTGAGTTCATAGCATTCCTTATTTTCGGACTAATACTCTGGAAGGGGTAGGACTCAAGTGTGCTTTAGTCAGAAGGGCCAATGCACCATGGTACCAGACCGCATGAGGGGTGACAACTGACCATCCGAGACCCTGCAACTGGGTAAGAAGTTCCCTGTTGAGCTACAAAGGGGCACTGCCACCAGGGGTGGCTCTATGTATTTTGCTGCCCCAAGCATGGCAGTCGGTGGCATGCCTGCGGCAGGTCTGCTGGTAGCACGGATTCGGCGGCATGCCTGCGGGAGGTCCACCGGTCCTGCGCCTTCAGCGTACCCGCCGCCGAATTGCCACCAAAGCCGCGGGACCTGCAGACCTCCCACACGCATGCCGCCGAAGGCGGCCTCACGGCCGTCCTCACAGCCACCCTCACACCAACCATCAGGCCGCCCCCCTGCGGCTTGCCGCCCCAGGCACGCGCTTGGAGCGCTGGTGCCTGGAGTCGCCCCTGACTGCCACTGAGCTCCACTTGAGAACTCTCCTCCAAACAGGCCCTCCGAAAGCAGATTATGCCCCCTCTGTGTCCCTCGTTAATTGGGACTGGGAATCTAGCCCTTAGTGCCTGTGCCTTAGTAGTGGGCATTTAACATGTTGCATTCTACTGAGCTTGAATATTCCACAGTATGCATGGGAAGTTGTAGTGCAACAATCCAATGGAATCTTCTTTTAATAGACAGATATTCCAATTTCTACAAGAATATATTTTATTAATATCCCCATTCTACACATCATTGGCATAGACTCTGAAATAACTTAATACTTCAGGAGTCCAGGTTCTTTACTCCTTAGTTCCAGCTATTTGGAAATCCTGATGCTCAGTACCAGTACATTTTGTCTGAATTCTTATGGCTGACACACCAATTCCCAGGAGATTTCTGGGTTGTATTTTTTGTGATTTTTAAAATGTGCTCTCATTAAAAAAAAAAAAAAAAAGTGTGTGTGTGTGTGTATATACACACCCACTATTTTTTTAATATAAGCAGCTAATTTGTTTCTGTAGCACCATGCAAAATTATCATGGCTTGACCTGTACAATCTAGTATGATGCATAAATCAGTGCATGAGACAATTCATTTTTATGAAAACAAAAGATGTTGAAGTAGGATTGAATGGCTGCTACTCTGCCACAAAAGTTTTAATTTCTCTCCAAAACCTGTCAAGTATCTTATGTACTTTTGGAGTATCTTCCATCGCCTAGATATTTTTGTTTTACGTTAATTATGTCTAATCTGCTGCATAATTGACTGTATTTCTTTTGACTGCTCTCGGCCTGATTCTCCACTGCTTTGCATGATATGTATTCATTTACATATGTGCAAAGGGAATCAAAAGTGTGTTTAAAATGCTACCCAGTAAGAATGGTTTTTGAATAGATATAAATGAATACACAATGTGCAAGGCAATGGGGGAAAATGTCCCCTGACTTATTAAAGGATGAGATAAACAGACATGGTGTTCACTTTTCCTCCCTCAAGCCCTTGCTATTTTGGCTGTAGTAGACATTCTCTGGAAGTAATGAATTGCAATTAATATGCCTTAACCTCTTGGTATATATGGATTTTAGACAATATTACCTTTCAAACTTTTACCAATTCAATTGCAATGATTGTTTTTGATTTTTTCCCTATCATATCCTACAAACCTACAATATTTGCCTGTTCACTTCCAAAACCGAACCTTAAGACTCTGATCTGCAGTCACAGAGTGTTCTGGGGAGCTACGTTTATTTTACACAGAAGAAGTTTTACAAGTGACCTATGTCATTGTAATTTGGTGCTGTTGTCTTTACAGGTAATATGCTGTGGCTGATGAGACGGGAGAAAACCCAGAGAAGCAGTTTTCCCTTATAGGAGATTATAACCATAATCAGCAACCTGCAGAAGAATCACCCACAGAGAGCTTCTAAAAGGAAGCATTAAAGACAGAAAACATGCAGCAACCAAAACCTTTTCAAATGCAAATATGAAAGCACATGGATGAGCTGAAAACCACATACAGAAACACTACAGAGCAAGCACTGCTGAAGCTGGCACTGCATGTCTTCCTTTTGACGTGACAAAGGGCTTTTTGTTTGTTTGCTTCTAAAAAAGACCATCAGACCTAAAAGGTCTAATTGACTAAGTCTCTGGAGACTTAACATGATGCAAAAACAGACATCACAGGAAATAAAATAGATATATGCTAAGCAAGGCCGGCTCTTGCTTTTTTGCCGCCCCAGGCAAAAAAGCCTCCCGCCACCCCCGGTGGGGAGCGCGGCAGGGGAGGGCGGCGAGCCCGGCCGGGGCCCCGCTCTCCCCGACCGGCCGGAGCGCCGGGAGGAGGGTGGTGAGCCCGCCGCGGGCCCCGCTCTCCCCGACCGGCCGGAGCGCCGGGAGAAGGGTGGAGAGCCCTGCCATGGCCCCGCTCTCCCCGGCCGGCCGGAGCGCCGGGGGAGGGCGGCGAGCCCGCTGCAGCTCTGCTCTCCCCGGCGGCTGGAGCGCCACGGGGAGGGCGGCGAGCCCAGTCACGGCCCCGCTCTCGGGCCTGAGTGCCGCCCCCCTCCAGGTGCCGCCCCAAGCACCTGCTTGGTAGGCTGGTGCCTGGAGCCAGCCCTGATGCTAAGACATCTAGACAGACCACCTCTGAATAGCTCACAGTATGGCCATCTCCTCCTCAGCTTCATGTAGAGAACTACCCTGGAAAGGTACTGTGATAAGATATTTCTTCTACACAGCAGTTACCATTAACAAAATGACCTTCTGTGTCCTTTGCTGGAGAAGCTGGGGGAATAGAAGTCACCACATACACATTTTCTGAGACTTCCCTCAGATTCAAACATTCTGGACACACATGGCCAATAGCCTGCACAAAACCCTATCCATATAGAGCTAACAAACAAATTTAGTAAATACTGGGAAATACCTTGCTATCTGGGTACTTGTGTGGTTCCCATGGTCATAATATCTGATCATCTCATAGATATTAATGAATTAAACCTCACAAAAACTGTTATCTGATTACCATCCTTTTACAGTTAAGTAAAGGAAGTTGAGAGCTTAAGTGACTAGCCCAATGTCACACAGGCTGTCTATTGCAGAGCCATGAATTGAACTCAGAGCTCCCAGAGTCCCAATCCAGCCCTTTAATCACAGGGCCTATGTCCACTCTCCTACTTTTTCAAAAGTTCAAATCAATCAAATACAACACAGTTAAAATATGAACAACAGGCAGTTAGGAAATGTTTCACCATATAACAGTTCACAGCAACAACAAATCCAGTCACTTTGAGGAAATAACATAGGAGAGATGGAACAAATCACTGTTCAAGCCACACAGTCCCCAAGGTTTGAGACAGCCCACATTTGCAACATATAAAAGAAAAAAACTAAATAGCAGCAGCACTGAACTTTACTCCGGCCTCACAGCAGTTAAATTCATAGAAAATTTCTACAAGCCTGTGTACATACACCTCAACTTACATAGGCAACATAAATGAGAAGTAACTACACTGGGTCAATGGAGGTATCTGGTGTAAGACCAAAGTAAGAGCAAAGCCAAACCTTCTGTGCTAAAGTGAGCATAACCTGCCCGTTGACAACATTCCCCTACACAGCTGCATATATAATTGCTTGCTCACATACCAGTATATTTAATTTATATCTACCCACATATACCCCTTTGAAACACAAACTATTAAAACAAGCAAACAAACAGCACAGTGAGAGTGTAAGGAATTATTGTGCTACAGAGAGACAACTGATAAATTACACACACTGGGATTCGAATGAGAGCTGTGCAAATAACCAATTTTTTTCAGTTTGATGACCAAACTGGAAAAAAAAAAAGCCTGTTATGAATCATTTCCATTTCAATTAAAAAAAAAATAGAAATCATAAAGTTCAAATGTTTTATTACCAAAGTTTTTCAAGATTTTTTGGATTTTTTTTTTAAACCAAAACAATCCTGCAAATTTGATACAAATTTGCAACATTTTTCAGCTGACTCATATCTTCATTTTTCAGTGAAAAACTTTTGGCTGTAAAATTTCACTCTGCTCTAACAAGAACACCTTCACCTCCACCTCCAAAGGCACAGGAGCACATTACATTACAGGTACAAAGAGCAGCAGTCACTATGGGATTTCTTTAGGTCTTCTAGAGCCCCAAGCAAACTTAGTTTACTATGACTCTCCTGGAATTACCCCAAAATGTCCTTTCTATTTCTCCTCTTGGAAACCAATATGGCACTGAGGATTCTGAAAAGTCATGAGATATATACAGGCACAGACCTCAGAGGTGCAAATCTATACCTTTGGGGACCATAATCTGTTAACTGAAATTATTTACATACTGTAATTGTAAATCCCTGTATGTTGACACAATAGATTCCATTAAGCCTCCGGAAACTGCATTTTTAGCAAATCTAATTATTGCCAGAATATGGATTGAATGAATCTGGCAAAAGTCTAAGATGATCTTAAGTAAATAAGGCTATAAGGAAAACAGCAAACAAACAGCATTGAAGTGGCTATTAACATCTTAATCATGGAGCTTGTAATTTAGGATAAGTGCTTGCTGTCTCAGCAGCACAGGTGAATTATTAATCACGCTAATACACAGCTCAGACAATACTGAAAATGCAGTTTCAAGTAGCTGGGTTCCAGAACCAGGAAAACAGAGGACAAAATTAAAGCTTTGATAATAAATGGCTCAAATGGAGAGAGATAAGTGGTATAGTATATGACAGGAAGAAATAAGTAAGATTAAAAGGGAAAGTATGCAAAACTGGCCAGACCACCATTTTAACGTATGGTGATGGGTGTTGGGCAACAAAGAAGAAACATGAGCAAATTATCTATTCCTCAGAAATGTAAATATTGAGTTGGATGAGTGGTGTCAGCAAGAAATACCACATGAGGAACATGTATGTTAGAGGCATGCTCAAAGTAGCATCCATAAACAAAAAAAGTGAGGGAGGATAAGCTCTGATGGTTAGCTCACGTAAAGTACAGTCCTGAGAACTTTGCGGTTAAGAGTCTGACAGATGAAGACTGAAGGAAAAAGACAAGCCGACTGAAGAAGTGGCGGTGGGATGTCATAAAGGAAGACATATTAGCATGTGATGAAATAGGATAAGACATTGAACATGGAGGAAGGTAGAGGACTTATAGAGCATACCTCCATGCAAGAAAGAACACATATATGCAGCTCAGCCAGACAAGGAGTACAATAACGTAATGATGACACAGTAAACATTTTCCACAGCTACAAAAGACTGCATGCATCTTTTTAACTCCAAGTGCACTGGATAATGTATGAAGTGATTCATTTTATCTGGAAAGACACCAAAGGACGTACACAACCAAAGATCATTCAGTAATAGTCATATTTTCTTTCTAGCCAGCTCAGAGTCTATTTGACCAATAGTCATTTGACCAGTTAGAAATAATCTGCTTTAGTACCTACAAGCTGCCTGGAATCTCAATTATTTCATTCTCTTATGCAAAAGATCTGATGATGATGATCAATGAGATCATTAAATTATGTAAAAACTATATGAACAGCGCTCAGTCTTCTTCTAGATATTGATATTTTGATTAGAAAATGCTATTGGCTAGGACATTATTAAAGGGATTTTTTATAGATGATAAAATGTGTGTGTATTTGTTGGCTACAAACTTAGAAACATAGGAATTTACAAACTATAATATCAGTCAGACCAGAAGCCCATCTAGTTCTACATCCTATTTCAAAGAGTGGCTAGTATCAAAAGGTTCTGAATAAGGTCCAAGGAATGTATTACTGGACAATTATGGAGTTTCTTACCCATAGGAGATATTTCTTCCTCATCTTTACCAGTTAGGGGCTGGCTTATGCCCCTCAGTAGGATGATTTATGTCTTATTATATAGTTGCCATAAGTTTTGGCAAGACAAAATGTATTGCCCAATTCACCATTTTAGGCTGATGTAACTCATTTGAGGTCAATCTAGTACTGACAACAATGGAGTTACACTGGCTCATAGTATAAGAAGTTAGAGAATGTTTGCAGTTTTCCAGCTTCCTTTTTTTACATCACCTTCTGTGGAGCAGAATGCCAGTGTTATGTTAGTTTTCTCAAATTCTACTGGATAGCACAATTTTAATTACGTGAGAAATTCTTACAGTAACATGTGTCACCATAGTTCGAGACTTATCTTTGCCAAGTGCTTAAGAATCAGTTTAATCATAAAAGGAGGTTATCAAAGGTTAAGTACTTTATGGAGATATTTGTGAACATATATGAGCTGATGTCTATTGTCACTCTAAGGAGCGCATATTGGGCAAGGCAAATGTTATTCAAAGAGTTCTAACTATTTTTGGTAACCTATAAAATAAATATGACAGATGTGTGATCACAGAAGCATAGAAACTTACAAGACTATTATATTGAGCTGTGGCAGACACTATGGGCACATGAGTTATTCATAAACCATTTTATCAATAAATATTATATGCATCTTCATGTTCCTGGCTTGCTGTGTAGGTTTCTTATGCAATCTGAAGTCACTGGGGAGTGGTAATTAATACAAATTGCCAATGTCGGTTATGCAGATACCCAGCTATTGAAGCTTTGCTCCCTAGTGGAAAGAGCATTGTTGACCTATTTGACTCAAGACAGATCTACATTGCAGAACAAAGTATTGACAAACTTGCATATGGATCTACCAAGATCCCATGTGAACGGTCAGTAATACCTGGTAAATTGAGCATGCATCTAAATTGTAGGGTTTTATTATATGTTTTCTTTGAGATGCTTTTGTCCTAAATCAGTGGTTCCAAACTTGTTCCGCCGCTTGTGCAGGGAAAGCCCCTGCCGGGCCGGGCTGGTTTGTTTACCTGCCGCATCCACAGGTTCAGCCACTCGCAGCTCCCAGTGGCCACTGTTCGCTGCTGGAAGTGCTGGCCAGTACGTCCTTCGGCCCGCACCGCTTCCAGCAGCTCGCATTGGCCTGGAGCAGCAAACCGCGGCCACTGGGAGCCGCGATCGGCCGAACCTGCAGACGCGGCAGATAAACAAACAGGCCCAGCCCGCCAGGGGCTTTCCCTGCACAAGCGGCGGAGCAAGTTTGGGAACCACTGTCCTAAATAAAGGTATCCTGCCTTGTGAAAGCTGGCTGCTCACTGGTAAATGCTGTCATAGCCCACTGGGAAAGAGCAGAAGTGCAGGTGCTGAATTAAAGTCAGACCTGCTGGGATGAGCACTGGGATGAGCACAATGAATGGCAAAGGGACTGTAACCCTGTGCAGGAGGGTTACTGTGGTCTGAAGGGAGAGCATTAAAACTTCTGTACCAAAGAAGATGGCTGAGAACATAAGAATGGTCATACTGGGTCAGACCAAAGGTCCATCTAGCCCAGTATCCTGTCTTCCAACAATGGCCAATGCCAGATGCCCCAAAGGGAATGAACAGAACAGGTAATCATCAAGTGATCCATTCCTTGTCACCCATTCCCAACTTCTGGCAAACAGAGGCTAGGGAAACCATCCCTGCCCGTCCTGGCTAATAGCAGTCAATGGACCTATCGTCCATGAACTTATCTAGTTCTTTTTTGAACCCTGTTATAGTCTTGGCCTTCACAACATCCTCTGGCAAGGAGTTCCACAGGTTGACTGTTTGTTGTGTGAAAAATACTTCCTTTTGTTTGTTTTAAACCTGCTGCCTATTAATTTCATTTGCTAACCCCTAGTTCTTGTGTTACGAGAAGTAGTAAATACTTCCTTATTTACTTTCTCCACACCAGTCATGATTTTATAGACCTCTATCATATCCCCCCTTAGTCGTCTCTTTTCCAAGCTGAAAAGTCCCAGTCTTATTAATCTCTCCTCATACGGAAGCCATTCCATGCCCCTAGTCATTTTTGTTGCCTTTTTCCAAACCTTTTCCAATTCCAATACATCTTTTTTTATATGGGTTGACCACATCTGCACACAGTATTCAAGATGTAGGCGTACCATGGATTTTTATAGAGGGAATATGATATTTTCCATCTTA
This sequence comes from Terrapene triunguis, assembly GCF_002925995.2. Taxonomy (NCBI): domain Eukaryota; kingdom Metazoa; phylum Chordata; order Testudines; family Emydidae; genus Terrapene; species Terrapene triunguis. The sequence goes on along the minus strand of NW_020664531.1, from coordinate 2,510,825 downwards.
TTATCTATCACTTTCTTTATGATTCCAAACATTCTGTTTGCTTTTTTGACTGCCGTTGCACACTGAGTGGATGTTTTCAGAGAACTATCCACAATGACTACAAGATCTCTTTCTTGAGTGGTAACAGCCAATTTAGACCCCATCATTTTATATGTATAGTCGGGATTATGTTTTCCAATGTGAATTACTTTGCATTGATCAACATTGAATTTCATCTGCCATTTTGTTGCCCAGTCACCCAGTTTTGAGAGATCCTTTTGTAGCTCTTCGCAGTCTGCCTTAGACTTAACTATTTTGAGTAGTTTTGTATCATCTGCAAATTTTGCCACCTCACTGTTTGCTCCTTTTTGCAGATCATTTATGAATATGTTGAATAGGACTGGGCCAAGTACAGACCCCCTGGGGGACACCACTATTTACCTCTTTCCAATCTTACCCTTTGTTTCCTTTCTTTTAACCAGTTACCAATCATGAGAGGACCTTCTCTCTTATCCCATGACAGCTTACTTTGCTTAAGAGCCTTCGGTGAGAAACCTTGTAAAAGGCTTTCTGAAAATCTGAACACACTATATCCACTGGATCCCCCTTGTCCAGATGCTTGTTGACCCCCTCAAAGAATTCTAGAAGATTGGTGAGGCATGATTTCCCTTTACAATAACCGTGATGACTCTTCCCCAACAAATTATGTTCATCTATGTGTCTGACAATTTTGTTCTTTACTATAGTTTCAACCAGTTTGCCTGATACTGAAGTCAGGCTTACAGGCCTGTAATTGCCGGGGTCACCTCTGGAGCCCCTTTTAAAAATTGGCATCACATTAGCTATCCTCCAGTCATTTGTTACAGAAGCTGATTTAAGGATAGGTTATAGATGACGGTTAGTAGTCCTGCAATTTCACATTTGAGTTCCTTCACAACTCATGGGTGAATACCATCTGGTCCTGGTGACTTATTACTATTTACTTGTTTAGTTTATCAATTTGTTCCAAAACCTCCTCTAATGACACCTCAATCTGGGACAGGTTCTCAGATTTGTCACCTAAAAAGAATAGCTCAGGTTTGGGAATCTCCCCCATATCCTCAACGATGAAGACCGATGAAAAGAATTCATTTAGTTTCTCCGCAATGGCCTTATGGTCCTTGAGTGCTCCTTTAGCATCTCGGTCGACCAGTGGCCTCACTGGTTGTTTAGCAGGCTTCCTGCTTCTGATGTACTTAATTTTTTTTATTATTATTATTATTTGCTATTTCTTTTTGAGTCTTTGACTAGCTGTTCTTCAAATTCTTGTTTTGGCCTTCCTAATTATATTTTTACACTTCACTTGCCAGACTTCATGCTCCTTTTTATTTTCCTCACTAGGATTTAACATCCAGTTTTTAAAGGATGCCTTTTTGCCTCTCACTGCTTCTCTTACTTTGTTGTTTAGCCACGGTGCCTCTTTTTTGGTTTTCTTACTATGTTTTTTTAATTTGGGGTATACATTTAAGTTGAGCTTCTATTATGGTGACTTTAAAAAGTTTCCATGCAGCTTGCAGGGATTTTACTTTTGGTGCTGTACCTTTTAATTTCTGTTTAACTAATCTCCTCATTTTTGTGTAGTTCCCCCTTTCTGAAATTAAATGCTACAGTATTGGGCGGCTGTGGTGTTTTCCCCGCCACAGGGATGTTAAATTTAATTATATTATGGTCACTATTACCAAGTGGTCCAGGCTTGGTAATAGTGGTAAAACCCTCCTCCTTACTAGGACATAGAGAATCTCCATTAGTAGATCCTCCCCAAGGGATGTCTCTGTCCGAACCACGTGCTCCTCCGCACCTGTCATCTTTCCCCCAGCCCTGTAATTTAAAAACTGCTCTACACCTGAGACCCAAGGGCTCAGCGACTGAAGAGCAGGCAGTGTTGCCTAATGATTGGAACAAGAGTCCAGTCTATCAGTTAGAGCTGAACCCAGACAAGGCAGGCCTGAGAAAGAAGCCAATAGTAGGAACCAGGCACCAGAATCCAAAGCCTAAGCCAAGGGTTAACCAGCGTTGCAGTCAGAAAGCAAAGCCAAGGGTCTGACCTGGGAGTCAGAAAGGAGCTGGTGGCTAGAGCAGGAGTGAGTACACACTGGGGCAAGGCTAAAACAGCAGAGGCAGGGACAGGACCAAGCACAGCTGCATGTTAGGAATGCACTGAGAAGCCAGCAACTCCCACAACAAATCAGATGGCACAATCAGACAACTTCTATCAGGACCAGCTGTGATCATTAGTTTGCCAGGAGACTGACGGTTGCAGGCTGGCCCCTGACATAAGGGTGTACATTTGAAGGGGCATAAAGTGGGCAGAAGTGCAGTTAACACCAGAACTTTGACAATGAATACTTGCAAAATCAATACAATAATAAAGGTAGCGTTTTTAAAATCAACCTTAGTCTTTGACCTTGCCAGCACTTAATGGCATGATTATCTTTACTCACATAATAATGGTAGCATGTGTATAAATGTTTGCAGGAGCTGGCTCTTAGTAAAGAAATGGTGCAGTGGCAGGCATGTTTCTTGGTGATTTTTTAAATGGTTGAGCAAATCGATATTAGGAATTTTCCAATTTTAGAATATGCATCCTAACTGTAGATTTCTTAAAACAAATTTCTGTACAGCCAGTCACTCATCCATTTTCTCTGTATATCCTACCGGTCATTCATTTTTTCCATATATATTCCTATCAATCGAGACTTTTTAAAACCAGTAACAACTTTGGTTTTAATTTATAAAAAGATCAAAAACCATTTTTTTCCTGCACATGACTTGCTCTATTGCTGAGGGTCTTCACCCTCAGCCTTATCTGACAAGCTCAAGAATAGTAAATATTAGTGGTCATGTTATTCAGCTGTATGTGCATGGAACTTTTTCTGGTTGGATGCTTCCAGAGAAACACTGCAAATATAGCACAAGTCTCGCTTTGATGGTGACTAATATTTTACGAATACAGTGAACCAAAATTGTCTCAGCTACTCAGAGCGGAGGGGACGTTATAGAGTTAACTGATGCATAGATTACAGGTTTTCTATTTCATGGAAACAATTCTTTGCAATCAGATTGGTTCTCTTTGTTCTGCATAAGTTTTTACAACTTTCCCATATTTGAACCAGCTGATAGAATTTAATAGATGTGTATAGCAGAAATATGATTCTCAACAAGATCTTTAAAGCACCTATCCAATTATATGCATTTGTGGAATAATTTCTATAGAATACTATCTGTTTCAGCCCTTTTACGTTCAATAGGATTTTGCCATAAAGCAAATGGACACAACTTCAGGAAATGGATTTTTTAGTCCTCGAGTGTCATTTCTTCCTTTTGATCCTGCTGCTTTCAATTTCCCTTCCTACAAGTCCGAGCTCTTCACACTATGACAACTCTCAGGTAGTTGTGTTTATGTTGCAAATTTTCAGTACCTCAAGTCTCCATCTATAAAATAGGAAATATGATCCCCTTCCCTCACCCTTTCTCTGTCTTGTCTATTTAGGCCTCAATCCTGCAAAGACTTACGCATGTGTTTCACTTTACCCACTGCAAGTAATCCCAATTTCATAATTATGTAAAGTTAGGTCTTTTGTAATGAACTCTTCAAGGCAGGGATTGTATGTTACTATATATTTGTACAGGGCTTAACACAAATGGTCCCCAATTTCCAGGGAGGCTTCTAGGTGCTGTTATATAACCACAGATTCTATCAAGTCAGTTTTGAGACACAATACAAAGATCATTTATCACATTTGCTAATGACAAGTGCCTTGCTGACCTGCCCAGAGAAGAGTGACAATGGGGGAAATGAACTAAGCAGGTAAATAGATAGAAGGAAAGTGGAACAAGGAAACGTGTGTTAAGGTGAGAGGACCAATTTTTTTTTTAATATTCTTTACCTTTAAAGAATCTGTTTAAAAACATTACTCCCAGTATGAATTAAAATATTTGAATATTTCAGATATACTAATTCAGTAATAGGTGGAGCTGGCGGGGAAATAGAATTTCAGTCTCATGAAAAAACAAGTTTCTGAAAATATTTCCATCCTGAATCATGATTTGGGGAAGGGGTGGGGGAAATGAAAGTCTTGATATTTTTCACAGGACTGAGATGCTGCTGACGACCTTTTTGTTTTTCCAAAATGAAATATGCTTCCCAGAATTCCCTGGCATGCTGCCCTGCTCTCCACTGTGTGTGGAGGGGTAGACAGGCTGAGTAAGGAGGCAGAGAGTCTGGCGTGCTGGGATCCTAACAGTTGGAGATAAAGGGCGGTAGGCAGCCCATGCAGCGAAGCAGCTCAACAGTCTACTTGGAAGGCAGAGGGGTAGGAAGGTGGCCTAGGGGCCTGGAGCAGCCCACCAATCTTGCAGGAGGAGGGAGGAGGAAACCCAACATGGTTGGCTAGTGGGCAGGATGGCAGGAAACCAGGGAGATCAGCCTTTTTCTGTCCAAAGTTTTGATGGAGTCAATGTGTTCTTGTGAAACATTTTAAATCTGTCAAATCAACATTTTCCAACTGAACAAATTGTTGACCAGCTCTAGTAATAGCCATAACTTGGGCAAGAAAACTCTTGGGTGAAATCCTATTAAAGGGAATGGGAGTTCTACCTTTGACTTTAATGGGGACAGGACTTCACCCCTGATCCCTTCAGTGTTGGTTGCAGTTATTACTGAGTTAACCTGATGCACTCAAACTTATTAGAATCAATAAGTTTTATTGGCATACTCTGTATATGCAGTGCTGTTTGCGTAAAAGACTTCACACAATACTATATTTGATTGGCACTATATAAACCTATATTACATTAAATCTATTATACAGATACTGAATGGAGAGGAGGTGCCTATTCAGTTCATTTCTAATTTGTAACACATCTTCTGCATTAGTTTTACAGATTATGGCACCATTTATCATCATCTTCATCATGAGACATATAGCCCATCTTCAGTGTCACTTTTGAAAGACATCCAGTTCCGAAGAGCAAGATGATTAAGCTATTTAATATGATCTAGAATACTGCCAGCCCGGGATACTTCATGGACTTGGATGAAATATGTATGAGTTTGCTTCTCTGGTATCTTAACATCATGCTGTTAGACAACATTTACTCCAGTTATCTAGCCCTATTAACATGACCCCCTTCTGGTCTGCTAATTAGACAGAAATCTATTAAATCAAAATGCATTTACTGTACTAACTAATGCTTAAACAAGCAGGATCATATTTAAAATTACCATCTTGTTTGAAGAGACCCCTTATAAATTAAAATCAGTTTTCAAAGTGATGGTGAGATCAGAATTAAAACCAGCTATTCGTTCTGAATGAAGCATTTAATGCTAAGCATATATACTGGACTTCAGCACCTAGGTCTTAGCTTGTATCCTCCTGATAAGTGTGTGGGTAGGGACAGGATGTAATGGTAGAGATGGAATGGTGTGTTCATCTGCATCTGAGCTCTCAAGATTGAAGATCCCTCTAGTCTCTGCTGCTTTAGAATACCAGACACCACAATGTCTCCAAACCTGATCTGAGTGAGGAAGACTGTCCTATGGGGTGAGCATGCAGCTACTATGGCCAATCATGGATTGCTGCAAGGCCTCAAGACTCAAGGCCTAGAGGTATGCAGCATACTTTATTCAACGTCACTGCTTCTGAATGGTAGTGATAAGGTCATAATATTACAAGTTTTTGCACATCAGTTTTGTTGTTCTACTGTTTTCTTGCTCTTGGTTTCCTTCCAGTGTCTAGAGGTTGAAATGGTCCAGACATGGAGGAAGGGCATCCCTCCAGGCCACTTCAAAGGGAACCACAGGGAGCCCACTCCCCATGTCCATCCCCATAAAGGCTATACTGGTTATTTGGGGAACAAGGGCAACCAATAAGTTACCAAGAGCCACTTGGAAATTAAGTGGATTTTCACCATATATTTGATCCCGTAGATTTCAGCGACACATTAACAATACTCCTCACTTCACACAGTGCAGGACCTCACACTGCTTTATAAATATTAATTCATTAATCCCTAAGAAATCAGGTAATTATTAACTACACTTTAGAGATGAGAAACTGAAGGCAGAAGGAGATAAAGGAGTTAGACTAAATGATTTGCTCAAGGTCATACAAGAATCAGATTTCCTGCTGCTCAGGCTTGCACCTTCATCGAGACCATTCTATTAGGGTCTAGAGGAAGTAAAATGTTTTAATAGGGTTAATGAGCCTTTTAAAAATAAATACGTATTTGTTTGATGGGGGTCACCAAAACAAGTAAAAGCAAAGGCCAAAAAACCCCCCAAAACAACCCCCCCACCCCAACAAATTCTACTTCCCATCTATCATTAGGCAGAGCTTGTGAGGTATGAGTATGTTGGTTAACTGACCATAATTTACAGCTGAATCAAATCTGCCACACTCCTGATATCCAGAACATTTTGCCAGCTAAAGTAGGTAAAGCTGTACAACTCCCAGAAGCAGGTGTTTAATAACAGAGCAGATGATGTTTGCTCTGCCAGATTCTGAGCACAGGCTCTTCGACCCCTAACCCCTAATTTCCACCGCAACCATTTTAATTACTGATAATTTACTGAAGCTCAGTTGACGCTTAGCCATTTGGACTGCTGGTTCATGAAATAAAAATCATGATCATTTAGGAGGCCAATAGAATGAAATAATTTGCTTTAAGGAAGGCTGTTCAACTCACTCCTCCCTTCTTACCTCCACACCAGCTTCCCTTTTGAAGGCATCAATTAAAAACAAAAAAACATAAAACACTGATCCAAACTTGCCTTAGGTCAATGATTTAGGGTAAACTTTTCCTCTTGAAAACCATCACATTCCTTTTTTTAGCTCCAATCCTGCAAGTCCATACGCGCATGCAGAAATGTATGTACGTGAGTAGACACACTGAAATCAATAAAACTGCTGAACTGAGTAAAGTTATTGTTGCAGGATCAGTGGTTTAGAGCGTAAGTTTCTCGGGGCAGAGGTGATAGGCACGATTCTGGTCTCTCGCTAGTTCTACACTAGGGTTCCAGTGACTTCCATGGAGTTATTCCAGATTTACACGGATGTGAAAACAGAATTAGTCCCAATGGTTGTGCCAACATGAACAGCATCAAGCATGCCGTTGGTGCTTAACAAAGGGAAAACAACAGATTGTTATATACAGATATTTCTTGCATACTTAGAGCTTTATTATTAATAACTATGTTTATGGTCCAACCATACATTTCAAACTGCTTTACAAAAGATAGCTGGGTCTGTGATGACAGAGTACTGCAAGAACTACCTGCTGACATATAGACAGCCTTATAGGTAATGCTGGGGAGCAGCCTGTGGTTATGGTACAGATAGGCACCAATGACATAGGGAAAGTTAGGAGAGAGCTCCTGGAGGAAAAATGTATGCTGCAAGGTAAAAGATTGAATTCCAGAGGCAGAACAGCTGGTGGCAGGAAACACCCAGGGGAGAGGGAGCTGCTATGCCATTCCTGCCCACAAGGAGGTTCCGATGTTGAGTCCATCCCCTTTCAGTCAGTAGACACAGTAGAATTCATTACATCTCAGGTACAGAGGATGACTGCAGGAGAGATAGGGTGACCACATATCCCGATTTTATAGGGACAGTCCCGATATTTGGGGCTTTTTCTTATATAGGCTCCTATTACCCCCCACCCCCTGTCCCGATTTTTCACACTTGCTGTCTGGTCAGCCTAAGGAGAGAGCTGTTTTCCCCACACATCCCAGCTCTGGTTGACTGGCACGCGTGCACACACACACACACACACACACACCCCTTCTCCTCAGTGTCCAGGACAGCCTGCAGCCACATCTTCCCTTCTCTTTGCTCACAGTAGACTCCTATCATTTTCTTCTGGGGGCCCTGCTGCATGAGTGGTTAAAGAACCAGGATTTGAGGAATGTGTGCAGAAGTGAAGTTTCCAGTATAATCTGTGCCCTTTGTATCAATTAGGTTGGAGGAACAGAAAGTCAATATGCCTGTCAAGAGAGACTTACAGATAGATACACAGGCAACTTGCATTTAGAAGATGACAGTAAAAGCAACTAGGAGGAGGAGGAGGGGACGACGTTTCCCAGACAATATCACCATAAATAATCTGTGACTTTTAGGTAAAAATCACTGAGGCAAGCTTTAGGCCCAAATCCTGCAATTTGGCCCTATCCTACAAGAAAGATGCAAGTATTTAGATAGTTATTGCATCTTAACTATTAGTACAAACGCTGTCTATAGTAATAAATTGCTTGTAATAATATAAGTAAGATTTATTTAATAACATGGCTGTTTTAAGTTACATCAGCAATATTTATTTTTTAGAATTAATATATGGAAATCGAGTATGTAGCTTAATGCATCTTAACTAAATGTCCATTCCAGTATATTTAGATTACAGTATAATTATTGGCATTTATGGAATGTCTTATTTGTTGGATTTAGTTTCCTGTAGCTTTCCAAATGCCTCCTTGACAATGAAGACCATGGTGCTGCTCTAATTTATTAGTACAAGCATTCTCTTCTATCACAATTTATTTTTTATTTCTCTACTTTAATAAGAGAGGTCAGTAGTCTTAGCAAAAAATCAGTTTACTGTCTGATGGATGCTGCCTCCGTCAATTTCAAAAGCTAGTGCAGAACATGTCAAGTGGCAAGCAACATATAAAGTTTCCCAACAGATGCACATATACCAGCCACCAAACCTCACTAAATAATGTTCACTGATAATGAAGTCATTACTAAGGTCAGGTGGTATTCAATTGAAACCCGAGAGACTATTTCCTAATGAAGTATATGGAGGCTGGATGTCGAAAAGCAACACTTAATGAATAGGAAATTTCATGTTTTGTTGGCCAACAATGACTTCTCTTTCAAAAGCCATCTCAACTTTGCCTTTTTTAACCTTTCAAGTGTCTGGATTCTTTTAATTAACCAGACACCTTGGATCAGTGCACACTGGGGCAAATCCTGACCCTGTCACCATGGTTGCAAAGCTGCCATTGATATGGTGCCATTGCGTAAGGAAGGCAGAATGCCAGAGGGGCTGTGCAAGGCATGTGAACCCTTGTGCAGCATGGAGCTCTGTAATGCAGCAGAACAGAGGAGGCAAAAGAGTCAGGGTATATGTGGTTTGGGGCATGAGTTATCAGTCACCACACACATTCTCTTGCATTGTACCCAGCAGGAGGTAAGGGAAGTAAGACTGCAGAGCCTAATGCACTGATTAGACTGAAGCAACCTTTGCAGAGCAGTTCTTAGCCAGAATGGAGGAGCTTCCTCCATGTCCATATACCCAGCACCTGTGCAGTCTGTGCACTGAGCTCAGAATTTCCCTCACTGTGCCCAAGACTGAGAAACTGATTCAGAAATTCAAAACAAACAAGATTATTCAACAATACCAGGCCATAGATTTCTATGGAGTTATGCCCATTTACTCCAGCCGAGGAACTCTCTATTTTCATTAAATATAATTTCGGATATAGAAACCTCTGTGGTAAATTAATGATTAGTCAAACCTGAAAAGATAAACTGGTTGAGATGCTGTCACATGGTAGACTTAAGTCGAAAATACATTCCAAACATGCAACATGAAACTAATGATATACCTGAGATACATCAATGATATTTTCATCCTCTGGACAGATAACAAACTCTCTCGGATTGCCATCACAATTTCAGCAACCACGCTTATCCATTAAAGTCTCTCTGGAATACTCCCACACCAGCAACAACTGTCCAGACACCACAATCAGCTTCAGTAATGGAACCCTTCACACAACTATACACAAGAAAACCAGAGATCACCACACCTATCTTCATAGATCCAGTAACCACCCCAAACACAAATAAATCTGTTATCTACAGCCAGGCATTCAGATAACACAGAATATGCTCTGAGGAGCAAGTCCAGGATATACCCTTAACACACTCAAAACCGCCCTCATCAACAAGGACACTCTGCCAAGGAAGTAGATCTCATCATGGAACAGGACATGCAAATACCTCAACACAACCTGTTTCAATACAGAAATGAAACCCCCTCTGACTGCACATCCCTAGTTGTCATCTACCACCCCATGGTGTATCAAACAACTACAATGTATACTCAATGTGGACCCCATCTTGAAAGAAATCTTTCTTGAGCCCTCTCCCTTCCACCTCTGCAAGCTCATCATTGGATGCAAGTTTCTCACAGACCAGGACATACCAGCAATGCAACACCAGACCCTGCCAAAACACATGCAAAACCTGCAGACATATCTCCACTGCTACGATTAAGACCCCCCACAACACACCTTTCTAGATCCTTGGGTCCTATCACAACAGGTGGTGTACCTCATTAAGTGCACTCAATGCCGCAACATCCTCTATGTGGGTGTTCTCGTCCATCCTCCCTGTGCAAGGAAAAGGCCTGGGTAGAGACCGTCGAATCGTGGAAGTCAACGAATGGCTATGCAGGTGGTGTCGGAGAGAAGGCTTTGGATTCTTCGACCATGGGATGGTGTTCCAAGAAGGAGGAGTGCTAGGCAGAGACGGGCTCCACCTAATGAAGAGAGGGAAGAGCATCTTCGCAAGCAGGCTGGCTAACCTAGTGAGGAGGGCTTTAAACTAGGTTCACCAGGGGAAGGAGACCAAAGCCCTGAGGTAAGTGGGGAAATGGGATCCTGGGAGGAAGCAAGAGCAGGAGAGCGCAAGAGGGAAGGACTCCAGTCTCATACTGAGAAAGAGGGACGATTGATGAGTTATCTTAAGTGCCTATACACAAATGCAAGAAGCCTGGGAAACAAGCAGGGAGAACTGGAAGTCCTGGCACAGTCAGGGAACTATGATGCGATTGGAATAACAGAGACTTGGTGGGATAACTCATATGACTGGAGTACTGTCATGGATGGCTATAAACTGTTCAGGAAGGACAGGCAGGGCAGAAAAGGTGGGGGAGTTGCATTGTATGACTGCTCAGAGCTCCGGTATGAAACTGCAGAAAAACCTGAGAGTCTCTGCATAAAGTTGAGAAGTGTGAGCAACAAGGGTGATGTCGTGGTCGGAGTCTGCTATAGACCACCAGACCAGGGGGATGAGGTGGACGAGGCGTTCTTCCAGCAACTAACAGAAGTTGCTAGATCGCAGACCCTGGTTCTCATGGGAGACTTTAATCACCCTGATATCTGCTGGGAGAGCAATACAGCGGTGCACAGAAAATCCAGGAAGTTTTTGGAAAGGGTAGGGGACAATTTCCTGGTGCAAGTGCTGGAGGAACCAACTAGGGGCAGAGCTTTTCTTGACCTGCTGCTCACAAACAGGGAAGAATTAGTAGGGGAAGCAAAAGTGGATGGGAACCTGGGAGGCAGTGACCATGAGATGGTCGAGTTCAGGATCCTGACACAAGGAAGAAAGGAGAGCAGCAGAATACAGACCCTGGACTTCAGAAAAGCAGACTTTGACTCCCTCAGGGAACAGATGGGCAGGATCCCCTGGGAGAATAACATGAAGGGCAAAGGGGTCCAGGAGAGCAGGCTGTATTTTAAAGAATCCTTATTGCGGTTGCAGGAACAAACCATCCCGACGTGTAGAAAGAATAGTAAATATGGCAGGCGACCAGCTTGGCTTAACAGTGAAATCCTTGCTGACCTTAAACGCAAAAAAGAAGCTTACAAGAAGTGGAAGATTGGACAAATGACCAGGGAGGAGTATAAAAATATCGCTCAGGCATGCAAGAGTGAAATCAGGAAGGCCAAATCGCACTTGGAGTTGCAGCTAGCAAGAGATGTTAAGAGTAACAAGAAGGGTTTCTTCAGGTATGTTAGCAACAAGAAGAAAGTCAAGGAAAGTGTGGGCCCCTTACTGAATGAGGGAGGCAACCTAGTGACGGAGGATGTGGAAAAAGCTAATGTACTCAATGCTTTTTTTGCCTCTGTCTTCACAAACAAGGTCAGCTCCCAGACTGCTGCACTGGGCAGCACAGTATGGGGAGGAGGTGACCAGCCCTCCGTGGAGAAAGAAGTGGTTCGGGACTATTTAGAAAAACTGGATGAGCACAAATCCATGGGGCCGGATGCGCTGCATCCGAGGGTGCTAAAGGAGTTGGCGGATGCGATTGCGGAGCCATTGGCCATCATCTTTGAAAACTCATGGCGATCGGGGGAGGTCCCGGATGACTGGAAAAAGGCTAATGTAGTGCCCATCTTTAAAAAAGGGAAGAAGGAGGATCCGGGGAACTACAGGCCAGTCAGCCTCACCTCAGTCCCTGGAAAAATCATGGAGCAGGTCCTCAAGGAATCAATTATGAAACACTTAGAGGAAAGGAAAGTGATCAGGAACAGTCAGCATGGATTCACCAAGGGGAAGTCGTGCCTGACTAACCTAATTGCCTTCTATGAGGAGATAACTGGCTCTGTGGATGAGGGGAAAGCAGTGGATGTGTTATTCCTTGACTTTAGCAAAGCTTTTGATGCGGTCTCCCACAGTATTCTTGCCGCCAAGTTAAAGAAGTATGGGCTGGATGAATGGACTGTAAGGTGGATAGAAAGCTGGCTAGATCGTCGGGCTCAACGGGTAGCGATCAATGGCTCCATGTCTAGTTGGCAGCCGGTTTCAAGCGGAGTGCCCCAAGGGTCGGTCCTGGGGCCGGTTTTGTTTAATATCTTTATTAATGATCTGGAGGATGATGTGGACTGCACTCTCAGCAAGTTTGCAGATGACACTAAACTGGGAGGCGTGGTAGATACGCTGGAGGGTAGGGATCAGATACAGAGGGACCTAGACAAATTGGAGGATTGGGCCAAAAGAAACCTGATGAGGACAAGTGCAGTGCAGAGTCCTGCACTTAGGACGGAAGAATCCTATGCACTGCTACAGACTAGGGACCAAATGGCTAGGTAGCAGTTCTGCAGAAAAGGACCTAGGGGTCACAGTGGATGAGAAGCTGGATATGAGTCAACAGTGTGCTCTTGTTGCCAAGAAGGCTAATGGCATTTTGGGCTGTATAAGTAGGGGCATTGCCAGCAGATCGAGGGATGTGATCGTTCCCCTTTATGCGACATCGGTGAGGCCTCATCTGGAGTACTGTGTCCAGTTTTGGGCCCCACACTACAAGAAGGATGTGGAAATATTGGAAAGAGTCCAGCGGAGGGCAACAAAAATGATTAGGGGTCTGGAGCACATGACTTATGAGGAGAGACTGAGGGAACTGGGATTGTTTAGTCTCCAGAAGAGAAGAATGAGGGGGAATTTGATAGCTGCTTTCAACTACCTGAGGGGGGGTTCCAAAGAAGATGGAGCTCGGCTGTTCTCAGTGGTGGCAGATGACAGAACAAGGAGCAATGGTCTCAAGTTGCAGTGGGGGAGGTCTAGGTTGGATATTAGGAAACACTATTTCACTAGGAGGGTGGTGAAGCACTGGAATGCTTTACCTAGGGAGGTGGTGGAATCTCCTTCCTTGGAAGTTTTTAAGGCCCGGCTTGACAAAGCCCTGGCTGGGATGATTTAGTTGGGAATTGGTCCTGCTTTGAGCAGGGGGTTGGACTAGATGACCTCCTGAGGTCCCTTCCAACCCTGATATTCTATGATTCTATGAAACCAGAATCACTATGTTCTCAAATGAACTCACACCGGAAAATGACAAAAGACAACTGTGGGTGAATACTGTTCACAGAGCTATCATTCCATATCTGATCTATCAGTCTTCATCCTCAAAAGAAACTTGCACAGCAATACTTTCACAAGACGAGCCTGGGAGCTTAAATTCCTAGCTTTCCTAGATACTAAAAGTCATGATCTTAAAGACACTGGATTTATGGCTTATTACAACAATCTGTAACCTACTAACCCCTTTTTGTCCTATCACTACAGGGGTATTACAGCCCACTTTATCTTGAATCGTTCCTTAGAATATGTCCTAACTACTTATGGTAAACTATCTTTTGATTTTGTACTTAGCTGTCACTCCATGGGTCACAGACTGAAAACTACAGACGTAGGTTATACAAAAAGATTCAGCAACCCTCATTATATCCAGGGTGGGGAAAAAAAAATCAAAAAAATTGTACAGTAATAGCTCCCCATCCAGAACCCAGTTTCCATGAACCCTCTAACATTGATCCCATCCACACAAAGCTAATTCTCTAAGAAGCACATACATATTTTATGTAGATCTATTTCTAAATAAGCCCTCAGATATTCTTCCACTCTGATACAAATCACATTACCTGCAGTTAACAAGTAAGTAGTTCAACTACTTATCACAGAGAGAAATGATCTAAACAAAGTATTTATTGGTCTCCATTTCTTGCTTAAACATTTTATGGGCCACCAGAGTAAATGCACATACAATTACAGATGTTTCAAGTTAATGAGTCAGAGGAGTCTAGGTTTTCTTTAAAATTTTCTGTTTTATGACAACTGTTTGATGCTCTTTTGATGGTGGGGAAAAAAGAGAGGATAAATATGTATTATGGGGCTTATTATCCATCAGCTACATAGATATGCTCAGAAGTATAAATATTTTAAGGATCTCAAAACTCTGTATATCTATCTATGAAACTGAAGTACAAAACCACAACTTCTTGTCCTATTGTTGTATTTGTTAGTTTAGACTTCTTGACATCTGAGAGAGAATTTTTTAAACACATTACGTTGGCTTCAAACTTTGTGCTCAAGTGCACAGATGTGAACCTGCATTTAAGTCACAGAGTAATATTCATACCATAGATCTCTTTATAAACTCAGTTATAATTTCAGATTTTGCTTGCTTTTAAATAGGCATGGGCTAATACAGCTGTATTTTGTTTTATCAAACTCTAGTTATCAAGTTTTCCATTTCCAGTGACAAAAATCAAAGACAGATTACTGAAATGTTGAATATTTTACGTTTTCCAAGATTTCCCTGTTCACTTTTTATTTATTGTGGTAGGGTGTTGGGGCCTCACTCAGGTCCCCATTGTGTAAAACACAGAACAAACAAAACCAAAAACACTTGCAGTCTAAGGATAAGACAATAGAGACATGCATTATTCCTTATAATTAAAGCAGGAAATAGACGACATCTCAGGTAACATGGGATAGTCAGTACTGATGTTATTACTAGTGCCCTACCAAATTCACAGCCATGAAAAACACGTCATAGATCGTGAAATCTGGTTTACTCCCGTGAAAACTGTCGTTTTGTGTGCTTTTACCCCGTAGTATACAGATTTTACCAGCATTTCTCAAACTGGGGGTCCTGACCCAAAAGGGAGTTGCACAAACCGGTTGTCAAATTTAGAAGCCGGTTTAGAACCAGTTGTTAAAGGGGTGGGCAATTGGAGAGGGAGGTTTTTTTGTCATTACACCGGCCCGCAGGCCACATCTGGCCCGCCTGAGCTCCCGGCTGGGGAGGTTCCCCCAGCCCCTCCCCCGCCTTCCACTCTCTCGCAGAGCCTCAACGTGCCGTGCCGCCGGCGCCAGCGCTTTGGACCGCTCCCGGGCAGCTCTGCAGCTCCTGCTGCTTTGAGCAGCATGGTAAGGGGGCCGGGCCGGGGCTGGGAGGAGGGGTTGGATAAGGGGCAGGGAGCGGTTGGAGGGGGCGGAAGTTCTGGGGGGGGCTGGGTAGGGGGTGGGGTTCTGGGGGGCAGTTAGGGTGGGGGGGTCTTGGGAGGGGGTGGTCAGGGGACAAGGAGCGGGGGGGATTGATGGGTTGTGGGTTCTGAGGGGGGCAGTCGGGGGCAGGACGTCGGTGGGGGTCGGATGGGCGACGGATGGACAGGGGCCTTGTACTCACAGGGTGGTTCCCTACTGGGTCTTCGGCGGTACTTTGGCGGCAGGTCCTTCACTCGCTCTGGGTCTTTGGCAGCTCTGAAAGCCCTGCCACCGACATGCCGCCGAAGAACTGGTAGGGAACCGGTTCTTAAGACTTTGGCAGCTCATCACTGTGCAGGGGGCTTACAAGGTTATTTTTGGGGGTGGGGGAGTGTCACGGTATGGCCACCCTTACTTCTGCACTGCCTTCAGAGATGGGTGGCCAGAGAGCAGTGGCTGCTGGCCAGGAGCCCAGCTCTGAAGGCATCGCCCTGCCAGCAGCAGCACAGAAGTAAAAGGTGGCAATACCATACCATATCATCCTTATTTCTGCGCTGCTCCCTTCAGAGCTGGGAGGCCAGAGAGTGGCAGATGCTGACTGAGGGGCCCAGCTCTGCAGGCAGCAGCACAGAAGTAAGGGTGGCAATATCATACCATGCCATCCTTACTTCTGCACTGCTGCTGGCAGCGGCTCTGCCTTCAGACCTGCGCTCCCGCGGCCAACAGCCGCTGCTCTCCAGCAGCCCAGCTCTGAAGGCAGCGCTGCCGCCAGCAGCAGCACAGAAGTAAGGTTAGCAGTACCTCCTACAATAACCTTGTGACCCCCCCGCCCCAACTCCTTCTTGGATCAGGACCCCTACAATTACAACACTGTGAAAGTTCAGTTTTAAATAGCTGGAAATCATGAAATTTATTATTTTTAAAACCCTATGACCATGCAATTGACCAAAATGGACTATGAATTTGGTAGGGCCCTAGTTATTACATTTCAGTTAGACCCATTATAGGTACCATGAATGCAATAAGCCACTCTCCAGTGTAACCAAAATACACAGAGTATGTTGTAAAACAATCCTGTACAATACTAACATACTTCTAGGAGCATATAGTGTATCAGCTACAAGCACAGGTAAAAAAATGTATTTTTGTTTTGTTGGGTTCAGACATTTGCATATTCTTACAGAAAAAAAATCATAAGAGTGCACAGAGATTCAGGCCAAATATACTAAAATGTACATCTGAGCTTGGTACAGATAACTATCCAAAAGTTCAGTTTCTTTCTGAGGCTGTCTCAGTCTCTTCGTCAGATTCAACACAAACAAAAGGGTGGGGGGAAAACTAAGCTTTATCCCACAGATTTTGTAACCCAGTTTGGAACTACCACCCATGATTGTAATAGCTGAACACCTTCCTTGTGAAATTGATACCACAGCACAGGCCCTACCACCGATTACACTCTTGGTAAAAATTTGATTTTACCTTATTTCCAGTCTGAATTTGTCTAGCTTCATCTTCCAGGCATTGGCTCTTGTTATACCTTTTTCTGCTAGATTAAAGATCCTTCTATTACCAAATTTCTGTTCCCCACGTAATTACTTATGACTGATCAAGTCATCTGCTAACCTTTTCTTTCGTAAGCTAAATAGATTGAGCTTCTTGAGTGTATCACTTTAAGGCACATTTCTTAGTCCTTTAAATATTCTTGTGGCTCTTTTTGGAACCCTCTCCAATTTATCAATATTCTTCTTGAATTGTGGGCACCAGAAGCGGACACTATACTGGTAGTGGTTGCACCAGTGCCAAATACAGAGGTAATATAAGACAAAGGCTAATGTAGAATCCCCTCATGTTGGATGCAATACTTTTTGAATTAGGAAATTGTCATCTGTAATGTTTAGAAATTCTGAAGAACGTGTTTTAGTACCAGCAGCACGAAACCTCCAGCTGTGTCATTCAGATTGAAGAACCCTATGATCATACAATTTTTTTCCCCTACCCATTATACGTAAGTGTCTAAGGAGCTGGTCTTCATGTTCCTTAGTGTAAGTTGGTAGTCTGCAACAGACACCAACTAGTTCCCCATCTCATGCTTTACCTGTTAGGACATTAATCCATAAGCATTCAAGACCATTTTCTTCTGAGAGTGTCAGTGGCTGAGCTGACAGGTAATATCATTTTTGACAGAGTTCCATCTTGTGGCATCATATTGACATCCGCATGGTTCATCAGCAGGTTGGAATCTTTAGATCTACCTCAGAGACCTCTGACAATTGAGCTAACAGTATAACTGAAGATACAATTTCATGAACTCTCCCTTTTCAGATAAAAATACTGTATGGTGCAGTGTGTGTGTGTGTGTGTGTGTTTGTTTTGAAAGTGGTGTCAATGTTGTGGGCTTCATTCTTACAGTGGAAAAACCTTTTCAGAAAAATAGGTTTTACACCATTTCCTTAAGACAGTCAGACTCTGGATAATGTGATTTCCTCTGCAAGTTAGAGCCCCTTATGTGGAATGCTGTGTCTCTAGCTCTCACACACTTTGTCCCAGAGGAGCTCAGCTGTCAGAGTTTTAATCCATATACTTCTATGTAGAATACATGAAAACTTGTCTGTAGCAATCCAACAGTTAATACACTAATGGGAGAAGATAGTTATTGGATCATCAATATGTCAGTTGATCTATCTATTGGCCTACTATGTGCGGAAAGAACAGCTTTTTTTTTTTTTTTTTTTTTTTTTAAAGTCTGATAGCCTTATCATACATGTTATTATAAAAGTCCTTATTAAACAGAGGTCATAGTTCACCATGTCCCTTTGGGAAAAAAAGCTAAATATTCAGACTCCCTTCTGTTGACCTGATAAGACCTAGCAAGGGGTGACTAATTAAATATGTGATTTAAGTGGTAATTGTCTGCCTCCTGATGTAGTAGAGCAATCTATAGTACCGACCATGGAATGAACTCAGAAATAGGCTCACCAAGTCATTTGGAGTGGGTGGGAAAAGCACATTATTCAAGATTCATTACTACTTAATGTTTCAATGTTTAGGCTCTGTCCTAATTAACACTGGAAGGGGTGGTAGTTGGCAACAAGTTAACCTTTCTGAAGCTATTCAGATTTCAGTCATCAACATGCATTTACTCCTTCTATTTACCTCCCTCTGTATTTACATTGTCAGAGCAACTGGATCCAGGCAAAATTAGTGTTATCCAGGTTAATGCTATGCATTAGATTTTAAGTCCACTGTAATGTAACACTTCATTACTACCTCTTTCTTCTGTTTAGTTTATGTTCCAGTGTGGATGACCCAATTGGCCATGGCCCAGATTTGTACTCTGTGATCATTATTTTTTCTGTAAAGCTGGGAATGTGATAAAACAGTTGGGTAGCAGAGGCCAACGCCATACTGAGAAGGGAGAGCAAGAGAAATTTTATCAGAAAGAAAAGGCCATCCCAGTCTACCATGCCTGTCTTTTTCAGTTTGGTTCTAACTGACAAACAATCTTCCTTAAAGTCAGTCTAATAATTCAGCTGAACATTAAAATGCAAAGAATTATTTTAAACCAATTTAATTTTTCCACCATAGATGTGGGTTATTTACTGTCTGCATCTGAGGCTGCTTGGACATACCTAGCCATTGGTTTCCCTTTTGTTTCTAATCAGTTTCACTTCTCAGGCACTGCCTCTAATGCACTAGCACATAACTGCAATGTTTGAGTTGCAAAAGATGGAAGGGAATATTTAAATCCAAACAGAATTCTCATTGAATTTCTGTAAGTCATAGACATATTTCTGTTCATTTTGGATTTTCTAAAACCTTACTTCTATAAAACTTAAAATTAAACTTTAAATATGAACTGAACTGACCAGTGAGTGTCTCTATCCTAACTTTCTGCCTTTTCCAATCAAACCCTGATCCCCTTTTTGTTCCAGAAACAAAGGTTAGTTTTCTTGTGTAGTCAAACATACACACACACACACACATTTTGTAGAGCTTTACTCACTCTAGTTTTAAATATCCCACATGGAACATCTTTCATCACCTCCCTTCAGAAGCTATTTCACAGTCTAAAAAGATTTCAGTTATGAAGTGTTATGCCTGAGTGTCTAGTTTGGGCTTTACAAGACTATGGGACATTTTGATCTTTTTACAGTAGGAACACCACAATACACACACACACACACACACACACACACACACACTCCACTCTTATCATTTAAAAGAAAAAGGACTTCTGCCAATCAACTCATGCATTGTTCCATTGACATAATAAACCAAGATCTGATCTATTCTTTCCAACTTTGAATTTATTATCTGAGGACATTTTTGTTGGTGCTGGTCTATTCTTCTCAGAAGGTAATATCAACATCTTCACTCTGCTATAGTGATCAATACCATTCTCCGGTCTTGCTGTCAGTACCACGTCTTAAACAAGCTAGGGACAAAAGTCATGTTACTCATATTTGCAGACTCCTAATAAATTTGTAATCTGCCCTACTCATGGGAAGAAGAGACTCCCTGCTCCTTTCTCTTTACACCCAATTTCAGTGCATCCATGCAAGAGCGAATAAACTTTTCCACAGTATCTCCACAGACAAAGGAGCACTGTAAGACATAACAAACATCCTCTTTTGGGATGACAGAATGAAACTTTCATCACCAGGTACATGTCTAAAAGTACAACAGTTACATTTTACTTTGCAACTGGCCAGACTTTTGAATTATCATTGCAGCAAGTAGAAATGCAGTCAGGTAAGCAGCTACAGAAAAGACAGTCAAAGTTTGTAGGAAAATTCCAATAGAAGGCGATGGGAGGAACAGATCAAAAAGAAAAAAAAATCAGAAATAGAATATTCAGCAAAACAATCTTATACAGAATGTAGGCACCGGACATTCACCTCCAACAAAGAGGCCAAAAAATGGCTTATCCATTCATATTACAACAGACATGAGAAATGTAGCCTATCAATGATTATGCACACATAAAAACTGACCTTCTAAAAGCACAACCTATTTACAACATATTCATTTGTTGATAAGCAATGCAAATGTGAACAGACTGCATGCTATATGAACTAACCCGCAGGGTTTTTAAGTTTTGCTTTTCCTTGCAGGCAACATAATTACAAAGGCAGTATATAGAAGAAGCTGAAGCCTTTGAATGGAGCATAAACAATTCTCTAAAATTTTCAGTTACATGGCGTTTAGCCAGCAACTTCCATTAGTGCAGCTCTGAAAATTTAGAAGCTTGTTTATGCTCCAGCTTCCTCTGTACAGTATCAGTGCCTGCAAGGTAAATACAGTGGGGAAAAAAAATCCTCAGCTAGTCATAATGCATAATATTATGATTAATAAAAGTAAATTATACAATACTAGAAATGGATGGGTCAGGGCTTTGGCTACAGGGTTATAGAGTTTTTCACCTATAGTAGGTTATCAACTTAAATGCATCCTAAAATCCAGACAGTAAATTGTTATCATTCAACAACGGCAAGTCTACCTAAAATTAGTTTGATGACCTCGGTCCAGTTCATTGGACAGGTGTTCCCATTACAAAGATGAACACCACAGCTAGCACTAGCTACCACCCTTTTGGTAGTCTTGGCAGACAGGCCAAGGATTGGATTGTCATGGATACTTAACTCCCTTGCTTCCATTGGTGGTATGTCAAAAACAGGAATGAAGTGTAATTTTGAGGACATGTGGAGAAGACAGTGTATGATCACTGACCATGAGAAGGATACCCCATGGATAAAGAACATCAGTCTCCAAGGTGGTTAAATCACTCCTTCCATCTGCACTTGATTTAAAAATATATTGTATGAATTAACATAGTATTGTACTGTATGCTCCATATGGCAACTGCTATTTAACGTCCCTCAATATATTATGCCCTTTGCAAAACTAGATGATTTGCCTGCACATTCCCTCCAGCATTAATCTATGTGTTGAATATGAAATATTGCAGCTGGCAAGTTTAGAAATCCTCTCTCTGAATATTGTCTGGATTCAGGCAGTGGGTAGCCAAATAACACCATACATTTGCTGCCAACGGGGCTGTCCAGAGCTGCCATAAACTGAACATCACTATCCATCATTCTTCTAATCTGTATAGCTTTAGCCCTTAGTGGCAAAGGTTTGATTTGCACATGTACTTTAACACTTTAACAGTTCCTGGTGGCTATGTTGTGTCAGGGACACCAAAAATATTGTAAATGGTTTAATAAATGTTGACCCTCCCCCATTAATAAGAAGAAGACAGGCACTGTGAGGCACATGGCAGTTCTGTTCCGCATGGCTATTCCTACATGGATTGAGGGCTGTTTGCATTAATTTGCTATCACTGCACGTCACCCACCAGCCAGCAGCAGATCCATCACCAGCCAGACGTAGTGGAGGGTAGAATGGAGAGAGAATGCAGAGAAAAGATAAACAGGCCCAATGCCAGGTATTTTAATGAATTTAATATCAATTGTACTTGGGAAAATAATGTCCTCAAATCAGCTCTAAGAGTGGCTTGTTCATTCTGTGGCTCACATTTGTGCTAGTGTCCTACGGTAGGGAGGATGGTCTAGTGGGTAGGGCACTGGACTGGGATTCAAAAGATGGGGTTAAGGTTCCCAGCTCAACCACAAACTTCTTATGTAACCATGTGCAAATCATTTACTCTTTCCTGTGCCTCAGTTAGATTAGCAGAGCATGTACAAACTACCTGACAGCCAGTAGCTTCCTAATGAATTGACTAATACAGCTATCTAGTTAACACTATGCTTCTGCCATTCAGTATCTCCTGGTTCAGATAGCTCAGTTTTCTGTAGCCTCTGCTTTCAGATTAATAAAATGCATGTGATTATGCAAGAAAGAAAAAAGATGGATCAAAGCATTATTATAGAATAAAATTTCAATACATCTATTGCCTAGGAGGCTGGTTTATGTTTTTCAAGGAGACATTATTATGGGCACAAGAGCTAATTATCCCACTGCATAGGAAAAATAGAAAGTATGGCAAAATGTCTTACGAAATGTGGAAACTAAGTCTTGACTTTAGTAAGGCTTTTGATATGGTCTTGCATGACCTTCTCATAAACAGACTAGGGAAAGGAAACCTAGATGGAGCTACTATAAGGTGAGTGCATGACTGGTTGGAAAATCATTCCCAGAGAGTAATCAGTTCACAGTCAAGCTGGAAGGGCATGTCAAGTGGGATCCTGCAAGGATCAGTTCTGGGTCCAATTCTGTTCAATATGTTCATAAATGATTTAGATAATGGCACAGAGAGTACACTTACAAAGTTTGCGGATGATACCAAGCCAGGAGGTGTTGCAAATGCTGTGGAGGTTAGAATTAAAGATCCCAATGATCTGGACAACCTGGAGAAGTGGTCTCAAATAAATACGATGAAATTCAATAAGAACAAATGCAAAGTACTCCACTTCGGAAGGAAAAATCAATTGTGTACATACAAAATGGGAAATGGCTAGAAAAGAAAAGAGTACTGCAGAAAGAGATCTGGCGGGTCATACTGTATCACAAGCTACATATGAGTCAACAGTGTAACAGCATTGCAAAAAAAAGTAAACATTCTGGAATGTATTAGCAGGAGTGTTGTACACAAGACACAAGAAGTAATTTTTCTGCTCTACTCCACACTGATTAGGCCTCAACTGGAGAACTGTGTCCAGTTCTGGGTGCCACATTTCAGGAAAGATGTGGCCAAATTGGAGAAAGTCCAGAAAAGAGCAACAAAAATGATTAAGGTCTAGAAAACATGCCCTATGAGAGAAGATTAAACAAATCCAGTTTTTTCAGTCTAGAGAAGGGAAGACTGAGAGGGGACATAATAACTTTTTATTTACTTGAAAACTGTTGTTACAAGGAAGAGGGAGAAAAATTGTTCCTCTTAACCTCTGAGGATAGGGCAAGAAGCAATGGGCTTAAATTGCAGGAAGGGCGGATTAGGTTGGACATTAGGAAAAACTTCCTAAATGTCAAAGTGGTTATGCACTGGAATAAATTGCCTAGGAATGTGGAATCTCCATCATTGAAGATTTTTAAGAGCAGGTTAGACAAACACCTGTCAGGACTGGTCTAGATAAAACATAGTCCTACCTTGAGTGCAAGGGACTGAATTAGATGACCTCTCATGGTCCAGTCCTAGGATTCTATGTCTAAAACAGCATACATGTGAAATGCTGACAGACTCCAATTATTGGTGGGGCAGGATTGAATGTGGCACTTCTGAAGCTTAGTGTATGAGCCTCTACTGCATAAGCTCAAAGTCACATGGCTCTTAGCCAAGGCTGTAGCAGACTCATTAAACTCTAGCTGGGCTAGGTGTCACTAGAGGGGACACAGCACCACACCACATAGCCATGTGTTACAGAGACAACATGGTCCAATAGACTGAACATAAAAAATAGAAACCAGGGAGTCCAAAGTTTCACTCCAGATTCTGCTAATAACTTGCTGCGTTGCCTTTGCCATGTCATGTAACTGCTACATTACATGGTAACCAATGAGGTGTCCACATCGGGAAAATGAAAATAATACTATTTCAGTACCCGACAGGGATTTGTGAAGATTAAGTAATGTTTGCAAAATACATTTAAAATATAAAAATGTTAAATGCTAAGAGACAGTAATCTTAATGATCTCAAACAATAGAAGTATTTGACTGCTTAATGCCCATATTCAGACTAAGGTAGGGTGACCAGACAGCAAGTGTGAAAAATCGGGACAGGGGGTGGGGGGATAACAGGCGCCTATGGAAGAAAAAGCCCCAAATATTGGGACTGTCCCTATAAAACAGGGAAATCTGGTTACCCTAGACTAAGGCCTGATCCACACTTAAAACATAGGTTGCCCTAGCAAAGTTGCTCAGGGATATGAGAAATTCACACGCTTGGGAGATGTAGTTAAACTGACCTAAACCCCCTTATAGACACCACGACACCAACAAAAGAATTATTCCATCAACCTAGCTACCACCTCTTGAGGGGGCAGATTTACTACAGCAATGGAAAAACCCCTTCCATTGAGCTAGTGTAGTGTCTACACTACAACAGCATAGCTGCAGTGCTGCAACTGTGATGCTGTAGTGCTTTTAGTGTAGATATAGCCTAAGATGGCATCCTTAATTCTCACGTCCTTCCTTTTTTAGATTTTGGACTCTCTGGCCATTTCTTCTTGTAAATACCCTCCACACTTCCATGCACTGCACCAAGGCAAGAGAAAGTTGTCTTGTATGTATGGTGTAAACATACATACATGGGTGAAAGGAGTTGATTCTTTTTTCAGAGCAAGTCATGCTTGTGATAAATGTAATCAGTCTTAATGGAGAAGATTCCTCTCTGAACAACCTGAAAAGGTTCCTTATCTGACAAAGCTCTTCTACATATTCCATTTAATGTTTCTTTAAAAGTTTGGTACATATTTTAATGCAAGATATAGTGGTATTTCCAAATGATTATTGCATTTCTGAAAGATGTAACACAGTCAAGTTTTCTTTGACTGTAACATTATCCAAGCTGCATGATCAATTGGCCTAACTTTCCAAATCAAAGAACTAGAAAATGGATTTTTATGTCTCTCTAAAGACATTATATGTTGGGTATAAACTTGATTCACCCTAACAGGATTATGTAGATCAGAATAATTTACTCTGCTCAGGAAAAAAAACCATTTTGATTAAAAAGTTTTCTTTATAACATGTAATACATCTCCTTCAAATATCTGTTTTCACATGCTGTGACGCACTTTGTGACAAGGTTACAAAGCATATTTTATCTATAATACTTAAGGCTATGATTTTCTCAAATCACACAAACAAAGGAGAGTTAGACCTAGTCAGAACTCCTTCAGAAATCTTTGAGAGCTGAAACCTTGAAACTCCTGTAAGAAGCAGTACTGCTGTCTTTCAGATTAGAAGCAAAACAAAGGTCTGTATCTTTTTGAGTCACTAAAAGATCCCATTGTAGATTTTGCAAAAGCAGCAGTGTCAACACCAATGTCCTACCTAATGTTCAGCTTGGGTAATTACATACAGCCTGCCTAAATTCCCCTTACTGTTTGTTATCATGTGATCTAATTCCTTCTCACTTCTGATCCTAAATGACTTCATGTTAACCAGATGCTCTATTTTACCTCCGGCATGGCTGAATTTCAGTGCTTCAGGGAAGCAAGTATAAAGAGTTAGAATAAAGTTATCATGGGACCTTTCAGGTTGAAGGACAGCCTATAAGTGACATTTATTAAATGAGTACACTGTAAGTGAAAAGAGAATGTCTTGACAAAATCCCTTTTAAAATTAGGGCTGGCCAGGAAATAAAAATTCTGCTTTGTAGAAAAAAAATGAGGTTTCAAAACTTGTTTTCATTCAACATCAGAATAAAACCAAAATCTTTCAAAGTTTTTTCTTAAAAAACAAAACAAAAACAAACCTTCTTCCCCAAGCCCCACAGGGTAGCCAATAGCCCAGTGGTTATGACACATACCTGGATGTGAGTCACCCAGGTTCAAGTCTGGTCTGATTTGGAGCAGAGAATTGAATCTGGGTCTTTTACACCTGCAGGGAGTGCTCTAAACAGTGGGATATTGACTATTCCAGAGTAGAGTTAGTCAAAAGATTCCCAAACAGTTTTATGTAAAATACATATGATCAATTTCAGTACAAGCCCATAAAAAGTGTAGAATAAAGTGCTTTAGCCTTAGCCCCCTGACATCTTCAGGTTTTCACAGGAGATTACACTGTTTTTATTACACTCTCAGTATATCATATAATGAGCCTTCTACAGTTAAAAAGTAGTTTCTCCATAGCCTTTGTATGATTATTCCTCACTCCAATCACATTCCAGAAGTTTGTACTCTCTTTGTTGAAAGTCCATGGGGATTAGAAAAGGACATATTGTCTTGGGCCTTTCCTTGTTTTCAAATAGTCTTCCTTAATGTACATTTCAGCCAAGCTGCCAGCATCCTTCCTATAAGTTCCTCCAGGATAGATTTATTTTGCCCAACTAATTGCTTCCCTTGTTTTTCTTTTCTATGTTACCTTTTAATGTTTTTTTCTGACACTCATCCAAAAAAACATGTAGGCCCGTGCTTACCTCTAAATCCCATGCTATGTTCCTTTGAAGTATATTTATCCATCCTATTGAAATAGATGGTACAATTGTATCTCTCTCTCATTTAAAATAAACAAAACAAAAAGGAATGCCAGAGCTATAAGATGGAAATTCTATTTCCTCTATATTCCCAACTTCTGTAACTTCTTCGTTATATTAAGTAAAAAATTACATTGATAAAAATGAAATGATTTTGAATGGCACATGTTTTTAATTTAAAATGGATTTAGGTATTGGCTTTCTTTTTCCTACAGCTCGGTCCCAGTTATTTTTCAATATTGGATGCTGCTGCTCTGCTGCTTCCAGGAGAACCAGAAATGAAGTCAGAGAAGCATGCTGATCACCAAGGTCAAAGAAAAACAAAGAACTCTGAGTGAACTTCTCCACAGAACTTAGGTGTTTAATATCAATACAGCTGGTCTGCAAGGTTGCTATGAATATATTAGCTAAAACTTAAACAAGTCTCCCCCTTGTGTCCTCCAACATTCAAGCTTAAGGTAAGTTGTTTTAGTCATATAAAACTTAAAATTTTAGAAATTCATTTAGTCATTTTTTAAATGAAACATTTGGAGTTGAAACAGCTTTTCATTTTTAAATCTACTTTTGAAAAAAAAAACAAAATATTTTTTTTAATCAAACATTTCATTCAAGTGGAAACAAAATTATGTTCTGACTTTTCCGTTTGCCAAAAAGCTCAAAAAATTGCATTGGGTAAACCCGAAACAATTCTTCTCCCTCAAGATTTTTCAGAATGGGCAGTGGAAGGACCCCAGATGCCAGTTTTTTCTCCATGAACCCCCATTTCTTCCTCCCCTACTTTCCCATTACCGCCTCCTATTGCGCCCAACCACAAGTGGGAAAGAGTTGCTCCTGAAACTCCTATGTACCAGGTCTTATCAGCAGGCCTGAAAGCACATAGATAAAGCAGAGAGCTGAGTGCCCCTTATGGGGGATCACCAAGTGATCTCCCCTCATCCATAACCAGTCCCTCACTCTGACTCTGCCTGCAAAGTAGTTCTGTGAAAGCTGTACGAATTCACTAGTGAGAAATCAAGAAAACTCAAAGATCAGCTTGGAGGTGAAGGCCAATCTCTTTCCAAAATTGACTAATGATTTTGGGTGTCTAGCTGGAGACATCGAAAAGGGGTCTATTTTCAGAAAGTGTGGAGCACTTGCTCTCAAAATGAGGCCCCTTTAAGGTGGCTCAAGCTGGAAACCCCAAAATTGAGGCACTCAAAATGTCTAGTCACAGTTGAACCTCTTGGCCAGAAGGACCAGAGTGGGGGATAAGAATCAGCTCCTTGAATCTGCTCTATACCTCTCAAGGAAGACTCAGAACATGTCTTTAATATGAATGTATTAACAGGAAAAGTAAATTCCCTATATCCCTCTACTGACTGGTAAGATTTTTATTATTCTGAGGACAAACCTATGATCTCCCACTGTAAAGCCAATTCAACAGACTGTTTAAGGTCGGTCTATTGTGGCAAATGCCCAGAAGCACCAATTATATAGGATTTCACATTCTCCAATGTCAGGGACTTAGTGTGAGAATTGTGAACACTAAATTCCAAAGAAAGCGGCACACATTGTATATCCTGATATTCAGAACAGAATTAGAAAACGCAGAATGGTTTCAATTCTAACAATTAAGGAGAGATACTGTAAGATGTGACTCAAGGCTGGTCTATACTTAGCCGCTAGTTCGGCGGCTGGAAATCGAACTTCCTGGTTCGATTTATCGCGTCTGGTCTGGACGCGATAAATCGAACCAGGAAGTGCTCGCCGTCGACTGCGGTACTCCAGCTCAACGAGAGGAGTACCGCGGAGTCGACGGGGGAGCCTGCCTGCCGCGTGTGGACCGCGTCTGAACCGCGGTAAGTTCGAAGTAAGGTATGTCGACTTCAGCTACGTTATTCATGTAGCTGAAGTTGCGTACCTTACTTCGACTTGGGGGGTTAGTGTAGTCCAGGCCTTAGTGCCACAGGAGGTGTAGGAATGCTCACTAAAATTGCTACAATGTCTAGGCCTCAGAGATTTACAATGACCTTACTGCATATTAAGTGATGGGAGACATTATCTGCATTGAAGGAAAAGGTGTGCGGTCCCTTTATGGGCTAGCTAAGCAGAAAGTGACTTGCTGCAGCCGTTTCAGACCAGATCACCACAGTGATGCTGACCAGTCCCCGCAGCTGACCAGTAGGGAGCGGGGACTACTTAGGTCCACACCAGTGTAGGAAAAGCCCTCTTTTACCTAGACCAGGAGGAGCAGCAGGGAACAGCAATACAGCAAACTTTGCTTTCTGAGTTATTCTGGCATGTGATAGCAGACTGGTGAGAACAGGTAAGGGCCCACCCCCCTTCCAATCCACAGCAGCCCAAGCAGGAATGTTGTAGCAGAAAGGGAAGAGAAGGGAGTTTCAAAGTCATCAGTGCAGGGCCATAGCAGGCATGTTAGAGCAGAAAGGGGAGAGGGTTCCAAACCTAGCACAGAGTGGGTGGAGTGGGGCTTGAGGGGCCATGGGAGACTGAGGGGTGGGATCCTTGCCACATGGACAAGGGGTTGGACCACGGACCAGGGTTGGTGGATCCCAGGGTAGTCTGCCTACCAAATGGAATTCCCTTTATGGGGAAAGAACGTGGATCCTGGGGAAGCAAACGCTCCCAGTGGTGAACTAACTGCCTTTGGGGATGGGGGAGCCAGTAGAGAATTGATTTAAATAGCCCAGGTAACTGCTTCCAAATTTTCCACAGCACTACAAGGCTTACAAGGTGCAGTGGGTTGCTCAAAACTACATTTGAATGAATGGATTACAGAAGAGGAGAGCGACACAGCTGGCAGGGGTGAGTGTGACCAGAACCAGATGGAGATTGTAGGGGCAGGGTGTGAAAGTGAGTTCCTCCCAGCCAGTGCTGCAATGGGTGTCTGTAGGGGGGACCTCGGTGGGATTCATGGAAGTTACCCACTTTTCTTCTTAAGGGACCCATGTGAGGAAGGGGAGGGTAGTCACTTCCCCTTCCCCCCCAGGAGGCAGGAGACACTAAATCTAGCGGGATAGCAGAACTAGCAATAGGCTACAGGCAGGGCCAGATTTACACTGTATGCACCCTAGGTACAAAATCTTCAGGGCCCCCTCCCCCGACCTACAGTGGACCTTCATGTTTTCCATACAAAAACGAAACTTTTAACCCACTTATCTTTTAGGCACCCCTAGAATGCCGGGGGCACTAGGCACGGGCCTACTGTGCCTAATTTGAAATCTGGCTCTGGCTACAGGATGTGGGGGTGGGTGGGTGGAGGGAGACATGGTGTCCAAGAAACTGTGTCAGGGAAGTCTGGGGCACAGACACCTTCTACAGAAGCTAATGGCATTCCACAGCTATTGCAAGCAGGGCCAGCTCCAGGCACCAACGGACCAAGAGGTGCTTGGGGCAGCCAACGGAAAGGGGGCGGCACGTCCGGCTCTTCGGTGGCAATTCGGCGGCGGGTTCCTCAGTCCCTCTCGGAGGGGAGGACCCGTCGCCGAATTGCCACCGAAGAATAAAGCGGCGCGGTAGAGCTGCCGCTGAAGTGCCGCCGATCGCGGCTTTCTTTTTTTTTTTTTTTTGCCGCTTGGGGAGGCAAAAACGCTGGAGACGGCCCTGATTGCAAGCTAACCTTCAGTTGTTGCAGACACCTCGCAAGGGGGTGGGAGCCCTTAATGGAGGGGTGTGATTTATGAACACCCAACAACTCACCCTCTGATAGGAAATGTGAGTTTGTAGGATAGATTTTCTGCCCAGAGGCAACTGAGGGTGCCCCGGTGGTCAGTAATGAGCACGGTTATGCTGGGGTGGCTCACCCGATGGGAGTTCACCTTCTCAGTATTACTAAAGATAAAATTTGGGAGGTGAATATGTAGACATATTATCACTGTTACAGAAGGAGGTGCTGACAGAGAGTAACCCATGGCAGAGCAAGCCGGGCAATGAAATGGCTAGAACATAGGAAAATTGGGAAGCTGCAGGCATCATTGCAGAGGTTTACCCAGACAGAAGCCCAGCGTGGTTGCAATATATGGATATTATCTGGTGAGCATGTAATATGTTTGGGGGCATGACTTGGTTTCACTACAACAAACAGCTTGGATTGAGAACGGCAACACAAACCAGGAGCCGGTGGGACATGCCACTTCATACCCAGTGATTAGAGTGGATGACACCACAGGGGCCTGATTTCTACACTAACAGTGGCCCGTTCATTCCACAACAAGCCCACCAGAGGCTCGAGGCTCATAATGACATGACTGGGCATTTAATCAAAGCAGTTGTTTTCGTATCACCTGCAAATCTAGGTGGTCTTGTGAAATGTGCTTTGGGGTCATACAGCCCTCAATTGTCACAGCAGTTGGGGAAGGCCACAGTGGGAAAATAGAAACAGGGAGGGGTAAGTCAGATGCCACACACAGACCCATGGGGTAGGAACAGGGTATGGGGGGCCAAAGCACACAAAGGCCCATTACAGAGGAACAGGTGCTGCAGTAAATGGTGTCATTAGTAACCCAACAACGTGCATCATAAACCATCTCCACTTGCCTATCAGTCCTTATGTTGGCCAGTAGGCTGACTGGTTACCCAGATTCTTGTAGTTCGGAAGTTTCTAGTGGGTTGGTCTTAAAGCACTGGTCCTAAGGAGGATACACTTTGTCCCATCACTGTTAAGATGCTTAGGGATCTGGTGCGGATCCTAGAGCCCGTATATCATTATGGACCAGCATGTTTGGTAGCATGTTTTTGTAACTCTGAAGATCAATGAACTAGTACCCGGGTCCTGAAGGGACTCTTCTGGAAGGGCTTTAGAACTAAGGAATATACATTGCAAAGGGCACTCAGTGATCTTGACCTTGAGGAGATCAAAGACAGCTCAAGGAGGCCAGGGTGAATCCATTATTCTCCAGGAGAATGTCAAGCCCAGGGTCGGCCCTCGGGAGGCTATGAGGGCATGCATGGCAATAAGGCCAGGGAGGGATAGGCTCCTCTTGATTCACAGTGACTGGAATCCCCTCACAACATACCAATTTGTTACAGTTTTAAGATGGGGACTGATGAAGTTGGGATTTCCAGCACGTGAATTTGCTTTCCACTCATTCAGGATCCAGACCACAGGAGCAACAGTCCAGCTGGGTCTGGGGGCTAGTAAAATTCAGGCAATTGGACACTGACATTCTGAAGCATACAGAACATACATGAGATCCCAAGTGGGATCATTATTAATTTTCCTTTGTGTTTGCATTGCAGATGTTGGCAGATGGGCCAGGCAGATGGTGATAGTTTACTGGGTGTATAGGTGGGCTTCCACGTTATCTGGAGTATTGCAGCTGGGCCTCAGTGGTGAAGCAGTCCTGAGCTGGCACAGGAGGAGGGTAGGGTGACCAGATGTTCCAATTTTATAGGGACAGTCCAGATTTTTGGGTCTTTTTCTTATATTAGCTCCTATTATCCCCCATCCCCGTCCCGATTTTTCCACACTTACTGTCTGGTCGCCCTAGGAGGAGGGGCACGTTATGGGACCAGCTGTTGCCCCTTTTGTACACTGTGGTAGCTTGTGAGCAGGCACTAGGGTGACCAGATGTCCCAATTTTATAGGGACAGTCCCAATTTGTGGGTGTTTTTCTTATATAGGATCCTATTACCCCCCATCTCCTGTCCTGATTTTTCACACTTGCTGTCTGGTCACCCTAGCAGGCACCAGGTATGACTGTGGTTCACCATAGGGAAAACGATGTGGAAACATGTAAGGGAGTGAACTTAATGCTCAGAGCTAAGAGCGACTTTTAGCAGATTCTAGAACTTTTCCCAGAGTAAAAAAAAAAAATTTTGGTCAGACATTTGCAACACAGGCTGTGGAAGGGAGCTGTGAAGGCTCCTTGGCTTGACAAGGCTAGGAGATATGTGAATAAGGAGGTGGCCAAATTTACAGGTGGAGAGATCAGTAATTTCTCATCCTGACATAGCATATGGGGCATCAGAATTATTCAGGGAGGATGGGGTCCACCCAGCAGATTTAGGAGCTGACACATTTTTGGCCAATATTAAAGAAGGCATTAGTAGACGTCTGGGAACCAGAAGCAGCTAAGCTAATTGCTGGCACCTCCTTGTGGTGGATGACCAGTGCAGATACTCCATAGAGAAGGTATATGGTGATCAGATAGAATGGATTGGTAAAAAAGTTAAAAGAGGTATTCTTTTAGAGGAATGGAAACAGGAAGATGGTTCCGGGATCCTATGACTGGTATGGCAGGGAGCCAACCCCTCCCGTCATAGTCCTCTTAATCCTCATTCAAGGAGGGTGGGTGGCTGGCAGGGTCCAAGCAGTGGGTTGGCTGAGGACCAGGATGGGTAAAAGGGGAGAGCTGAGAGCGGTCCCTCCTCCCTTCCCTCTCCACACCTGGATATATATAAATGATTATAAAATTACCTGCACTGCACATTTTTTTCTGCGGGGTACCCCCTGACGCTGAGGAAAAAAGCCTAATTAAGCCACATCCAGTGTCTCCTGTCCTTCTTCTGGCCTAGCGGAGCTAAAGCTTGTGTTTGGCAAAGTTCCACCAGAGCCAGCTGGACACTAGCAGTGCAAACACTCCCTTTGCAGAGTAAAAAGGAACTGAATGAGATGATACAGTAATTGCATTCATATTTAAAACTAGCTCAAAGATTATCATTACAGCATTAATTATTGCCCCCCAGAAGAAAATGTCTAGGATCAAGAGTCACACTACTGAATTCAGAGTGAATGGTGGAAGACCACTGCACCAAGTCAAACAATCACTGGAAAATTACAAAACGGAGTCTACACATTTAACACTACAGACAGACTTTTTTCCCCCTAAAGAAAAATGGCTGTCTCATAAAAGGAGATGTGAAATAGTACGTAAACGGCTATTCCAGTAGCAGTTCAGAAACATGAGCATGCTGCTACTAGGTCTTTGAAAACTTCTTTTAACTGTCCCAGGGAGAACAATGAATTGCAGACTTTTGTAATTGTGACAGGATTTTCATAAGAGAGGGAATTGCATGGGAACATTATAGAAGCAGAATTCTTTGGGCAATTTAAATATAGACTGGATATGTCTATTGATACTAACTATATAAACCATGGGACACTTACAATCCATGACCATGTTTTTCACAGTCTCTAGTCTGATCCATGGAGTACCAATGTGGCAACATGTACTTGCTCTCTGCTGTCAGAGAATACATCCAGAGCCGGGTTGGTTTCCTAATTGGCCAGACACATGCTTTCAATGCATAAGCCCTATGAATCAGAGTTTCTCTGTCTATACAATAATAATCTCCGAGTTTGTGGCACGGAAAATCCCCCCCACATCTTTGCCTGCTATAGAAGCGCCCCATTCTCACCCCCCGTTCCATTCTCACCCCCCGTCCCAAAGAGTGAGAATGGAAGATGAACATGGTAGCAGGTCCTGGATGTGATCCCATGGAGGAGGTTTGTTTGTTTATTTATTTGTTTGTTTTTGAGGGGAAGAGGTGGCATGCGGATGGTCTGGAGAGTTGGATGAATTTGGGGAAAATAAGGATGAAGACTTAGCCATATATTGAGGAGAATGGGAAAGCAGGAGAAACTGTAGAGGAGACGGGAAAGAATAAGGCAAATGAGATCTAATGGGACAGACCATAAACTGCAGGGTAGGAGGACAGCAGATGGGGGGGGGGGGAGATATTAAATCGACCAAGGAAGAGTTACAGAGATTTACAAAGGAAAGAAGAAAAACATGGAGTTGGGAACAGGAAAAAGGAAAGTGAAGTAGGACATTCTGTAAAATGTTACATTAAAAATGTTTAATAGAAAGGAAAGAAAAAGTGTTGTAATGAAATCCATGAGAACCTACACATAAAATATTAATGTTTGAAGTGGGGGAGGATTTATTAGCTTTTCCCTCTCTCTAATCAATGCTGCTAAACCATCCCAGGCAAGAATGACATCTTAAATTTATAAAGCTACTTCTGACAAGCTTTTTTATTGCCTTTGACATAAATAAATAAAAAAAGGCAAGTACTGACACAAACAAAATGACCAGGGGAGGATATACCTGCTCCCTCTACAAGGTCTCTTTGAATCGTCAACTCTTTGGGACAGGGACTGTTTTATTGTTCTGTGTTTGCGCAGGACAAAGGGGTCCTGGTCCATGTGTAGGCCTCTGGGGCATTGGGGCAACATATAACAAATCCACCCATAATGTGCAACACAGACGTACAGGTGAAGTATCCAAATATTCCATTTCAATGAATTAAAGGAGCACTTTTGCAAGATAGACTCCCAAAACTACCACCTTCAATTCAGGCATGTTTCTAAAGTGCTGTCAGCAGGGAGTTAGACTGGAAAAATACCTTTGATGGAAGCAGACCAGGATAGTAAAAATTAAGTACTTTGGAAGAAGGCCAAGTTGTTTGGAAGTTTTTATCCAAGAGGAGACAATAGGAAAGAGAACAAGGTGAGTGTAGAAGGGGAGGAGAATTCAGATCTTTATAAAATTTCAAATGATTCCATATTGAATGCTTCTTCTATTCAACTAGGAAAAGATGCAGTATAAAGATGCCATTGTGTTGCTTGTAAAACAAAATTAGGCTCTGAGAAAGAAGAAACACCAAATCAATAGAGGATCACTTCTTGGCTGTTCAACACCCAATTCTACTTTTATTTCTTGCCCAAAAATTGCTTAGAAACACAATCTTGTAAAAAAGTAAGCTTTTTTGCAATCCCTTTAAAACCTCTGTATTTCACTGCGACATAGAATACTGTTGCAACATGTTAAGTTACTGAAGTCTCATAGCTGCAATAAAGAGAGCAGAGCTCAGAGCTGGCTCTTAAATGTGTTAAAAAACCTACAGTAACAGTGAGGTTTGTTACCCACCCCCCCATACTCAAGTTGCATAGTCACTTTGGACCAGAAGCAAGAAGTAGACTTCTTATGTCTGGAGCTGCATAGTGACATTTTGACATCACCATCCCACACATTTTTAAAAACTGCCAGAGTAACTGCTTTGTGTCAGAGAGAATGGCAAACACACTTCCTCCACCACCACCACTCCGCAAAAACAAACAAACACACACACAAATTTGAGTGAACACTCTCCAAAATTTACTTCTTTATACCAGGGCTGTCGATTAATCACAGTTAACTCATGCGATTAACTCAAAAAAATTAATCACGAGTAAAATATTAATCACAGTTTTAAACAATAGAATACCAATTTAAATTTATTAAATATTTTGGATGTTTTCCTACATTTTCAAATATATTGATTTCAATTACAACACAGAATACAAAGTGTGTAGTGCTCACTTTATATTATTATTTGTATTACAAATATTTGCACTGTAAAAAAAGAAATAGTATTTTTCAATTCACCTCATACAAGAACTGCAATGCAAACTCTGTATCGTGAAAGTGCAACTTACAAATGTAGATTTTTGTTACTTAACTGCATTCAAAAACAAAACAATGTAAAAAACTTTAGAGCCTACAAGTCCACTCAATCCTACTTCTTCTTCAGCCAACTGCTAAGACAAACAAGTTTGCTTACACTTACGGGAGATACTGCTGTTAGCTTCTTATTTATAATGTCACCAGAAAATTACAACAGGCATTTGCACGACACTTTTATAGCTGGCATTGCAAGATATTTATATGCCAGATATGCTAAACAATTATATGCCCCTTCATGCTTTGGCCACCATTCCAGAGGACATGCTTCCATGCTGATGATGCTCATTAAAAAAATACTGTATTTATTAAATTTTGACTGAACTCCTTGGGGGAGAATAGTATGTCTCCTGCTGTTTTACCCACATTCTTCCATGTATTTCATATTATAGCAGCCTAGGGTGATGACCCAGCACATGTTCGTTTTAAGAACATTTTCACTGCAGATTTGACAAAACGCAAAGAAGGTACCAATATGAGATTTCTAAAGATAGCTACAGCACTCGACCCAAGGCTTAAGAATCTGAAGTGCCTTCCAAAATCTGAGAGGGACGAGGTGTGGAGCATGCTTTCAGAAGTCTTAAAAGAGCAACACTTTGATACGGAAACTACAGAACCCGAACCACCAAAAAAGAAAATCAACCTTCTGCTGGTGGCATCTGACTCAGATGATGAAAGTGAACATGCGTTGGTCTGCACTGCTTTGGATCGTTATCAAGCAGAACCCATCATCAGCATGAAGATGAAGGGACATATGAATCTTTAGTGCATCTGGCACGTAATTATCTTGCGACACCGGCTACAACAGTGCCATGTGAACGCCTGTACTCACTTTCAGATGACATTGTGAACAAGAAGTGGGCAGCTTTATCTCCTGCAAATGTAAAAAACTTGTTTGTCTGAGTCACTGGCTGAACAAGAAGTAGGATTGAGTGGTCTTGTAGGCTCTGAAGTTTTACATTCTTTTATTTTTGAATGCAGTTATTTTTTGTACATAATTCTACATTTGTAAGTTCAACTTTCATGATAAAGAGATTGCACTACAGTACTTGCATGAGGTGAACTGAAAAATATTTCTTTTGTTTTTTACAGTGCAAATTTCTGTAATTAAAAATAAATATGAAGCAAGCACTGTACACTTTGTATTCTACATTGTAATTGAAATCAATATATTTGAAAATGTAGAAAACATCCAAAACATTCAAATAAATGGTATTCTAATATTAACAGTGTGATTAATCGCAATTAATTTTTTTAATTGCTTGACAGCCCTACTTTATACTTATTTTGGCTTGATAGCTGGGCAGAAAATGGATTTCGTATCCCCTGAAAATTTCATATTTTGATTTTTTTCCCCATCCTGAAATGGGACAGACTCAAAATCTCAATATTTTGCATACCAAATATCCCAATAAATTTTTCGTTCAGGTCAATTGAGACAATGTTTCAATAATTTTGAAATGCTTATTTAGATTAACCATTTAAAATTATTAATATATATTGATTTATATATATATCATTAACTTTTATTTCAAAATGATAAGTCCTTTTAAACAGGAAAATTGGATTTTTTTCTCTTTTAGAAAATGTCAAAACATGCTGTTTCAACAATTTCAAAACTTTTACTTCAAGGTTTTTTCCCCCCAAGCTGAGAAATTTTTCAACAAAAATTTAGTCCCAATAAATTGGAATGTTGTTGAAAAATTCTCAGCAATCTCTATTCCAGAGCCTCACATAAAAACCGGAAAACACATCTGAAACACTGTTCAATCTTCTGGCCCACCCAATCTAGTTGATGGAGTGGCGTGGAGTTGAAATGGCTTGTTTAGACTCTGCCTCTAAGTCATAAATTCAGCTTTGTCCTTCAGTGCAGGTAGAAAGACATCATCCAGTTCAATGCAAGGTAGTGCACCTGACCATCATTTGGATAAGATAGGCAGGTGAAGACCATTCATGGTTCCAATTTACTCCACACAATGTCATTTGGATTTAAAACCTCCAGGAAAGTCAGCTTCATTATTTGGCATCTCTTCTTCCCCTCTATCCCTTCACCCCATTCTCTTTAGAGTCTGTCAAAATGCCAGTGCCACCTCTCAGCTCTTCAGAAGGCACTTTGCCACTAGATCTATTAAAAATCTAAACAGCCTTCAAAACCTTTATTAAACAAAGATACCTTTAGATAGGGATGTGATGCTGTCTAAAAGGGAAGGTGACCGTCTACACTAATATGGTCACCACTTTTACAGAAGTGTGATAAAATTTGTACAAAGTATGCCTTGTGAGTATCATTGGAAACGTTGCAATCTGCTGAGTATTATTTTGTTATAATGTATCAAAATTGTCCCTGGAGTTATGAAAATGTTGCTATGTGTTTAACTCAAACATGCTGAGAGTCTGAGAAACACCAACAGGTTAGCTCTTCAGGAATAACAAAAGAACTGTAAACAAAGGCTTCTGTATGTCATCTTGAAGACACCTCAGAACACACATACACAGGAGGTACCAGCAAAATTGCTTTCGCTTTTGTCTAACAAGTGGTAACACTTGTGATTGGTGCTCCATTCTCCATTTTGAGTATGTGTATTAAGAGAAGGATGCCAGTGTCAGTCAGCTGAGCTAAAGAACCAATTCCCAGATTTAAGTATTATTCAACCCCTCAAGGCAATCTCTAACCTTGTAAGGTGTATTACAAGAGGCTTTTAGTGGATAAGACATTCCCAGTGGCATACCAGCATACTAGTTTAAGAACACAACACAAACCATATTGACTAATAAAAGAAGAAACATCTCCAACAAAACTAAATAAGAACAAACAGAAAAACACACGCACACACACACATGCCCCTTCAAGCAAAGTCTACAGAAGAGGAGATGAACTTGCACCATGCCCTGAAGCTTGAAGGTCAAGTGTGGTAACTGGAATTCAATTTGTGTATTGGTGCAACAGAA
This sequence comes from Terrapene triunguis, assembly GCF_002925995.2. NCBI lineage: Eukaryota > Metazoa > Chordata > Testudines > Emydidae > Terrapene > Terrapene triunguis. The sequence goes on along the minus strand of NW_020664531.1, from coordinate 2,471,702 downwards.
GCCAACATCCTACCTTTCCACCCACAGGTATTCAAAACTATAGATAGTTAACTCAGTGTATGGACTGATCCCAACTTCTGCAGCCAGATGATAATGATGTGGTCAATGTTGACATGTTTAAAGAACACCCAATGTAGATTTCTAAGTTCATTGTGGTTTTTAGAGATATTACATGTTTCAGAGATGTTCCTTACATTTAAAATGGGGAATACCAATAGAACTACCAGTCTCTCTAAAACTGGAATCAACTTTTTAAGAGATCCATCATAGATAGGAAGCCAGGGCAGCTGTTAGGCAATTGCAGCTGTGTAATATGCATCTAATCAATGCCAAGCTAGCAAGCATTTGTATTCTATGCCAGCTGAAGCTTTCAAGTGGTCTTCAAGTATTCTTTATTTAGAGTGCATTGCAGGTAAGTGATCTAGACATTAAAAAACAAAGTTTCAAAACTTCCATTGTCTTATTGTCTTAATGAATATTACTGTAGGATATAAACAGTCAGATGTGGGGAAGTATTAGTGAATCAAAAATACTACAGACAAGCAATGGACTGTGAAAGTAAATGTCTCTTTCCCCAAGAGAAAAATCCCTGAATACGGTTTTTAAAGTATGTTAAATATTCATCATGCTGCCTTGAAAATTATATTTACATGAACAGTTATAGAATTTCAAATACTACATTGCTGGATCTAGGAAGTGGTACCTACTTTCTCAAATGGCATTAAGTCTAATTTAGGAAAAAGTGAAGCTAAAAGTAAGTACACCACCAAAATGCTTGTATAAAAGGCTACTGAAGAAAACAATTGGAAAAAGCTTTTTTTACTTACATAAAGAAGCTTTTAAGTCACATTTTGGCTCCAATAGCATTGCCTTTTGTATCTACTGTACACTAAATGGTCTTCTCGTTTTAAATAAGCATTTTGGCAGTATGCCAGGTTAAGCTTCAGTTTAGAACATATAAAGGTAAAATCATCAGAATCAGGGGTATGCAGATTTAACTGTGCTTACCAAAATGGTGACAAACATGGGTTTCTTCCTTTCTACATTTGCAGCTCAACTGAGTCAGCACCAGTTCAACTGAACCTGTTGACACCCAATGTTGGCAATAGCTAGTGTTTGTAGTATAGATAAGGAACATGCATTCAGTTTCCAGGTCTTGGTTCACATATTCAGGCCTATTAACCCTGTCCTGACAGTCCAATGGCTCCCTCAATAGATGGTCATCTTTTTCTCTCAGTACTGAGCATGGTTTAGTCCAGATGGAGTTTGGCATTGATTCTCATTGCCTGGTTGAACTGCTATACAATCACAAAAAGCTCACTAGTCAGGATGAGTTGAAACCCAGGTTCACTGGAGTAAGCATGTCTGGAATTTTCCATCCAAACAAATTATCAATTTATAATAAATATGCTAAACCCATTTTAATGCTGTCATTTTATGGACCGGATGGCACTCAAGCAGCCAGTCCAACTTAACCCCATATCAGATTATTACAGGATTAAAAGCCTCCTTTCATATTATTATGGCAAAGGTAGTAGAAACCTTTTTCTTTTATATTTGTTTTTGATGTTTAAGAATTGATCAGATATCTTAAAGATATAAAACATATGGAGACATTATGCCTATCATGTTAGCTGAAATTAAACGCCAATTGTGACATTACAATATTACAATTTCGAGTGGATAGATGAAGTACTTCAAACACAAACCTGTGTAGAATTTGGCTGTTTGAATTCCCAGGAGTTCATACAAACTCATCCCTTGTTGTCCTTCCCCTGTTCTTAAATTCTATGAATTTTATTTCACTTTCAGATTCAGAAGAACTGAAGCCAACTGAAGCTCAGTTCATATTACATAGATTCACCATAATACTATATGAAGCCACAATTTTTTTAATGATTTCATACAAGACTCAAAAGCCAACTGACTAAATCATAAATCTTGAGATGAATTTGGGCAGATTGACAAGTGGGAGGAAAGAGTCAGTCAGTCTGAATCAGTCCTATGCAACACTGAGTAAGGAAAATTAAATGGATCTTCTATGTATCTGAAGAGGACACCCCCAATTGCGTGGACAGCCAGGCAAAGATCCAACCTCCATGCGAACTGGGGCTAGGGAAAGGACACAAACTCCCCTCTGCCAACATCTAAATCCACCACGTGCCAAAATACTGATATATTAACATCTATAAAGCCACATGTGTTGGGGAACCACCTTGACACTGCTATCACATTCATCAACTGACTTGCTATGACACCAGTCAACTGGTCTGTGGGGGCACTCGGCGCTACAGAAATATTTCTGGCCCCTACATGGGAAAAAAAAATCCAAAGATGGGCAAATGTGTTATATCTCCCTGCCCTGACTGTAAAGCAGGCGTTCTTCTGCTTCTTCTAGCCATAGCCCAGCTGTCCTCAGAATTAGTCAGGACAATGTCAAGTTTTAGTGCAGGCAAAGAAGAAAATATTTTTCCCTTGTAACCAAAGGTCATTACTTGGCCTCAGGGTGGATAAAAATCAATGATTTAAAAAAATCGATTTTTTTTAAATTTAACTCAGATTTTTTTGATAAAATGCTTTTTGAGGAAAAAATCCTATCTAAAGATAATGTATCTTAATTAAAACTAATTACCACACCATGCCACCCTTACTTTTGCATTGCGGGCTTCAGAACTGGGTGGCCAGAGAGTGGCGGCTGCTGATTGAGGGCACAGCTCTGCAGGCAGCAGCACAGAAGTAAAGGTGGTAATACCATACCATGCCATCATTACTTTTGCGCCACCACCAGCAGTTGCACAGAAGTAAGGGTAGTGGTACTGCCACACACACACCCCCCTCCCAATAAACTTCTGACACCCCCCACCCCCAACTCCTTTTTGGGACAGGGTCCTTACAATTACAATACCATGAAATTTCATATTTAAATAGCTGAAATAATGAAATTTACCAAAACAGACCGTGAATTTGGTAGGGCCCTAGCTATTAGCCAAGATGGTCAGGGATGCTACCCCATGCTCTGGATGTCCCTAGGCCTCTGACTGCGAGCTGCTGGGACTGGATGACGGGATGAATCACTTGATTGCCCAGTTCTGTTCATTCCCTTTGACGCATCTGACATTGTCTACAGTTGGAAGACAGGATACTGGGCTAAATGGACCACTGGTCTGACCCAGTATGGCTGTTCTTATGTAAGTGACATTATGTCTTATCATATTGTTGCCCCTTTGTGACCCGAGTGGCTAGTCAAAGTGTGGGGTCCTGGATATGTTCCAGGTGAAAGCAGAAATTGATAGACCCTGATATTTTCTTTGATGTAATCTTTTTTATTTACAAGAAATGTATAAAGTTGTGTATCTTTGAAAGAGGAGGAATGAAAAACAAAAAAGAGCAGTTTCTATGCTAAAGAGGCTTTGGCCTGTAAACTAACACCAGACCCAAGAGCTCTCTTGTCTAGCAAGTGATTACAGGCTGTTTGGCTTTCTTGCCTCAGACTACCTCTTTTTTGTCTATTCTCAATTTCTGTGTGTCATGCTACTGGTCAGAACAATACCCAGTGGAACACACCACCCACATGGTGCTAGTGTTCAGACAGACAATAGATATATCTACACTGCACCTAAAAATCCACAGCTGGCCGGTGGGAGGTGACTCAGGCTCACAGGGCTCGGGCCAAGGGACTGTTTAATTACAGTGTAGACCTTCAGGCTCAGGCTGCAGCCCAAGCTCTGGGACCCTCCCACCTTGCAGGGTTCTAAAGCCCAGGCTCTAGCCCGAGCCTGAATGTCTATACCGCGATTAAACAGCCCTTTAGCCCAAACCCCATGAGCCTGAGCCAACTGCCTGGGCCAGCTGTGGGTGTTTAATTGAAAGGTAGACATACCCTAAAAGGCCTCGTTATAGGTGTGGCCCATTAAGTGTTTTTTTGAACTATCCTAAGCAAAGGGTGTGTTCACACCCAATCTCAAGGGGTTTGTGATCCAAGCAGTCACCAGTACCTCTCAGCAGAACATTAACATTTTTTTTGAGTGCTGGTTGGCCATCCAGAGGGCCATACTGACAGTGATCAGAGTGCTGTTTCACTGTTACATCTTCCCTCTGCATGCATACCCAGCAATGCCATTTGGTGGGCATATATATAAAAGATGTTCCATTTCAAAATATTCCACATAGTTTTGGTAAAATCTCCTTATTTTTGCAGCCAATTGGTGCCCTTGTTGGCAGCCGCAGAAGTGAGATAAAAGAACTGAATGCGTCACAGAGACTGAATTCTGCCCTCCAGCCAACTGGCATTCTCTAGAGCAGTGTTTTTCAAACCACTACTGGCAGGGCCGGTGCAAGGATGTTTCGCGCCCTAGGCGAAACTTCCACCTTGCGCCCTCCTCCTCCCCGAGCCCTGTGGCAGCTCCCCACCCCCCTCCGCCCTGAGGTGCCCCCCCCATGGCAGCTCCCCCCCCCCCCCCCCCCCCCTGGGGTCCCCCCCCCGTGGCAGCTCCCCACCCTCCCCTCCGCCCTGAGGCGCCCCCCCTGCGGCAGCTCCCCCGCCCCGGGGAGCTGTGCGGCAGCTCCCCACCCCAGCTCACATCTACTCCGCGCCTTTCCCGAGCCCTGCGGCAGCTCCCCACCCTCCTGCCCTGAGGCACCTCCCCCGCAGCAGCTCCCCACCCCCCCTCCGCCCTGAGGCGCCCCCCCCATGACAGCTACCCCCCCACCTGGGGAGCCATGCGGCAGCTCCCCACCCCAGCTCACCTTTGCTCCGCCTCCTCCCAGAGCATGCCTTCGCTGCTCCACTTCTCCCGCCTCCCAGGCTCGTGGCACAGTAAGCCTGGGAGGGAGAGAAGCAGAGCGGGGCGGCGTGCTCTGGGGAGGAGGCGGAGCAGAGGTGAGCTGGGGCAGGGAGTTCCCCTGCGTGCCGCCCCCCCCCCTTACTTGCTGCAGGCGGCCCTTCCTGCACCCCCCTGCAGCGGCTCCCTCCGCCTAAATGCCGACAATGACCGGGGCGTCCAAAGATCCGGCTGCTGCGGTCGCTGCTGAAGAAAATGCCACCCCTCAAATGCTAGTGCCCTAGGTGACCGCCTAGGTTGCCTAATATGTTGCACTGGCCCTGACTACTGGGTCACGGCATGTAAGGCACTGGCTCACCCTTCTCTGGTGCTGCCCAGCTAAGGCAGGCTAGTGCCTACCTTTTTCAACAATGCACTCTGCCCCGGAAGCAGCCAGTAGCGGGTTTGGGTTCTAGTCAGGGGGGCCACGGGGCTCCGCTCGCTGCCCCTGCTCCTGCTCTGAGCACTGGCTCTGCACAACCATTGCCCGGCAACCGGCCAATGGGAATGGGGTGTGTGGCGGGGTTTGCGGCACTCCTCCCTCTAGGAGCCAGACCTGCTGCTGGCTGCTTCCAGGGTGCAGCGCAGTCTGCGGTGCACCCTGGCTGTGCCACTGACCGGGAGTCGCCAGAGGTATGTCCGCACCCCAATCTCCTGCTCCAGCCCTGAGCCCCCCTGAAACCTGGAACCCCTTCCTGCACCACAAACCCCTCATCCATGGCCCCACCCCAGAGCCTGCACCCCCAGACCAGAGCCTGGACCCCCTCCTACACCCTAACCCCCTGCCCCAGCCCTGAGGCTCCCCCAAACACAGAGCCCCTCCTAGACCCCAAACCCTCATCCCCATCCCAGAGCCCTGACCCCCTCCCACACCGCAACCCCTGGCCCCAGCCCTGATCCCCCCCCAACCCAGAACCCCTTTCTGCACCCCAAGCCCCTCATCCATGGCCCCACTCCAGAGCCTGCACCCTCAGCCCAGAGCCCTGACGCCTCCCAGACCCCAACTCCCTGCCCCAGCCCGGAGCCCCCTCCCACACCCTGACCCCTCATTCCTCTCCCTGCCCCGCCGCCCTCACCCCAACCCTCTGCCCCAGCCCTGAGCCCCTCCTACAACCCAACCCCCTCATCCCCAGCCCCAGCCCAGAGCCCTGACCCACTCCTGCATCCCAAACCACTGCCCCAGCCCTGAGCCTCTCCCACCCCCCAAACCTCTCATCCCCAGCTCCGTTGGGTAACGGGCACCAATAATATTCTTCAACTGGGTCCCCCCCAAAAAAGTTTGAAAACCACTGCTCTAGAGATGGCAGGATACTGTAGGGAAGCTACACTGCTGCTGTTCGTGCTCTCCCTATTCAGTAATGAGCAGGAGATTTCACTCTCTCGGTACTGAGCTCTCAATCCTTTGTAAGTACTTTCTGTAAATTGCACAGCGTGGAATCAGAAACTCAGTCTGTTGATTTTGCTTCCTTAGAAAATCCAAGGACAATCATAATCATAGACTCCCCTGCTCCACCTTTCTCTTCTTCAGCTATTCCTGCTTCCTCAGAGACAACAGCACTTAGTAGGAACTGTTTCTTTGATGAATGTTGCGGCTTGAGTGCTCTCACACAGTGTTGCACTGCATTTTTATAGTCAATAGAGGAAATACAAAATGTCTTGAAGTATAGCATGGTAGATTAAAGGATCAACTCTTCCCCAATGCAGGGGAAATGTATATTACTAACCCCAATTAGCAATAATTGAAGCTAGCAATGTAAATCCCATGTATTGATGGGAAAATACACCTCTAGATTACCACACTACTGCAGAAATTCTAGTGAAGAGGTATTCCTTTCAACATCCCATCCCATTCACTTCAACTATGAGTGGCTATAAACAGCCCCATATAGTAGAAAAAAAAAGGGAAACAAAGGCAGACTCTGGCTAAATGCTGTCCCTTTCTTTCCTAAGGGAAGAGAAATATCTTTTCCCATAAGTACTTAATGCCGCAGCCTGCATTTGCTTCTAGTTAAAGAGTTCAATCAAAACTAATTCAAGTTGTACTAACATATTGATGCAAATTCAATCCTGGCCTATTAAAGTATTAGAATAATATCAACATAAAAATAGATTCTGTGTAGCCAGTAACAATGATGGGCAATTTCATTTTAATTAAATGTCTGTGTGAAAAACTCTCTCAAATTTTTATCACATTAACTGTTCAGACCACAGGGGTTGAGGGAGCGAAACAGCTGTTTTAATGCCATTTTCATGAAAAGAGCTTCAACTTCTTGGCTTTTGAGTGGCTTTTACTCCTTTTAGCACTAAAAATACCAAGGTTAATTCTCACACTGTGTAGTACTGTCGGTGTTGTGTATTATTAACATGGAAAGCTCATCAAAACGACTGCTTGCAAAAATACTCTCTCTAGCCTAATTTCAGCTATTCTCTCCGAAGGAGACAGAGATACAGAGCTGGGTGGCAACAGCATACTGGAAGCAATTCAGTATATAGCTCCCCACTAAGCCTTTTAACAGCCTTAGTTACGCTTTGTTGGGTTCTTCTCCATCATCCCCCTCTCACAGCACCCGACATGAGACATCCAGTGAGGCAGAACAGCAACCGCCTGATACCAGCCTTGAGGAAAATCAAAGCCTGGATTAAGCAAGCAATCTACAAATTAAATCTTGACCTCCACCATAGTATAGATGAAATATTAAAAGCCTTTTTTCTTTCAACGTTGCCAGAACATCATAATTCAGTTTTGATGGCAGCATTCTGCCACCAGCTCTCTAACCATCTTTCCTTTCACAAAACAGTACACCAGCTTAACATGCGAGAACAAAACTACAGAACGTAGATCCAAAGAGTCATTCACTTAATACCAGAGGACAAAAACTAATTAGACTGTCTACTTAAAAAAAAAAAAAATCAAATCACTGATGGAGTGGTCATTTGGGGGAAAACAAACTTGTTCTTGTCATAGAGTCAGATTCCAGGGTCAGAAAGGACCATTGAAATCATCTCGTCTGACCTTCTGTATAACACAGGCCATATAATTTACCCAAAATAATTCCTAGAGCATATCTTTTAGAAAAACAACCAATCTTGATTTAAAAATGGCAAGAGATGGAAAATCCACCACAATTCTTTGTAAATTGTTGCTATGGTTCATTACCCTCATTGTGAAAAATTTACACCTTATTTAGGGTTACCATATTTCCACAATCAAAAAAGAGGACACTGGGGGGGAAGCCCCGCCCTAGCCCCGCCCCTGCCCCACTCCCTCCCACTTCCCACCACAACTGCCCCCCTCAGAACACCCAACCCCCCCTGCTTCTTGTCCCCTGACTGCCCCCTGCTGAGAACCCCCGACCCTAACTGCCCCCCTAGGACCCTACCTGTCCCCTGACTGCCCCGACCCTTATCCACTCGCATGGGTGGCAGGGTTGTAGAAATTTTGGTGGTGCCCAGAACCCCCCCCCCCTACCTGCCTAAGGCTCTGGGAGGGGGGTTGGGTGGGGGGGAGGAGGTCTGGGGTGCAGGTCCTGGGCTGGGGAATAGGGTGCAGGAGGGGTGCAGGGTGCATGCTCTGGGATAGAGTTTGGGTGCTGGATGCAGGCTCTGGGCTGAGCAGGGGGTGGGTGTGCAGGAGGGGGTGAGGGGTGCAGGCTCTGGGATGGAGTTTGGGGGTGGGAGGCGGTGCAAAGGGAGGGGGTGCAGGCTTTGGGAGGGAGTTTGAGGGCAGGAGGGGTTGTGTGGGAAGGGGGTTTGGGAGGGAGTTTGGGGATAGAGGGGGTGCAGGGGTGAGGGCTGTGGGTCTGAGGATGAGGGGTTCATGATGCAGGAGGAGGCTCAGGGCTGGGGCAGAGGATTAGGGTGCAGGGGGATGAGGGCTGGGGCTGGGGATGAGGAGTTTGGAGCGTTGGAGAGACTCAGGGCTAGGGTGGAAGGGCAGGGTAAGGGCAGCCTGCCCTGCCATTAGTGTATGGGGGCACTAGGACCCGGGGGCAGCAGACAGCAGTTGCTGCCGGCGTAGGAATGTGCTACTCTGGCAGTACAAGCACGGGAGAGGCAGGCGGGG
>NW_020664531.1:2396576-2462719 GCF_002925995.2 Terrapene triunguis | reverse complement strand
CCGGGGGGGGGGGGAGGTGGCAGGTGGAGGCCGGGGACCCATCCAACCCTCCTCCTGCTCCCTGACTGCCCCCCGGGATTCCCCTTACATGCCCATGCCAGTCAGATGCTAGCTACACGTGTAGGCAAAACATGCTGCCTGTGGGGCAGTTTGTGTGTTACACCCGGCTGCAGGCAGCAGGGGGGGAGCAGGGGAGGGGCTCTGGCTGCTGGAGGCCAATGGGAGCGGCTCAAGCAGGCCCAGCCGCCCAATCAGTGGCCGCGCTCTGCATGGAAGAGAGGGAGGGAGAGGAGGGGGGAAAATCCCGGACCTTTTAACCTTGTTACCAATTCCTCCTGGACGGCTATTTAGAGACGCAAAAGCCAGACATGTCCGGGGAAATACAGACTGATGGTAACCCTACCTTATTTCCATTCTGAATGTGTCTAGCTTCATGGTTCATTACCCTCATTGTGAAAAATTTACACCTTATTTCCATTTTGAATGTGTCTAGCTTCAACTTCCAGCCACTGGATTTGTGTTATACATTTGTCTGTTAGATTGATATTAAATATTTGTTCCTCATGTAGGTACTTGTAAAATAATCAAGTGACCCCTTAACCTTCTTTTTGTTAAGTTAAGTAGAATGAACTCCTTGAGTCTATCAGTATAAAGCATGATTTTTAATCTTTTAAATCATTCTCGTGGCTCTTTAATGAACCTGTTCAAATTTAATCAACATCCTTCTTTAAGCATGGACACAAGAACTGGACACGGTATTACAGCAGCAGTTGCACCAGTGCCAAACACAGTCGTAAAATAACCTCTTTGCTCCTACTCAAGAGTCCCCTGTTTATGCATCCAAGGATTACATTAGCCCTTTTGGCCATAGAATCAAACTGGGAGCTCACGTTCATCTGATTATCCACTATGGCTCCTAAATCCTTTTCAAATCACTGCATCCCAGGATAGATTCCCCCATCCTACAAGTATGGCTACATTCTTTGTTCCTAAATGAATAAGTTTACATTTAGCTGTTTAAAACACATTGTTTGCTTGTCCCCAGTTTACCAAGAATCCAGATCACTCTGAATCAGTGACCTCTCCTTTTCACTACTTATCACTTACCCATTTCTTGTTTCTTTTTGATATCTGTAAACTTTATCAGTGATGTTTTTCTTCCAGGTCACTGATAAAAATATTAAACTGCATTGGGCCAAGAACCAAACCCTCTGAAGTCACCAGGGCCGGCTCCAGGCACCAGCCGAGCAAGCTTGTGCTTGGAGAGGCAGATTCCAAGGGGCGGCATTCCGTCTAATCCTTTTTGTTTGTTTGTTTGTTTGTTTTGCGCTTCACCGCTTTGGCCGCCCCTGCAGGTTTTTTCTTTTTGGTTTGCTGCTCCCGCCGCCCTGTCTGCCAACCGGAGCAGCGCGGAGCCCTCCCGGCAGGCGGCGCAGCAGGAGGGGCCGTGTGGCAAGCAGCCCGCTTATGGAAGCCCTGGCCGCCCCCCTTCTCTCTCTCCCCACCCCCCGCTAGCCAGGGTGCGCACTCCGCTGCCCGGGGTCTGCAGGGCCGGGAGTCCCCCTGCACCCACGCTCCCGCCGCCCCGCAGGTAATTTTTTTTTGTTTTTTCTTTCCTTCGCCACCGGCCAGTTTGTTCCCCCCCACCCCACCGCTCTGGCCGGGGGCAGGTTTGTTTCCCGCCCCTCCCCCCATTTGCCGCTCTGGCCGGCCGGTTTCCCCTCCCCCCCATTTGCTGCTCCGGCCAGGGGCAGGTTTGTTTTCCTCCTCCCCTGCCCCCCCACTCCCTTTGCTGCTCCGGCCAGCTGGGCGTTTTTTGCTTGGGGCGGCAAAAAAGCCAGAGCCGGCCCTGGAAGTCACATATTAATAGTGGCAAGAAAGTGAACAAAGAAGGAAGGAATTACAACCAGACCATGAAAACAAAGTTAAGATTTTCAGAAACAGGTGCCTAAAGTCAGTCTTTTAATAAGAGACCTGATTTTCAATTGTTCACCCATCAGCTCCAAGTGAGATTAAGGCGAACGGTTGGATTCTCAACAGTTTTGAAAATGAGGCCACTTCTTTTAAATACCTAGCTATGGGTTTAGGATACTCATTTTAGAAATCTTGGTCCAAGTCTCTTTCAGGATAACACTAAAAACAAACCACTGACCTATGAAATGAGATGTATTATAGTGACATCCCAGTGACTTAGTGGGACTGGCTCTGAGGATAAGGGAGGATGTAAACCCACATGTTAAAGAAAGCATTAACTTTGAAAAGCATTTTTCAAAAGGCACAATTAGGTGCCTAAGTCCTGTTGGAAGTTGGGCAACTAAGTATCATTGAAAAGGTTTCACCCGTATAGCTAAGTTTATGAAGGTATTTGTTTTGTTTTAAATGAAAAAAAAAATACATAACTTGATACTTTATAAGGTTAAAATCCCCATTTGTGTACAGAATAATTAAGTCATCTTTTGAATATACATCTGTACCTATCAGTGGCAAGAAAAACAGTACTGAACTTATTGTGGATCTCAAGGCAGACTCTCTACTTCTAGTGCAGTTCTTGAGCATTTACCGAGTATTTGCATTGCTAATGTTAATTATTTATCAAAGTAATGGAAATATTTTATCATCATTTATAATTAAATCATCATTAGTTTTTCCATGGACTGGAGGATAATAGACTTAATTTCTGTTCAGCCAGGGCTGGCTTCTGCAAAATGCAGAAAAAATCTTTGGGGATTAAAAGACGCTTTATCTTAAGAGAAATTAAACTGTTTAAAACAAATGCTGATGTAACAAATAAAAGCAAGTTTTATTGCAAAATCTACATAGAGAATCGTTTCAGTGAAACATGCAGGAAAACATCTTAGGCCCTGATCCTGCAAAAATACACAAATTTTGAATTTTACCTGAATGAGAAATACCAGAGACTTTAATCATCCGAATAGTTGCATTAAAAGTTAAGCATGTGAATAAGCCCTTGCAGGACCCACGCATTAGAGAAGATACTAATAGCTCTGCCTTTTTTAAAAAAAATATCTTCTGATGCTTATTAATATGTGAAACCGTTCTATCAGATTGGTTCTAAAAGCTTCTTTCCTCTCATTATCGTAATATTTATACCCACGGAAGTCACTGAAAAAGAGATACATAGGAGTGTGCCTTGAACAATGGAATATGGTACTCTGTTATTTAAAATGCAGAGAGCCATTCTCCATTTTCCAGTAATCAGCTGGACCATTTTGAAATAAAGGCCATCATTACTCTTTTCAAACAAACCTGTTATTGGGCAATACACTGCTTAGAACTAGTAAAGTATAATGAATGATGAACATGTTTTAAGAAGATTTTAAAAAAATGTTTTCCTGATCTAATTAATATAAAATCTTTCAGAACATAACATTATATCTGCAGGCAAGAAAAATTATATATATTCTAGGCAGGGCTGATGGTGCTATATATTATTAAGGTTGCCCAACATTTCCTACTATAAGACTCTTCTCAGTTGCTTATAACTTTGCCAAAAACTTTAAGCATTGGGGCTGGTATATTCCATGATGGATGTTACCTCAGACTTCATTTTGGGGGGGGGAGTAGGGTGGAAAATCAGCAAATGTGGGTCAGCCTTTTTCAACAATGGGCTAGGGAAAAATAGGTTATGTGCAGATCTAAAATATTACGGCCTGTGATGGGTTGGGTCACAGAAACCCCCTTGGGACTGCCACCTGATGTGCTGGGACTACCTCTGAGCCCATTTTCCCTGGCAGCTTGGGACTTCAGTACCTTACCTGGTTGTGCCAGACACACTAGCTTGCTGCAAACACAGATCCAAGTCTGAACCACGTCCCCCAAAAGCTGCAGGCTAAACTGAAAACAGCTTAAGAAGTATTCCTGTCTCCAGCACCCAGATACCCAGTTCCCAATGGGATCGAAACCCCAAATAAATCTGTTTTACTCTGTATAAAGCTTATACGGGGTAAACTCAAACTGTTCGCCCTCCATAACACTGATAGAGAGATATGCACAGATGTTTGCTCCCCCAGAAATTAATTGCTTGCACTGGGTTAATTAATAAGTAAAAAATGATTTTATTAAATACAAAAAGTAGGATTTAAGTAGTTACAACTAATAACAGACAGAACAAAGTAAGTTACCAAGCAAAATAAAATAAAATACACAAGTCTAAGCCTAATATAGTAAGAAACTAAATGCAGGTAAATCTCATCCTCAGAGATGTTCCAATAAGCTTCTTTTACAGACTACACTTTCTCCTAGTCTGGGTCCAGCAAACACTCACACCCCTGTCATTACTGTCCTTTGTTCCAGTTTCTTTCAGACATCCCTTTGAGGTGGAGAGGCTATCTTTTGTGCCAGCTGCAGACCAAATGGAGGACTTTCCAGGGTCTTATATAGTCTCTCTCTTGTGGGTGGAAACCCCTCTCTCCTCCCATGTAGAATCACAGTTACAAGATGGAGTTTTGGAGTCACATGTCCATGCAGGATTCAGTTCTTTACAGGCCAACGCCATTGTCTACATGTTAGTTTGAATTTTCCCAGGAAAGCTCAGATGTGGATTGGCATCTTTCAATGTTCATTGTTAGTTAAGTACTCCTAATTACTTGAATAAACCCTTCACACTATGTTGACCAAATCTGTCTTATGTGCTTCCTACAGCAAAGACTTTAAATACAAGCATAGAGCCAACTTATAACTTCAGATATAAAAATAATACATGCATACAAATAGGATGAATACATTCAGTAGAACATAACCTTTGCAAAGATATGTTACATGGCATATGTAACAAAGCATATTCCAGTTATGTCATATTTACATTCATAAGCATATTTCTATAAAGCATTATGGGGTGCAATGTTACATGGCCAACTTTTATTTGAATGACTCTAGCACTCCCATGCTTTGAGGCTTGAAATTTGGCCTTTGTGTCAGAGATGCCCTTTTTTCCCCTTCATTCGGAGCTTTCCCTCCCGCCCTGCTGAAATATGGCCAAGTTATAAGCCTTTTTGGGAGGGGGATGGGGAAATCACAGCTTGCACATGCCCAATACAAAACTTAGCAGATTTAAGTAACCAAATTCCATCCACAACAAGCATGCTCCATCCTCTCAGTTCCTAGTGCTGAGCAGACTGTGCATGTGCCATCTCCCACAGAGCAAGTGAGTATTCTCCTCCCCTAAAAAGGAATATAGAGGTGAAGATAGACTTTCCCGGTCAGACTTACTCCAGGATAGGGTGTGCCCGGGCACTTAAACTGAGAGCAGAGACCCTGTCACTCCTAAGCACTAACTGATCCTCCTGGCATGGAAAGGGAAGTGGTCAGACTCAAATGCAGAGAGGACAAAAGCTGGATCCCGGGGGGGAGGGAGATGTAGATTTGTGCAAGGAGTCTGGTGAGACTTGGACTGGAGTGTGCATGGGAGGTATGGGACTGGTTGGGTGAGGAAACTAGGAGCTGGAGGGAAGGGGAGGCTAAGATTAGAAGTCAGGTAAGAGGAAGTGGGAAGGGGAGGCAAGCTGGGGGGTTCATGGGGAGAGCACTAATATCAGATGAATAGCTGGGGGTAGGAGGGGAAGACTGGAATTGGCTTGACAAAGAGACTAGAACTAAGTGAAAGTAAGAAGAGACATCCGACAAGGAGCTAGGATGTAGAGAAAACTGGGTGGGCAAGGGGTAAGTGAAAGGGTATGGGGGGCACTGAGTTTGAATGAGGAACTCAGGGATGGAGAGAGAGATCGAGAGATCAAATGGGGAGTCAAAATGGGGGGAAACTAGAACAGCACAAGGCCTATACATCACTTATGGCTTACTTCACTGGTCTAAGAGGTGCTGAGGGGGTGCACAGGCCCACTGATCTTCTGCACAGGGGTTGATTTCATCCCTCTTTGCATTACTAGGATTTCAGGGCTAGATCCTGTAGGACATTAATCGCCACAAACAAAAAGTCAACAGGCATAGAGATTGCATCTCAGAAGATCAGGCCTCAATCATTATTTTAATCCATTATGTTACCTTGATTACAGGAGTATCGGTTTTAGAGCTGGGCCCAAAACAAAATCCTGAATACAAACATGGTGATCTTTGGAGAAGTTCAGATCTGAATCCAACTTTCTGACTGTCCCTTCTCTCTCTCATATAAAGTAATATAAAATCTTAATACCTCCAAAGTTTTGGATAGTCCAGGATCATATTCCAACTTTGCAGTGTGGGCCCATTTCTGCTCTATATAAAATCCCAGTTTAAGGGATTTTAGTCATCTTCTCAATAAAATACTTCCTAAAACTATTTTACAACCAGCTCAAGGGGCTTTATTTAGCTAATTAGTTTTCACTCAAACTGCAAATACTTCAGCACATATTAACAATCTTATCTGCCAGCACCACCTGAGAGGTGTGAATTTGTCAGTTGCACATTTTCTCATGTCACGAGCAGTCATCTGCACCTAAAGGCACTAAAGAGACAATGGGCCTAATCGTACAAGGTGCTGAGCGCCCTCGTCACCCACTGCACAATGAAGGTACTCACTACCTCGCAGCATCCTGCCGCACATGTGCATCACCCAGGCTCAAAGCTTTCCACAATTATATATGTAATCTTTCCCCAGGCCATGATAGGAATAGCTAAAATTCCTGGGATAAATAGCTTCCTGCTACCTTGTGAAATGCCAAGCACCTTATTATTACTCTTCTTTATTATAGGAGCATCTAGGAACTCCAGCCAAGGATTTACTTATGCAAGGCACTGTACAAAACTACTAACTAAAAAGACAAACTCTGCCCCAGGGGGCTTAGAGTCACAATGTTACACAGAGGCAAGCGGTGGACAAGAAAATGTGTGAGCCTGGACAAGTCCCTGAGCCTCTCTGTGCCTCAGATCCCAGTCTGTAAAATGTAGATAATAGTTCAGTGATGTTGTCAGGATTCAACAGTGTGAGGCATTCACACACTATGGTAATGGGAGCCATATAAAAGTACCTCAAACAGATAGAGTGCTCAGCATCATACAGGAGAAGACCCTTGATGTTGAGCCCCATCAGCTATATATTAAATGCCACAAGCCAAGAAATCATTAGAAAATTAGAGCTACTGACAACTAAATTATTTAGTAGCAATTTCCCCCCCTTATGCCTTGAAGAACTATTCAAAAAGCTCTTAGTCTTGCAGAAAGATTCTAATTGACTGAGTTATGATGTGCTGGAAGACTAGTTAGTTATTAATAGCTTCATTTTACTTGTTTGCATAACAAGAGTTATGGAAGAGTTATTATTGAAGCCTTCTTTTGTATAATTAAAGAGGACTATAGAAAAACAGCAATAATTAATTTGCTTCACTGGTTACTTTAAAATTGTTCCAAGTAAATGAAATATCCTAATATCAAAAGAGCCTGAAAAATAGTTATTCTCTATTAACACTGACAATAGAATCAGTCTTTAAAATAAGCTCAGAGAAGTGTTTCCCTAAGAAGCGATGTAAATACAAAGCTGAAGAAATACCGAAGTTTTAAAAACTTAAAAATGTTTCAGATTTTTAATGTTTGAGAAATTTCAAGTATTTTTTCAAATAATTAAAGTGATGGAAAACGATCTTCTCCTTTCCCAAGCGTGCATAATTAACAACACTGTATTGTTACAGATTTACATGAGAATGATCTTGTGAATTATATCTCAGGGTTCACCAAAGAATCAAAGTGATTTCTTCATGGACTGCACCGATCATTAAACTTGGAATTAAAAAGAAACTGCACTTGGGTTCTCTGAACACATTCACAGCAATGGAAACTCTATGGATTAATGGCAGGTCAGCTAAATTGGATTTAATACTGCGTTACTTCATTTGGCAGTCAAAATTGCAAGGAACTAGAGCCTTTAGAATGCTGCTATGACAAGAATTGTTGCCAGTTTCATTGGTATATTGATTTAATTCTGTCTCTTAAGTGTTTTGACTGCCTTAAATATAGTTAAAACACTACGTGCTCATATAGATGAGAATGTGCTTGTGTGTGGAGCGGCGGAGTGTTTTCTGCCTTGTGTTCCATTTTATGGAATAGAGATCTTGCTCACCAGGAGCATGAGCAATTGAAAACAAAATGCACACAAGAGGCCTGACTCTCCATTACCCTGCACCTTGTGTAGTCATCTACCCCAGTGCAAAGTGCAAACCATCACCAAATGAGAATGATAAACCATTTTGCATTGGTGTAAATAGCTACAGAAGGTGCAGAGTAATAGCAAGTCAGGCCCAAAAGTCAGTTAAAGGCAAAACCACCTATCCACAAAACCAGACATCCTAACCAATCCCCTTTAGGGGAAGAAGGAAAAAACCAGACAAACAGAATAAATGGATAGACCTTGTAGCATGCACAGACGCCAAAGTCAACAAAATCAGGATCTCTTGCACAAGCAGTGGATATTCCGATGTCAATGTCCAATCTGTGAAGAGATCCTGCTTCCCACATCCACATGTTTCTCTCTGGAAGCTGTTAATTTGAGTGCCACAGTGGAGCCTCAACTATCAGAATTAGACACAGGCAGAGGGATCCTGAGTATGTACACTGGTTGTTGGCTCATGCCACCACATCTTTACCGCTATTGTTACCTGTGCTAGCTAAATTAAAGCTAGCACAAGTATGCCTCCCCTATTCTAAGGTAACCACAGTCAAATCCATTTCAGCCCAAGTTCAGCAAGTCACTTAAGCATGTGCTTGTGCCCCACTGAAGTCCAGTGCTTCAGCTTTGCTGAATCAGAGTCACAGATCTTTAATTAAAATGTATTGTGCCCATGTCAAATAGTACATATACTTTAATATGATATCCAGCCTACAATAGGACCAAACCACCAGCAAACTACAAAATCATAAGAGTCCTCAATTCCCAACGACTTGGAAGTGAGTTAAGAGGGCTCAGCACCATGCAGGAATGAGTCCAGGAACTTTTCTGTAGATAGAAACAAGGTTGCTCAATATGCTATTCCAATGTATAGATATCAAGTATTTCCCCATCTATCAAGGTTGAAAGAAAAACTAAAGTTGTATATTTCTCATTTAGCCCGGAATGGTGAAATACACTCCCACGGAATGCCTGTAGACTTTCCTGGTAGCAGGATGGTGCCCAAAGTGAATATTTCAATTTATAGGTTTCTGTCCTTCTGGTTCTCCCTGGAGAAACAGTCCTTGTTTGTTTTTGCAGAATGCAACAGTTTATTTCCACTTCTGAGGCATTTTCACAAATAAGCAATTACTATGAGCATAAAAAGATGCTGCTTTGGTATCTGGGTCCTCATTTTAATAGGAAGCGTAAAATAAATATTCAGAAATCATTTGATTTTCCTGTTGTGGCACCACACTCATTTATGGAAATAAGTCCTCACAAGTGCTGTAGTTTTCTAGGCCGTAATATTTTCCCCTATCTGCTGTTCATCTCTCCTTCGTAATTGCATGAGTCAATTTTTTATGGAAATGAAACATTTGTCTAGTAATAGGATTTATTTTTCTTTTAGTTTTGAATTACTTGCTTTTTTCCCTGCCCGTAGGTTCCTTTCCTAATTATAAAAAAGGAACACAATAAAGCAAGATATCAAAATGTGGTCAAGTGTAATTAAAGAGCTCCACATCACAATTTTGAAATCACAGAGCCCTTAAGTTACATTTGTTCAGTTTTGCAAGCAATAGGATTTAATTAGATTTCACACATAGATTAATATTATTACTATTAACTTGGTGTCAAAAGTGAAAGTTAGCAGAACAATTACTTCTTTAAAAAAATTGTTATATGAATGCAAACTTATTTTCTTTTAAAATGAGAGATGTTGTCAAAATCTAACTTTTTTGCCAATCATCTCCTCCTTTCTGTCTTTCATGAGAAAGACATAGATCTGAAAATACTATTTAATACCACTCATAATTATGTCTTTACTTACTGGGTAAAAATAAAATCCCATAGTCTCAAAGCATGCTGTAGGTTATGCTATCTGAGAACAAAAAAAATGTTTTGTTTAAGTGACCTATAATCCCACATTTATTTGTAAGATATGTTAACGAAAGGCAAGATAGTACAAATTTCCATGGAGTACTTTTAATCGTGATCCTCATTAAAACACAACTCTTTTAATATAGGGGTTCGCGCTTAGACTGGATCCTTCTCTTTTCCCATCTTGGAACAGGGAGGGCCTTAAATGCAGCTCAACTCACAGTGCTGCTATCACATGCATAAACACCAATGTGCGCTGGTGGAGGCAGAATGAGGACAGACAACTCTGCACTTATGCACTGGGGCAGCTCTCACCTCTCTTTTTAAATTGCTGTGTCATTGAGCCTGGAAATGCAGATCAGGTCAAAGGAGTATGAAATTATAAAGGTCAAACTTGCCCACATCATAGTAGTGCATGTTTCAGGGACAGCTCTGCCATTACTGCCTAGCAGTGATAACAGCAACTGCAAAGTGTCCTGGAAATAGAATAACTTTCCTCCTGAACTCCATGAAGATCCACCCACTCCAGCCTAGAGCCTCTTTAACCAATCATTGCACAGGTGCGCTAGGACTTACCCACCAAATACCATAGGCAGTATGAGCTATCTTAATATTCAATATCGAAGACAATGCAGTTTATTATCAAAATTTTAAAATCTACAGGTTTGTGAGAAATATTGCCCCCTTTCAAAAGCAATATGCTGGATATCACCAAAACAGGACAAGGATTCACAATACTAAAGCTAAACACCTACATGATCATGACAGCTGAACAGTTTCCGAGATACTGCATGAGAAGAAAAGAAAAGCAATTAAGAACACAAATTCAGGGAAAAAGTGCAATTGTGTTAGCCAATTTTAAGATCTCCCACTGTAGAGATAAGTGAAGTCCTGACTCTTAGCTTTAGTTTTGTTTAAAAAACAAAATCTCATTTTTGCAAAGGTGTCTTTTCTGGCACATTGGGCCCAACTCACAAGGACAGAGCACCCTTCATCTTCCACTGATTTAAATGGGAAGGTAAAGATGTGAAGCCCCACACACAAGAGGCACTCAAGACATTGCAGTATTGCGTACTGTATGTTCTGATGTGAAAAACACACCAATAGTAGTTCATTGTGCATTTTTAATGAAAAATCCGTATTAGAAATTCCTACAAGGAGCTAGTTGAAGTAGACAACTTTTAAAAGTGACAATTTTGTTATAGGGTTTCCAAGATTCTCACTTTTTGTCTCAGCACAACTGATGAAAAGCAAAAGAGAAAGGACATTATTGGGGTCCATGCATAAAGCAGTGGCTCTGATTCCAGAGCTGGGGCTAGAGATAAAATTTTCTTAACCTCAGTGACTATCTTCATTTTTATGCCTTGTACAGCACTACACATATTACTGGATCGTAAAAATAGATAGCTCTATCTGATCTATGTGCATGAAACTCAACAGTTTAAAATCAGGAGATATATGCTAGAGTAACACACCCAGAGACAAGTTTCACAAATCCTCCCCTCCCCTTGTTTTTAATCAAAATTCACAACAATATTCATTGACAATTTTCAGCCAGCTCTAGTTTTATGTTGTTGTTTTTTTAAAAACCAGTATGTGTGGGTTTGTAACAGTCAAGTTTAACACAACGCCAAAGTAAAACTCAATTGAATACGAAAAATGTGAGTTTTGTTGGTTTTTGAAGCAAAACCGTGAACTAAGGCAAGTTACTGAACTGTTTTGCTGACTCTGACTTGAGTTGAATTTGGAGTAGGTAAGGAAATCAGATGAGTTTCAAACGGTATCAGGAACCATAATAAAAGTTCACTAAGCTCTTATTGAAGTCTGTCTCTGACTGTTATCCTTTTCCATAATTATAAGACTGGGGAGAAATCATTCTCAAAATGGAGAACAAAAATTACCTAAAAACTGTTGACCTTTAGTGAATATGGTTAACAATGGTGTCATTGCCACTGGGCATCTATGCAGGCAGTGAGACAAAGCAGTTTAACAGGAAGGAAAAACTCTGAAGAAAAGTATTCAAGTAGAAAGTGCCAAGCAGTTGCTAACACACCTCAGCAGTAATCCATTAAAATGCACATGGCAGCTTTAGAGTGGATCAATAGGTAAGTAACAGAGGAATGAGAAAGTATTTTGGGGGAAAAATCATTAGTTAAGCTGGATGGTTCAAACAAGTGTCTGACATTGTTGACAGGCAACCTAGCTATTGCATGTCTGGGGAGAAAAGTTACTCAACACTGGCAACTCCAGTCCCTATAGTGACTCTAGTAATCTGTGCTAGAGAAATGCAAAATGTCACTAGTATAAACAATGTGAAGGCAACTAAATTGAATAGGAATAATCTTAAATTAGGTTCCCAGCAAGGTGGTAAAACCACCAATAGAGAAAAGACCTGATTCGAACCACTCTGATGCCTGTCTTTCACTGGTGTAACTCTACACAAGTCATTTGTGATCTATCCAGTTTTAGGGGCAGTCGGAATCAGGCCCACAGAGTGCTTTTACTTGGGGTAAAAGAGTAGCTACTGTTTAATCTTGTAAAGCTTCAATCAAATTTTCTGCTGAATAAGCCTCACTTTAGAATTCTATCCAATTCTGCCATTATAATATAATGTGTTTAATGCCTGAGAGTCAGAATAAATGGGTTTTAAAAACTTTTAAGGCACATTCCTTTGTATGCCATTTATATCATGCAACAGCAGCACTCAGGGAAAACAGATCTTGCTCCTATTCAAAAATCACACTTCCTATGCTAAACTATTTGATATTTTATTTAGCTGTGACACGCTGAGTACCTTTCCCAGACCTGAAGAAGAGCTCTGTGTAGCTCAAAAGATTGTCTCTCTCATCAACAGCAGATGGACCAGTAAAACATATTATCTCACCCACCTTCTCTCTCTAAAGCGCGGCAGTGAAATTAGAATCAAACTAGGCCTTAGTATATTCAGTAATTATCATCAACTCTGACCAAAAAAAATCTGAAAATATGATGTGATAGTTTCTTTGAGCATGTGTTCCCCAATACTTGTCATCACTTCAAATATTTCCTAAAGATGATTAAGTCTAAGGATTCCCTCCCTTACATAATTGAGAGCCTAAGGGCTGGGAAGTTAGAAATCTAGTTGTCACTTATCAAAGCCTGACTTTGATCTTTATATAACTGCTTGAAATATTTCTGAAATAGCTTAATAATATCAGAGAGATGTGTCAATCTCTCCCCTATGGTGGGTCTAGCAACATTTATTATTGCAGATTTGATGCTGAAACTCAGCAGCTGAGCATAAGAATCTCCTTTTTGTTTTCCCCTCTAATACAAGTGGTGACACTTAATGTGATAACAATTACTTTTATATAATGGAAGGGAAAAAGCAACCTTGCACTCACAGCAATTAATCTTGGCAGATAGACTCTAGCTGATATATGGTCATGGAAGGATTTTTACTGGTAAAAAGTGGCTTGGGAAGACTGAAATGATTAAAAATGTTTATTTTTTTTGCTTGCTTCTAGCATTATATGATCTCATTTTGTTAATTAATGTTGTAAAGGAGAAGGGTGAAGAATACTATTTCCACTGTACCTGGGCTCTGTAGTGTTACTATGGTACATCTTATTGAAGTTGGGTGGCCAGGACCTAAAACCTAAGGTTAGATATGTAAGTTATGAACTAGGGTAACCATTGAAGTAAAAAAGCAAAACCAATCAATCACCAAACCAATGACAATAATGTGTATATATAAGGAGTAAGCAGATAAGGATTAAATAATTTTAGTATCAATACTGCAAGACAATTATTTATGTACATTTTTATTAACAAATTATATATCTACTTAGTCCCAGACGCTTCAGTTTAACACACAGGCAAACCCCTGCACTGAGTCCCCGATAAGCACAGGGTCTACCTCTGCACTCGTGAAGTAGGAGCTGGGTTTGGTTCTGTAATCAGGCTTCAGCACAATCTAGAGGGTTTTTTTTTTTTAAATAATGTCTGTACATTAAACCAACAAGCGTTATTTGTATGATGCTTTGGAGATAGAACTTCATTTGTAGCTAATATACTCATGTTCAATAAAGTCAGAAGGATACAGTTATACATTTTTAGAAACAGATACATTCATTAAAAATTAGAACTTTTACCTACAGCAGTGACAACATAGTAATAAAAAGCCAGGCTTCTATAGAGGGAGACCTATATGTATCTATTCTCACCCTCCGCCATCCTTGACTCTTCTGAGCAGAATAGGAACTGTCCCCTTCCAGAAGCATGGATCAAAAGAGTTCTACTTACTCAAGTGAGGCAGTAACATCAAATTCTAATTGGCTAATACTTCAAGGGCATTCCCAGCACACCATCTTGTAGAAGCAAGATGTTAAAAAGCTCTTCAGGCCGTTGTGTATGTGTCTAATACAGTAGTTAGTAAAACAGTCGGCACTTGCAGGTAGTTAACATTTCAGTATCATTTTTTGGCTATGCCACTTGCTTGTAGAAAGTATTATAACTTCAGGCTGTCAGAAATATCATATCACCTTGGTTTAAACTCCAGTGGCATCACAGAGATTTACACTGGTATCAGAAGAAAACCAGATGCTAGATACAATACTGCCAAGCTCTTCTGGTGAATTGACATAAGTTATGATATTTTATAGTAATAAATAGTGACAAGCTTTCTTAACGAGCTTTTTTTAAAAAAAAAAACACAAAAAGTAGTATTTCCAGCTATGAAGTAAAATAAGCCACGTAAACTTTGTGAAAAACTTTGTCTCAGCACATCAATGCAAACATAGAAAGTCAAACCATGTAATCTTTGACAAAGCAATCAATAGCCTTGAACAGGCTTTTAAAATTATTTCAAATTTATATTATTATAGCTCATCTACTACAGTGATCTCTCTCATAAAAAAAATACAAATCCCAGAGTGATTCTACAATCCAGGAATTTCAGAAATATATATATTTACACAAACAGGTTTATAAAATGGTAATGCTCTACCCATTGCCCCTAACTGTTTTACGGAAGTTACCTGTCTGTAAGGTAGAGAGATAGAATTTCCACCAGTTCCCAATTTTGGGGATCTCAGGATTACCGGTAGGTTCTCTATGCCTGAAGTCAGAAACCCTCAAGCAATGTTACTGCTGTATTTTCAAGTGGCATAAAGAAAAAAATAGAACCATTCATAAATCTCTGTATGCGGAAAGCTGAATGTAATAATATAACATCAGGGATATACTTGATGCTGCAGGGCCATGTTGTCAGGAAGTTCGACAAACTTTAGCACCACTAGAGCTCTAACCCAGTAATGCCAGCCTGTCATATACAGCACACATCACAATGCCTTTTATTGTAAAATGCTTTATAAATATTAACCAGTGAACCATCACAGTGCCCAGTGAGGTATTCTCATCCTAATTTTACTGTTGTGGAGCTAAGAGACAGACGTTCAATGTCATAGCCTCGATAACTGTACAAGGCTTCACTTTCAGGCGCAGGTTCAGGATTCAATTTTTGGCTGCCACTTACATATTCAGTCCATTGGATCCTTCTTACTTTAGAATGAGCAGAGCTCCTAGGATTAATTATTCTCTCTCCAAGGGATCAATTGGAAAACATGGGCATGTAAAGTTAAACACTTAAAGCCATATATAGGCAACTTCAACAAGTGACCTATTTTGTCAGGTATGCACTTCAAACCATCTTCCACAGAAGTCAGTTGAACTTCTGTTAGCTTCAAGTCACAAATACAGATTCAGTTGTTTAGCATTAGGCACCCAGATATGAAAAGTGCCCCCCCCAGCAGATCTTACAAAACCCCCAGAAAACCTAAGACTAAGTATTTAAAATAAAAGCTGTTATTTAGTATTTGATTTATGTGCTATATTCTGCATTATACATGGAGATGGATCCTTAGCTAGTGTAAGATGGCAGAGCTCCACCCAATCCATAGAATTACGTCAATTTACATGAGCTGAGAACCTACCCATTGTCTTTAAAACAGAAAGGGATCCGAACTTCCCTGAAATGCAGGGCAGGGAAGGAAGGGCTTCAAATGCAGGTTTGACTCACCACATATATGCCATAGGTTTCATAATGATTGATCTACGAATAGGGTGACCAGACAGCAAGTGTGAAAAATCGGGACAGGGAGTGTGTGTGTGGGGGGTAATAGGAGCGAGCCTATATAAGAAAAAGCCCCAAATATCGGGACTGTCCCTATAAAATCAGGATATCTGGTCACCCTATCTACAAATCACTACATACAGAACAAAGTCATGTGGCCAGTTAGATAAGAGTATGTGTTCAAACTTTAAGATGTAATTTATACCCTTATATCTACACCCACAGTAGGTGATAGCCATATCTGCTCAAAAGACAGACTGCTAGCTATATGAAGACCTGTACTTCATTCAGTCATTTTCAACAAGCTTTCACTTTCAATGCTGCAGCATTTGATATTTAAGCTGGGGATGTGCAGGAAAGACAGAAAGCAGCTTGTAGTCAAAGTGTTGCTTTCATCTCAGTCATCAATCCCTCATTCATTAGATATTAAAGCAGATTTTTTTGACAAAAAAAAATTAATTGTTTGAAACAGAAAGTTTCAGAAAAAAAGACTTCATTATTTTAAGTTTTCCAGTTCTCTCACTCCAACAAAAATCAATTAATTTCATTTTTTGTTTCATCAGTATTTAGTTTCCGTCCCCTCGGTGACAGAATGGAAAAGAAGAAAAAGGGTGGGGCTGCAGCAGAGGAATAAAAGAAAAACTGAAAATTTAAGACTGAAAATGTTTTGATTTAGAAACACTTCATAGAGTTTGCATTTTTCAAAATGACTGCTATACGATAGCCTCCAAATAATGCTTTTCATTTATTTTCTCTGCATGATAAAATGAAGGAATGAAGCAATTTCAACAGACCTTAATCACTCTAACACAGGGGTAGGCAACCTATGGCACAGGTGCCGAAGGCGGTACACAAGCTGATTTTCAGTGGCACTCACACTGCCCGGATCCTGGCCACCGGTCCGGGGGGCTCTGCATTTTAATTTAATTTCAAATGAAGCTTCTTAAACATTTTAAAAACCTTATTTACTTTACATACAACAATAGTTTAGTTATATATTATAGACTTATAGAAAGAGACCTTCTAAAAATGTTAAAATGTATTACTGGCACGCGAACCTTAAATTAGAGTGAATAAATGAAGACTCGGCACACCACTTCGGAAAGGTTGCTGACCCCTGCTCTAACAGCTAGATATTATATTACTATCAGAAGGTGATATTGCTTGTGCCTTTTGAAAAGTGAAAGTTCTATATGTGCATTGTGTGGAATTAAGTCACTTCCCATTTACAGATGTTTTGACATTAACTGCCAGTGATCAAATATAGAATGGCTAAGGAACAAATAATCAATTTTACTATTGCATGCAACAGTAACGTTGATGTACCTTTTCCTCATCTCCTACCCAATTAACATATTTATGGGAAATTACTTGCCTAAAGCCTGATAAATAGAAGTGGTAGCCTCATCTGACCTTCATTTCCCCTATTAGGTTCCTCGTACCCAGTGTGACCAGTTCAGAAAAAAAATTACTTTAGTTTTAAATTATTACCCTGAGATAGGTGCTTGGAATCCAATGAAAGTGACTGATGTCCTTTAGGTGATCTTTTATGAGAGGGTCAAATTTCATTCCTGAGATTGTTCTGTAATGAATAAGTGTTCCAAACTTCAAGATGCTAGTTTAACAGGAACACACAAATTATTTGTTAGTCAGTGAGTGGCATTTTATTGATGTTTGTATTAAAGACTCTACCATCTGAAATTTTCAGTTATAAAGATTGTGGAGATAAAAGCTAACTAGAGCTTTGCTATACATTTTCTAATCTTTAGGATAAAGTTGAGCTTTGGGCAAAATTCTAGTAGTTTCTCTAAGATGGTTCAGTTTCCTTGAATCCCTTGGTTCTCATGGTTGCCCATCCCCCATCACATACAGGCAGGGGTGAAAGTAACTTAAAGGACTTACCGGTACATTGGAGTCCTGAGCAGGGGTGTGGCCTCAACCGGAAGAGGCGGGGCCTCAATCGGAAGAGGTGGGGCCTTTCAAGATTTAAAGGCCTTGGGGCTCCGGCTGTGGCTGGAAGCCCCAGGGCCTTTAAATCACCCCGGAGCTACCAGCTGCAGAGGCGGCTGGGAGCCCCAGGGCTCAGGGGCGAATTAAAGGGCCCGGGGTTCCGGCCGCTGCAGAGCTCCGGGTCCTTTAAATCACCACGGGAGCCCGGCTGCCGGAGCTCCGGTAGGGATTTAAAGGGCCCGGGGCTCCCCGCAGCGGCAGGAGCCCTGGGCCCTTTAAAATCACCACCGCAGAAGCCGGTCCAGTCCGGCACGGCGTACTGGCTTTTGCACAAGGGGACCAGTTTTTGACAGTTGCTCCCTAATGGCCAGGCTCTCAACAGAGGTAAATCTGTATAGCTCCATTTACCTTCGAGACACACCAGTTTACACCAGTTGAATATCTAGTGAACAAATCTCACATTCACATGTGAATATGGACACTTTGGGACAGATTCTGGTCTCACTTATCCCATCAAAAATTAGTAGCAACTCCACTGAACTCAATTAAATCACACCAGTGTAAATTAAATAAGAATTAGCACATTAAAAACAAATACAGAACAATTGTCTAGTTCTATGAGCAAATGAGTAAAGGTGCAATTTAGACAGCTGCTTCAACGGCTGGGGGCGGGGAGGAGGGGGAGAAGGTTAGGTCCACTGTATGGGTAGGGCAACAGGAATCTTCCTGAAACATTTTAAAAAAAATAATACCTGCCCCCACACACCTTTTTATACCACATCTGCTCTTGTGGGAATTAAGGGCCAGATTTTCAAAGGTGTTTAGGTGCCTGAGATGCACAAAGGTGCCTACATGCTTTGGAACATCCCACTAGGTGCCTAAATACCTTTGAAAATCTGTCCTCAGACACCTGGGGTGAAGTACTGGCCGCATTGACTTGAATGGGGCCAAGATTTTATCCATTGTGTATGACTTTGATGGCCAATTGCTGGAGGGGAAGACAAAATACATACCCTTTATCTTTTAATAAGCAAAATGGTATTTCTAAGAACTTCCAACAAATATCTAACAATTGAATTGAAAAAAAAAATGAAGCCATGAGTAATATTTTTTTCATTCCTGGTAGATAGGGGTAAAAGCTTACCACTTTGAGTAGGAAAATTGAAATGTTGCCAGAATAAAAGTGATAAAGACAGCTTATATTACCAAATAAGTACGTGAAAAATATAAAGTCTTAAAGAATCTCAGAAGCAAGCTGATTTGATGAAATTATTGGATTGCTTGTAAATATTTTCATTTCTTGGTGTGTATAAGCACATTCTTCATTATATTACAGTAATAACTTCTCTTTTCTTTGTTAACAGGATGTCCCTGAAAAAGAAATATGGCATGTCTCACTCATTTCTTTGTGAAACAGACAACATTAATCAAAAGCATCTTCAGGTGAACAGCAGACATGTTCTTTGAACATACACAGAAGAGAAGAAAGACAGCAAGAGGAAAATACACCATGTTCTAAAAAATGCTTAGAAAAATCTTTGTCAAAATAATACATTAAATTAAGATCCAATTAAAAATGGCATTTTCCCAGACTGGCTACAAAAATATATGTACATTGTTATTTCTTTTCATTTTCTTCATTTATGTCTTCTCCCTCAAAAAATAAAAATGTTTTAGTACATTCATGAAAGTCTGGCAAATTACTTTCTATGATTCATACTTCCCAGCCATCTTTTCATAAACCTGTACATTTAATTCCTTGACATATGGATTATAAAAATCCATATTCTAAAGGAATTAAACGTATAGGCTTATATTTGTGAACTGCAAATGTATTATATACACAAAACATTTTCCATTCAAATGCCTCCTGCTCAGAGACCCTCAACCATCATAAGATTTCAAGGAAACATTGCCTGTTCTTTGTTTTCCCCTTTGTAAAGAAAGGTGCATCATGTCTTTTAGTAAAAATAAATGGATTCTAAATCTATTAATCTAATTAAGAGACAAGGAAATAAACTGTCATGTTTCTTTTTTAAAAAAAACCTAAACACATGAACTTGCCCCATGAAGACGGAGTAATATTAAGTTTATAATGAAAACTTCAGCACTTTGACAGGTTTTCAAATACTTATGTGATAACAAGAAAGATATCTTTACTTTGACAGTACTAGTAAGATCAAAAGATACATTAGCAGCAAATAAAACTGTAGAAATAAAACCAAAGACAGCAGGTTAGAAATTCGTTTCAATGTGTGCACTGATAGATAATCAAATCTGTAGCACATTCATAAGAGAGATTTTAATAATTAGACATATTTTGCCTAATTTAGGTGGGCTAGAGCATTTATCACAGAAAATCTAGAGCCAAGATGCTTTTTCTGCACATAAGTGGAAAGACACATCCTATCCAGATGATAGGCTGTGGCAAAGTGAAATATAAATTCGATACTACAAAGGCTGCTCTTTTCTAGAGATGGACAGAGGGTAGCTGTCCTCCGCATTGGTCATAAGAAGCAGGGACATAAAAATCACTCTCTGCTAGTTATGGTGCTACTGTGAAAACAAAATATCCACAAATTGTGGTAGAACTGGATTACAGCAATTGATAAAACAGATGTACAGCTGGAAAATAATGGACATGGACTGGGGGTGCTGCTGGAAAAGTCTTCGAGAGGGTCTTCAGAGGGTAAAGACCACTATTTCCCAATTGTTTGCTACTTATTGTGATCTATAATTGAATAAAAGTGGTTCAATAGATCATTGAAAAGAATGAAGATTAATTTAAGGAGATATGCATATTTTTACCCATGAAATAAATCTGACAATTCAGCCTGGTGGGTCCTTACCCAAATTCTGCTAATTTTTGAGGGTCCCTTCTTATGATTCAGTTCAGGAAAGCATCCCATTTCACAGATGTCACATAAATGCTTGAATTTTAAGCATGTGCTTAAGTCCCATTGAAGCCAATGAGACCTAAGCATGTGTTTAAATGTTTTCTTGAAACAGCAGAAAGCCTCTCCCCTGTGCAAAATCCTAATCCTCCTCTCACTGGAGCCATGAATTAATAATGTACATACTAGGGTGCCACTACTGTAGCCCATAGCCTACAATATCTTCCGCAGGAACTAAATCCCTTTATGAAGTGGAGAGGATGTTGGCTAACAGATCAATTTGTGTAGCCTGCTCCTACCTTGCTTCCACAGTCAGTCTCTGCAGAGTACACAACTATGCCATGCATGGCTGTACAGAGCCGCCTGCATGGGTTCTTCACAGTCTGTGCCACTCTAGAGTGGAATCACTATGGTTTTGCTGCCTTTGGGACCAGACATCCAAGAAGGTGTGCCAAGATTAGAGTTTACATATTTTGATTCATCTAATTTTTCTCTCTTCATGGCCTGGTATTCTAGACTTTATATGGATAAGAATGATCCATTTCTGATGTTTCAAAATACCTTGAGCAATTGTTTACTATGTGAACAAGCCTATTCCCCAGTACTTGTTTTTAGTGATCTAAATTTTTATTCATTGTTTAATCTTTGATTTAATATCTTAATTTCTGACCCCTCACTGTTCCATCTCCTCCTTCATCTTCCCTAGAATTATAGTTCTCATAATTCTGCCTAATCACCGTCTTTGGAATGTTACTTTGACTGTATTTCCAGTGAGCTTTGCATTAACTATTGCAATGTCCTTTTTTTAGGCTAGACTGTGAACCCTTTATTCCCACTGCTGTTAATATGACTACTCATGTGAGTAACTTGTCTAAATTTAGACTGCAAGGTAATCAGCAGGCATACTTAATTCACTCCATATATAAGGCAGAGAGTCACATCCTGTGTACGCACAGGGGGAGAGGAAGAGAAGAGAGAGACAGACACATCCTCTCTTGCTTAGAGTAGTTTTCCATGCTTCTCCAAATCTAATTCAGACTTGCCCACCTGATTTTCAAAATAGCCCTTGGACGTCTCCCATATCTGACTTCATTATTGACATTTTCATCTGACTACACATTCAGATCTTCCATTCTTGGTCTCATTTGTGTGTCCCTTCCCTCCCCTTGCAACTCCTTACAGAAGCAGATAGATCTCCCACTCATGCTGTCCCATCTATCTGTGATTCTCTCTTACCAAGCCATTTTCTCAGTGAATCCTTCCTAATCCCTTTATTTTATGACTGACACTAAATCACCACTATTCCTTCCCCCTACTTCCATTATCCAGTCAAAGTAAATAGTCAGCAAGGAGAGTTACTTGCATCATTGCTGTTTTTGAATTTCAGGTCTTTTCACTTTGCTATCTCTATATGTAATTTCTGCCGGTTAGTGTTAGGGTCTGCCTGTTAGTGACTCTGCAAAATGTCATCATTCTATCCCAAATCTTCTGTAAAGTTTTAAGACACTTAGGGCTGGTCTATACTTAGCCGCTAGTTCGGCGGCTGGAAATCGAACTTCCGGGTTCGATTTATCGCGTCTGGTCTGGACGCGATAAATCGAACCAGGAAGTGCTCGCCGTCGACTGCGGTACTCCAGCTCAATGAGAGGAGTACCGCGGAGTCGACGGGGGAGCCTGCCTGCCACGTGTGGACCGCGTCTGAACCGCGGTAATTTCGAAGTAAGGTATGTCGACTTCAGTTACGTTATTCACGTAGCTGAAGTTGCGTACCTTACTTCGACTTGGGGGGTAAGTGTAGACCAGGCCTTAGTATGAAGAATGCTCTATAAGAATCAACTGCCCTGTACCGTATCTATTTTATACACCTTCCTATGTGAACATGTGATAATTCACCTGGGCCTATTCTCTTTTACTATGCTTTGTCTTGCTACACTGTGTTTCTTCTATTCTATTAATTCATATAGGTTTTTAACTACTATCCACCTCCTCCAGATGCTGTCTACATTCTGTTCAAAAGTTACCTACTTAGGGAGGTGAGGTAATATACATTGGGTGAAATTCTGGACCCACTGGGGTCAGGAATTCACCTATTGTGTTAAAATTCTTATGTTTACTTCTGACACTATCCTATTTCTAACACAAAATTCAACTAACTACACTTCACTTTAGGCTATGCCATCACAACCCACATCCAGGCCAGATCATTCTTCCAAAAATTCACCTTCACAGAGGCATATCTCTATGCCCACAGAAGGATACTGTATTGTCCCACCTGATTCTTATCTGTGTTGGATGAAGATGAACTTTGCACATACAAGTTGTTTAAGAGAAGTGATAAGTCAGAGGCAAGAAGGTTTTTATAGGTGGGAGGGCAGGATCTTCAACCTTAGCAGATGTTTTGATTTGCATCTTTACCTCCTCATCCACATATAATAGTGTAGAATCAGTGCAACTTGTCGATTTGGCTTCTCAAATATTGTGTGTACCCAACACATTTGTGAAACTCTTTGACCATTTCTGCCACTGCTAAGCACCTATGCCATCCTTATTGATATTAAAATGTTGGGAAAGTACAAGATTCAAACACCTGTCTGTTTGGCTGTTTTATTATTTCTTTCAGACTTTACATATTAACATAAAGAGAAAAGTACTCAAACTTTTTGGGAAATAAAGCATTAAGCTATAGTTTTCTTATTTACTGAAACATACAATGTGTTGCCTTCAAATAAGACATGAAAATAGAAAGTGCAAGAAGCAATTAGCTTTTGGTGGAAGTTAGAGTGGCAATTGCAGAAGGAGTCCAATTCTGTTCAGTATTATTGCAACTTCCCAAAGAACTTCAGAAGTGGAAACCTGTTCTCATGTGTATTTCGTTTTCTTAGGCCTGGTCTACACTAACCCCCCAAGTCGAAGTAAGGTACGCAACTTCAGCTACGTGAATAACGTAGCTGAAGTCGACATACCTTACTTCGAACTTACGCGGTCCACACGCGGTCCACACGCGGCAGGCAGGCTCCCCCGTCGACTCCGCGGTACTCCTCTCGTTGAGCTGGAGTACCGCAGTCGACGGCGAGCACTTCCTGGTTCGATTTATCGCGTCCAGACCAGACGCGATAAATCGAACCAGGAAGTTCGATTTCCAGCCGCCGAACTAGCGGCTAAGTATAGACCAGCCCTTAAACTCTTTTCTCTCCAGTCATTACAACAAAGCATATGTTTGACAGACCTTTTAATGACTAAAGAGCAAAAGCCTGCCTCGTTGTAAGACTACAATTCGATCTTGCTTATCAATGTTGGGCCCAATCCTTCAAGATTCACAGCATGTCCTGCAAAGTATTGCTGGTTGTCAACTCGAACTCCAACTGATTTAGAGAAGAGGGTATGTGTCACTTTGCAATTGAAAGTCTTTGGTACAAAAGTCTTTGGTGCAGATGTCAGAGTCTTTTCTCTTCATCAACTCCATTGCCATATCAAACCTTTCCATTTTCAGTAATAGGTTAACTATTGGTTAAATAGGTTAAATACTTAGTCCTGCCTTGAGGACAGAGGACTGGACTAGAGGACCTCTCAAGGTCCCTTCCAGTTCTATGATTCTATGAAATAAGTAATACTAGCTGACAGCTGCCCTGATAGCAAGGCATTGGCAGAAGGGAAGTGGGGGGCGGGGGAAGGGGAAACCACGTCAGTGAACCACCAATGAAAATCAGCAAGGTAAGAATATAGGGTAACCCTCACTTTCTCTAGGTCAGAGGTAGGCAACCTTTCAGAAGCGGTGTGCCGAGTCTTCATTTATTTACTTTAATTTAAGGTTTCGCGTGCCGGAAATACATTTTAAATGTTTTTTGGAAGGTCTCTCTCTATAAGTCTATATATTATATAACTAAACTATTGTTGTATGTAAAGTAAACAAGGTTTTCAAAATATTTAAGAAGCTTCATTTAAAATTAAATTAAAATGCTGATCTTACGCCACCAGCCTGCTCAGCTCGCTGCCAGCCTGGCGTTCTGTTCACCTAGGCTGGCAGCGGGTTGAGTGGGGCCTGATCTCTGAAGCCCCCCACGCCTCCAGATGAGTGGGTGTGGGGGGCTTCAGAGGTCAGGGCAGAGGGCTGGAGGGGTGTGGGGGGGTGCAGGGCAGAAGGCTGGAGGTGTGGGGGGCTTCAGAGGTCAGGGCAGAGGGCTGGAGGGGTGTGGGAGGTGCAGGGCAGAAGGCTGGGTGTTGGGGGGGAGGGCAGAGGGCTGGGGGAGGGAGGTGCAGGGCAGAAGGCTGGGTGTGGGGGGGGGTTCAGGGCAGAGGGCTGGGGTGCTCGGTTCGTGGAGGTGCTCCCAGCGGCTCATGGCAGGGAGCTGGAAGGGATATGTCCTGTTCCACCCCCTTCCCCAAGGCCCCGTCCCTACCTCTTCTCTACCTCCTTTACCCAGGGCCAGCTTTAGCAAGGGACCTCGGGGCTGCCGCGCGCCGGCTGGAGCTCCGGCCAGGAGAGCGGGGCCGCGGGGCTTTTGCGGAGCAGCGAGCACGCTGCCACTCCTCCCACCTCCCTTTGCAAGGGCCGGCGCAGGGAAGGAGAGGAGGAGGGGCAGGAAAACAGGCTGCACCACAGCTGGGGGAAGAAGCGGGGGAGGGAGGGGAGCTTGGCTGCTGCAGGACGAAGCTTCTGCCTCCTGCCCCAGCAGGGGAGAGCAGTGGGCGGGGGGGCTGACCCCTGCTCTAGGTATTCCACTCACACACCCCAGGAAACCATCTCTCCTGCTTACCCATTCTGGTTTTGTTGTTCTCATGAAAAATAGACAAGCATTGACAATTCCAATTTCAATTGTTAAAGCTTCAGAATATATTTTTCTCTGAAATATAGAAGAGGATACTTGACCAGAATAGTCCCTTAAAGGAACAGAAATTATTTTTACAATTAAATAGAAATCCAGCTCAGATGAGTCAATCAAATTGAGACAAAGGAAATAAATCCAGGATGAAAGAAAACAAGTGGAAGCTCACCAAACATTGCTTATTCTTAAGAAGGAAAGAACACTTTAGTAATCAGTAGTGGGAGAGACCCATCAGACCCAGCTAATTCATAAATTCTCACCTTGGGGGACATGAACAGGTATATTGCTCAATAGAAGGGGGAGCCCAGCTAGGTGGAAGAAAGGATCCTGATATATAAAAGGTTGAGAACCACTGATCTAATCCCCTCCCCAAAACCTATGTGTCACTGCAAGGTTGTTCCTGTGTTCTCCATTGCTTTGTCCTGAAATGTTTAAAACCAGACAAAGGATCCATTACTTCTCTATTACATGCCCTCATCCTCCATTTAATTTGAAATAATAGGAACTATAGTACACCTTCATGTATACCTCCAGCTTCTGTTAAACAAAAAACATCACGCTCTGGCTTTAAAGTAGACTTACACTGACAGATGGCATACAGGCCTAGTGACATACAGCCACACCACACAGCATGCCCTAAATAACATTGGTGTGCATCTGAGAGAAAATTTGGAGCCTTACTTTTATAGCAAGTGGCATAGGGTATTTTTAGAATCAGATTTCGACAACTATGTGTCTGCAGATAACTGCAGGCCTCAACTGGTTATTTACCTCCAGTTTTAACATACATCTGGCCATGTGCAAATATCAGATTTGCACATGTGAGGACATCATTTTGTGCCCAGATTAGGCATGTACACCCAACTCTGCCAACATGGTTCTGGGAATGAAGGAGCAAGAATGTCCATGCAGAGCATCTAAAACTTTAAAAATAAAAGTCTTCTGAAAGATTTCCACACAAACAAAGATGAAGTACTAAACTGGCTATGCCAGGGGTTGAATCCATAATCCCAATGACTCTGGGTATTTCATTTGTATGGTGAAGGTGTATGATAAAGGCCTGACCAATAAGTGAGTTTAGTTACTAATCAAAGGCCTCATCCATCTCCTATTCAAGTCAAAGATAGGAGACTTTCCAAAGACTTTTAAAAGCAGTTGAATTAGGCTTCAAAGGCAGCGTCTATTTGATATGCACTACATCTGCACCTGCCCCTCAAAAACAGCATACATATTATGGTGTTAACAGCAAGTTGGCTGAACTGAGGCTGCCGATAGCTGAATGCTGCTATTTTTCATTGACATCCTTTGCAGCACTTGCTACACTTAAAATCCGATATTGCTTGCTCCCACAAGTGGCCTTGAAGTATTTTAAGAAGTACTTACTGGTGTGCACTAAACACAATTCCATAAAATGATCTCTTAAGTTGGTTAAGAAATAATATCCATGGTTTAGCATGGGTGTTTATTTGCATAATGGCATGACAATGGGATGGCAGCTCTGCAAGAAGTGATTACTGCCTATATAAATGAGACTGATTTAAAACAACACTTTAGATGAGTTGTTACCATTTTGAAGTTGATTATTTTGAAGTGATAGCTCTGTGCATGCATAAAACATTGAGCTGGCTTATTTTCCTAGATACGTATTAAATCTCAAGTGTGACAAATGTTAGTAGTGCTTTTTTAATTTTGTGACACTTATACTGATAAACAGAGCTACTATTACAACTAGAGCTGAGCAGGAAACTGTTTTCTCAGCCTGTGAAAACTATAGATATCAAAAAGTGTTCCCCGGTCCCAAATTGAGTAAAAAAATCTCAGTTTTTGTGAAGCAGAAATCTGGAAAAAAAATCAGGGCAATTGAAACATTTCATTTAGATTTTGACCCTTCCTCACATGCAAGTTGGCTTTGTTTCAAAATCTAAACTTTGTTTCAAGACAGAAATGCAAGAATTTCATTTTGAAAACATCAGAAGTTTGTTTTGATATGTTCAATTTCAAAAACATTTTCCAATTTTTTTTTGAAAAAATTATCATAAAAGGACCCAAACCCACGGAAAGTTTAGGTTTTGAAAAACTGGCAATTTTCTGATAAGTGTCTTCTTGAAAGATTCCTGAGCAACTCTAGTTATCAGAGTTTCTTGGAAAGGTATATTTAACACTCCCCCTATTTATAATTCTTACATTAAATCAAATAATAGGCTGCAGAAGGGGAGTTAGGAATAACCTACCCAGGTGCTAGGAAATACCATGAGTTCTATGTATAGAGTTTCCTCCAAATTTTTCTTCTGGGAAATAGGGTTTGTCTCTCCAGCCTCATTGAACTGGCAGGGGATCCTGCCTCCTAAAGCAGTTTATCTTGCAACAGCTGCCATGGGCAGGAATATCTGCACTCAGCATTCATGCCACAGCACATAGGCTCACCTCTCCCATTCAAATTTCCCAAGGCAAGTGCAACAATGGTTGCAGCTGCAGAGGGGAGTTTACTACTGGTTCAACCAGCAGGAGCGGCGCCACGGTTTTTGGCGCCCTAGGCAGGGGTCCTTCCGCGCTCCCGGTCGTCGTCGTCAATTCTGCGGTGGGGGGGGGGGTCCTTCTGCGCTCCTGGTCTTCGGGGCACTTCGGCGGCGGGTCCCGGAGCAAGTGAAGGACCCACCGCAGAATTGCCGCCGAAGACCCGGAGTGCGGAAGGACCCCCCGCCGCCGAATTGCCGCCAAGGGCGGCAAAATGCCGCCCACCCCCAAATCCTGGCGCCCTAGGCGACCTCCTAGGTTGCCTAAATGGAAGCGCCAGCCCTGTCAACCAGAAGTACCTTCCAAGCACAGTTCTAATCGGCAGTCTCCCAGGACACAAGCGTGTGTGGAGTAAATGTCACTGTTGCATAAGGAGGTAATGTGTAGATGCAGAGACCAAACAGCATCCTGTTCCAGCTTGGAACAGATTTGAGCTGACAGGGCAGTTTGAAAGCTCAGCTTCTGAACTATAAAGAGCAAAACACTGAATGACCGAAACTTATAGCAGACTCATTTTTGTGTTATGTGATGTTTAAAATACATGTAATTTATTTGTTAAATGCAAGCCCCACAAGTCTTAATAAGGCCCCACCAGAATGGGGAGAATACTACCTGGAAAGGTTACTTTTCAATTCCTCCTTTTCCCCTAGTTTTGCTGTTCAGGGATCCAGGGAGATCTAGCAAATGGCTTTAGTAGCCTCTCTAGGGTTGCCAACTTTCTAATTGCACAAAACCGAACAACCTTGCCCTCTCCCCCCCGCCCCCACACACTCCAGACCCCCTCCCTCAGTCGCTTGCTCTCCCCAACCCTCACTCACTTTCACTGGGCTGGGGCAGGAGGTGCAGGTAAGGGTGCAGGGTCTAGGAGGGCGTTAGCATGCAGAAGGGGTCTCAGGGCTGGGGGTTAGGGTGCAGGCTCCAGCCTGGCGGCACTTACCTCAGGTGGCTCCAGGTCGGCAGCGCAGCAGGGCTAAGGCAG
The DNA here is from genome assembly GCF_002925995.2 of Terrapene triunguis. NCBI lineage: Eukaryota > Metazoa > Chordata > Testudines > Emydidae > Terrapene > Terrapene triunguis. Next base: position 2,433,477 of record NW_020664531.1, on the reverse strand, counting down.
GATCCCTGCCTGCCCTAGCTCTGCGCTGCCCCCGGAAGTGGCCAGCATGTCCGGCTCCTAGGCAGAGGCACACCCAGGCAGCTCTGCACAGTGCGTGCTGCCTGCACCCGCAGGCACCATCCCCCACAGCTCCCGTTGGCCGCAGCTCCCGGCCAATGGGAGCTGCAGATCTGGCGCTGAGGGTTGGGGCAGCACACAGAGCTTCCCTGATCACCCCTGCGCCTAAGGGCTGCAGGAATATGCCGACCGCTTCATGGAGCTGTGCGGAGCCAGGGCAGACAGGGAGCCTGCCTTAGCCCCGCTGCACCACTGACTAGACAACCGGAGCTTCCAGGGTCTCTTTTTGACCCTGGCAACCCTAAGTTTCTCATGGGGGAGACAACACCAAACAACCTCCTTCTGCAGCACTATAACAAGATCCACCCAATTTGAGTCTTCTGCTTGTGGGGGAATGAAGGAGCAAACAACCCCATTGTCCCATATATTACACGGAAAACTATATACAGTCAAATTTCTATAAAGATTATATATGTTTTTTACCCCATCTGGTACAAGAAGGATGCCATTTTGATTTTTATAATCACTTTATGTATGATAAGCAACAACAAAAAGGATCTAAAAGGTATATTTGGCTCTGAGCATATTGAACATACGTAGGGACATGCCCTAAAAAGGAATGAAAAGGTAACATTTTCTTAACCAAATTTTTCCAGGATGGTTTAACCTCATAATCGAGAATTGTAATATAACTGGAAGAACCAAGGAAGTAAACCTGAACCAGACTCCCATGAAGCTTTGCATAATAATGTTAAGACAAATAATGAAAAATTGTTAGCAGATCAACTTTGCATTACACATGAAAAAAATGTATTAGCGATGAAACACAGCACATGTGCAGGATGTATAGATGGCCAGGAAAAACTGAACATTGTACAGCCAGCCACAAAACATAGAAAGTCGTAACCAACTGAGAACAGATTTGAATTGACTGGACTGTTTCCCGAGTATTGGTATGTAGCTCTCTGTGTTGATCTGTCTCTGATTAATAAACTGATTGAGCTGAGTTATCTGGAGTTTGACTTGCCATTAACCTAAATCAAACCCTAACACTTGTAATAGTTGTCAGTAGAGCTGTCCAGAGAATGACAATTCTGTTTTGTGGCAACGTTCACAATTTTCATTTTGCATTGCAACGAAAATGAGAACTTTTGAATATTTTTTATGATGATGGTATTATGTTGAAATATCCATTTTCATGTTGAAGCTGGAGCTTTTTGATTGTGTGTCTGAATCTATAGCCTAGAGTGCTGTCCTGGGATGTGGGAGACCCAGATTCAAACCAGTGCTCTACCTGATTCAGAACAGCTTTCAACCCAAATAACTATGCATCAGGCAGAGCACCGATTTGAATCTGTGTCTTCCCAGGCCAGTATCCTAACCCTACAGATAATTTCTCTTACTATTAAAAACATTAAGCTTCCATTAACTATTCAGCCTTTGATGAAAATGTTGGAAATGTTCTATCCAGCTCTTTGAAGTTCAGAGGAACAAGCAAATAATTAAAAAAAAATGGTGAAAAGACAAAACAAATCCCACCATTCTGTGTTCAAGTTTTGGCTCAAGGCTTGGGCCAGTTCTTAATTTGTTGAAAAGGCTCAACAACCCTTTCTTATAACAAGAAATAACTGCATGAGTCACTTTTTCCCCCCTCAGGGAACATCACTAACATCCATTTTGCAGTCAGAACAAATCTAAATTTGCATTCATTTATGGATATTCATTTTAATGGGTACCAGAGGGAGTTCTAACTCAATGATTAGAGACCAAGGTACTAGCTACCCCCTAAATTCCCAAGGTAATGGTGGTGGTTTTTGTTTTTGTTTTTTTTGTTTGTTTGTTTGTTTTTTTGTTTTTTTACACCCTATTGTTTCCATGCAGCGGAATATTTTTAAACATTCAGCTTTGACCAAGATTCCATAGGGAGAATAAGATTAGCAGAATTGTTATAGCATAAGCAGAAGGAAGAGTCAAGGTACTATTTATGTATTATTCCCCAAGGAAACATTACCAACACTAGCAACTTTTAAAATAAAGGTGAATTATTTATTTCCCTATGCTTTACTTAACACAATTTCTATTTTAAATATTTTAACCAGCACAATATGTACACAATGTAGTTGCAAGATGATCCACACACAGCCCCAGGGAAGTCAAATTTTGGCCCATGCAGGTACAGGGGCCATTTATGCATACCATCTTGCAGAATCAGAAAATTCATTTTTATGAATTTACTGAAATAGTTCATCAATAGGACTGGAACTTTTTGTGGTTTTGAGATGAATAGCATAACTCATCCTATTGATGTACCCTGCGGTCTGACTGGCTGAAGAAGAGGCTTTAAACCCTTGTAATTATTTTGTGTGTGCAGATGTCAGGATTATAATAGCTAAGATGTTTTATATTACTACACAACTTCATAAACATTTCAGTGAAACTTTCATGTCAGCAGTAAGAGAATCAAAAATATATTGCATTATTTCTTTTGGTTGGAAAACTGTTTAACTTCATATTTGGTCCCGGTAGCAGGAGAGATCCTCCCTAATTATAAAGGCCTTGCTGCACCTTGCAGCAGATGGAATGAGAGAGAAATGTGATGAAATATAGGCATCTGTATACTGCCAGAATCATACACTGATCAAATGATCCTATCCGTGGGGTGTCTAAAGTTGCTTTGTTTTTGTTCAAATAGCACCTGCCAACCCACTGGCATGACTTTCTTATCAGGAAGGTAGTTTTCTTACATTGGTCAACATACATTGGGACAAGCTTCCCTAGCTATCCATATCTGACACGCAACTGATGTTTTAGAAGCAGAGCTTTTTGTTTCATTTCCTTTGGATAGAAATACACAGAATTACAATTTCTATTGCTTTTCTTCCAAAAGCCATATTGCTTTCTCCCACTCCTCCCCGCTTCGCACACAGCTGATAAGAAGTCCAGGCTGGACCTCTTGAGTTTTACATTAGAGACTAGCCATGGCTGACTTCAGACCCATCCCTAAACACGATTATACATATACTGAACTTTAAGCATGAAGATTTGCAGGACCAAGGCCTTCGGATGTACATCAGAAGGCAAAACATTACATTTAGCAAATATATATATTTTTTTAAACACTGACTGGAAGTGTGGAACATGACTTGACATCCAGATTAATAAGTGGCATATGCTTTAATAATGAAACCCCTTTATATGCTGGGGACCATAGGCAGGTAGTCAATACATTTATTATATTTAAACATGCATGCATGAGGTTTTACTAAAAGCCCTGTTTTGCAGCACCACAGGAGTATATGAATAGGGACTGGTAAGCTCCTGCCATACCATTGATGAAAATAACTAAAAAACCTTACCTTGAAAAACAGCAAAAAGGGTGGTGGGGGTGGGGGTGAGGGGTGGAGGGGGACAGAGGGAAGAAATATTTCTGACAAATGTTACTCCAGTGAAAATGCTAAACTTTCTTTTCATTGAAGTTAAAAAGCAGCCTCTGGGTGGAAATAAACATGCAATATCATTTAAGGTTTTATACTATCCAATGTTTCTCTAAGGCACTTTCACTTAGGTACTTAAGTACTGCAACAGTTAGTGACAGCATGGAGTATGCTCTAAATTATAATATTCTCAGAGCCTCCATTGCTGAGTGTTCATATGGTTGCATGTTTTGTTTTGTTCTGTTCTTTCTTCTACCGCTCCTCCCATATCCCCAATTGTGGGAAGATGCCATGAATGGGGTAAGACCTCTTCAATGAGGTAGTGTCACACATTTACAGCTGAACACCTTGAAGGCTGACTTCTGTGCCCATTTGTAGTGGTACTCCTCCAGGTGACTATCGGGTTCACAACATCCTAAGTGTTTTGAAGTAGTTTCTCCCCTCCCTGGAGTCAACTCCTTGGAGTCACTACTAGAACTTTAAAGTCAACCCAGAAAGGGACTAGCAGCTAGTAGAGTACTGGTGTGATGTGTTGGGTACCAGTGACAGAATGAATAGCCATCACTCACTTATAGCCACTTTTCCCCAATACATCACCTGATGTGCTATCAGGCTTCTGATTCTAATGAAAGATTAAAATAAATATTTAGTGGATTTAGAGTCACTATCACCAAGGTATGCTAAATTATGTAAGTCTGCCTCAGAGTGTAATAATTGCACCTACTTTTCAGTTGTAACACTTTAGTAACAGATCAACCCTTCAGCTCTAAATGTGTGTGTCTGGTTATCATGACAACCCTTAACTATGAAAAATTTCTTGTTTGCTTATTTTGTTCTTATTAAGTACCCTTCATATTGGCAATAAGGGAATGCACATCAAGTAAATCAGTGTAGACAAAGCTATTTGCTATCACTTGTATAATAATGTGTATGAACAACAGCCCAATGGATTTTTATAAGAAACCCTGTTACTTAAATATACAAAAATATTATGCTCTCAAAAATGTCATCCATTACATCTAATGACACCACATGGCATTTTTCTTTCGAGCTCCTCACAGCCACTAAAGAAACAGTAGGAACCCATCATTAGAGCAGGCAAAATATAAATTCATTAGTAAATCTTAACTAAAATTAGCAATGAGCTTGAGGTATAAAGTTCAGCCCAGATCCAAATCCAAAATTGAGAATGAAGAGAGGGAGTTTCAAGTTTTAATTAAAAAATAGTTATTTTTTCTCTCATTTCATTTAACAATAGAAAAACTGCTTAGTTTTCAGCTGCTAACCTCCATTTAAAAACAGAGGTCTTACTTGTGCCATTCCTGTCTATGGTGATCAGCAAGAGAAGAAAAACCAAACAAACAAGCTCCAATGCAAAATTCACTTATCACAAACATGAACATTTAGACACAATGCCATACACCAACAGAAATGCGTAAATATTCTATTTATTTCAGTTATTTCCCCTAATGACTTCTACTGGAAACTGAAGTAGAAGAGCCAGATGTAAAGTTTCTTTACTTATCTGAACAGCAGCCACAAGTGAAAAGGGAAAATACTTCTTCCCCTCTCCCCCAAATGTTGAAGTTATAGCACCAACACTTGCAGGCTTTTCTGTAAACAGCAAAGTTAAACAGTAGTGGGGCAATCAACTTTCCACTAACTTTTCTGTACTCTTTTGAGAAGATGTTCTGCAAGTTTCGATTGCCACAGAGGTGAACTCAATGCAAAATAAATAAAATAAAAATACCCATGATGGTCAAAACACACATCCTCCAAGTCAAAAAGACAGATATTATTCTTGATTTAATAACATTTTACCCTAACACTAACTAATTAAAATGTGAAGAAAAGGGAACACAAAAACCAAGAGACCCATCCTAGAGCAAAACAAACACACCCTCTTTAAAACTAGACATAAATAACCACACTACAAGAAGAAAATGAACATTGTTATAAAAAAACAAAAGAAAAAAAAATCATTGTTTTCAACATAGACTCAAAGAGTTGAAAAAAGAGTTAGTACCAATGCACAGGGCTAATTTAAAGTCTCATCGGTAACATAAGTATTCAGTATGAATAAAATGTATACAGAAATGATTGGTTAAGTACAAGGAAAGCACACCTACCTTATCTTGGTTACTTATGTGATATAACTCAGAAGAACAGTTAAAGTAAATGACAAGAGTTTAACAGAAAGCAGACCCAAGTACTCCTCTGTAAAAAGGGCTTTTTTGTTTTTGTTTTTAAATAGCTCCATTCTCACATATCTGCATGGGGTTCTTGTTCATTGCAGGGTGCAAATCAAATTGTGAATAGTGATCTTTAAAGCTCTTGACAGTTTGAAAACCTCTTTCCTCATAGTCCATCATATACCCATCATATAAGGGTTCTTATCTGAAATACACCTCCTTGTACTCACTGTTCTTCCTACCTGCACTGAAGGATATATACTGCTTCTTCCCAACTCCTTGGTTCTGCAAAGCCTATCTAGTTAACGATCTGTTGGCTGCATTCTGTTTCCCATGTTCTAGTTGCAGGCTCAATCAGCAGTTACACCTGTGGAAACCCAGGACTGACAAGTAGGGTGCACAGATGTGACTAAGGGTTGGGTTTGCTGTGCAGAATCTTTATTATTATTATTATTGGTAATGATGTATAAGAACCTAGCCTGACTCAGACCTCAAGGCGCGACAGTAGAAAATATATATTTTAACTGTAAATTAAACATATTTAAAATTTAGAAACTACAGTGTGCCTATAATCAAGGAGTCCTACAGAGTCATTTTTTCCCCACAGAATCTCTTCCTTGAATACAACTGTACTTTAAAATTGACTCAGTTTCTTGAAATCCTGGCCCCACTGAAGTTAATGACAAAACTCCAATTGATTTCAATGAGGCCAGAATTTCACCAGGGGGGACGGGAGGGAGGAAAAGAGAGAGAGTGTGTATGTTTCCACCTGTAACCCACCCCTTAAAGTTCCTAGGGCTGTGACCTCAAACTAGAAACAAGGTTTTCATATTTTAGGATTCCCATCTCTGAAACTCACTCTGGTTGTTCACAAGGTTCACTCCAGAACTCACTCAGGAGCTCCAGGGCATGATGCAAGACAATTATTTGGTCTTTGTTTTCGGAGTCTGTCAGTATTATTTTGCTTTCTTCGTGTTTGCTAACATACAGTGCTAGCATGGCTTCTAATGTTTCCAAAAGGAACAAATATAGTCTCTCTAATATCCCACATTGTGGATTAGTTTTATCTAAGATAAAAAAATGTAAATAAGTGCCTAGCAACTATGATGAGAGGTGGTCTAGAAATCAATAAAATAAATGAAGTGGATTGGCAACTTTAGTGAATGTGAAATTGCATATGGAATGTTTTAATTACCATGTAAAACCTGGCAAAATGCTCATTCGGAACAGGCAACATTAGAAAGTTGCACCTGTCAACATTTATTATATTTTGCATACACAAAGGGAAATGGACACAAATTGGATAAATGATACTTGCCAAAGTACATCTATGAAAAGAGGCATTCTGTATGGGAGAGGAATTCGTTGAATAAATTATATATATTTTAAAAAGAAATTCACATGTTTGGAACTGTTATTTCTTCTAATTTGGCAGGCCATGTTAGAAAAAAAAATTAAAAAATCCTCTCTCCATAAAGAAAAACCTACTTATATATTCAGAATAAATAAAATCTAGAATGGCTTGGTACAGATGGGAAATTTATGGGACAGTAGAAAAGCATTTTGTATCCACTTTACTAATTAGGTTCACTTTCTCTCTGATTAAAAACAAATTCTAGAAACCAACATCAGAACAAGTTTTCATTTTGTTTGATTTGTTGAATTGCTGTATACAGATTAGCTCCTACCACCTGAATATTTATGGGCATATATATTTTCTCTCATACTAGTATACAATTAAATGCCATGATCTAATCCTGTAAATATTACTGGACATAGGCTCAGATTTACATGGTTTTAAATCTTGTCTAGTCCCTGATCCTGCAACTTTAAGTACATTAGTAGATCCTTTTACTTTGATCGGACTACTCACAAGTGTAAAGTTTTATGCACATGGAAAAGTATTTGCAGGATTAGGGCCTTAGTTACGAGGTTAAATTAAATCAACGCAAGGCCTTAGACGCACACTGACACTGCCTCCCCTGTGGATGCTGTTCTGTAGCTTAGACCCTCCTCCCAGAAAGGCAAAAGTTTCAACATTGGACTCCCTTCTTCTCTCCCAGGAGCCGCAGCAGGGCTTCCCACACCTTAAAAACAGCAGTAGGAGCAGAAGTCACCTTCCCCCACCTTGTGAGAGACAGGGGTGCTAGCAATGGGGGCCCTCTGGTACTTACTCTAGCAGCAGGATGTATGTCTTTGGCTGATTGGGCAGGGCCAAGGGTACTCTTCAGTGTACTCTGGTGTTTATAAGGATTCCCAAGGCAGTGAATCTCAGAGTCAACATTCCACAGAGATGCACTCATAGATTATGAGGCCAGAAGGTAACACTGTGATAGTCTAGTTTGAATTTGTGTAGATTTCAACTTCCAGCCATCGGATCTTGTTATACCTTTGTCAGCTAGATCGAAGAACCCTCTATTATGAAATTTCTGTTCCCCATGGAGAACCCTATAAAACTTTGTAATCAAGTCACTCAACCTACTCTTTATTTAGCTACATAGTTTGAACTTCATGTGTCTATCAATATAAGGCATGTTTTCCCAATCCTTTTGTCATTCTCATGGCTCTTCTCTGAACCCTCTCCAATGTATCAATATCCTTTCTGACTTGTGGACACCAGAACTGGACACAGTATTCCAGCAATAGGCACACAGAGGTAAAATAACCTCTCTACTCCTACTCAAGATTCCCCGGCTTATGAATCTAAAGATGGCATTAGCCCTTTTGGCCACATTATCACACTACGAGCTTATGTTGAGGTGATTTTCCAGCATGACACCCAACCCTCCCCCCCGCCCAAGTCTCCCATCTGATAAGTATGACCTGCATCCTCTGTTCCTAGATATGTAATATTACACTCTGTTATTTACCTCTCTCCCAATCTTTGTGCCATCTGCAAACTTTATCAGTGATATTTTCTTTCAGGTCATTGATAAAAGTGTTAAATAGCCTAAGTCCAAGAACAGATTCCTTTGGGACCCAGTAGAAACACACCCACTTGATGATTCGCTATTTACAGTTACATTTTGAGACCTGTCAGCCAGGGCCGGCTCCAGGCACTAGCCCAGCAAGCAGGTGCTTGGGGTGGCCAAGGGGAAGGGGCGGCACGTCGGGCTGTTCGGCGGCAATTCGGCGGCGGGTCCCTCTCGGGGGGAAGCACCAGCCGCCAAATTCTCACCGAAGAAGAAAGCGGCGCGGTGGAGCTGCCGCTGGAGTGCCACCAATTGCAATTGCGATCGTGGCTTTTTTTTTTTTTTTTTCGCCGCTTGGAGCGGCAAAAACCCTGGAGCCGGTCCTGCTGTCAACAATCTTTTAATCCATTTAATGTGTGCCGTGTTGATTTTCTTTCTTCTAGATTTTTAATCTAAGTCAAATGCCTTACAGAAGTCTGTATGTCTATATTACATCCACACTATTTCTTTTATCTAATTTTTTTGAGATTACAAAACAAAAATATCAAGCTAGTTTGAGAGGGTCTATTTTCCATAAGCCTATGCTGACTGGCATTAATTATATTACCCTCCTTTAATTCTTTATTAATTGAGTGACTTCATTATTTTGCCTGGGATCGATGACAGACAGACAGAGCTTACCCAAATCATCCCATTTATCCTTTTAAAATATTGGCACATTAGTTTTCTTCCAGTCTTCTTGAACTTCCTAATATTTCAAGATTTACTGAAAATCAACATTAACAGTTCAGCAAGCTTCTCAGGCCACCCTTTTACAACTCTTGGATGCAAGTTACATGGATCTGCTGATTGATAAATGTCTAATTTTAGTAGCTGCTGTTTAACATCATCCTGAGTTACTACTGGAATGGAAAGTATTTCATTATATATCTAGTTTTTCCCAAATATAATTTATTAAACATTTACGCTTTTCCTGTATTATTATTCACAATTCTACCATTTCCATCAATAATGGACCAATACCCTTGGTAAGAATTGATTGTTCTTGCTGTACTTTAAAAACTCCTTCTTATTGTCCTTAACTCTAGTGACCATAAATTTCTCCTTTTGTCCATTGGCCTCCCTTATCAATTTTCGACAATTCTTAGCTTGTGGTTAATATTCATTACTACAACTTTCCCTTTCTTCCATTGCTTATATTTAATAGCTACTTTCACATCTCTTTTAGATTAGGACTGCTTGTCTGTTTGTTTAAACCAGTACTATCTTCTTTTTGAATTGTAGGATTGTGCATTTTGGGGCATCTGGTTTAGTGTTCTTAAACAAATCCCAATTATCGTTCACATTGTTCTGTTAAAATTCTTTCTCCCAACTGATCTGGCTATAATTGTTTTCAGTTTTGTGAAATTGGCCCTTTTAAAGCATGTGTGTGTGTATTAATGGTTTAGAATTTATTCTGTTTGCACATAACAAATATGATGAAGTCATGACCCTTTGTACCTAAACCACCAGTAATTTTTAGTTCTGTGATTAGTTCCTTTTTCATCTTGCAAGAGGAGTTCTAATATACAATTCCCCAGTGTTGGCTACAACACATCTTGAGTTAAGAAATTGTCATCTATAATATTTAGAAATTCCAAGGATGTTTTAGTACTGGAAGTGTGAGATCTCCAGCACACATCACTCAGCCTGAAGTCCTCTATGATCACACAGATTTTTTTCCTACACAATGTGAGTAGGTGATTCAGGAGTTGATCATCCTGACCCTTAGTGTGATTTGGTGGTCTATAGCTGACACTAACTAGTCCCCCATCTTGTACTTTATCTGTAAAGGCATTGTTCCATAAAAATTCACAATCACTTTTTTTCCGATTTGTCAATGACTGAGGAACTGGTAATGCCATTTTTGACGTGTCTCCTCCTCCCATTTTTTCCCACTCAATCCTTCTTAAATATGTTATTAGCACCGATTTTAACATTTTATTCATGTGAATCATTACACCAGGTTTCAATAATATCATATATATTGACTTTATGATCATAAACGAGCAATTGCAATTCCTTCTATTTGCTATTCAGGCTTCTAGCTTTGGTGTATGAGCAGTTAAAGAATTTATTCTCTTCATGTCCTTTGCTTTCTTGATTAATTTTGTTCTCACGATCATGGTTGTGTGCTAAATGAATGCTCATGTGTCCCCTTCTTTCATCCTCTCCTTTTGTGATTCTTTAATGATCTCCTGACCATCTCCTCCTGAGATGGAGGCCATCCAAACTGTACTGTCCCCTCTTCATATTGATACATCTTCCATGTTCCACAAAACCAAAACCCTTTACCCTACACCACTTTCATAGCTAGCAGTTCACTTCCAGAATCTTGCGGAGCAGGATCTCCGGGAAGATTACTTCTCCTTCAGCATCTCTCCAAAATTCCCCGAAGTCATCTATAATCTGTGCGATATCTCACAACACAGTGGATCCTTGCCTGTTGACTTCACAAAATTATCCAGTCTCAGAATGCTGTCTTGTGTCTTGGCTCCAGAAAGAGGGGGCAACATTCTATTGTCTGCCTGTCCCTTGTACAATGTTTTTTCCCCCCATTCGTCTTTAGTATGGACTCACCAAAAAAGGATTGTATGTATTCCATGGAAGGTTGAAGATCTCTTTGGATATATCTACACTGTACCCTAAGCCTCAGCTCTGACTCAAGCTTGAGCCCAAGCTCCCCTTCCACCGACAAATCAGGTCACCAAGCACCCAGGATCCGGGTCCTAGAACACTGCCTGCGGGGTGGAAGGGTGAGTCAGAGCTAGAGCCCTGATGTGACTTAGGTCCAAGCCCTCCTCATTTTGAAGTGTGGCCAGAGTTCAAGCTGCAGACCCAAGTCAAAAACGTCTGCGTAGTACACTATGATGTGTTAGCATGGCTATGAGACCCAGTCCAGCAATCGTAAATCTAGGTTTACAATGCAGTATGGATCATCAAATCATAGAAGTGTAGGATTGGAAGGGACCTTGAGAGGTGATCCAAGTCCAGGCTCCTGCACTCAAGGTAGGACTACATAATAACTAGACCATTCCTGACAGGTGTTTGTCAAACCTGTTCTTAGAAACCTCCAATGACAGTGATTCCACAACCTCCCTAGGCAATTTGTTCCAGCGCTTAACTACCCTGACAGGAATTTTTTCCTAAGGTCTAACTTAAACCTCCCTTGCTGCAATTTAAGCTCATTGCTTCTTGTCCTATCCTCGGAGTTTAAGGAGAACAATTTTTCATCCTCTTCATTGTAACAACCCTTTATGTACTTGAAAACTGTTATCATGTCCCCTCTCAGTCTTCTCTTCTCCAGACTAATAAACCCACCTTTAATCATTTTGTTGCTCTCCTCTGAACTTTCTCCAATTTGTCCACATCTTTCTTGAAATGTGGTGCCCAGAATTGGACACAATACTCCAGCTGAGGCCTAATCAGCACAGAGTAGAACAGAAAAATTACTTCTCGGATCTTGCTTACAACATTCCTGCTAATACCGTCTAGAATTATGTTTGCTTTTTTTGCACCAGTGTTACCCTGTTGACTCATATTTAGCTTGTGATCCACTGAGCATCGGTTTGGAAATACAGAGTCCACAAGCATGGGTCCCACAAACCCAGGCATAATGTGCAGTACAGATATACCGTTTCCGAGCAAGTTTCATTTTCTTGCAGTGTGGGCTGAGCAGCCATCCACAAGCATGTCCCATACACCTCTCCATTCCAGTAGACCAGCTGAATTTTCAGAAAGTCATGCATGGGGCAGCTCATCTCTCTGAGATACTGTTTCAGGCTGTTGTAGACCCAGGCAGACATCACCACATCTGTTACACTCAGGTCACATTTACAAGATTGAGGCGTAGAAACTTATTTGTGTGGGATTTTTTTAAAGAAATCTGAAAGTCTGATGTAGTAACATGATTCCAGGAGCTAAGGCCTTAGACACAGGTCTAAAGTGCCTAAACCTTAATCCAGCTCAGTTTATAGACACAATGCAAAGTAGATGTAAAATGCTACCATTCTGATCAGTTGGCTAGATCGGGTTTCACCATAATTATTCATTTTGAAAACAAACAAAATGTGATTTTTTTTTCATTTTCAATTTTTTATTTATTGTTTTTCTTTTTTTGTCCCTCTCTCTGCCTGTCCCAGCAAATGGAAAAAGGCAAGGGATTGGGGGAAAACAATCAAACCCCCAAAAATGTTCAATACAACATTTTGCAAAAATCAGTTCTGTTCAAAAACTTTAAAAATGAAAGCATTTTTGAAAAGTCACAAATTTTATTTTTGTTTGAAACCAGTGCTGCTGGTGGTACTGTTTTGCACCTTCTCTGAACTAGTATAAATGACTATACGAGGTTCAGGGCAAGAGTGAAGTTAGTCTGTAGTTGTTGCTACTGTGAGTTATTTCACTGTTGTGGCTCTTGGGCTAAATATACTGCCCAAGTCCCTGCTACCCTCATACTATTAAGACTAGGAAGCCACAAGGGAAGTACTGAAGATTAGTAAAAAAGGCAAAAAGAACAGGGAATATTTAGATTTAAAAATACATTAAAAACCTTTCAAAACTGTTGCAAGATTGTTTCTGTAGTAAGATGAGGCCCTGAGACATAAAACCTTGATATCAGTCAGCTGCATGCGTATGTTCCCTCTGTGTGCTGCACCGGCTCTGCAGATCACTGGCACAGCAGACCCCGAGAGAACCCCAAATGACCACAGACTCTAATAAGGTATGAAGGCACCCGGCCAGGTTTATTGTCAAATGATGCACAGTAATAGTTTCCCGCAGACTCTACAGAACATACTAAGAATATGTGCCCCCTGACAATGGACCGGCTCAGTCAGTCGCGGGAGTTGCCACTGCCCCCTAGGCCAGATAAAGACATCCACTCAGGGATGCATTCTTATACACCGGTACAAACAGGTTTTGCATTATTGAATGCACTGAGGTACAGCCCCTCTATGCATTAGGGTCTTGCCTTTCTCATGGTGCAGATTGGTTCGAACAAATAAGTCTATCCATCATACTGTCTATTCATCGTATTGTCCTTTCATATTGTCTAGTCACCATCTATCCATTGTATTGTTCTTTCATATTGTCTATCCATCATATTGTCTATCCATCACATTGTCCTTTTATACTGTCTTTAGGCTGGGTCTGCCTGGGTCTGCCTGTTCCTTGTTATCTGTGTGCATGCCATCCTGGCATAAATTCATCTTATTAGTGCTTACATGCTCTTGCCAACTTCTGTGAGCAGGGCCTGCCTCTGGCTCACAACCTAACTTTGCTTTATGTTAGCAATGTCTTGACCATTACTTCAGTTCAGGCCTCAGGCCTCATACCGGGCCTCTGATACCAAGGGTTTATGTCTCAGGGCCTCATCTGACTACAGTTTCCATTATAATTTAATATTCATATAAAATATTTGGAAAATTACTGATAATGTTATTAACACATCGTCTAATTAAAATGTGTGCTGTAAAAATAGCCAACATATTTCAAAGACTCTTGTGAGACAATACTACTAGATTGCTTTAACAAAGAACAACATGCAACTGTTTTACAATGTAATTATTATGAGGAAGAGCATGAATTTAAGGTATTTAGTGAAGTGAAGTTCTGTCTATAAGAGGGTCTGATCATGAAAACCTTGTTCCCATGTACCAACTGTCAGTGTGAAGGGAAAATTAATTTGTATCCCAGAAAGCAGGACTGGGACATTAGTAGGGTGTATTTTTTCCTGAGAGTACTCCAGTTAGGGGGCCTAATTCTACAAACTTGATCTGGCATAGTTCTTATTACCCACTGAAATAAGTTGCTCCATTGAACTTTGCAGGATCAACAACCATCTTTGGACCATCTGTAGGAAACACTCATGCTCACCAAATGATTAATGGTGCACAGGCTGGATCAGTCAGAGATGGTACTGTTATGAGGTGGTAGGAGAAATCTTACTTCACTGCTTGGGCTTAGGCTTTAAATATCCTCTTTTCCACACCTGCAAGCCTGAGCAACTCAGGGGAGGAGAGAGCACTAGATCACATTATACTATACTGTACTATATGGTTACCCTTCTCTGAGGTCCCTTTAGGACTACTATACTGGGAAACGGAGGATCTGGAGTGGTGACTTGAAGATGTCGCAGTCTGGCATATAACCTTGTCTAGTGAAGAGCAGCAGGACACAACCACTGCTCCACCCATGCCAGGTTCCACTGAGGATTCTATTTCTCATTTCCTCAATGCTTTGGTTCATTCATTCAATCTATGCAACAAGATGCAGCCATTACTGGGCAAGTTGGGTTCAAAATAATTTATTCACAATATAAATTGTAATCTGTCACTTTTAAACACTCCTTATAAATTCATTTCCCCATCTTTGCAGGGGAAGATAATCTTTTATTTTGCCCTACAACTTCTGCACACTTCCACTTGGGAGCTTCTTCTGTGTATATTTAGTGTTTATGCAAATGATGCATGACATAGCTAAGTCAATGTCTAGTGAGCTGTTGATATCAAACTAAGCAGATTTTCTGTTATCTGAAAATGTGAGAGAGACACAGAGTTTGCACCCACAAGTTCACATTCTAAGTGCAAAATTTGGCTGCAGGGGTGAGGTGGGGGCAACAAGACATTCACAGGCACTAAAACAAAATTATTCTAGGAGGATTAATTTAAAATATTGTACTAGAAGTTAAAAAAGATACCAGAGGGGAAAAAGCTTTTATCAACCTGAACATTAACAATGGAAGATCTGTTACTGTATTATTTTTTTTACTCAGAGAATTGGTAAGTATAATTCATTTTATTATTCTGCTTGGATTTTAAAAATAAAATAAGTCAGGCAAAGTAACAATTCCTTTTTCTGCTTGTATTATGCTATTATAGTTGATACATGGGGGAGAAAGGCAATGTGTTTAATAATCCCCAAGTATGATTGGTTTCTAATATACTAGCTTCTTGATATTACAGTCCTTGTTCTTTACCTGCTTCTGAATTAAGGAAGAACTGAATGGATGTTCTAAAGAAATCTGAGAATTTCTGAAAACAGTGGCCAAGATTTTCAGAAGTGACCATTGATTGTGGGTATCTTCAAGTGCCTGATTTTCAGAGGGTAGGTGCTCAGCATTTTCTGAAAATCAGGCTCCTTTAAAGAGTCTCAAGCTGAGCACCAAAGAACTGAAGCACCCCAATTACTAGCTGCTTTTGAAAATGTTGGCCATCATAGAATATCAAGGTTAGAAGGGACCTCAGGAGGTCATCTAGTCCAACCCCCTGCTGAAAGGAGGACCACTCCCCAGACAGATTTTTGCCTCAGATACCTAAGTGGCCGCCCTCAAGGATTGAACTCACAACCCTGGGTTTAGCAGGCCAATGCTGAAAGCACTGAACTACCCATCCCTCCCCCTCATAGTCATATATTGGTGACTATCACTATTTTGTATTAGGAATTACAGAGTATCCTTAATAAACAGTTTTGTCATTAATGAAGTTACTGTCGTTAATGAAGGACATTCTGCAATTCCTAATATAGAAGAGAGAAGTACTTCATCAGTGAATGAACATTTAACAGAACAAAACGTTGATCTTACAGCATCAAAGTCCCTATCAGAACTGCATGTTAACGTTCATATTGTGCACTTCATTCTTTCAACAGTTTTGTTTGCTTAAAACAAGAGAGAATTCTACCCACAGATACATGCACAAATTCCAACGGAAGTCAACGGGAGTGGTATGCTAGTACCTAACTTTAGCTCAAGGATAGAGATGTACCTTATACTTTAAATGACAGTACCAGGTGCCCTTAAAAAAATAATTGCAGGGGACTGCAAATCCACTCTGTAAAACAAACTTGCACTCGATGTCCTATCATAGCCTGTCCCACCTCTTTAAAAAAAAAATGTCGAAAGATTCTAACTAGTCACAGACAAAATCCACCACGCATTTCCTGAGTCAAATCAGAATCTTGGTTAAGTTTTGGATTGGTTTAGTTAAGAAACATCCACAGCTTTTCTGCTGCCTCCCCTAACCCACCATAGTCCCTCATTATTTGTCTTCTCAAAATCCTTTATGTCCTCAATCTCCCTCCAACTCCACCACCACTGGTCCTTTGTGCAGCAGTGTTTCACAGAACTACTGCAGGACAAAGGCAAATCTCTGTTTAGCTACAGATCTCTGGTTTGACTGTTTCATGAACTGGCATGCTGCAGGATCTGGTGCTTCCTAGCTCTCACTGTGGGTCAGAATGTGAGAATGCAAGGTATGAGTGCAGGTGCTCTTGCACAAACTCAGCTGGATCCTACAATGCTTCTCAAAAGAGTGACAAAGAAGAAGAAAGTGCCTGATGTGATCGTGGACTTGTGGCTATATACTGCACTAACAAACACTAACATTTATCCCCTTTCTTTGCAATGTGCTTAGAGATGCCCGTGAAACCCATGCTATAAAACAAAATTTCTCTTGTATTTTATTTGAAAAGTTCCAATCCTGCAGCTTTGAT
The DNA here is from genome assembly GCF_002925995.2 of Terrapene triunguis. Classification (NCBI taxonomy): domain Eukaryota; kingdom Metazoa; phylum Chordata; order Testudines; family Emydidae; genus Terrapene; species Terrapene triunguis. Next base: position 2,416,353 of record NW_020664531.1, on the reverse strand, counting down.
AGCTTCACTTTTACTTTAAAAGGACTAATCTTGCATCATTGAAGATAATAGCAGCAGGATCAAGTTCTAACAGAGCTCAGCGTGTGCCTAGGTCATATTGTTTCATAAAGCCAATCTGACAGTCAATTGATTTCTAGTATCACAGTGTAGCTAAAGGACAAATACCAGTGTGACTGGGTAAAATAAACTGTTTATCAGCCACTTTCCCTCAGAAGTAATTTTCAAATATTTCCATCTTGTGGAATTCAGCTATAGTAAGCAATGAAGCTGAATCAATACCCAAGGTGTAAAACCAGAAAGGTGTGCAGATATTTATTACTACTATGAAAGAGCAATTTAAAATGCTTTTAAAGAAGTTTCTTTATAAATTCAAAGTCTGCCAACAAGATGGGGAATGCATCAAAATTTCAAAGGCACTATTTTTACATGAACATAAACAAGTCTTTCAAAATGAGCAAGCTAAGTGCGTGGCAGTTTAGGTTTGTGCTACACAATTGTGTAAAAATTTTCCTCTCTTTGATTTGATGCTATTGGTAAATAATGGAGATCAATAAGCAAAATATCTCCTGAAATGTTGCACCTGATTCAGCTGCAATTTGTCCAGATTTAGGCCTTTATTCAGCAAAACAAACGATGCACTTTAGGCCATGATGAACCTTAAATGTTCATCTGAAGTCAAGAGGAGTATCCATGCGCTTAACTGTTTGCTGGATTGCTTAAACAATACAATCTTCTGAAAAAGAAGCTGCAAAATAGTGTACTTCCTGTCATATAGATAAGTCGTGTCTGTAATAGTTGCAGAGTGCTCCTTTAATAATGGATAGTGAGAGAGTACAGAGCTGGATGCCCAGCTGAGGGGATTCCTTTATATGCTGCTTGTGATAAAAGCTTGAGATTTGTCTGAATCCCATGGCCTTCACAAGGGGGAAAGAGACCCATGGATGTAGCTGGAGGTGCCTTCCTTATGTGAGCTGTATTGTATCAGAACTAAAAAAGAAGAGCAAGGTAAATGGTGGGGGTTTTTTCTTTTCAAGTTTATCTTATATGGGAATTGGAGGGGCATAGGTCATTTGATACAACTTTGATAGTAACCAAGACCAAGTTGTGAGATCTTAACTGAGCATTATAGGCCAGATCTTGAGCTAGTTTAATTAACATAACTCCATTGGCTCCAAATGAGGTTATAGCTGTATTACATTTTTGAAGCACAGCAACTTTCAGCTACCTATGGACACTAATAAGTTCAATTAAATATATTTCAGGCTAAATAAGCACCAAGATATGTAAATCTATTTGCACCTGTTGTGGGAATAGATTTCCTTGGGAGACTGGTCCACAAACCACATAACAACAGACTTTAAGGTATTCATTTTCTGGCATTTCCATTTATTGGTTGGAGACAGATAAATAAAGGGTATGTCTGCACTGCAATTAGAGGTGTGATTTGCAACTTGGGTAGGTATATTCACACTAGCTTAATGGAGTTAGTGTGTATGTACCCAGGGTTCTGGGCAGGCTTATACAGCCTGTGCTGAAGGCCAAGCTGCCATGTCTTCACTGCTATTTTTAGGGTGCTAGCCAGATTAAAGTTGGCATGGGTATGTCTACCTGAGCTGCATGGCAGTCACACCTGCAGTTACAGTGTAGACGTACCCCAATGCATCTGTGTTCAGAAATGAAAAAAATTAAAAACTTTAGTAGATATCAAAAAGGAGTTGGTTGGATTGTGATTCAAGTTTTTTGTCCAGGTTCCCATTTGCTAATTTTATCGCATCCAGTTCTCTCTTCATTATTGCCTTTAACCTCCACAATGGCTGCCCAGGGATTCCCACCAAAGATGAGAATGAATTTAGTTGTGGTGGGACCCTGAATTGCTAAAAGCTGCTCCACTCTTACCCACTATGTCAGCTGACCTTCCATATGTCCCTTTGTCTCCTCCCCTTGTTCCTTCCCTGTAACTCCAATGTCAAAACGCTGGAGCAGGAGAAAGAAATTCAACTCTTGTTGAATTTGATCACCTAGCATTCTCTAAACGTGAGCCTATTATATCTGTTGGAGAAAGCATGCAAATTCTTACATCTAGCACCTAAAAATACTGAGGTAAGAATAATCATTCCCATAATACAATATCACTGAAAGTCTTCAGTCAAATCTTCAGAAAACTGCCAAACAAGTCTGTGCTTCTTAAAAAGACTAATTAAGTCTATAACTTGTAACTATGAGCTCGTCAAAGATTTGTGTTCCTGTGTACTTACAATAAAACCATTCTCCATGTTAGTTTGCTTCTATATTTTCTTGTTTTGCACTGAAAATACCAGTTTGTCTGTTTATTGTCATCTAATTTCTTTGCCATATTTAGTCTTGATAAGGGATAGAGAGACAATAATTATTAGTAAGCATGTTGAGCATTTGGAGTTAGGCAATAGCAATCCATTCCAACACTTCACTACTTTTTTGTACAGAACGTGATACAATTCAACTCTGATCATTTATTGGGTGCATAGCCACTACTGTAATATCATTTAAAAATAAAGCTACGTGTGAAGAGCTCATAGAGAACTTGAGAAAATGTATAGCAAGGGTGAAGTAAATCAGGAGTCTTCTCCTATTGGGTTACTCTAGTGCTCCCAGTGAGGAGACTCTACACCAGAATACGCTACCAAATCCAGTGCACCAAAGTATGTTTTCTACTGATAATCTTGTTTGATAGTTCCAATATATTAAGATGAAAATATGTGCTCTCCTCATCTATACCATCATAGAAAAATTCACCCAACCTGAAACAAGAAGAATACTCCAAGTTTTCCCACTGTACACCATACATTTACTATTGATTCAGTACAACACAAGGGTGGTAAATTGGTGGTAAATTGGTCTGTTAGAGAGTATCAGTAGAAGTGATACCATTGTCTGACAAATTCAGTCCTCTAATCACCTTCTTGATAATTGTTACAAAAAACTGGCATGGCTGTTTAAGTTTAGGGAAGATTACAGGTCCTATAGTTTCTTGAATGCCTATTCCTGGCAAATTTTAACTAGTTTCAAATCAGGAATGTGGTGTGAGTCAAATGACATTAAATGTTTGGTTAAAATATTTCTAATACCTTTATAGGTTATTTTTCATTTCTAAATGGGTTTGGCCCTTGCAAAAATAGATACACTGGCTGCGTTGAGGCTAGAACTATGTTGTTTATATCCACAGAACAGACAATAATGCATGCTTCCCCTCCACTACCCCATCAATGTGCTTCAACCCTAATCTGCAGGAACAGCCTAGAAGATATTTTCTCTGCATGTGCAATCTTTGGCCTCTCTACTGAGAATGGCAAGATGCTGACCATGATTGACAGATTGTTGCAGTGGGTTTTCTGATGTGGCCCTGTATCCACAAAGACGCATACTGAGACGAGCAACTCCTATAGATACGGTAATGATTTACAGCTATTTTCATCTTCATATCATTAACCCTCAAATTTGAGGCAGAGAACATTATATTGCCTGATTAATCATAACAAGCAGCAATCAATCTCATTTTAACTCTTTCATCAATTAGAATTCTTCGTGTGTCCTATCAAAGAAGCTGTACAGTATATAAATATAGCATCTTACTAATGCATCAAATTCAGTAACAGTATTTTAAAAAAAATCCCAACAAATTATATTCGTACCTTCTTACCAATATGAGAAAGTAAATATATAGTTGCTGTTTACCTTAGTTGCTACCTGCTAGCAATGCAGTTATTATTCCTAAAAATAAAGTTTAAAAATAATTTATTCAAGTGTGATCACTGAAAAACATTTCTAATTATTATTTATTATATAATTTATGGTATATTTCACTGTTATTTTCATTTCAATATTTATATTGCATCAACACCCAAAAGTCCCAATCAGGATTGGTGACTCATTGTGCTAGATGTTGTACAAATACAGCAAGAGCTGGTCAACAAATTTCCTTTTTTCCCCCAGGAAAATATTCAAAATAATAAAAATTTCTGTTTCTTAATTTTCAAAATAAAAATATTTTTCATTTTACAAATTATTTCCTTGTGTCCAACAACTGAAAACTTTCCAAACCACAAAGACTCCTGGGTCAGCCACAGCTGAAAGGAAAATTTCAAGTATTTACATGCATATATCCAATTAAGGAGTCAGGAAAACACCATATGATAACGTCACAATATGTGCCCAATCAAAAGTTACACAAGGGCAAATCAAAACTTGAAAATATGTTTGAAAGATTTTTTCACAAAAAATAAAGCACAAAATTGACAAAAATTTTCATACAACTTGAAATCATTGAAACTGAAAACTTTTCATAAAAATATTTGTTTTCAAAGGGAAAAATTGTACAACAAAATTTGATGAATGCTGACATGACATTGTTCCAAAGAGTTCATAATTTAAAAAGACCATAAAACAGATCCAAAGTAGGGGATGGATCATGATACACATATATGTTATAATTTCTTTTTCATACTTATAAAGCTGGATGAAATTTTTGCAGAAACTTTTTTTTTGGTGGAAAGGAACGAATGGGACTAGGGACAGGGAGCTAGAGAAGGGGCAGAAAGAAATAATGGAGAAGAGGGAAGAGAGGATATGGAGCAGGGAGAGTGATGTTGAGGGACACAGACAGAAGGGGCCAGAAGTGAGGGACAAGCAACCAATCAGCAGTCAGAAAATAATATCATGATTCAACTTCTAAAAAGCAGTCTGCTGTTGCCATTTGGTCCAAAGGCTGTGAATGTATCAGGTTGGGGAGAAGGGCAAAGAATGGGAACCCAGCTGAGCATCTCTCTGCCCTTTTGATTCTGACACTCCCATTGGTTGTTTGGGAAATCCCAGTTTTTCCCAAGGACAGGCTCAACCTCCAGGATATACTGTTCTGCTTCCTGCAGACTATGGCTTTCTAGTAGCTCCCACCAATGCTATTAGTACTAACCACTCAAAATGGAAAAACAACCATTTAGAGATACTATTAGAATGAATGGAGTTAGGTTTGTAATATCACTTACCTGTACATAAATTATACTTCCTATGCACGCCACTGACAGAAGGTTTGATTCTGATTTAATCCCATTATTACACTAGTATAACTTTTATCTGTAAAGGAGTTATTCCTGATTTAAACTGAATTAGGCCCAACATGTCCATAGGATTCTGCACTTAAGTGGAGCCTCTAGTTATCATTGTTAAATATTATTTACATTGTGGTAGTGCCTAACTGCTCTAGAGTACCTAGAGGAATCATAGCATCAGTGTGCTAGATGCTATTCAAATGAGTAACCACAAGATCAATTTTATCAGGTGCTATGGTCTGAAATGGTTAGTCACTATTGATGGCTCTCAACATGCTGCTGTCCCCTCATATAAGAGCTTCCTAAGACTGATTAATAGTAAAATTGCTCTCAGTCAATTCTTTAAGAGTCTTAAAAGCAAAACCACTCATTACATTTATTTAAAAATGGCATGATAATTGCAACTGTTGGATGGCATAATGCTCCAACATGGAGAAAAAGAAATAGAAAAAAATGTCATTTTCGTTTTATTTTGTTAAGGCCAGATTCCAATATCCTTCACCTGAATAGCATGTTGTTCTAGTAGGAGCTCCTTTATAATCAGTGAGCTAATCATAAGGCAAGGTGCTATTTAACAGGGACAATGGTGACATAATCTGGCACCTAGTCAAGAACAAACATCTAAATAGTATCTATCAAGTATCTTGCTGATCACTCCTTCAGAATAAAACCCAACACTTCACATGATTCACCAACAATAAAAAGGATTCTCTTTCCTCATGTTACACTTATTCATTGTTAACTCCTGCAGTGGCATTATTTGAATAGTTTCCAAAAATAATGAAGCTTGATTTATAATATCCATGCTCTAAATTTAGTATGTTAGTTAATTTTAACATGAGTAGCAAATAATGTTTACTCTTTCAAGTGAAAGTACATGAAGTACACATTTAGGACAATGAATACCTTGGTAACAGTCACACCCACATGAGAGTGTTTATCTGAGTGGAGGGCAGAGCAGATGGATGAACAGGGAAATATAAATCCAAATGGAACATATTATAATTCACAAAACAACAACAAAAATCTGAATTACATATTGTATTCATTAGTCCGACATGCTTGATTAATCATTAATCATATATGAAGTTTTGGTCATTGATGTTGTCAGAAATTGTTATATGAAATAATCGGGAATAATTTCCAGGCAGCAGCCACAAATTACTACTGGTAGCTCCTGCAATTGATGGCTAGAGAGCAAGTAGAAATGAATGATTCATTGTCTTATTAATAAGTTGCTTAGTTAATGTTTTAACATATCTTATCTTTATCTTCACCTTGGAACACAGTGCTGTGGTGATAAGAAGCAGTCACTGTAAGTGTATCATAAAAATAAAAGGTGTTTTATATTAGTGACATTTAAGGTCAAGTACTAAAGATGCATAGTATAACAATGTACCACTATATCAGAAGACAAGTTAATGTATGCCCTTTATTTTGATCTAGACTATTTCATAAAACCAATTTTCATGCACATGAACATGATAAATTGTACATCTTAGAAACATCCTGACAACATTTACAGGTGTCCCTTGTTGTTATGTGTGGGAGAGGAAAAAAGTATTTGATTACTTTTTTTTATTAAAAAAATGTTGCTGGTGGTTGCAAGTGCTGTTTATAAGCTACATTAAATTATTACTTAATTAAACTTTGTGTCAGATAGGGAAAGAGTCCATGTTTGTTTTCCTCAAGGAATGAATTTTTATTACAAATGATTTATCTAAAGCTAATAAATGATTACAGTTTATTACTGATTCACTCTGAGGAATATCCTTCTTAGCAGGGAAGAAGATTGCCTTGCTCATTAATACATCTCAGTTCTGTGCATGTAACTCTGGTAGCAACAAACAGAAGCACATTCAAGCAACTTACTTTACCAAATGTATTGTTGGTACATACCTTGATCTATCCTTGGTGGGAATGTTTACAACAAAGGTTTCAAAAGTAGGACGGATAGTTTCTGCATACCCCACACTAGGAGCTGGTAAATTGCCAGTGTAGACATCAGCATAACTATGCCATTTACAGGTGTGAAAAATCTACACCCTGAGAGACATAGTTAAGCCAACCTAGCCCCTGATGTAGACTGCACTGGGTTGATGGAAAAATTCTTCTAGCTACCACCTCTTGGGGAGAGAACCCCTCTTCTTACTGCAGTTAGTGTTTACACTGAAGTGCTATAGCGGAAAGTTGCTGCACTGCAGCTGTGCTGCTGTAACTAAGGCCTGGTCTATACTATGGGGTTAGGTCGAATTTAGCCATGTTAGGTTGATTTAAAAATGAATGCGTCCACACAACCAACCCCGTTCTGTCGACCTAAAGGGCTCTTAAAATTGACTTCTGTACTCCTCCCCGGTGAGGGAAGTAGCGCTAAAATTGACTTTGCTGGGTCGAATTTGGGGCAGTGCGGACACAAATCAATGGTATTGGCCTCTGGGAACTATTCCAGAGTGCTCCATTGTGACCACTCTGGACAGCACTTTGAACTTCGATGCACTAGCCAGGTACACAGGAAAAGCCCCGGGAACTTTTTAATTTAATTTCCTGTTTGGTCAGCGTGGCGAACTCAGCAGCACAGGTGACCATGCAGTCGCCCCAGAATCGTAGAGCGTAGAATGTTTCTATGCTCCCCCATCATCTCCGTCCCTGAGGTTATCGCAGATTAGAAGGTGAAAAAAACACACTCGCGATGACATGTTTTCTGAGCTTATGCAGTCCTCCCGCACTGATAGGGCACAGCTTAATGCATGGAGGCATTCAGTGGCAGAGGCCAGGGAAGAATTAAGTGAGCGCGAAAACCGGAGGCAGGACATGATGCTGAGGCAAATGGGGGAGCAAATCGACATGATGAAGCGTCTGTTGGGGGAGCAAACAGACATGATGAAGCGTCTGTTGGAGCTGCAGGAAAGCCAACAAGAGCACAGACCCCCGCTGCATCCACTTTATTACGCCTACCCTCCTCCCCATGTTCCATAGCCTCCTCACCCAGAACTTGGGGGCGGGGCTCCGGGCACCCAGCCACTCCACTGCAGAGGATGGCCCAAGCAACAGAAGGCTGTCATTCAAACAGTTTGATTTTTAGTGTGGCTACAATAAGCAATGTGGCCTTGTGCTTCCCTCCTCCCCCACCCCACCCAGGCTACCTTGTCCGTTATCTCATTTTTTTTTAATTAATAAAGAAAGAATGCATATTTCCAAACAATAGTTACTTTTTTTAGAAGGGGTGAGGGTGGTTGGATTACAGGGAATTAAAATAAAAAAAGGGGGCGGGTTTGCATCAAGGAGAAACACACACAACTGTCACATCGAAGCCTGGCCAGTCATGAAACTGGTTTTCAAAACCTCCCTGATGCGCAGCGTGCCTTGCTGTGCTCTTCTAATTGCCCTGGTGTCTGGCGCAAAACGATTGTCTGACATTGCTTTACAGAGGGAGGGAGGGAGGGGAGAGTGACGACATGTACTCCAAACCACCCGCGACAATGTTTTTGCCCCATCAGGCATTGGAAGCTTAACCCAGAATTCCAATGGGCAGCGGAGACCGTGGGAACTGCGGGATGGCTACCCACAGTGCACCGCTCCGTAAGTTGATGCTAGCCACGGTAGTGAGGATGCACTCTGCCGACTTAATGCGCTTAATGTGGACATATGCAATCGACTGTATAAAATCGTTTTCTAAAAATTGATTTCTATAAAATCGACCTAATTTCGTAGTGTAGACATATCCTAAGTCAAATAAAGAAGTTATCTGTCTTTCACAACTACTAGGCAGAGAGCCCCATCCAGGGGAAACTGTTCACTCTGACGGCTAGAAAAGGAGAGCTCAACTTGAGATGATCAAAGCAGGTATAGAAACAGGAAGGGGAAGTGGTTCACAGGCTCTCAGGGGGATGAGAACGTGCTTTCTTAAACTCACATCTGTAGTCTAGGAATGTAGAAGCATCCCACATCAAGCCCTGACAAGAAGGCATGAGGACCTTGAGAATCTTATTTCTTAGTCACACTATGTTTCCAGGCCATTGAACCAGGGAGATCGCAAATGTGCAAATAATGGATTTTTTTGGTTTGCTACCAGTTCAAAAAAACAAACAAAAAAACTACAAAAAACCACCAATACCACCTTGTTTTCAAATTGATTCAAAACAAACAAAATTTGAAAATGTTGGCAAACCAAATGATCCAAAAAAGTTTCAGGTTAAAAACTTTTCATTTTGATTATTAAAAAATGCTCATACTTAAACTTTGTAAAATAAAGTTGAATACAATTTTGAAACAAAGAAATTTTGAATCTAAATATCACAATATTTTTGTTTCAAAATGTAGAGATGAAAAGTTTCAGCTTTTTTTTTTTTTCCACTGCCTTCTTTTCTATCATTACACAAGCAATTTGGCAAATACTGACACAAGCTTGCAAAACATTTCAGTGTTACCAAATCTGCATTTTTCACTGAAAAATGTTTTGTCCCAAAAATGTTGCCCAATTCTAGAAGTTAGGAGACTCTGAGATATGTGCTGTATCCAAGGGCAACATTTGTCCTAAGAAGTGCTTTCCTTCACAGCTTGTTTTCCTTCTCTGAAGTCATACTACATTGTCAATGATAAAACTGCCTGTTGCCCTGGAAAGCTTTGTAACGTCACAAATTAAGCATTATGACCTCACTGTGTGATTGAATAGAAGAAGCAAAACCCTCTTGTTAATACTGATTAGTGGCAGCTATCATACTAACTCTTATCAAAGTTTGTGCACGGAAGTGCACGTTGCTCTTAAGTTAGGCAAATTTAAAAGTTTTCCCTACTATGAAAATCCCTTTAAAGAGCAGAACAATATTTGCATACAAATAAAATTTTGCCATTTTTGCTCTGTTCTCACCAGCTGTAGTTTTGACCAACGCCAGGAAAAACTGGACAGTTTCAGTCAAATATTTTTTTATTTTGAGTTTTCAAGTTTATTTGAACTCTAAATACTAGTAGAAACAAATCCAAACAAATAAAAACAAAAATGTTTGTATTCCCCTGTGAAAAGAAGCCATCAGCACAACTCTGGTTTCTTTCCCTTCTATGTGCATGTAATAGGGAGCTTGGAGACCATGCAGCCTAGAGGTTAGCACATCTGACTTCCATCTCCTTGGAGTTCTGTCAGGGCAATAGAGGTACCTTTTCCTGACCTTAAGCAGAGGGTCTGTCTTTCCTCCCACATCTGGATCTAAACCCTTAAGGGAGCATGTTAGGGGGACCCATACCCTACATCTCCACTGGGTCCCAGATGAGGCCTTGTGAGAAGCAACACTGGCAGATCCACCAGCGGTGAGTATTAGTTGCTTCCCTGAGTTACTTCCTACCTATAGGTTTCAGAGTGGTAGCCGTGTTAGTCTGTATCAGCAAAAACAACAAGGAGTCCTTGTGGCACCTTGGAGACTAACAAATTTATTTGGGCATAAACTTTCATGGGCTAGAACCCACTTCATCAGATGCATGGTGTACCTATGTATATATATACACCCTGCTACTGTATTTTCCACTCCATGCATCTGATGAAGTGGGTTCTAGCCCATGAAAGCTTATGCCCAAATAATGTGTTAGTCTCTAGGGTGCCACAAGGATTCCTTGTTGTTTTTCCTACCTATAGATCCCTTCACTCTGGGCATGGCCCCTATAGTCCAAACAGTTAATCACCTTACAACTAAAGAGTCCATAAGAGCAGGACTCTGCAGGACCTGCTCATTCTCAAAGGAGAAAGCCCTGCCTCTGGGCCTTACCTGTTCTGTGGTCCCTTCTCAGGCTCACTCTTTTGGCTGGCTTCCTGGAGAAGGATTCCCCTCTCCTGCAGCCTGTCCACAACTCTTTGCCTGGGTCTCTGAGCTCTTTTTAACTCGCTCCTCCAATCAGAGCATGCTTGGCAGGGCAGGGCTACCTGGGCGCAGTATTGCCTTTTAATACCTTCAGACTGTGTGTATACCCCATCACAGTGCACAAGGAATTCATTTTCCCTGAGGACAGAATCCTGTTTCAAAAACGAAGCATGTTGACCAGATATTATGGTATTTCCATGGAAATCCCTCTTCACAGGTAAGGGGATTATTTTCATATTTCCATAGCACCCTCTATCTGATGATCTCCAAGTGCTTTAGACATAAAGGGTTAAATCTTGTCCCCATTGAAGTAAATGGCAAAACTCCCACTGACTTCAATGGGGCCAGATTTTCACACACACACACACCCGCCGGTGAGGTAGGTAATAATATCCCTACTTTATAGCTGGAGAAGTTCAAGCAAAGAGATGAAGTGACTTGCTCAGAGTTATGCAAGAAGTCTGTGGAAGAGCAGAGAGTAGATTACAGTTCTTTCAGCTCCATGTTTTAGCCACTTATAGACTGATGCCAAAGTTGAAAAGTTGGCCCCATTTAAATCAATTGCAAAGATCCCAACAACTTCATTGGGGCCAGGATTTCATCCTTATAATTTAGCAGGACTCAAGAATGGATTAGACATTTCACAGTTGCATAGGATGAAAAGAGGTTATATACACGTTTCACGACATGAGCTAATTAATAGGCTGCCGGAGCAACTTGATTGTGTGCTCATTTATGGCTTTCTTGCATCTCCCTTTGAAGCATGTGGTAACAAGCCAGTTTGGACTACAAGGGCTCTGAACAGCAATGTGCACCAAAGTGTTGTGTGGCACACCCCCATGTGGATGTTGCAGGTCCAAACTAAAAATTTCATAGTTCATGTTAACAAAGTCCTCTTCAAACAGGATTACATTAATGTGAAGCTGGAACCTTTTAGATTGCACTTTGGTATGCATTGGTATTCACACTTCTGTAGTCAGAACTGCGAAGACAGTGCAGACTTAGCCTCAAAAAGAGGATCATGGTCTAGACAGACCACTGGTCTGATATGGTGTTACAATTGCTATATTTCTACACTAGTGTAACCCCTTTGGGGGTTTAGAGAGCATGGCCCCTTTAAATCTTTTTCCTGAGTGGGGGAAATGCTGATTGTTCCAGAGGGAGGAAGTGCTGTTGGGGGGAAAGGAGCAGAGAGAGAGGGGAGTGATGGGGTGTGTGTCTGGAGCTCCAGACAGAAGGGCTGCAGCAAGCAGGCGCTCATAGAGTGAAGCAGCCAAGAACCTGCCTGAAGCCTGGGAGGGACAGGGCGGCTGATCGGGACACCCCAGGACAGGAACCAGGAGGAGCCCTGTGCCAGGGAGGAATTGCCTAAGAAGGACAGATTGGAGCTGGACCCAGTATCACTGCTGCCCAGAGGTGCATGGGGCTGTGAGTACTGGGGCTTGTGACTTTGCATTGTGAGTAAGGAGGGAGGCTGTTAGCTAGTTAAGTGGGGAGGTTGTTGCTCTGTGTGGCTTTGCAGAGAGCGGCAGAAGAGGGCACCGGAGGGTTTACTGGGGAAAGTTCATTGGCACCGAAGATGACCAGGAGCACCCAAGACTCACCACTGGACTGGAACTTTGCCCAGGACTCCTGAACTCTGTGTGCAGACACATTGCTAGGTGTCTGCCCTTTCAGACTGTGCTACCACTGGGCCTGTGGGGCCTTGAGTTTAATGCAACCCTGTTTTACCGCTCCACCTATACTTCCCCCATTATTTTCTCCTTTCATCCCTCTGTAAATAAATATTTCCTTTTCCTATATTCACTGTACTTTTCCAGTGTATATGTGTTCACTCGGGGGGGATAGGGGGTTGGAACAGGTGCCCCTGGGTTGGAAGGGATTTTCCCTGGTGCATTCCTGCATGTGCCTTCTCTTGGCCAGAGCTGCCTGCAGAGCAGACTCCATCTTGGCCACCAGGGCACTAAAGTTATACTAGATTACCTCCTGATACAAGTTATATCATGTATCGCAGTCAGTGATATTTGTTCTGTATACAACTAGTCAGGAATTTTGCAACAAAACTGTTTTTCATCAGAAAATACCCATTTGTTCAAAAGGAAACTTTTCACAGGAAAGGGTTAGTTTCAATTAAACTTTTGTCAAGAAGGTTTCACAGGTCCAGGATGGAATTTCTGGTCAATAGCCCAGAGGTTACAGCACTCAATGCAGGACAGCCAGGTTCAAGTCCCCAGCCTGTCTGACTCAAACCAAGAAGCTGAATCTTTGTCTCTTACATCTCAGGTGAATGCCCTAACCAACAGGCTATTGACTATTCTAGAGTGGGCCTCTCAATTTTTCCTGTTGGAGCTGTTCCATTTTGTATAAATATTCATTGGACCAGAGAAAGACTGACTCTATAGCTGGTAGTTAGGGCACTGGGATGTGAGAGATACAGATTCAAGTCCTTTCTCCAAATAACACTGAACAGGGACTTGAATGTGAATCTCCCACATCTCAGGTGCATGCCCTATGCACTGGGCTGTTGACTATTCGTGTGTGTGTGTGTGTGTGTGTGTGTGTGTGTGTGTGATGTTCATCTCAATGCAGAACAGAAAAAATATTTTGAAATCTTAAAAATGTGTCAGATGGGAAGAGTTTCCACCCAACTCTATTTTGTTCCCGGTTTTACAGGGTTTTTACAACTACAAGAAATGTACAACACTTCCAGAATATTTAATTTTTCAATGTTTCATCAGACTTCAAAGGAAAATTGGATAATGTTATATTAATATAATAAACAGATATAAAAGCCATATTTTAGACAGAAGAGGCCTTTTATTAGTAACAATAGGTATATTTTAAAGGTTGTTGAGGATCCTGAAGCTTCCAAGTGATTATTTGTTTTGCAAGCAATTGTGATAATATAATGCAGAAAGCAATGTCATTCTTCTCTGCAATTTCATAAACTGAGTCATCCACAGGGAATGTCATTAATTATGTAAAGACTGATGGGGCTTCATTCAGCTGATTTCTTCTTGAACTACTTGACTCCACACTGTTTAATTAAACAATAGTAAACGAGGTGGCAAGGAGGAACTCACATTGCCAGTGAACAATACCGAAGACTTTTTGGGATTACATACTTTATTCGGCTCTGCCTCCACTTTAAGCTTTGTGCATCTTAAATAAACTCCTACTGATTATTCTACTAGAGATCCCATTGTTAATGGAAATGCTGTCAGGTATATTACTGCCTTCTAAATAGGCATTTCAAAAGCAGCAAGGAAGTATATATTGTGCCATTAAGTAACAGCTCTAAGTATACCTCTGAGAAGTGTCTGACATATATGGCAAGTGTACTTTGGGCACCACTGATTAGGAGCATGCAATGCATGGTCCCCTCTGTAGCAGCTACTGCCAGTTCTCCTGACTGAAAGCCCTTCCTTTTTAATGTAGCTTGTGTCCTAGAAGTTGCTAGCAGGGAACAGTCCTTTCACTTTGCTATGTGTAGGCTCTATCATTGCGGTTGTTCCCACCCTCTCACCCCCATGCATTTAGTTCAAATGAGCAGAAAGCTTCCTTGCGTTCTCTCGGTTTGCACATCCATGAAAGAGCCAGCCCAATCTTGCCCTTCTTGTATTTAGTACTTAGAAAGAGGCATAGTCTCATGATCTGATTACAGGACAAGTACCCCAGTACATCTGAATTCCAATCCCTGTTGTGAAACTGACTCCTTCTAGGAACTTAGGCATGTCACCTAGCCTCTCAGTGCCTCAGTTCCTCTTTATGCAAAATGAGATAACAACTGACCTCTCAGAGGTGTTGTGAAGAACAGTGTGTGAGAGAGACTGGAAGATGAAAAATGCTATATAAAATTTAAGTATCTTTTAGACCCTCAGTATGTGCATTTCACTTGCATTAATATTATTACCTGTAGGAACTGCACATACATGTCCCGGGGAATAACAGACCCTTGAAATATTACATATACAGTATAGAAGTTCATCATAATTCTGTATTGATCAATGCCACAAAAATCACAATTGAGAGTTCCCAGGTCTATAGTAACAAGATTGTATTTGAGACATTTTAACTACATATTCTATGGTAATAACTTGCTAGTATAAATGCCATTCTTTCCTATTATCATACAGCATGGATCTAGATTACAATATTGCTTTTCCCTTCTATTTTCCTTTTCATCTACTTATTTTGGCACTAGGGGTCAGTATAGGCACAGAACAAATCTGGCCATTGTAGGAAAAAAAGCCAGTTTGTGGGCAATATTCTTCCAGTGACATCATGCTCACTAGTGAGTTTCAAAACAGTTGTTTTTGTTGAACAAAACAGGCTTACTGTGCTGCACTAATCCCATATGCTATTATTTGCTGAACCTGAATTCTGTCTGAGAACAGTTTTTCTAATGTAGGAACCTAAACACACTCACTTCATTCCCCTACCACACAGGCACTCCCTACTGCCATTCCTACTTTGTACTATGATAGAATAACATAAGAAACCTCCCCAACTAAATAAAATATCCAAGAAAATACCTCAAGCTATCTCATTGACTGCAATCAGTGTATGCAAAACAAAAAATGCTCTACCAACTGCTTCTTTCTTTCTCTCCCTGTGTCAGACATTTTAACCATTAACCTGCACCTCTGTAATAATGATGCCTTTCTTAATACTATGCCTAAATTAGATTGTAAATTCCTTGAGGAGAGATCTGCATTCTGTTCACAACTATGCCAGTGCATCTAAGGAATAATTCTATTAAATCTATGGAGTTACACCAGTATAAAAATTGACTTGAGATCATATCAAGCCCTTTGACTTGTTTCACTTGTAGCATGAGCAATTAGGGGACTGTACAAACAATATTAATTATAAAAAATTAGTGCATGATACAAGTCTAGCCTCACAAAGGGATTTAGGCAATTGGAGACCTGGGATTCAAAGTTGGAGACCCTCTTCTTGAGAGGAGCTCGGACCTGAAGCAGGTCTCCCACCCACATTCTGGATGAGTGTGCTAACCACTGGGATAGGTCTCAATTTCTCCTGTTGAAGCTGTTCCACTTAGTATAAAAATAATGAAATATTCCTCAGAAAAGGAACTTGAACCTGACACACCAACATTCCTGGTGAAGGCTCAAACCGCTGTCTCATAGAGGCATTTTATACCCTTACTGGCAAAATGAATATTTCACAGTCTAGTCAGTTCCTATTAAGAAGTAAATGCTTTGTCAACTAAAAGAAAACTAGAAGCTATTCATGGCTACTGCTCAGATTCTAAAATTTGTGGGGAAAAAGTAGGTTCATCTCTTAACATTGATAGCATAAAAGTCAGATGGTTTCCCTAAATTACTAATTTGTTTATAGATGTAGCCAATTAAATGATCATTAATACTGAAAATGAAACCAGCCAAAACTGATAACTGAAACATGAGACCTTGAAGAAAATATATATATATATGGTTATTTAAAAAGTGAGCACTTCCCCAGAACTATCACACAGTGGTATCTGATATAATGTAGCATTTCTCTACACTTAGAATTGGAAAAGTTGAAATAATTTAAGATCTAGTATTTCTTTTCCTGATTGGCAGAAATACTGTCAAGTGCCATGAGAAGACAAGACTTCACATTATTAGAATCTCATACAATATTGGCTTCCTATGGAAAAAATCTCATTACAGCTTCAAACTCTGATAGTAAAAGATTCAGGTGTATTTGGGTTCCTGCAGATCCTTATTGTACAGTCCTAAAAGATACTTACTATTCCATATGAAAAGGTGGTTTTTAATATGACAAAGTGGATATAAAGTAGGGAAAGTTAATCCAGTTAAGCATTTCTGGGAATTTATCCCATAGATAATATGGAAAAGGGAGCCAGAAAAGGCACCGTTTTTATTTGATGTCGAATAATTCAGAGGGTAAAATTGGATTCTACAATGTTTTTGGATAAATTCAATTTAAGCAAGAATGAATTTGATCTATTAATGCTTCACATTTCTATTGTACATTTTGTCTAAAGATCTCAAAGTGCTTTACAAACAGCATGAAGAGGTGGTAGCAAGTCTATATTTACAGTTGTAATTATCTTATCATTTTAATCTCTGTTTCCACTTGAAATTTGGCATGTATTATCTCTAGCTAGGAAATTTTCTATGGAAAGTTTAAGATTGGACACTTAGAGTTGTAGGTCCAGGAGAGAAATGGGTTGCAAGTGTGACAAAGATTTTGAAAAAATAAAGTGTATTATACTTTTGGAGAATCTACTAATTTTCTTGATGGACGAGAAGGAGAAAAAAAATGGGGGTAGGGAAGCCGCATATGGTTAGTCTGAAATTTCTTCAGGCTAAGGACTGTCT
Source organism: Terrapene triunguis (assembly GCF_002925995.2). NCBI lineage: Eukaryota > Metazoa > Chordata > Testudines > Emydidae > Terrapene > Terrapene triunguis. The sequence goes on along the minus strand of NW_020664531.1, from coordinate 2,399,070 downwards.
CTTACTATAAGAACATAAGAACGGCCGTGCTGGGTCAGACCAAAGGTCCATCTAGCCCAGTATCCTGTCTACCGACAGTGGCCAATGCCAGGTGCCCCAGAGGGAGTGAACCTAAAAGGTAATGATCAAGTGATCTCCCTCCTGCCATCCATCTCCACCCTCTGACAAACAGAGGCTAGGGACACCATTCCTTACCCATCGTGGCTAATAGCCATTAATGGACTTAACCGCCATGAATTTATCCAGTTCTCTTTTAAACGCTGCTATAGTCCTAGCCTTCACAACCTCCTCAGGTAAGGAGTTCCAGAAGTTGACTGTGCGCTGTGTGAAGAAGAACTTCCTTTTATTTGTTTTAAACCTGCTACCTATTAATTTCATTTGGTGACCCCTAGTTCTTATATTATGGGAACAAGTAAATAACTTTTCCTTATCTACTTTCTCCACATCACTCATAATTTTATATAACTCTATCATATTCCCCCTTAGTCTCCTCTTTTCCAAGCTGAAAAGTCCTAGCCTCTTTAATCTCTCCTCATATGGGACCCTCTCCAAACCCCTAATCATTTTAGTTGCCCTTCTCTGAACCTTTTCTAGTGCCAGTATATCTTTTTTGAGATGAGGAGACCACATCTGTACGCAGTATTCAAGATGTGGGCGTACCATGGATTTATATAAGGGCAATAAGATATTCTCCAGCTTATTCTCTATCCCCTTTTTAATGATTCCTAACATCCTGTTTGCTTTTTTGACCGCCTCTGCACACTGCGTGGACATCTTCAGAGAACTATCCACTATGACACCAAGATCTTTTTCCTGATTTGTTGTAGCTAAATTAGTCCCCATCATATTGTATGTATAGTTGGGGTTATTTTTTCCAATGTGCATTACTTTACATTTATCCACATTAAATTTCATTTGCCATTTTGTTGCCCAATCACTTAGTTTTGTGAGATCTTTTTGAAGTTCTTCACAGTCTGCTTTGGTCTTAACTATCTTGAGCAGTTTAGTATCATCTGCAAACTTTGCCACCTCACTTTTTACCCCTTTCTCCAGATCATTTATGAATAAATTGAATAGGATTGGTCCTAGGACTGACCCTTGGGGAACACCACTAGTTACCCCTCTCCATTCTGAGAATTTACCATTAATTCCTACCCTTTGTTCCCTGTCTTTTAACCAGTTCTCAATCCATGAAAGGACCTTCCCTTTTATCCCATGACAACTTAATTTACATAAGAGCCTTTGGTGAGGGTCCTTGTCAAAGGCTTTCTGGAAATCTAAGTACACTATGTCCACTGGATCCCCCTTGTCCACATGTTTGTTGACCACTTCAAAGAACTCTAATAGATTAGTAAGACACTATTTCCCTTTAGAGAAACCATGTTGACTTTTGCCCAACAATTTATGTTCTTCTATGTGTCTGACAATTTTATTCTTTACTATTGTTTCGACTAATTTGCCCGGTACCGACGTTAGACTTACCGGTCTGTAATTGCCAGGATCACCTCTAGAGCCCTTTTTAAATATTGGCATTACATTAGCTATCTTCCAGTCATTGGGTACAGAAGCCGATTTAAAGGACAGGTTACAAACCCTAGTTAATAGTTCCGCAACTTCACATTTGAGTTCTTTCAGAACTCTTGGGTGAATGCCATCTGGTCCCGGTGACTTGTTAATGTTAAGTTTATCAATTAATTCCAAAACCTCCTCTCGTGACACTTCAATCTGTGACAGTTCCTCAGATTTGTCACCTACAAAAGCAGGCTCAGGTTTGGGAATCTCCCTAACATCCTCAGTCAAGAAGACTGAAGCAAAGAATTCGTTTAGTTTCTCCGCAATGACTTTATCGTCTTTAAGCGCTGTAGGAATGCATAGCTCCCAAACTGTCAGCCCATGGTCACGGCACACTGTTTCCATGGCTACAAGGCAGGAGTGGCCTTCAATCCAGCGTTTGTGTTTGGAAACTTATTTGGCTGATTTGATCATCACCCTCGCAGCTGGTGTTCACGTGCACAAGAGATGGGTTTGTTATTTTATGTTGATGTATACTGCATGCCTTTTCTATGCGCAAGAATCTGACCAGTGAGAAGTGTTGTAAACAGAGTAAGCACAGGAAATAAAAACCCCAGGAAAAGTTTTCCTGGAGGCTTTTTGCTTGAGGCTTTTAAAGCTCTCTGGCTACCACAAACCTGGTGTTCTATTTCCTTTCCTGTGTCGTCGCCACAAAGCGCTCCTTTTCTATCTCTATCATCAGCAGCGGCTCCAGGCACCAGTGCTCCAAGCGCGTGCCTGGGGCAGCAAGCCACGGGGGGTGCCCTGCTGGTCCCTGCGAGGGCGGCAGTCAGGCAGCCTTCGGCAGCATGCCTGCGGGAGGTCCGCCGGTCTCATGGATTCGGCGGCAATTCGGCGGCGGGTACCCTGAAGCCGCGGGACCGGCGGACCTCCCGCAGGCATGTCACCGAATCCGTGGGACCGTGGACCTCCTGCAGGCATG
>NW_020664531.1:2386412-2396566 GCF_002925995.2 Terrapene triunguis | reverse complement strand
CAGGCATGTCACCGAATCCGTGGGACCGTGGACCTCCTGCAGGCATGCCGCCAAAGGCGGACTGCCTGCCATGCTTGGGGAGGCAATAAAGCTAGAGCCGCCCCTGTCTATCATCGAGGGGCCCCACTGGTTGTTTAGCAGGCTTCCTGCTTCTGATGTACTTAAAAAACATTTTGTTATTACCTTTTGAGTTTTTGGCTAGCTGTTCTTCAAACTCCGCTTTGGCTTTTCTTATTACATTTTTACACTTAATTTGGCAGTGTTTAATGCTCCTTTCTATTTACCTCGCTAGGATTTGACTTCCACTTTTTAAAGGAAGTCTTTTTATCTCTGACTGCTTCTTTTACATGGTTGTTAAGCCACGGTGGCTCTCTTTTAGTTTTTTTACCGTGTTTCTTAATTTGGGGTATACATTTAAGTTGGGCCTCTATTAAGGTGTCTTTAAAAAGCACCCATGCAGCTTGCAGGGATTTCACTTTAGTCACTGTACCTTTTAATTTCTGTTTAACTAACGCCCTCATTTTTGCATAGTTCCCCTTTTTGAAATTAAATGCCACAGTGTTGGGCTGTTGAGATGTTCTTCCCACCACAGGGATGTTAAATGTTATTATATTATGGTCACTATTTCCAAGCGGTCCTGTTATTATTACCTCTTGGACCAGCTCCTGCGCTCCACTCAGGACTAAATCTAGAGTTGCCTCTCCCCTTGTGGGTTCCCGTACCAGCTGCTCCAAGAAGCAGTCATTAAAGTATCGAGAAATTTTGTCTCTGCATTTCGTCCTGAGGTGACATGTTCCCAGTCAATATGGGGATAATTGAAATCCCCCACTATTATTGAGCTCTTAATTTTGATAGCCTCTCTAATTTCCCTTAGCATTTCATCATCACTATCACCGTCCTGGTCAGGTGGTCGATAATAGATCCCTAATGTTATATTCTTATCAGAGCATGAAATTACTATCCATAGAGATTCTATGGAACATGTGAATTCACTTAAGATTTTTACTTCATTTGATTCTACATTTTCTTTCAAATATAGTGCCACTCCCCCCCTGCACAACCTGTTCTGTCCTTCCGATATATTTTGTACCCCGGAATGATTGTGTCCCATTGATTGTCCTCAGTCCACCAGGTTTCTGTGATGCCTATTATATCAATATCCTCCTTTATCACGAGGCACTCTAGTTCACCCATCTTATTATTTAGACTTCTAGCATTTGTGTATAAGCACTTTAAAAACTTGTCACTGTTTATTTGCCCTTTTCTAATGTGTCCGATTCTTTATGTGAATGTTTCTTGTCTGATCTGGCCCTTACATTATCCTCTTCCATCCTCTGTTCCTGACTATAACCTAGAGAATCTCTATCATTAGACTCTCCTCTAAGAGAAGTCTCTGTCCGATCCACATGCTCCTCTGCAGCAGTCGGCTTTTCCCCATCTCCTAGTTTAAAAACTGCTCTACAACCTTTTTAATGTTTAGTGCCAGCAGTCTGGTTCCACTTTGGTTTAGGTGGAGCCCATCTCTCCTGTATAGGCTCCCCCCATCCCAAAAGTTTCCCCAGTTCCTAATGAACGTAAACCCCTCCTCTCTACACCATCGTCTCATCCATGCATTGAGACTCTGAAGCTCTGCCTGCCTACCTGGCCCTGCGCGTGGAACTGGGAGCATTTCTGAGAATGCCACCATAGAGGTCCTGGATTTCAGTCTCTTCCCTAGCAGCCTAAATTTGGCCTCCAGGACATCTCTCCTACCCTTCTCTATGTCATTGGTACCTACATGTACCACGACCACCGGCTCCTTCCCAGCACTACACATAAGTCTGTCTAGATGCCTCGAGAGATCCGCAACCTTCGCACCAGGCAGGCAAGTCACCATACAGTTCTCCCGGTCATCACAAACCCAGCTATCTATGTTTCTAATGATCAAATCTCCCATTACTACCACCTGCCTTTTCCTAGTAACTGGAGTTCCCTCCCCCGGAGAGGTAACCTCAGTGCGAGAGGATACCCCAACACCATTTGGAAGGAGGGTCCCAACTATGGGAAGTTTTCCCTCTGCACCCATAGACTGCTCTGCTTCCCTGGGCCTTTCATCCTCCTCAACAGCACAGGGGTTGTCTGACTGGAGGTGGGACAATTCTACAGTGTCCTGGAAAGCCTCATGAACATACCTCTCTGCCTCCCTTAGCTCCTCCAGTTCTGCCACCCTGGCCTCTAAAGCCCGTACGCGGTCTCTGAGGGCCAGGAGCTCCTTGCACTGCCTGCACACATAAGCCACCTGCCCACAGGGCAGGTAATCATACATGCCGCACTCAGCACAATAAACTGGATAGCCCCCACTCTGCTGCTGGGCTTCTGCCTGCATTGTCTCCTAGTTAATGAAGGGGTTGTTTAAAGCAAGAAGTTTTGACTGTAGTTTAGTTTATAGGTTTTAAAGCAAAAACAACAGCAAGGGGCCCTTGCCCCCTTCCCACTCCCCTTCCAAACTCCCTTGCGAAACTCACAGTTAGCAGCCCCTGATCGCAAAGCTCCCTGGTCGCTTGCACACTGCTTTATAAAGCCCTGGCCTGCTTTATAGCCCTGCCCACTGACTAAGGCTCAGCCAATTAACAGAGGCTTCTAGCTGTCAAACCTTCCTTTGAAGCTCACAGCTTCCAACTGCCAGCCACAGCACACGGTCCTTCAAACAACCAAACAACACCTAGCACAATGGGGTCCTAGTCTCAATTGGGTTGTCTAGGCTTCACTGTAATACAAATAATAAATAGTAATTATTCTCACAAAAATGGCTTGTACTAAACAACGTTAATTTTTAGTGCAAGATGCACAGGGCTAGTGCATAGTACTATTGTTCTGTTAGGAGTAGACGTAGTAACAGCAGAATCTTATTCGGTAGTAGCCTTGAAGGGCCCCAACCATTTCTGAGGCCCCATTATGCTAGTTGCTGCATGTGCAAGGTAAGAGATTATCCCTCGTTGTTGCAGTCTAACCAGATGTGGCTTACCCCTTTTTTCTCCTTCCCTTCCATCAAGAAAATGTGTAGATTCTCCAAAAGTGTAATACACTTTATTTTTTTTTTCAAAATCCAAAATCTCTGAAATGTATATAAACAGCCAGACAAAGGATAAGACAAGGAAGCATTATCCCCATTTTACAGATTGGGCACAGATTAATTAGGGGCCTTATCCAAAGTACAATACACTCAGTGGATGGACTCTATTGAACTTTACTCAGACACGGAAGATAGAAGAGGACAGCATTTAGTCCCAACTTTGTATGCTTCCTCTTGAAGTGATGGTCTTGTAGTTAGACGGACACTCAGAAGATCCAAGTTAAGTTTCTGGTGCTGACAGACATCTTCTGTGATCTTGGGCAAGTCACTTCGCCTGACGCAAAGCACACTAAAGTTGATCAATATCTTCTGAGAGTTCAACATTTGGGGTATATTCTGCTGCCTCACCATCCACGCCTGAGTAAATGGGCTTTGTCCAAAAGTTCTAGTGGCAGTTATATGGAGTCGATTCCTTGACAACAGAGAGCAACTGCACAGCTGTTAAACTTCCAGTATTACAGTCCAAATGAATCTAACACTTTCCATGGAAAGAGACAAAAATATTGTTCTCTCAAGTGAATGGACACTGTTTAAATCATATATTGTTCTCTCACTTGTATACCAGGTAGACTCTTGAAAGTTTGAAAGCAGAATCTGTTTCTTAACCAAAATTATTTTAGTCCATCTTCTGTGCAGACCACTCTATTTATGAAGGCTGGGCAGCTGGTGAGAATTTTTACTTGTTTCTGTATTCATTCTTTTTCATTAAAAAACCCACTGAAGCCTATGGTTTGAAGGAATAATGCAACATTAAAGAATTTCATGTATTTTGCAAACATTAAAAAAAGAAACAGATTCAACTTCTGAGTCTGCAAAACTTGAAAGTTCCCTATTATATGCATAAAGAACTACTTACTTCAAAAACAGAAAGTACTTGAGTGCAAATGGAGAAGGATGAAGGAAAGTGGCTGCTGGAGTGTAACCAGGCTTAGTATTAAGACTGATTTGGTTCATTTTTTAATATATAAATGGACTTGAAGGAAGCAAGTAAAATCATGAAATTTGCTCAGAATATGAAATAGGTAGAAGTATGGAGTGGAACAATCAGTTATGGAATATATTCAGAATAACCTGGTGATTGGGGTCTGGCCATATGGCACAAGTGTCTAATACAATTTAGTACAGAGACAGAAGATGATAAAGTCAGGGAGAAGAAAATTAAGGCCAGTAGATACCTATTTAGGCATGTACCTATTTACAAATGTGACTGGCAAAATGTAAAGATTGCATACTTCCCTAATTCTTTTTTTCATGCAGCTATCCCATTTTCTTTGGAAAAGCTATCAGTTTGTTATACCCTTTTAAATGAAGCAAATTTTGAATGATGTTCTTGCAAAAATGCAGTTTCCACCCCCCAATAAATCCATACAACCAATTACATAATGTTCTTCATACTAGTAGATATTTCTTACTTAAGTTAGATGTATATTTACATACATGATTATATGGTCACAGCTTATCTATTGTCTACTACTAAGTCCTTCATATAAGGATAGATTCTAGTACCTTGTAATAGGGTCTACAAACCCCATACTGAACTTAGACAGAAGGGGGAGGGGAGCCTCTCCTGTTTGCAGGTAAGGAGCTTAACCACACCCACTGGCAGCTGCCAGAACTGCCAATCATGGAGGCAGGCACTCACAGCTGTACCCAATAGAAGAAACAAGATCTATGATAAAGGAGAGACTGCAGAGCTAGAAGGGGAGGTAAACAAGCCTAGGACAGCAAAGGGGCAATACCCCTGCACCAAGTTGTCTCCCTGAGCACAGCTAAGAGACTTAGGCCTGGTCTACACTAACCCCCCAAGTCGAACTAAGGTACGCAACTTCAGCTACGTGAATAACATAGCTGAAGTCGACATACCTTAGTTCGAACTTACCGCGGTTCAGACGCGGTCCACACACGGCAGGCAGGCTCCCCGTCGACTCCGCGGTACTCCTCTCGCCGAGCTGGAGTACCGCAGTCGACGGCGAGTACTTCCTGGTTCGACTTATCGCGTCCAGACCAGACGCGATAAGTCAAACCCAGAACTTCGATCCCCAGCCGCCGAACTAGCGGCTGGGTGTAGACCAGCCCTAAGACATGCTTCTAGACTCAGTCAAAGGTGGGAGTCAAAGAACTGGGTCCAGGTGAGGACAGCAGTGATCCTTCAAAGTACTACAGTAGGAGCCAATGACAAACCCTTACTCACGTTGGCTAGCAGCTTAGTCCACAAATAGTCCCATTGACTGCATTGGGTCTATTTGTGGTCTAAGGCATTACTGAATATGAGTAAAGGTCTCAGAATCTGTCCCTTAGAAATGAAAGTTTTATCCTGTACCTTTTATCTATAAATTTGTCTTAATATGAATTACATCGAGTTGAGGCCCCATCATATGGCAGGTTACAACTTAAAAATCTTGTACGCACTTGGGGTTATTCTGCATGTCAAGTTACATTTCCATGTCCAGACCATTACTGTTTGTGGGTGATGTTGTTTTATCTTTAAACTGCCTCAGCACCAACTGAAGAGCTGTTAATTTTCTTGCAACTTACTATGAACAGAGACTAATTTCCATCTTTTCAGAAAAAGAAGGAATTTGAATGAGTATACCAATAGAGGGCATTGTTTGCTGCATTTTGTTCAGAATACTGAATACTTTGTTAAGTATAGCTGAGCACAAGTTAAACGGCATTCCTAATTTAAAAACAAGATATACACATGACCCATCATTATTCCTGTTGGTTACTAGGTGACAGATCAGAACAAACAAAGCCATGTAACATCTGAATAGCATTCTATGTCATGTCAACATGGGTTGATCAGGAAAACAATTTCCATTTGACAGACAAGTTATTATAAGGATTGCATTATGATAACACCTTTTGAGTAAAATTTTGATATTGGTTATTGGCCTTCAACTTCCATTGTCTTCAACAGGACCTGCAAATGCTTGACACAGGCAAAATGTGATGCATCTATTTTTAATTAGGTCTGTGCACAGGGCCAGATTAAAACATAAGCACAACTGGGGTTCTAGTACTGGTCCTGGAGTCACACTTCAAAACCAGAATCTCAGCTTTCCAAAAAAGTTTCTAGCATTCATGGCTGTTTGTGACAAAAAGCTTGAAAACATGAAGGGAGTATAACCAATACAATTAATCTGCCTGAGTCTGCAGACAGTCTGAAACTATAGCTCTGAGAGGTCTGACTTCCCCAAGGCATCTTAATGGAGTGTTCAGTCCCAAACCTAGTGCTTTGTGGGGGGACCAACACTATAGCAGAAGAGAATGGGGGAGTGGTCAGGGGAATACAGAGGGCCCCATCACCCGAACAAACAAGGTAAGCATGAAGTGGATGAGACTGGTGCCACTCCTGGGAAGGATAAGTGGGCCCCAAAGCTGCTTCCAACTCCTCAAAATGGGAAGGGGGGTCCCCTGCTACTCCTAGTGGGAAGATGTGGCCACAGTGCGGGCCTGTGCCATGGTATTCTAAGGGCACTGGACTCTCAGTCAAACGCTCCAAAGATTTGCTGGAGGTTTCAGTTGAGCTAAGCAACCAAAAGCTGGATGCACAAAGCAAGCTTGCCAAACCACCTGAGTGCTAACTTGGGCTGAACGCCTCATAGGAGGTTCTCACAGTATATACAACACTTCCCGTTCACTAGAAATACAGGGAGAAATGGCTTCCTTGTGATATTTTTGCACTTCTATATCCATCCAAATGGAAAAAAGGATGTTTAGGTCTATGAAAATAAAAAAAAAAGAATGAAGAAAAGTCTATCCTCCAGGACAGAATTCAAACTGGGTTCGGGGATGAAGATTAAAGTCACACGTTTTATCCATACCTGTCTGCTCAGCCCTACTTTTTAATAACTTTAAAATACAGATGCATGTTTTAAAATGTTAATCAACACCGGAAGCATGAAATACTGTTAACATAATACTTAAATTGTAAGTCTAGCTCCTCTGGAAACAATAAATCAGGCTTGCTGTAATTAAACTTTCAAGCCTTGAGTATTTAAAACAGATTCATAAAACAAAAATCTAGTGGCATTTTTAAAGCTATTGCTCCCAGTTTACCTGACTGAGTTTAAATTGTAAGGGTATTGTCAGACCTGAATTTTAAAAAATCACTGCAGTTACAGACCTGATTTTCTGATAGTTTCACTGTCCATTTTTAGAGGAAATATGTTTGAATTTGTTTGATGAAAATTTGATTGGCAATTTAAAAAGGAAAACAAACAGGCAAAGAGAAATACAGTTGCCATAGCATTTCTTCGGTTTATCTACTACAATATTATCTACTACAACATATGTGCAGTTGAGTAAATTGGTATTACAGTAGAACCTCAGAGTTACAGACATCTTGGGAATGGAGGTGTCTGTAAGTCTGACATGTTCGTAACTCTGAACAAAGCGCAGTTCAGGCTCCATATCCAGTAGCCGACACTCCAAGTCAGGCTTCGGCATCAGCTGAGCTCCCTACTCAGTGCCCGCATGAGTTTGCCAGCTGGTCCCCCTCCTCGCAGGGGATTGTGTGCGTTGTGTGTGTGAAAACAGCATGTCCCCTTCCCTGGGAGGGGGAGGGGGAGAGAAGAGGGAGGATGGGATAAAAACAGTGTGTCCCCCTCCTTGCGGCAGCGGGAAGGGGTGAAAGTGGTGCAGACCCCAGCGCTGCTCCTGCTCTGCTGGCTCTGACTGCCTTGGGCTGGCAGCCCCAGCATCTTGCTGTAAGTGGCTGCCCTGCACGTGGAGGTAGGGGTAGGGTTGGGACAGGCAGCCCAGAGGTGCCTATCTTTAAGATGCAATACTGCTACAGTACCGTATTTGCGGTTGTTGTTTTTTTGGTGTGTGTGTGTATATGTGTGTGTGTGTGTGTGTTTCTGCTACTGCCTGATTGGTTACTTCCAGTTTCACATGGTATCCGGTTACAACCAGTCAGTCTGTAACTCTGGTGTTTGTATCTTTGAGGTTCTACTGTTCTTAGGCCTTTGGGGAAGAGGCTGGCTTTTCATTACATATGTGCACAGTGCCTAACACAACTGGGTCCCAACTGATGGCCTTTACATGCTAGCAAAATGCATATGAAAAATATGCATATGAACCATCCCTGTGAAATCAGTGAGACTACTCGTGAGAAAGAAAAGTTTGAATGATTGAGGCCTTATTTCATAAGGCAGTGGGAACATGAAAAAAGATGGAATGTGTTTTTACTTGAAAGTTTCTTAATCATTCTAGTTTTATAGGTTTGATTACATCTGGCATCAAGACAAATAAGATATTAAAAATCTGGCCTTCGCAAATTGCCCAGAGTGGATCGCTCTCCCCAAGAGCCATGCATAGAAGAATAAATATAGGCAAGAGAAATTTGACTGTCTTGGAGAAAAGAATAATATAGTGATATTAAAAAACAACAACAAACCACCACTGAAACAATATACTCCATTTCTTAATGAAAGAAAAAAAATATTCTTTCTACTTAAAAACTTAATGATTTATACAAAGGGAGGGCTGAACTAAGCTAGCATGGAATCTAAAACATTATTTTCCATTTCATCTTAGCAGCTCAAAGCACATTTACAAACATTTGATTAAGTCTCAACACCCGTGTAAGGTAGGTGGTATTTAACCTGTTTTACAGAGGGGTAAACTGAGGCTAGGTCTACACTGGGGGGGGATCGATTTAAGATACGCAAATTCAGCTACGCGAATAGCGTAGCTGAATTCGACGTATACTATTCGACTTACCCCGCTGTGAGGATGGAGGCAAATCAACCGCTGCGGCTCCCCTGTCGACGGCACTTACTCCTCCTGACAAGGTGGGAGTACGCACGTCGATTCAGGGATCGATTTATCCGTCTAGATGAGACGCGATAAATCGATCCCCGAGAGATTGATTTCTACCCGCCGATCCGGGCGGGTAATGTAGACTAGCCCTAAGACACAAAGGGATTTAGAGACATATATTGGTATTAATAACATATTTCCAGTTTATTTTCCTGCATCCACAGCCTGTTTATGGAGAATCACCATGCAACAATTGACACAATGGGTCACAGCTATTATTGGGCATATTAGATTGCTGCCCCTGTGCATGGTTTTGGCCTTAAGAATCCACTGACCACAAAATATTAACAAATCCAATTCCACCTTTATGTTTCATTGTAGAAATCTGCTTCAGGACTCTGCTCTACAGTACACTAGTGTGAACATTGCCCTTTATGTGCCCAAGCAGGGCCACTCAACATTTGGCCCCATGTAGACAAGGCCCACGTGACCCATCCTAGAGCAAGTTACTGGTAGAGCTTGGAACAGAAGTGAGGCCCCCTTTCCATAACCACTTGATGACAGCACAATCACAGTGTAAAAATGCAAGAGTAAAGGTAAGATCTAATTCCACTTCCTGAAGCATTTTCATACTCATAAGCACAATTAGGACTTAGAAAACAGCAAGGTGTCATTGTGCACCTTAATGAAGGTCACTTGAACATGGTGGAAATAGCTTGGAGAGAAAGTAGAATTATGCTTCAAAGAGTATATCATCCCCTAGCTTTCCACCAGGAGATAAAAGATGTCAAATGTATGTTTCCAAATTGATACCTCAGTACTATGGGGCCAGTCCTGCACTGCTTGAGTGCGGAAAGTGGCGCATACAGACACAATATAAAAATAAAAATAAAAAAACCTGAGCTGGCTGAGATTTCCCAAATTGTGAGGGTGACTGAATGTCAGTTCTTGAAAATCAATTTTGCATGGAATAAACCCTGCATTTTTTTTTACGAGATTTGGTAAAAAAAGAGGATTGTTCAGGCATACCCATTCTTTGTTGCCACTCCACATGCAGACTTGCTAGTAATTAGATATGATCAAAACCCAGAGAATATTTTGTAAACCAAAATTGTGAAAAATTCCTCCCTTTGGTTTTTGTCTGTCAAACTTCAATTTTTCAATAATATTTTTCATTGACATTTTGAAATTCAAAAATTGTTCACCAACTTTGCTAAGAGATCACTAAAAATGGTATTGAATAAGGTGACCTAATGCATAGCTTTCCCTGTGC
>NW_020664531.1:2370514-2381412 GCF_002925995.2 Terrapene triunguis | reverse complement strand
CACAGGACCCTCTGTTGCTTTTTATAATGGTTAGTGTATAATATGCATTATTTATTACAGTATATACAAAGACCCCCCAAAAAAATATTTGGACAGCGACATAAAACTCAAAAATTGCTCAAAAAATAAACCCCAAAAGATTAAATTCATGAACTCAAAAAAACTCAAAAGTCCTATTTATATTTTACCTGAAGTAACCCCCACCATTCATCCAGCAGCAAAAGGAAAGTGTGTATTTCAAGTCGGAGTACTGATGGTAGCCTTCAACATTTGAGACATCTTAAAAAAATACTTTCTATTATTTCATACTTGCAATATCAACTACTAAAAGTGCCCCTTTTCTGTGAGATCTCATTCTACAGAAGATAATATTTTGTAATTCAGATTTTTCTTTCATTATCTGCTGAATTTCATAAATCCCATCTTGTAACAATTCAGTTTTCAACAAGTCTTAACTGCACTGGTACATGTAGTTCCATTTCCAAACTAGTCTGCTATCCAGTTTTAGTTAATTCACTCAAATAGAGCAGCATTCGTATATAAATACACACACTCTCTCTCTCGTGCACTCACACTTATTTCAACCAAAGTGTGGTAAAAATCTTGCTTTGCATCCCACTTTTACTCCTGATAGTAGGCTAGATTTTCTCATTACAAAATCAAGTTGATACATCTTACAGAAGTGAAGGGAACATAGGAATAAATGTTCCTGCATGGGCCAAATATTTCCTTAGTCATTACTCAGGTAAAATCCCACTGGGTTAAGTAATAGTTTTGACTGAAGGACCAAAGCTTTTGGCCAAATGTGTTTAACATTAAGTTGCAGATGAGCATCAAAGATGGCACATGCTCGCTCTCTCTCTCTCACTCATCCACCCACCCACCCTATCTCTGTCCTTGAGAAATAAAGAGGAACAAGGAAGTAAAGGTGGAGGGAGAAAGAAAATCATATGTTATGTAACAGTGGCTAATATAAATGGTAGCTGCAGAATTCTTTTTTACCATAAGAGCTTGCAGTCATCCTTAAGTTTGTTTCCACACACAGCTACTATTTGGTACATTATGAATAGCTAGCTAGCATAGTTCCCAACAATTTTTCTGAACAAACACAGCAGGAAGGGAGACTGGAAGGTATTTTATACAGGAACTTACTGTTATTCAAATTCCCTTGAAGGTCAGGTAGAGGTTTAAAATTCCAGGACTGCGGAAGTGTTGATATTATATAAACTGAATAACCTATGCCAGAACTAGCTGCTATCAGTCCATAGCAGTAGGGGGGGAAATGCTTTTGCAAGTGTCCAATGTCTCATACAATAGTATCTGCAACAGTGTTTGATTTGTCACCAGTGCTGGCAGAGCATGATACATTGCTTGCTTACTTGCTAAATTCAAGACTACTGACAAGAAATTTGGCCTTGGGATGTTGTTTATTCCCTATAAAAGCTTTAGAAGGCCTTTATATGCTGTTTGTCAATCAAATCTGAACCAGCAAATCACGGTGTTGAATACCAACAAAGAAACTAATTCTCTCTATAAGCAAGGTGTGTAGCATCCCACCGTCCACTAACTAGGAGTCAACAGAACTCAGATTGCTACCATACATATTCATCACTGCCAACTAGGGCCAATCCGATAATCCTCTGGAAAAACTCCCTTTCATGTCAATGGGAGTTTTGCCTGAAGAAAGATGTCAGATTTAGATCCACAGGTAGCATTAGAGATATTTATTACTCTTATTTGTTATCAGCTAACCACCATCAAGGGTGATATGGGGATTTAACACCCCTATGTTATAAGCATGTTCAGCTGTGAATATACTGAAACTACAGCTGAGTAGAAGTCCCTCACACTGCCATATGCAAACTGAAATAGCACAATCAAGCTTAGAATGTGAAATCCTGGAACTTGTGAAGGGCCCATCACAGTGAATCCACTAAAATTTCGATACCAGAAGAGGGAGTATCGATGGGTGTGCATGGAGACTCCACAGCAACCTGCAGAGCTAAGGTGTGTAATGCACTAATTTGTGGTAGCTCAAAGGGTCACAGCCAGCTGGTCAGCAAGCTGCATATAACCAGTAACCCACATATACACATCTGAGATAGCAGCAATCCACGTACTACTCCTGTACGTACTCAGCAGCAAAGGTTACTCAGCAGAAGTGCAAGTTGGTGAGGAGGATTATATTCCTAGATTCCATGTGCTGGGGTCACAGCCTGTTTGTTCAGCCTTATTACATGCCATTCAGTCAAGCTGCAGTAGACATCCACCTTGTTGTCAGTAAAACACACAGAGAGAAACTGCAGAACAAGAAGTTTATAGGAACTGGACTATAGGCATTACAGTGCAAAATTGAGTTATAAATACTATTAACGCAAAATAACCCAGTACCCCACAGCATTACAGCAGATTCATGTGACTTGACTCATATTTTCATGTTTTCCTGTATAAGTAATGACTTCCAGTTTGTATGTTACACCAGGGAGACTACAGGTGCTACATAATGTCTGTCAAAGCAACAGTTCATACCACCACCATTAATCTGAAGAGAGGGTCACAACCAAGTTCCATAATTCCTGGTTTAGCCCCCCCTTTCAGTCTGGCTATCAAAATTAGATTGACTTTAAAACTTCCAGGTTTACACCAGAAACTAAGGAGATTTTTTTCTGCAAAGTTTGAAGAAAATATATCAAACTTTTACCAAGTTATGGCTTTATTAGTAATTACCCTCATTTGAAGTTTAGTTGTGTCTAAACTTCACGCTCCAGTCTAGCTCAGAAATGCCTGTTACAAGCTATTCAATCTTTCCACATAATTAAATGTCTTTGAAAGTCGTATGTAGGCCATATTTGAAGAAAGACTGTAATTAAGAAAGATTAGCAGCCATTGTTAATGAAAGTGTTTAAGAACCAGCTTACTTCCTCATGGAGTAGTGTGGATGGACTCTGTGGGAAGGATATGTAAATTATTATACTCAGAAGAAGAGGAGGAATTGTGACTTCCTAAACCCCAATACCTTTTCTGCTTTGCTCTTGAGGTGGTTCAGCAATACACTGCCCTTTATTATGGGCTGTATCCTTGGGATACAATCTAATCCTTGAATATAAAAGACTAGGGTTCTAGGCCTGGTTTATCAGGTTAATCTAGTAACCATGTTGCATGGTTTTTTGTAGCAATGATTTTGTTGCATAACAGAGCCTCTTATTTTCTGCAAAATTGGTCAGAGCCTTTGAATTACTAGTTATCCTATATATGAATCCAACCAGAAGCAAGCTCAATAGTTAAGGTTAGAACATGGGTTTCATTGTAAGTCATATTCACTCCTCTTGTAACTTTACACAAGAAATGGGATTTCAACATTTTAAGTCAAAGGCAGTTGGTCAAACCATATATGGATGCTTAAAAGAAAAGACAATTTTTAAAAAAAAGTTTACTCAAGATTTTCTAACCTTTACATGTCCAGACAAACCCTCAGTTTGACTGCAAAATTCCAAACTTTACATATAGTAAAATATTATTTTAAAAAATTGGTTAGGCCCTATATTTTAAAGATGCATTTACAAGTATTTGCCCAATCTATTGGTATAAAGACAAGTCCATTTTAAAATCCACATGGTGGATGCACATGTGTGAAAGGCTAGAGAAAAAAAGGATAAATGGGAATTCTGTGGATCAGTCTAGGAAAGTGTGAAGGTGCTTGTGAGAGATGCAGGCAAACTGATACCCTTCACACAGCAAGGAAGCCAGGGTGTGACAATAAGAGAGATCAGTGGGAGTGACTTAAATTGTGGAGGGTCTAAAATGTTAAGACAAGAAGCTTTTGTTTAATGGGGAAAATAGTGAAGGAACTCAAAACCAAGATGACATGGTCATAGAAATGGGTCAGGAAGATTTTAGCAGCAGCATTTTGAATGAACCTGAGAAGGATGATATGGAAGAATGGACAGACAGGAGGAGACCATATTACAGAAAAGGGCCTGGATAAAGTTTTTTGTGGTTCAGACAGAAAGAAGAGTCCTGATCTTGGAAACTGCATAAAATAAAAAATGGTAAAATTTGTATATAGACTGAATGTATGGCTAGACAGAGATAGGGTTACCAGGAGTCCGGTTTTCGACCGGAATGCCCAGTCGAAAAGGGACCCTGGCAGCTCTGGTGGGCACCACCAACTGGGTCATTAAAAGTCTAGTTGGTGGCACAGCGGAGGCCCGGGGCTAAGGCAGGTTCCCTGCCTGCCCTGGCTCCGTGTGGCTCCCAGAATCAGCTGACAGGTCCCTGTGGCCCCTAGGCTCATGGGCGACCAGGAAGGCTCTGTGCACTGCCCATGCCCCGAGTGCCAGCTAAGCAGTTCCCGTTGGCCGGGAACCGCGACCAGTGTGAGCTGCGGGGGCAGCACCTGCAGATGCGAGGGCAGCGCTCGGAGCCTCACTGGCCATCCATGCGCCTATGGGCCGCAGGGACCTGGCGGCCGCTTCCTGGGAGCCACGGTAAGTGCCGCCCTGGACCCCACATCCTCTGTCCCAGCCCAGAGTCCCCTCCCGCACCCAAACTCCCTCCTGGAGCCCACAACTCCAACCCCCTGCCCTAGCCCTAGGCCTGAGCCCTCTCTTGCACCACAAACCCCTCCTCCCTGGCCCCACCCCAGAGCCCCCACCCCCAGCCAGAGTCCACACCCCCTCCCACACGCCGAGCCCCCTCCTGCACCCCAAACCCCTCATCCCCTGCCCCACTCACAGCCCGTACCTCCAGCCGGAGCCCTCACCCCCACCTCACCCCAATCCCCTGTGCCAGCCAGGAGCCCTCTCCTGCACCCTGAACTTCTAATTTTTGGCCCCACCCAGAGCCTGCACCCCCAGACCAGATCTCATGCCCCTCGGTACCCCAAGCCCCTGACCCAGCCCAGAGCCCTCTCCCTCACCCCAAACCCCTCATCCCCAGCCTCATCCCAAAGCCCGAACCCCCCTTCCGAACCCCTACTCCAGCCCAGTGAAAGTGAGTGAGGGCAGGGGACAGCGAGCAACTGAGGGAGGAGTGATGGAGTGAGCAGGGGTCGGGGTGTTCAGTTTTTTGCCATTAGCAAGTTAGCAACCCTAGACAGAGCAAAATAACACTTGTTTTAGGAGTGTCTGGGTGGATTGAGGTGATAGGTGATAAAAGGAAGGAAGATGAGAAGTTTTGTTTTGGTCTTCATAGGGAGACAGAAATGCGAGCGTGATAGAGTGTCAATCAGAGCAAAGTTTATTATGATCCATGAGTAAAGAAGGCCCTGCTCTATTAAAAGAAGTTAATGAACAGGATGATGTGCCTTGGCTAACATAGCTCTTTAGTACATGGTAGTAAAGCCTGCTATTATGAGTCTCCCATCTCAGGAACACTTACATTAAGAGTGTGAAATGTTAAATAGCTCTGCCAGGTGCAAGCTATTAGGTTTCTCTGATTTGGTGCACTTTGGTACATCCATTTGATATAAGGTGCAAATTAATGTGCTTTTGATTATGATATGCTGCTGTGGGCATTCTGGAAAAGGCTGCTCTATTTTTAGATTACTATATCTCTTGAACCATTAGAGCTCTCATGCTGAAATTCACTTTGTGACTAGTATTGGAGGAACACAGAAACAACTATCATGTGTTACTCCTGCACATAAGGCCTAGAACAAGAAGTGTTGACATGCTCTAATTTTTCTGAGGGCTGTAGCTGAATCATGAAGAATTCACACCTTATCTGGAGTTCTTAAAAATAGCGAAGGATTATTCAGTATAAGAAAACCAACCCATTCTTCTATTGCACAGAATGAAGACATTGATAAAACAGATCACTATTCCAGTAACATACCATATTCTACCTTTGTAAAATATTCAGGATCTTCTCTTACCAAGCACCAATACACACTTGGGATACCACAATACAAGATCATGTCAGATGGAAGAAAATCTCTGAGGCCTTTCACAGGTTAAACTCAACTATGTAAGATGTAATGGGATGTTTATATATGTAAAAAAGTCACATTAGAACCAGCCAGGAAACTCTAGTTTCAGCTCAGAATTTCTTACACATACTTGGTGCAGGGATGCCAGAATAATTTGTATAGCAGAGGTGCTGAGAGCCATTGAATCAAACTGTAAACCCTGTAAATAATGGAAACCACTTCAAGCTTGGGGTGCCGCAGCACCCCTAGTTCCAGCACCTTTGACTTGGTGTGCAGCTTTCCTACTCCACCATCATTGTGAAGTGGGTAGTGGCAAGGCTTCAAAGGCTCTGTGGAGATAGCAAAAAACAAAAACAAGGAACTCCGTTGGGCCATACAGATGCACACATATGTCAAAGGGTGAGAGCAAAAAGTAGAGGAGCTGCTCCCCAGATCCAGCAGCCCATGCCAGCTTATTAGGAACCCAGTTCAAAAACACCCCGGGAGGATGACTTTACAATGATGTAGAGTTTTTGCATGTGAATTCTGACAGAACTGGCTTGGTCTTCTGTGAGGAAATACTCCTGGGGATGCTGCTTTAACAAATGTCCCCCAGCCTCTATCTTCACCACATCTAACTGGACATCTCAGGTCTGCAAACACACAGGGGATTTCCCTAGATTTCAGAGGGAGGAATGTTGATGCCTTTTGAACAAGTTTCATTTATTTAGCCTTCCTCTAATACCTTCACCATTTACTTACTGATGAAATGGCCCTCCTCATTCAGTTCAATATTATTGTAGTTCACAGTTTAATTCCTTCTAGGACACCTGGGTGTTCAGCTTCTTTTGGCTCTGTTACAATCTGCCTGCTGTTTTTCTAGGTCAGCTCATAGATTATTTGACTTGAAGTGACCCTTCCATTGATTTAACCAGTGTGGGCTTATCCTTATGAAAAATGTAACACTAAAAATTGCTCTAGTTTGATTCAGTGATCTGTATAAATTCAAGAAAGAGGGATGATCTACTGCCAGTGTTTAAAGATGCTTAAAACTGTAAGCAATATTTTAATCCCTTTTTCTTACAATGGCGGTTACCTCTTTCATACCTGTACTATCTTGCATCTCTCCCTGTAGTGATTTTTTTAACTGTCTTCACTATATTGGCCACCTAATATTGTACCTATTTAGGGCATAGTCCCATAATTCTTATGCAAGCAAAACTCCCAGAGATTTCAGGAGGAATTCCTCCTCCATGTGGAGGACAAGATAGGACCCAGAGTGTTATTTTAATGCCCCTGACAGAGGTGGATGAGTCCTGCCAGAGGAGGAGGAAGGAGGTTAAAACTTTGCTTATACAGCCAGGCACCCCTGCTGGGATTGTAAAGGGAAACTACTAACTCAGCTCTAGCTGCCTTTAATATATCTGCTATAATAGCCCAAGCGGACAGCAGACATTCCTTGAGGGGAATGGTAACAAGCCTAGGGCCCAATCCTACCGCTCTTTTTGTGTACACAACTCTCCTTAATTTTGAGACAATGTCACATATAGAGGAGATACAGGTCTAGGCTTCTAATTTTTGGCCTAAACCAGATTTCCTAAATGTTGCAAGGATGTAGCAAACGGCAGTTCAGATGGTTGTATTCCTAAATTACACCATCATGCATCCATAAGGCTTTTTTTAAGTAGGTGTTCTGTTTGTCCTAGGACTTCTGGACCAGTCTTGCCCAGGAATTGAAATTAGAGGGGGTGTTCGAATTTAGAGCGGGAGGTGGAAAACGACTACATTGACAACACTGAATCATAGAATCATAGACTATCAGGGTTGGAAGGGACCTTAGAAGGTCATCTAGTCCAACCCCCTGCTCAAAGCAGGACCCATCCCCAGACAGATTTTTGCCCCAATCCCTAAATGGCCCCCTCAAGGATTGATGTAACTAGTTCCCTACTGGGGGTTGGATGGCGGAGTTGCTGGGGAGGGATGTAGGAAAATCCTTGTGTCTGGTTGCTAAAAGCTTTGACTTAACTATTTCTGACACATGAGGAGCCACTCAGATCTGATATAAACCAGCTCTGGCGTTTTTCCAGTATCTCCCAGCATGAATAGGCACCACTCTAAACTCTATGGCACTGTGTTTCTGTGCTATTCCAATTCCTGGTGCTTTGCTAAGGCTACGTCTTCACTACCCGCCGATCCGGCGGGTAGCAATCGGTTTATCGGGGATCGACTTACCGCGTCTCGTGAGGACGCGGTAAAATCGATCCCTGATTGCTCTGCCGTCGACTCCGGAAATCCACCTCGACAAGAGGCGGCAGCGGAGTCGGCGGCAGCGCGGCAGCGGTCGGCTTTCCCCCGTCCTCACCACCAGGTAAGCCGACCTAAAATACGCAACTTCAGCTACGGTATTCACGTAGCTGAAGTTGCGTATCTTAGGTCGGAACCCCGCTGTAGTGTAGACCTAGCCTAGGATAGAATTCTAATCTGAGATGTGAATTGTTCATGTGTAGAGAACAAAGAATATATGTATATTTTTTAATAAAAAATGCATGCCCCTCAACGTCTCTGGGTGATATTACCCTGCCTGAAAGCACAGAATTAGATCAAAAGGCATTGTTTAAGAAACCAGGCAGGAAAGGCAAAAAAAGTCCTACATAAGGCACCTCCTCAAACAAGGTTTATAGCCCTGAAGAGGGATTCCTCATCCCTGACTGACTGCTGTTTGCCAAGGCTGAAAATCTGAAACCAGTGGGTATGTACTTGGAACCATTCAGCCATGCCTCCACTGCTGCTACTAGTGCTACCATGGCTATGCTGCTATTTAATATTGGTGCTAACTCAATGAGAACTAGTGCCAACATGTGTACACAACGGGGATTCACACTCCTAGCTCATTGTATAGACATAGCCTAAGTGTTTTGGCAAAATAAATCATACTGGGTTTTGTAGAAGCTGTTTCTGTGTCACAGGATACTGCCTCAGTCCACAGGCTCTTGGAGAATTCTTACTGGTGCCAAGTTCATTGGGCCTGCTAAGTATCACAATTGGCTTCCGGGGGTTGCAATATAGAAACCCAGGTGGGGAGTGACTGGATTGCGGGATCTCATCCCAAAGAACAGTGGAGGCCTGGGCCTGCCACTTGAAAGGGGTGCATTTGAGGGGGGACTGGAAAGGCTCTCAGATGCGGTAGCCTGCTTGGGGACTGCGACATATGATGCTGCAATAAAACAAATTCTTATGCGTTTAGAGTAAAAGGGCTGCATATAAATCATTTGCAAGTTATACAACAGTAAATGGGTATAACTTGCATCTCATGGAAGTAGATGCGGGTGTCATAGTACGAAAAAATATGTACAGAAAATAAGAGAGGGCCTGAATCTCAGTTACACTAAGATGGCTTGACACTGCTCTTGCAAACACTCTATAGGCTATATACCACTTTGGATTCATATGCAGATGGAAGGACCGTATATGACACTACGTAGAACATAAGGCTTCTGCTTTGAGCAGGGGGTTGGACTAGATGACCTCCTGAGGTCCCTTCCAACCCTGACATTCTATTATTCTATAAGAACGGCCACACTGGGTCAGACCAAAGGTCCATCTAGCTCAGTATCCGGTCTTCCGAGAGTGGCTGATGCCAGCTGCCTCAGAGGGAATGAACAGAACAGGTAATCATCAAGTGATCCATCCCCTGTCACACATTTCCAGCTTCTGGGAAACAGAGGTTGGGGACACCATACCTGCCTCTATGTAATCACCCTAAGTGATTAACACAATCTCTTATACAATATTATAATTAAGAATGTATTTATATATTTATTTTACCTATCTATAAATAAAACCTTTCTTCCCAAAGGATGATATAGCTATAATATACAAATGCACAGTGCATGTGTTCTATGTTAGAGGAAGGCAACCAAAGACTGGTTAGCAAAACCTGTGTTGATGCTTTGCAGTGAAGGAGAAATGTTGGTTGAGGACATGGAGCAAACCCCTAACCTTAAAAAGGGTCATTAAAGAAACAATTATCTCTTCATTATGACTGTAGAGTTTGCATTAATGCAAATAAAATTCATACATAATGGGTAGGGAATTCATCTGTGTGTCTGTGGGGGGAAAAATTTGCCATTTGTAATCACTTGTTGTTTGACTAATCATTTAAACACTGAATTAACTGGATAGGATCAATTCTAAAAAACAACCTTCATCTAAACAACTTCCTTATTAGGCAATGAATATTCGTATAGCCATAACTAAAGTGATTCCAAAGACCAACCAAGCAAAAATAAATAAATAAATAAAAGAAAAGCACACTTCTAGCTTTTTCCTCATCAAAACCTATTATAGAGAGAATGTGGCACACAGCAAGCTTAGCATGAAGTAATTAAAATTCCGGTGGAAAACAAGGACTAGAAATTGTTTTTCATTATCATTCACAATACATTCAAGATTGTTTTTTCCACTGTGAATCATTGCTGCAGAATCTTCTAGCATTGATATGTACTTTCTAGTACATTCCTATAAAATGTTAGGAAAAAGCCATTTGGCCCTGTAATAGTCCGGTGCGGGGGCCGTGCCCTCTCAGGAGCCATCGGGAGCCAGGCCGCCTCACTACGCGGTCCAAATTGGTCCTCGGGTTCGAAAGGTCTCGGGGTTCCGCCCCTCAGGCAGGGGCTAAACCAAAGGCACACGGCCTCTGCAAGGAGCTACAGCCCTCCGTCAGGGCTGGGCAGCAACCCCGTTCCGGGCTCCGGTTCTTGCAGCCGGAGCTGGGCAATTACAAAGTCAAATAAGCCCACACGCTAGCTCAGGGCGGAGCAACACACAAGGGTCCAGGGGGCTCAGAACCTTCCGGCAGGCTGAGCCTCAATAAAGCCAGTAGCTAAGGCCCGCCCTCAATTAGGGCGGGGCAGCAAGCAATAGTTCAGGGGGGCTCAGGTCCATGTAGCAGGAGCTGAGCACTAACAAAGTCAGGGCGCCCAGGCCCTTA
>NW_020664531.1:2335947-2370504 GCF_002925995.2 Terrapene triunguis | reverse complement strand
AGCAGGAGCTGAGCACTAACAAAGTCAGGGCGCCCAGGCCCTTAATCAGGGCGGGGCAACAAACAATAGTTCAGGTACGATGCCGGAGCGCTGGCTGGAGAGGGAGGCTGCCACCCGTAAGTGGGGTGGCAGGGGGGACACAGGCCCACCCACTCCACTGTGTCCCAGCCCGGGGCCCTAAGAGCGGCAGTCAGTCTGCTGCTGTGTCGGTGGGGTCCTGACCGCAACACACCGACATTGGCTCTTCCTCTGCTGTATCCAGACTGGGGTCAGCTACCCCCGGGCTACTTTCCATCTCCCCCTCCATGGGTACCTGCTCATCGCTGGGCTCGGCAGCGGGGTCCCACACCATGGGCTCCTCGGCTTGTTGAGGACTGTCTAGGTCGGGCCGTTCCTCCGGTCTCGGGTCAGGGGGACGCTCGGGCCACTCCTCGGGGTACCACGCTCAGGGCAGGCTCGGCCAATCCACCTCGGGGTACCTGGCTCGAGGGAGGCTCGGGCGGTCCACGTCAGGATACCTGGCTCTGGGGAGGCTCGGTCCGTCGGCGTCGGGGTACCTGGTTCTGGGGAGCCTCGGTCCGTCGGCGTCGGGGTACCTGGCTCTGGGGAGGCTCGGTCCGTCGGCGTCGGGGTACCTGGCTCTGGGAAGGCTCGGTCCGTCGGCGTCAGGGTACCTGGCTTGGGGCAGGCTCGGTCTAGCAGGAGCTCAAGCAGGAGCGTCTGTCCTCTCCGACCGCTGGGCTCCAACTGAGTGCTGGGGCCTGGCTTCTATACTTCCTGTCTCTCTAGATCACCCAAACAAATTGGGGGTCATCAGTCCTTGTTAAAAGCTTCCTTGTTAGAAATCCAGTCCAGAGATGAAGACAAAATGGAGATGTTTCAGGTATCTTTTGCATCTTCTGCCGTGTGCATGGAATTTTACTATCACAAACAAAACCCACAGCCCCTGCTTGTGGAAAGTTACAGGCCCAAGATGTAGTCCAAGGTCACATGAGCATATCACATGTCCTTACATGGTTTGTTAAGTCACAGGAGGTGGCCACTGGCCCCTTGCTCTTTGAGGCATCCTCATGAAGAGCTATCTAGACAGAATGAGTTTCTTCAATGTCCCATTGTGAGAGCTGAGTGTTCTTGATGGGCCATCAACACACATCTGTTTAGCCTTGATGTAAATTCTGTCTGGGGGCTGTCACCCAGGAATACACCACATGTGTAAGATACAAGTGCATAGACAATATTCATAACTTCAGATACAAAGATGATACATGGATTTAACCAGGATAATCATACTTAGCAAATCATAACTTTTCCATCAACACCTTACGATATACTTTGTATATGATTTATGGAAATTGGGTAACAATGGTAACAACAGCGATATAAATGGTCACTTTTCTTATATACAGCATCACAGCTTCTGCACAAGTGCCTTATTTACTGATAGACCTGACTCTATACTTAGCAAAAGTCCCATCAAATACAATGGAAGTGTTTTTTGAGAGGACTTCAGAGTTGATGCCTCATTTAATTTTTTTTTTTGTGGGAAGATGCAATCTCTGCTGTAATTATGAGGTCCATTAGGTCCCCCTTGAAGTGTCCTTTTTTCAACGGATGTTCGATTGGCTGCACTAGAAATCAAAAGGAGCCATTTTAGGCCAGATGGCCTTTCCTAACATTTCAAGCCATCTTTTCACTTACTTCAGTGGGCATTGGGTCAGGTCCAAGAATAAGACCAACTTATTCAGGTGATCAGGAACAGTCAACATGGATTCACCAAGGGCAAGTCATGCCTCACCAACCTGATTGCCTTCTATGATGATATAACTGGCTCTGTGGATATGGGGAAAGCGGTGGATGTGATATATCTTGACTTTAGCAAAGCTTTTGATACGGTCTCCCACAGTATTCTTGCCAGCAAGTTAAAAAAGTATGGATTGCATGAATTGACTAGGGTAGCGATCAACAGCTCGATGTCTAGTTGGCAGCCGGTACCAAGCGGAGTGCCCCAGGGGTTGGTCCTGGGGCCAGTTTTGTTCAACAACTTTATCAATGATCTGGATGATGGGATTAATTGCACTCTCAGCAAGTTCACAGATGACACTAAACTGGGGGGAGAGGTAGATATGCTGGAGGGTAGGGATAGGGTCCAAAGTGATCTAGACAAATTGAAGGATTGGGCCAAAAGTAATTTGATGAAGTTCAACGAGGACAAGTGCAGAGTCCTGCACTTAGGACAGAAGAATCACATGCACCCCACAGGCTGGGGACCAACTGGCTAGGCAGCAGTTCTGCAGAAAAGGACCTGGGGGTTACAGTGGATGAGAAGCTGGATATGAGTCAGCAGTGTGCCCTTGTTGCCAAGAAGGCCAATGGCATATTGGGCTGTATTAGTAGGAGCACTGCCAGCAGATCGAGGGAAGTGATTATTCCCCTCTATTTGGCACTGGTGAGGCCACACCTGGAGTATTGCATCCACTACAGAAGGGATGTGGACAAATTGGAGAGAGTCCAGCGGAGGGCAACGAAAATGATTAGGAGTCTGGGGCACATGAGTTACGAGGCGATGCTGAGGGAACTGGGGTTATTTTGTCTGAAGAAGAGAAGGGTGAGGGGGGATTTGAAAGCAGCCTTCAACTATCTGAAGGGGGGTTCCAAAGAGGATGGAGCTAGGCTGTTCTCAGTGGCGGCAGATGACAGAACAAGGAGCAGTGGTCTCAAGTTGCAGTGCAGGAGGTCTAGGTTGGATATTAGGAAACATTATTTCACTAGGAGGATGGTGAAGCACTGGAATGGGTTACCTAGGGAGATGGTGGAATCTCGATCCTTAGAGGTTTTTAAGGCCTGGCTTGACAAAGCCCTGGCTGGGATGATTTAGTTGGCGTTGGTCCTGCTTTGAGCAGGGGACTGGACTAGATGACCTCCTGAGGTCTCTTCCAACCCTAATCTTCAATAATTCTATGAACTCCCTGAAACTTTCTTTGTAATTTAGCTTTTTCAAACATAATAGTATTTTATATTGCTTAATGCTACAGCGGCTTGCTGACTCCTTAATTTCCCCTCCCCCCCACAAAATTTTAAATGTTTTAGTTTGAAGCATTTAGATTTCATTTAGGCCACAGTGTAACAGAGAAACCTTTTATCTAAGTTTAATTAGCTTAACTGCACCAAAATAATTGTGAAACATATTTGTGGTCACTTGTAAAATATTATTTTGTTGGACCTCTGACAGATCCGCTTGTCAAAGTTTGAACTCAGAGATCCTAAATTAAGAATCATAATTTAATTATGGTAGTTACACGTTAATAGAACTATTTTCAGGAGATTATATTATGTCATTAATGACACTTACCACATGTTGTATGGGCGGGGGGAAAGGCTTGTGATAAAGCAACATAAGGCAAGATTTCAGGCTGAAAAATTTACACTGGATCTTACAATGATATAAACTTCAACTGGATCACCACATCTGTAACTAACTCAGCTCAGATTCTGCTATCCTCGCTCACACAGATATTTAGCAAGTACTTCCTTTCAAATCAGTAATATTATTGCAGAGGAAGGAATTATTCAACATAGATAAGTGGGGAAGAATCTGGCCCTAAGAGAGTTCCGACTATTAATTATTGTGAAAAATACAGTTAATATTCCATATAATATGAAGAAACAAGAACATGGATTATACCAGCAAGAAAAATCCCAATTATTTCTTTAAAAGGAAACTAATATTTGTATGAAAAATATTGTGTGTACTGCACTTACTCCAGAACTATAGCTTTCCATTTAAAGTATTGGGAACTAGATGATCAAGGGGCAGGATTTATAAACAGGCCTTCTTTTTTGCAACAAATATTTTGCATGTGCAAAGCTACACTCTCAATTATTTTCTTGCACATCTTATGTCATTTACATATGTGATCAATTGACTTAGACATTTAACTGACATATTGTGCACACAAATAAATGCATAATTTTGCAAAGCTATCAATGCAAAAAAAAAAAAAAAAAAAAAAAAAGATCAACACAGTTTAGATCAGGCTTTAAGGCCAGAAAGGATCATCATGCTCATATAGTCTCACCTCATGCACAGTGCAGACCATGGAGCCTCACCCAGCCATTTCTGTAGTGACGTGGCTAGAGCAGTGCTCCCTTTTGGTCCTTCCAGGTGTTCTGACACAGCCATAGGTCTCCCAGTAGGGAGGGTAGGGGAAGAAGTCTTATTTCCCCTGTCCACTGAGGTGGGCTTGAGCTCACCAGTTAACTGCTTCTTCAGTCTTATCCTCTTCTGGGGATGGGGACTCAACCCTAAAATGTTCTACAAAAAAGCAAACGTAACTCAATACAGGGCCATCCCCCAGTCTTCCAGTGAAGCATTCCTCCCCTTTCTTTTTGGGCTTGGCTCCAGTCTGATCTGTACATTGCTCATTCCTCCCCAGTGGCTGCTCCAGCTAGCAGCAGTGTTTCTCTGTTACTCTGCAAGTAAAGCTCTCTTCAGGCAGAGTTCCACCCTCCTTCCTGGCCAGTCAGCCCTGAACTAAGCCAGGAAGGAGGATGGAATGCAGCTTGAAGAGAGCTTTATTTGCAGAGTAACAAGTTCTCTCCTTTTATTCCCCCTGTACACTTGGGATTGGCTGCAGGTGTGTGGGGCAGGAGCTAGCTGGACCCATAGGATCTCCTTAACCCCTTCTCTGTTGGTGTGGAACCCCTCTGCCCCATGAGACACACAGGCCAACTAAGAATTGGGCCCTAAGGCACCAGAGTGTTTACAATGCTCATCAGTGACAAAAAGTGAACCAACATGTATCATTTAAATTATTACTATTCCTTATTTGTATTACAGTAGCACCTACAGACACCAACCAAGATCAGGCACATTATGTGAGGCAAGTAAAATATGCTCCTAGTAAGAGACAATGCCTCAGAATGCCTACAGTCTAAGTAGAGAAGGCAGATAAAAAGTGATATCTCCATTTTACAGAAGTGGAAGTGACTCCCTTACTTTTTTTTTCTTTTGTAGTAAATGTATTAATGAAAACCATTATACTCCTACATAAGGGGTAGGGGTGTGTGTGTGTGTGTGTGTGTGTGTGTGTCTCAAGAGGCTAATGGAGAATACTTGATCTTGAAGGGCAAGGATGTATAGGGCATTCCTTTTTCTTGGTTTAAATTGTAATAAAGTTTCCAATGCCTGGAAATTCCCTCTCCCCATTGCTTTTCATGGCTTCCATAAAGGTCATGACCCATCAGTTGAGGAACACTACTCTAGACGGATGATCTTCAAAAACTTGAGTTCCCTGATTGAATGGAAGGATGATCACTGGACTGGAACTCATAATTCTGGGTTCAGTTCTGGGCTCAGCCATTTCCTGGATGACCCAGGCAAGTTATTTAATCTCCGCTTGCCTCACTTCCACTTCTGTAAAATGGAGATATCGCTTTTTATCTGCCTTTTCTACTTAGCTCTGTCACTGAGCTTATGTTACTTACAAACAATTGATAACAAGTAAACAGACAGTGGAAATAGCAGGTTTTATGAATAATAGAATACCTTGACTCCTTTACTCTAGCATTTCAGAAGCGCTCCATAGTAAATCAATGTTTTGTTTGTTTTATTTAATTTCAGCCAATAAAATCAGTCTCTTCAGGAGACCTGATTGGCCCCTCCACTCACTCCATACTAACAACAACTACTCAGGAAAATACTTGAGACACAACAGTCATTCAAAATGCAGGGGTCTACTGAATGAGACATAAAGCATCATTGAAAAGCATGAAAGTGGTAATTATTTAATAGACAAATCACACTGAAAAAAATGCAGAGGTCATAGCATGCCAAGAGCATTATACAAGGCCACTGCTTGCTTTAAAAAAAGATAGAATCTAATAGCAAAGCTATCCAGTGGTAGTCTATGATTCTGATGGCATGTCTACGCTGCCCCTCAATTTGAACTACAGGGGTGTGAATAGCAGCATGCACCAAACTTCTGCACTTTACCTCCCCTGTTTTGATGCTGCATGAGCAAACTAAAGGGTTCCTAGTTCATGTTAATGTAATCTTCTTCAAACAGGACTACATTAATGGAACCTTTTAGTTCAAATGGCCTCACAGGTGAGTTACAGCTCAGCTCTTAGTTGTGAACTGCAGGGCAATGTAGACATAGCCTGATTTTCAAACGCTTTTCCTCCAAGCCTCCTTCTAGGCATGTATTAGGGCTGGTTGCAAATACTTTGCTTTTCAAGTGAAAATTGGGTATTTGATTGAATTGATGTTGCAGAAAGTGTCTGCTTTCTCTGGAAAATGTAATTTATTGGTCAAAAATCTGAATGCCCCAAAACCAACACAGTTTCAGTTTTCAGCTGAAAACTGATATATTTTGGATTTTAGCTGAAATATTTCATTTCTGAAATGCTGCCATGGTTCTTCATAGTTGTAGTTTGGCTGTCATGTGCTACTACTTTCTGCTATAGGTTGGGGATCCCCAGACAGACTTGATCTCCCATGATGCACCATGTACGTGGAGGCCATGATATGCTGCCTTTTCTTGCTGAGAAGGGAGAGAGTGGTGCATCACTGGAGATACCTGGCCTATAGAGAATAAGAGCATGAAACACCTGAATTAGAACTCCTCTGAGGCACCACAGCAACATTTCTGAATTTAAGTGTTTCAGTTTTCTATTTTTTTGCCAAAAGCTCAAATTTTTCTATGGGAAGAAGACAAAACATTTTATGACCAACTGTACTATGTATAAATTTAAACATACAAATCCCTGTGCCTGTATGCCAGCACTTTTCAAGGATTAATGTTAGTGCCTGAAAACCAAGGGCACTGATGGATGCACATGCTAAGGGCTAGTCTACACTTACCCGGTAGTTCGACGGCTGCGGATCGAAGTTCCGAGTTCGATTTATCGCGTCTGGTCTGGACGCGATAAATCGAACCAGGAAGTGATCCCCGTCGACTGCGGTACTCCAGCTCAGCGAGAGGAGTACCGCGAAGTCGACGGGGAGCCTGCCTGCCGCGTGTGGACCACGTCTGAACCGCGGTAAGGTCGAAGTAAGGTATGTCGAATTCAGCTACGTTATTCACGTAGCTGAATTTGCGTACCTTACTTCGATTTGGGGGGTAAGTGTGGACCAGCCCTAAGTTTCACACACACAAGCAGGAGGACATTTTCTGAAAACTAAGCCCTATATCAGTTCATTGTCTTGTACCCATTCATTCAGATAGATTTAAAATCTGACCCCAAGATTAGAGATGGGTGAAAAATGTTACATAAAATAAAGAATTCCTAAATAATAATAATAATAATACTCCATGTTTCCAAAACGAACAATCTTATTTATTCAATTTTTTTGTAAAGAAGTTATGCAAAGTTTAGAAAAGTTGCATTTTTTTCCATTGTTGTTTTCCCCCTCCCCCTTACTTATTTTCTTTTTCCATTTTTGCCACTGAAAAAGGGTGTGGAGAAAAAAAGCAGGTAATGAGATAAAGGAAAAAATGATCAATCAAAACACTGAAAGCTAAAAAATTGTAGTATTTTGTCAGATCCCACTCCTCCAAAAAGTTGTATTGGGAAGAAAAAGGAAAGAGGCCAACTCTCTATCTCCAGTACGCTGAACTCCTAAAGATGTAACAGTGATGCTGTAGACTAGGTGCCAGCTCTTGCCAGGAAAGCAGGTGTTAGAACTGACAACCTCATAGGTGGAAACCGGACCAGTTAACTTGTATGTTAGTTTTTCTCAAAATACATAGTACTCTAATAAGAATACATTTAGTATTTAGACTCTATGAAATGCTTACAAGTTGCTGCATCCATTAATCTCACTAGCAATGTCTGTATTCCATGCTATTAAAAATATGTAAGTTTTAATTTATGGATTTGGAAATGTTTGCTCTGAACTTGTGAACCCAGACACAGGATGTCTGTCAAAATATAAGTGGGCCATTAAAAGACAAAAGCTTTGTTATAATTGCCCTATCCACCCACGGAGAAGTGTGTGAAGAAGGCCTTGTCCTATTGCTCTGAATGCTGGAAGAGGAACATAAAATAGTCAACATGAAGATTTTTGATCTCTTCGCTGTTTGAACTCTCATAGGACCAGAGAAACCAAACTGAAGACAGAGATCCCCAAGGATTACCTCCTGGGTCTGCCCTGAAAGACACTTTGAATTGAGAGGTCATTGCAATTCTATCACTCTTAGGCTCTAGATGGTAACTCATTTGTTTGTATACAATTACTTGCTTTGAATAACTCATTTCTTTTTCCTAATTAATAAACTATTACATAGTTTATTACAGGGTTGGCTACAGGCATTGTCTTTGGTTTAAGATCTAGGCCCTACCAACCGATCTGGGATAAGGGACTGGTCACTTGGGACTGGAAGCAGCCTGAATATTGTATGGTTTTTGGTGTTAGTGACCATTTATCACTAAGTCCAGTTTGTTTAGGTGGCCAGGTAGATTGGGCACTATCTATAACTCCTGTTACAGTGATCCAGGAGTTCTCATCTGTTACGGGTTTGGTGAAATCTAATCATAGAACACACCACCAGTTTGAAGTATCTGCCCCATTTTTGACAGGGTGTGATAAGGTAGGCCCTGATGGTTGTGAGCCACTCCAGACAGTGTGACCGTATCCAACTATTGCTTGCTTAAAAGTATAGTCAACTGGCCTCTCTATACCATTTCCTATATCTAATAAGGTGAAACAAGGCTATA
Organism: Terrapene triunguis; assembly: GCF_002925995.2. Taxonomy (NCBI): domain Eukaryota; kingdom Metazoa; phylum Chordata; order Testudines; family Emydidae; genus Terrapene; species Terrapene triunguis. The sequence continues at coordinate 2,361,786 of NW_020664531.1, read as the reverse complement.
TGCTGGCACCAATCCTCTTTGTCTTTGCAACTGTTCTGTATTATGCAACTGACAATCTTCAAAAGGTCATCTCTAGAAGGTACAGAACTGATGGAAAACTCTTCAGTCTCTGAAGGCTTACTGTAAAGAAAAGTCCTTGAGACTCTCATATGTGAAGTCCTTTTTGACAGGTTTTCAGAAGCAACTAAACCGTTTGGACTCACCATCAACTTGGAAAAAAATTAAGTCCTCTTCCAACCAGCTCTGGCAACCACTACCACTGAGCCAACCACCAACACTGATGGTACAGAAATAAAGAGCAATAATCACTTGACATATGTTGGTATCACCATGTCAAGTGATGGCTCCCTGGATCAAGAAGTATTAAACAGAATATGAAAGACAAGTCAGACTTTCAGAGGACTTCACCACAGGATACTCGACCAGCACACCATCGAACTGTCAACAGAACTGCTGATATGCAATGCAGCAGTAATAGCATCCCTTTTATTCAGGTGTGAAATGTAGACAGTTTACTCTAGACATATCAAGCAATTTGAAAATGTTCATATGTGCTGTCTTTGCTCTGCTCTGAAGGTCCACTGACAAAACAAAATGTCACACATTAATATACCTGAAAGGGCAAAAACCACCAGCAATGAGGCACTGATCAATAAAGCTCAGCTGAGATGGACAGTTCATGTTATCAGAATTGGTGATGATAGACTCCCAAAAAGCATCCTCGATGGTGAGCTGAAACTCAGAAACTGCAGGAAGGGCTGTTAATATAACTACTTTAAAGACAACCTTAAGCAGAAGTTCACCTCATGAAGTAGAAATATTGATAACTTAGAAGACACAATAAGAATACACCTAAATGGAGAACAACTATCAATATATGAAGACAGACGTGAAAAACTGATTGGAAAAAAGGGCCTCGCACCAGGCCCAATCCTCAGGGACAGCCTATATGTTCCTATCTGACATCTGTTTGTAACCTCGCTACTCATGGTTTAGACTATATAGCCACAAGAAAGCATACAAGATGTTGTGATGTCATCAGATACAATGGACATTTATATCGATGCATAGTATAGCCTGATCAATTATTGTAGTTAAACAATTATTGGAGTACAATATGCACTAGTTACAAATAACAGGTTCATTACTCAGATGGCTTCATAGAGTTAGTTGAGATGATGAAAGTGACGAAGGATGCAAACTTTGATCTTTAGTTAATACAAACAAATATAATTGAAATCATAGGAAAAAAATATATATACACACACACACACAACTATAAGAATAAGGTAAGTACAGTAAAGTGGTTTCCTGCATTGTGCACACTTGATAGACAGCTTTAGATCTATCAATACCTCTAAAGGCACAGCACAGGCAGAGGAGGGCGGGGGGATCCATGTAAGGCTGTTCAGCCAGCAGCGTTCAGAAAATAATTTTATTTAGGATGAGCTCCATGTTGGGGTACATTAAAAGCAACTAAGTATCAAGGCCCTAAAATAGAGACATCCCTCAAAATGCATTAACAGAAAAATTTCCAATGAGGTTTGTGTTATGATTCACAAATAAAACTGGACTTTGGATGAAAAAAAAAACATGTTTAAAGATAAGAAACATTGACATTAAAGAATCATCATATTTTCCATAATTCCCCCTCCTCTTTCTAACAGATCAAGGGTAGTACAGAATAACACGCTGACTTAAAACATTGAAATATAAAATTGTTAATGATAAGATCAGAATGTTTGATAAATACTAATAATTAAAAATATTGTTATGTATAGTGAATGAGTACAGATGAGGTAACACTTAGGCTAAGTCCTTGTGGGCACAAGCGGAGTTTTGCCATAGAATTCTTTTTACATAGAATTGCTGATCTGCTTAAAATGTTATTGCTGTCCGAACAAAGGCAACTTATTGTGCTGGAAGATGTAAGAGACACAAACGTTATAAATTAAAAAAAAAAACTTTCTATGGGAAGACCCCAGGCAGCGTGACAAAAACAGCATGAGCCAGAAACTGCAAAACCAACAAAAAAATACAAAAGTTGGATAACTGAAACTTGCACATGCATAATGTACGGGTTACCTAAAATCCAACAGGGTTGAAGCCATTTGGATAAAGATTAAGTAATCTGTAATGTACAAGTGTCTAAGAGACCTAAGTGAACAGCGACTGAAACTGGAGAAACACCATACCAGAAACTGAAGAATAGGACTGAAGGACCAGACCAAGGGATCAGAGAAGGCAACTGTAGACCTTTCTGGGGTTCTAAGCATAGCTAAAAGTATGAGCCAAAGTAAGCCTTGTTGAAATAGTAACACTGGGTGTCAGCTAACAAACACAGACTTCTCAAGTAACTACATTAACACATTCCTAAGAGGATGGTACAGGGACACACTGACCCAGGAACATACTGATCCACGTAAAGATAAGGAAGGATAACAGGATAATGGAGGACAATGTTTTGTTCGAACTATCAGGTACAAGGAACATATGGAGTGCATTATGTAACTTGTGCAATTTGTGTCAATATATAGAAGGGAAAAAAAGTCATAAGGGGAGCAACTTTGTATTGGCAAAAGGGAAAACATTATGTTGATTGAGCCAATACCTTGTCATGGGCATACATGTGTTAGTGAACCTGTAGCTTGGTTTGTAGGGCACTAGTACTATGCATTATTAACAATAAACCTGCCAAGTCTTTATCACTGAACCGAGCCTGGGGTCATTATGAGTAACATCGAGGTCTGCTGAATCAACAACTGCAAACAGGAGCTCCAAGGACAGCAACACTAACAACAGCAACATCAACAACTCCCTCTCCCCATTGTTTTTCATGGCTTCCATAAAGGTCATGCCCCAGGACATGAAAACTAGGACCCCATTTACCAATTCTGTCGTCTGTTATTATTTGTCTGGCATAAATGCATATCCAGGCACTATTTCTGTCTGAAATTATATACATAAAGGCAAAAATTGATTAAGCCTAAATTGGGTGGACTTGTGATTCCACCTTTTTATGGCCAACATCCCTGCCACCTCCCATCATATAGCAGGTGCAGATTCCTTCTACTTCCAATTTGCACCAGGCCCAAACATTTTTGGGATCAGAGGGACTAATGCTTGATCCTATAAGGTGCTGAGTAATTACCTTAGTTTCAAGGGGGCAATTTACATGCTTAAAGTTAAGCTTAAGTATTTTGTTGGAGCAAGGTCAGAATACTCAGCACCTTACAACATCAAGCCCATAGTGCACAACCAAGGTCTATCGCAGAGAGGGACTGCCATACCTCTTAGCATTACATCAATTAATTTAAATATTTCGCCCACGGGTAGCAAGGTCCTAGAGACATAGCTTGAATTATCTGTTTAGCATATTTCTGCACATAATGGACCATGAACAGCTACAGTGCTATATAAGTGATAAATAATGATAATATAGAACTCTGGGGATGAACAAAAAAGATGATCTAAAATCATGGAATATTTTCAATTACAGGAAACAACTGTGTCCCTGTAAAACTCTGTCCTTCGGGGCTGTATTTATTTATTTTCCCCTGTTATGAAAGTATTTACAGTGCTTGAGAGATAATCTCCCCCCCTCTTCATCCTCCCATTTTCAAATGATCAACCTCTTTTATCACTCCAAAGCTCAAAGTTGAATTTGCAGCTACTAGAACTTTGTTCAAAATTTTTTCTCCATTGCAAGTAAAATTGCAAAAGAAAAAAATCGGAGCAACATAGGCAGGATAGACAGATAAGACTGTAATGTGTTTTTCCATCCTGCTTTTCAGTCTATGCACCAGTCAGAGAAAAGATAACACTGTGGTGGAGACACAGGACTTGAGACTCAGGAAATCTGTGTTTTGTTCTCAACTCTGCCACACACTTCTGGTGTGACTTTGGGCAAGCCGCTTAATGTCCCTGGGCTGCCGTTTACTCATCTGTAAAATGGGAGTAATATTATTCCCCTCCCTCATTGGTTTAACGTTAATGTTAATGAGAAGTGCTCAGATACCATGGTGACAAATGCCATAGAAATGTCTACAAATAAGTCACACATGACCAATTTCCATTTTTTTCTTAATTCTTGTAGATCCGTCTCTTCTGAAGTAGTGCCATTGCCACTGACTGGGCATGGAAAAATAAAATAGGGCAAAGCCAAACCGAAAGAAATGCTGTGGTAGAGCGCAGCAAATGCATATGGTGAATACAATGGTCTGGATGCTATGGATGACATTATTCATTTACTTAGTGGACAGGGTTTGGAATGGGAATAGGTATTCATCTATCATCTTTGCATCATTCATCAGCTGTGTGTTTCCCTAAGCAGTTGGCATGCTGTTGCTAATTTTAGTTTGTTTTTGTAAAATATCTGCCCAGAAAGGCTCAGTTCACAGACAGCATCTGGTTTCCACCAAGTTCCTGCTTTTTAATTAGTTTTACCAGCTAGTTTAACTGAGGTGCAAGGAACTCAAGTGACTTTGTTGAGATCACACTGCAAAGCAATAGCTCAGCTTGGAAATAAAACAGATCTTCTGGCTAGTAGGCCTTTGTCTTATCTCTACTTCTTCTAAAGCATTTACATCAGTGGCACATTTTACACACACATATTGTTTCCAGTTACTATGCAAATCTCATTAGAACATCATTTTCACTATGTGCGAAAGCCTCTCTTGAGAACATGTGATAACTAAAATGATTGTGAAACAGCAGGACTGTTCCTAACCCATGGGTTCTCAAACTGGGGGTCGGGACCCCTTATGGGGTCACAAAGTTATTACATGGGGGGTCATGAGCTGCCAGCCTCCACCCTAAACCCCGCTTTGCCTCTAGCATTTATAATGGTGTTAAATATACAAAAAAGTGTTTATAATTTATAAAAGGGGGTCGCATTCAGACACTTGCTATGTGAAAGGGGTCACCAGTACAAAAGTTTGAGAACCACTGTCCTAACCCCACACTTTTGCACAAGTATATTGCCATGCTGTATGATAATGGAATCAAGAGGGGAAGGGTGCATATTTCTGGTCTCACAAGGTACTGTGGCTCACCCTCCTTAGTAGTTGCTTTGGGTATTGATGCCAATACTGTTATTGGCCTTTATCTTCTTCCTGTAATTTCTGTTCATTGTAGGACTACATATTGAACAACTATGTCTTCACCAATGGTCAGCATTGTGTTTGCAAACTGGTGGCCAGGCAGAAGGATAGTTTTAACCGGTTATTGAAGTCTCAGCTACTTAGGCTTGCTGTGACTATACATATATGTCCCCCACACATTACCAAACATTAGACTCTGACCGGGGCTTGAGCCCTCTGATCAATAGACAGAAGGGTGAACCAAAGGAGGCCTTCTCTCAGCTGAGGTGGTGGAGAGGAGTTCTGCTACTTTCAGTGAGAGTTGGTATCTTCCCTTTACGTACTAGACCTCCCAGTCACTTCCGTATTTGAGGCCCATTTTGTGTGATAACTGATCAAAGCAGGAAGGTGAAGAGTTAGGTATTTCTTCATTAAGTATTTCATTTGTCTAATCTCCTCTATTAGAATTCCATGCATCTAAAAATATTAATACTAATAAAGATTTCAGATACAACATATTCACCACATCTAACCGTAAATGCCGTTACTGATTGGACCCATCATCTTTTGCTACTTCCCTTCTGAACTACTATGGTGATAACTCTCAATGGATATTTGGAAATTCCTGTATTCCAACTGTTCAATATTTTAGCCAATCCTGGCATAATACCTGAGGTCAGAACTGTATCACAAACAGTGGAAGGCTGTCCCAACATCTAAGCAGCCATGAAGTCTTTGGGCACAAGGAGTGGGTTTTTTCCTTACTGGGAAATTAGGGAGTACAAATTCAGGATATTCCTTCCTACCCTTTTTTTATTTAAAATATGCACAGAGTTCCTATAAAGGATTTGAACAAGGATGGACAAATACAGGAAAAGTAGCAGCAAAATATACACAGACATAATCTGTACCACATTCCAAACTCCAGCAAGAACATCTGTGTGTTCAAGTGCTCCAGCCCAATGTGCTTCCTACCTTGTGTATGATTTTTCATGTTAATCAGTCCCCTAGAACACAATATAATCCTCTGTGTTGAGGCTTCGGTCAAAATCCTTACTTTGGACACCTAGAAAAACATCACCCCCCAGGTCACAAATGTATGCCAATCCATTTGGAGTACCTGGTTTGAAAGAAATTGAAGCACTTAAACCCATCATCACTTGATGATTACCTGTTCTGTTCATTCCCTCTGAATCACCTGGTATTGGCTACTGTCAGAAGACAGGATACTGGGCTAGATGGACCTTTTGTTATGGCATTTATATGCACCTTTACCTGTTCATCTATTTGTGATAACACTCAATTTATTTCTGTTATTAATTTCTATTCATATTTATAAATATTATGTATTACTTCTACTCAAATTTCTCATAGATACATTTTATTTACACTCAATATATATACATATAAAAGATATAAATCATATTTTTTTCTGTTGACAGTTACAGAACTTCACTCTATCCGACTCTGAACATATATCCAGGTCATACTTTTTTCATCACTAATATATTTTTCATCACTGAAATCTCAACATTTTATACTGCTGCAAAATTCATTAATATGCTCTATTTGAATAGTTAATAATTATTATCAGAGTTCAGAGATACTGAATACAAATTTCTTTCAATGGTCCCTATTTATGTTTAAGTGTAAGCACGTAATGAAGTCCCAGTCAAGTCAATGGGACATAAGCACATGCTTAAGTGCTTTGTTGAATAGAAACAGACTTCAGCACATGCTTAAAGGTAAACAAGTGCTTTTGCTGAATCAGGCGTCAATGATTTCCTTTCTATGCTCACTTGTGTTACATGGAGAGAAAGAGCTTGAATGTTTCATAAGAAACCTCTATGATTTGATTAAATCCCTCCTTAGAACCAGAATCTGTCCCATTGAAGTCAACAGGACTGCTCGCATAATTAATTGCTAGTCTGCCTAAGGAACTGTGGCAGAATGTAATTCTCACCCTTGTGGAGATATACATCCCAGCTATACAATACTTAAGGTAAAATTTACAAAGAATAATAAGGCAATTACAGTTAAGAAGATACCCAACAGCTAAGGGCACTTAATTTTCCTTTTTCAAATGTACTTCAGCAACACTGAAGTAATAATACTGCTGCACAGTTAATACACCTCATTTACAAACCACTTAGGAAGAGATATATTTAAGATGTATATTTTAATCTTGAGGTGCACCTCAGTTATACCTTAACTGCACATACAATATATCTGATCATGTGTAATTGACCTCTTATCTAGAGTTCAAAATAGTCAGTCAATGTAGCAAAGTGATTGAGTTATCATTTTAAACTGGTTTATCTGCCAACATATTCCAAATAGTTCAAAATCAGAGATTAGCCTTAGACATTTCTTTCCTCTGAACTGCTTGGTATTCAGCACTGATCTAAACAAAACCAATTATGTTTTATATATAAAACTTATGGTTAATGGCTTGTTGGCATGCATTAGTAAACAGTGTTTTGTTTTTGTAAAAATGAGCATATGAACTACTATATTAATATATATAGTCATATATTACTATATTAAAAACTGGATATAAACAAAAGTGAAAGAGTCACATTGTGTTCCTAACTGAACCATTAAAAACATTACAAACCTTATTAACTTTATCTTATGATATAAAAATAATGCCAGGCAGCCTTGAAAATAAACAAAAAACCTCAACATCTGGTATTACCAAACTACATTTTGAGTAAATCTTATCATATACCCCATTCATCTCACGCCCAACTTTTGTTTAAAGACTCTGCTATCTCCAAAGCTAATTCATTTTTATATTTAATGCTCTCTTTATGTCCTCATGAAGTGGAGACTCAGGAGGTGAAAATGGGCAGAGCTATATATTTTAATACCGAATACATACATGTCAGTTCAAGATTTTCTGTGTAATGGTATAATAAATGTCTTCCTTTTTTTCTATCCATGATTCACAGCAGCAGTTTGGTAAAAGCCCCCCCTGCTGGCAACAGTCTGTAAATTTGCCCCAGAATAGGTACAATTTTCAATTGTACAGTAAAAACCTCAGAATTAGGAACACCAGAGTTACAAATTGACCAGTCAATAGGGTGACCAGATGTCCCAATTTTATAGGGACAGTCCCGATTTTGGGGTCTTTTTCTTATATTGGCTCTTATTACCCCCACCCCCATTTTTCACACTTGCTGTCTGGTCGCCCTACTGTAAACCACACACCTCACTGATAACTGGAAGTACGTAATCAAGCACCAGAGACAAAAAAAGCAAACACTGTACAGCACAGTACTGTATTAACATAAACTACTAAAATAATAAAGAGAAGCTTAAAAAAAGATTTGACAAGATAAGGAAACTGTTCCTGTGCTTGTTTCATTTAAATTAAGATGGTTAAAAGCAGCATTTTTCTTCTACACAGGGAAGTTTCAAAACTGTATTAAGCCAATGTTCAGTTGTAAACTTTTGAAAGAACAACCATAATGTTTTGTTCAGAGTTACGAACTTTCAGTTACAAACAGCCTGCATTCCCCCAATGTTCCTAACTCTGAGGTTCAGGATTTCTTGACATACAAAACCTGGTTAAAATGTTGGAGGTGAGCTCTGTCAGATAAAAGAGACTTTAACTTAAAAAAAAAAAATCACAAGTTTAGGTTCAATTTTAATAAATAGAACTTTCTGCATCACACAGCTTTTTTTTTTTTTTTGCCAAATCTATTACATGAATACCCCAACCCTACAATTTAAATCACTTATTATCCATGTACACTTTTCTTTTAGAATGTTCCCTTTTTTTCTGATGAAATACAGTCTTACCATGGTTACACTGTGATGACTAACAATTTCCTTGTATTACAAAGAGTAGTCTGTAGGATTCCTGGAACAAGGTTAGTTATAATGATTCTCTTCATCTATTATACATGGTGCTTTCAAAGATCCCTGCTTTTAAGTAAGCCATAAAACACGTGCATTCATTTGGAGGAAAAATTTTGATCCTGGGACAGGCATTGGTAGTATAATGTCATTATGAATGAGGGAATCAAAATTGTTTGGTCTATAAACGTATTTGTGGTTATTGTTATGCACTATGCCCCTAGAGGTCTCGAACAGAAAGAAATTAAACATCATCCGTATACATGAAACAATTTTATGATCCATAATTAAAAAAAATATTGTTAAAAGATTACCTTTAAATTGCAATAAAAATAGGGTGGGCTTAGTGACCTAGCTGGTTATTATTAAACACTAGCAAACTGGAAATCTGGATTTGACTGTCATTAGCCTCCTGCTGTCTGAACTGGCAGAAGTTTAACAGCACTGCAGAGATGAGAGGCGCAGCTGGCAGGGAACATGAGCCAGTGTAATTCAATAGTCATACCTACTTGCTGATTACTAGTGGCATTGACAGAGCTCTGGAATGAGATTCATTTGGTCCTCCTAAATAGAGGATAGTACTAAAAACAGAGCCTTTCTGGAGGAAAACATAAGGTTATGAAGATACGTAATTTCCATTTGGGAACCTGCCTTAAAAAGGTCCTGAATTTCATTACTTATCTAGAATTCAGCTCTCTCAACTTGGAAGGCCCAGCTCACATGCTGGACGAACAACTGATATTTTGGTTCACTGGCAGTTCCCCAAAAAGAACAAAAAGATTCTTTAGGTTAAAACAAATCCATATGATTTCTGGAATTTTCGGTGAATAAAAAGGACCTTTTTGTTTGACCCAAAACATTTTATTTCCAGGCTAGAGTCACAAAACAAGGAGGCACTAACGTAGAATGTGAAAATCCTAGGTTCAAATCCCTACTGTCTGCTTCATTTGGAACAGGGATTTGAACTTGTGTCTCCCATCTCGTAAGAGTGTGTAGTAACCACTGGGCTACATGATATATTCTGGAGCACCTGTCTCATTCTCTGCTTTTGAAGCTGTTCCAGTTTGTATGAAATACATTATTAGTCACTGGGCCAGACAGAGAGGGTGAGAGAGAGAGGGGCTCTATAGCCTGGCAGTTAGGGCACTCTCCTAGGAAGAGGTAGACTCAACTTTAAGTCTCTTGTCCAATGGATATTTAATTTATATGAAGTGAAACAACTTCAACAAGAGAGCTTGGAAAAAAACAACAACCATACCCTATACCCCCAGTGGCTAGGGAACTTACTTAAGAAATGGGATACCCAAGTTCAAATCCCTGCTCCACATCAAAGGGGAGAATTGAACCATGGTCTCCCATGAGTGCCTTAACTACAAAGGTAAAAGTTATGAGGAAGTGCAGGGACATCACCTTCTCTCTCTTCACCCCGCCACCCCACCCCATTTTGTGAATGACTTCCAAGTTCTCACCTGAATCTAGCCCAAAAGAATTTGCTTCAGTTTAAACTATTCAGCAAATTAGTGTCAATTTCACAAATGGTTTTGGGTTGGTCAAAACAGCATTTTTCAATGAATAAACATTTGTGCAAAAGATTTCACCCAGTGCTAGTGGGAAGTGGTGCCACAGGAACCGTGGGGGAAATGCATGGAGCAAAAAGCAGGAAAACTCTGGAGGAGATTAGGCACATCCAATAGTAACTTTAGTTTGACATAGTTCTAAACCATAGGAGCATGTAGAACATAAATTAAGAGGATCCCAGTTCAGGTATATTTCTGTGGTAATACTGTGCAAGATGCATACACAGATACATTGTCACAGAACAACTCCCACTGATTTAGAATCAGCATTAGATCCGGAGTCCACCCACCAGATAAATAGTTTGCTAATTAGTGAAGTTCTTTTTAGTATCTCACTATGACAGACAATAGATATGGGAACAAATCAGGTAGCCTTAGCCTGAAGTTAATAGGAAGTCTTGCCTGATAAAGAAGAAAGGACTGCAGGTGTTCTACTTATTTAGGATTTATATACTGTGATTATGAACAAGTCTTAGGCACATATAAAAATTTAGAATAATAGTTGAATATGTAAAAGACGTGAAAAAAAATCCCTTAAAATACTTCGCAGCCTCAAAACTAACTCCTTCTAGGCAGCCACTATAAAACTTCAGTGAAATCCCTGCCTCTCAAAAGCATGGGTAATTAAGCACTGTGCACTGAAGGTGACACTATCTGGGCTCAAGAAGATATGTTTGCTAGGGCCTTTGGGGTGGGAAGGGGGGGAGTAAAAGTGATATATTCCATTGATAATGTTCATTACAACAACATCAGTAGAACTATTTGGTCATCCATTTACATTAGATATTCTTCTATATGTGAATTTAATTAAATTGCATTGCAAATCGCTAAAATACTTTTTAGTAGCATTTGCTGGGCACTCCAACAAACATACATGTCATGCAAGCTTTAATAATTACATTTCATTTGACAATTTTTAGCCAGTAGAACGCAATACAGTAATAAAATAGTGTGCAAATTATCCTACATTGATAATTAGCGGTAAAATATGAGTCACCACACACTTTCACAAAGTACCTTGTCATTGTTTAAATGCTTGAGAACAAACATACTGATCCTGAATGTTATTACCAAACTAACATTTACGTTTTTATATTTTGTAAGTGTAAACAAACCCATTTAACATGTTTGGATTCAATTACTGAGCTCGTTTACCCATTGGTAGTGACATTTTTCAAAGGCAAACTATTTTTTTCCAATCAAAGCAAAATATTTCTATACCCACTTACCTACTGTGTGACACTGGGCAACTGTCTTCACCTGTTTCTCTTCCCCTTTTTTCCTGTCATATATTTAAACTTTAAGCTTTTCAGAGCAGGACTGTCTCTTTTTATGTGTTTGTACAGTGCCTAACATGGAACTTTGACGTTGGTTGGGACATCTATGCATTACTGTGATACCAATTAATAATATAAAAAAGTGATTGCTAATTTCCTGAAATGGGAATTATTTTTGATGCTGGTAGAACACAACAATATAGAATCACATTACCAAGAAACACCACAAGAATGATGACAACAACAAATGTTTCTCAAGCAGTTTGCAGAACCACAATGCATAAGGAACAACATAAACCCAACAAAGAAGAAATATTATGTTATAACAACCAGAAAGGTTAAGGAAACAGATCTCTGCCAGAACTCAGAAACAGTGGCTCAAATTACATTTCCATGTGCCCCTGGATCATCATTCATTGCCAAGTGGGTTTGTGACTCATGGTGTCAGACTGCCTATGTCAGATACTTACAGGGCTCCCACCATTGTAACTTCTAAGTAACAAATTAAGCTGATCAGCAGAAACAAGTATTTTCCCAAGAATAATTTGAAAGGAAAAATCATCATTAAAAATCATGACACTTTCTAGTTTTTTAATAAAAATATAGGAAGTGGATCACTGTCTTGTAAAATATAAATTTTTGAACAAAAGTTTTAATTTAGGGAAAAAAGTCTTAAGTTTCAAAGGAAATTTTTCCAATAGCTCTAGAACAAACTTGTTAAATTCTTCCCTTTAGCCATCAGAAAGGTACGCAACTCCAATACTTTCTATAGTTGAGGTGTCATACCTCTTCATCTACCTGCCATCTAGCTACAGTACCTCCCTATCACAAGGTAACAGATTACAGACTGCAATGTCTTTAACAGATCACTTCCTGTTACATGGCCTGGGACAAAGGATAAAAGGAAGAGGATGCTGAGTCAAAGGGGGAATTAAGGGGAAAAAAATAATGGTCTCTCTTCTGCTGACTAGCTAATACAAGGAAATTGTGTGGGAATTATTGCCCTGTGTTTTTCAGATGATTTACTTGGTTCTGTGGACAATAAAAGAGCCACAAGGGCCTAAAAAAGAATAATGATTGAAACTTTATTTCCTCTTCTTTTGCTGGTGAAACTGCCCACTAGGTTATACTCTCCTTCCATAGAAGTCATCATAGACCTCATATTGTGTATGAGCAAAACACACTTACCTAGTGCACCCTCTTCCAACCTTAAATTATCACTTTCCGCCTCCCTACTGTTGCTAATTACATTACTATTGTCATCCACTACTCATTAAGATGAAGATCTTTCTTGCGTCACACAACTGCTGCTATTGAGCTCTTTCTGAATGGGACGTCACTTAGCCCTTCCTGACTCACAAAGCTACTATCCTACCTCATACCTAGACATTTATGAAGGATCAGAAGCAAGACATGAGCTATTCATGTCTGGAATTCTTTCATGACAACTCTTTCACCTCTAGGCTCACCTCTCTTTTAGAACTTCCTATAGAACTTTTATAAATTTCCTCAGAAAGGTTCTGGTAAAAATGATCTTCTCTCACCTTTCTAATCATCTCTCCCTTAGTACTTTCAGTACAGCTCTTGACCTTTATCATGGTACTGAGACTGCCCTTCTCCAAGCTATAATGATGTTCTTCTTGTTCCTTATTGTACATTCCCACACGCTTGCCACTGGGACACCTGAGGTTGAGCCCCTCTCAAAAATTGAGAAAAATTCAGATTAAAAAAAAAAAGCCCTTTTATTCTAATTCTGTTTTCAACTGATCACTTAGCAAAATTGCTCTTCCCAATATGATCCAATAGGGTGCAGCTGCTTCAGTGAGTCAGACTGCATACTGCGTATGTGAGCAGTCCAAAATGAGGTTCCATAGCAATGCAACAGGGAATACCCTTGCAGTGACAGTACAATGAGGGGCAAATTTAAATGAGTACCCTTAATTAATGAACTAACACACTAGTATTTTGACCAGTATTCATCACTGGCTCTTATTGTACTTGACTTCAACAGAGCTTCTACTCCTATCAGTGATCTGATCATTTTTAAGCTCCTCTTCCATTTTAAATAATACCTTTCTAAACATTCTCTTATTATATCTAATGGAAGCCTCACATCTTCCCCTTACTCTCTCAGGCTACAGAATCTATGCACCTGTTGTCTTCTAGTACATCTTCTGTCCTAGGGTTTAACTTTGGACATTGCTTCTATATGGGACTCAAACCTCTATATCCTTAGCATATTCTCTGATTGTCCCTTACCCGTTTGCTCATTTTGAGTGTTAGCTCTTGGTTACACTATAAGCGCCAATTACTGACTGCTCCAGGGACTGAAATCCTCTTTTTAGATACAAAGTCCTCTTTGCTCTATGACTCCATCACGCTCCTTAACTCACACCTTAACTTTACTCTAAGATCAGTGATTCCGGAGTGTCTGGAACCAGAATTGTCTATAAGTCTGCAAGTTACCACCATTAAAATATTGGCAGAACTTGGCCTTGCTTGATTTTTGTTTTATTCACTCCACTCTTTATCAATGTCCCTTTATCAATTGTGGTTAATCTTTCCTTTGTACCTATCAATCTATCTAGAATTTCCCCTGCACTTCTTTCTCAGTCTAAGAAAGTTAGTTACTTTCCTAAGCCCTGATTCAGCAAAGTATTCAAGCAATTACCTAACTTTAAATATGTGATTATTTGCCCTTGATTTCAATGAGACCTATGGACATGTTCAAGTGCTTAGCTGAATAGGGATGGTTTTAAGCAAGGGCTTAAAGCTGAGCATATTCTTATTTGCATTGGGATCACAAAAACTTCATTTTATTTTTTCCCTCCACAAAGTATTTTGTGATACTACGTGTTAAGGTTGCTGTATTAGATAAAGCATAGTGAAATCATCTGTCACAGTACCGTCAATCAATCCTGTTTTCAACACTTATTTCAGAGCTCCTTTCTATCTCTGTTCTTTTATGTAAGCCTACACCTGGTTCCAACTCTCCCAAAATTTGGATTAGAGTTTTGGTTTGTGTCAATCTCCAGTTCAGTATTAACTTTAAGTTCCCTCCCATTTTTAATTTAATACACACCATCAGGCTCAGACAACATAATGCTCCCTATCACCCCAAATTCACCAGCAGAGGACATGGAAGACATGGAGGAGCTTGTACCAGCTGGTGTGTTACTTCCTCAGAGTACATGTTCTCTGTAGGACTCAGAATAGGAGTTCTGACCTGAAGTTGATTTCATTGGGTCTTCCAAATGACTGGTATGTTCCATCTGGCCAGCCCTATACTGTACTGAGGATGGAAGTATCATCCAATGGATAAAGCACCCATTTGTGAGAGACCTGGAGTTCTAGTTCTGGCTAAAACAATGACTTGTGTGACCTTGAGCAAACCACTTAAGCTCTGAGGCAGAGAGGTTGTATACACTTGGAAATTTAGTAAAATAGCTATTCCAAAGCAGTTATTTTGGTATAAATCCCCCTATACATTATCTTTTATTCTGGAAGAAAAGGATCTATATGGGGGGCTTATATCAAAATAACTATTTCAGAATAATTTCCAAATGTAGACAAGCCTTCAGTTTGCCCATTTGTAAAATGGATATAATGTTAGTTACACCACTTTGTAAAATGCCTATTTAACAATCATAGAAAAGTGCTATAAGTGCCCAGGACCACTGTTACAGAAATGCATGATAAGACAAGATAAAACTGACAGCATAGGTACATGATAGCTCTCACTGATCTTAAATAAAAATACTGACCAGAGGTTTTTATATTTAACTACAAAAAACAAAAAATAAACCCTCCACCCCATGCTTTTCCCCTTCATATTTTATTTTTGAAGAATTGTAAGTTATATTACTGCTAAATTAAATTCCCTGCCACTGCTTGTTATTTAGAAATAAGTCAGTTTAGTAGACTCTTAAAAAACAGCTAGCTTTTTCTTTAGAAACAATATTGAGAAAAAAGCAAACATACTGAGGTTGTTTAGCCCTCAAACATATCTGGTTATAGTAACATGTTAAATAAAACACACACAAGCACACAATCTGAGTTTAGAGTCTGCTTGTGAATTCTGATTTTACTTTGACACAAATTTGCTTAAAATCCTGCCCTCAGGAAAAATGCCATTTCACTGTTGTTTTAAAGGTAATTTTGTCTCTCATTGCTTTAGGGGGGTCTATTCTTTTCTTCTGCACTCACACAACTCCCTGCAGTATTAATAGAAATTATACACACATGGGATAGAAGAATAGAACCTTTTTTGAGGCTCTTCCCTGTGTCACAGAGTTCATTCACCACTGGGGCACCTCCTTGTGACTGTGTCTGGGTAATCAGCTCTTATCCAGTATGACACCCGCTTCATCATCTTGTGGACCTTTCTCGCTCTCCAGGACTCACAGTCTTCCCTGTTTGTGACTCAGCCCTCCGGTCAGGTCACTATACAGTCCTCCCCTTCAAGGGTATCAAAGTCTCACTGAATTAGCTGTTCTCATGCCACTCCAGACACTCTTCCAGTCCAGGTCTTGTGCCACCTGGTTCCACTCCTGGTTCCAGTCCAGGGACCCTATGTCTAGCAACTGTGATCTGTTTGCTCCCACAGCCTGTTGCCATCTCCCTCAACTCCTTCCTACTTCCCTGCTCTATCCTCTGCCCCCCAGGTTCACTGGTCCAAACTCCCTCATCTCAGGGAGTAACTATAGGCTACTTCCCTCTTTGACCTTTGCCAGACTGTAGCCCCAAACACTCCTCTCTTCTCCCAGGGAGTGATTGTAGACTACTTCTCCTGCAGCTGCCTTTCTGTTGCAAATTTCCTGTCTTTATACCTTAGCCCACTTCTCCCTCAGCTGAGCTTTATCAGCCATTAGTCATTTTCAGTCAAGCTGGACTCTCCACCAGGTGTGCCAGGGTGATCAGATAGTGTGAAAAATCAGGATGGGGGAGTGTAGGCGCTTATATAAGAAAAAGCCCCGAATATCAGGACTGTCCCTATAAAAACAGGACATCTGGTCATCCTAGCCCTATAAGGTTAATTGGCTCTAGCTGCACCACTTTAACCCTTTTATAGCCCATATGATGTGAACACCCCATCAAACCCTGGCAGAACATGTGGCACACAGATATAATTACTTCCCTTCCACATTAGTGAGGATCTAAAGGGGATCCCCTCCACTTGTGCTACATTGGCTTTCAGAGCCAAAATTTGGTCTTCAGTCACCTTAATTTAGGATGTTGTTTTGTTATTATGTACTCCATATAAGATAAAGAATATTAAGCAGCTACAGAAATAGGAACACTAGTCTGATAAACTTCTTTAGTTCTTAAGGTATAGTCAGGTACATTGAGTGTAAAATTCTTTGACTGCACCAACGAAGATGAATCGCGGTTTGATGTATCTCTAATGAAAAGAGCTACCTGTATTATGAAGCTCCCAAACATCAACAATATGGATGTGAAGCTGATAAAACACTACAAGGAGACAAGGCTATATCCAAAGCTCAAGATAACCTCCACTGAACAGAGTTGTGTGCATCAAAAATCTAGTGCATCCAAATTGAGAATTTATCCTTCATTGTCTTCATCCGTTAGCACTGAAAAGCACAGGATGAAAAACCTAGAAAGTTATTCCTTAAATGTTCCATCTACAAAAGGGCCAAAGTACAATTCATTCTTTGATCCAACCAATGAAACTTTAACATACCAATATAGAGAAGTAAAGAAGAATTCCATGAATAAATGAGTCTAGTAAATATTGCATACAGGTTATTCAAATTTATCAAAACAAAATATTATGTTATTGCAGACAACTGTTAATAAGATCAGCTATTCCAGGTGCACAGCTACTTCTTAGAACCTTTTAATACACTAATTTTCAAAAGAAAAAGAACTAGACAGCTGTCCTCATTGTTTTTCTTTTTAATGTATCTTTCTAGGATTTCAACCTATTAATGAGTTTTCCCCCACTGACAAGAAGTTGTCCCCCTCTGAAGCCATGAAACTGATCACAAAACTAGAGTCACAGTTACCTGAAAATCCCTCATACTGAATATTAATTTGGATGCACAGAAAAAAGACAAACTCAAAGAAGGGCTCTGTGTGGCTCAAAAGTTTCTCTCTCATCAACAAAAATTGGACCAATAAAATATATTACCCCATCCACCATGTCTCTCTAAAACTCAAAATATTGTTATCCTGTGATAAGAAAATAAGGCAAGTATGCTCTCAAACTGGGCTCAGCTTTATCAAAAAAGAGAAGGAACTGACAGGAGAAAGTTTTAGCGGATACATTGACTAAGATTTTCAGAAGTAACTATTGCTGTGGGTGCCCAATTTGAGACCTCTTAGAGAGGACTGCCTTCCAGAGGGCAGGTGCTCAGCACTTTCTTTAAAAAAATCAGGCTCTTTAAGGTGTCTTAGGTTGGGCACCCAAAATCAATACTCATTTTGTAAAATCTTGGCTGCTAGATAGTATTTTCTTATGTCCACAAGCAAAGTAGCCTTTATTGTTGCTGCTTCAGAGATTTGGGGATAAATTGTAAAGCAAACTTTGATTTATAATGTTTGACATAGACTTGAAAGATCAGCTTGAAAATATGAGTCACAAGAGTCTGCTTGCCTATTCATAACAATTATGGATAGACGGTGATAAAGTTCAGTTTGTTTTGCTCACTCGACAGGACCAGAAAGATACAATTTTTCATGGCTTGTTTAATATGCACGTTCTCGAGTTTCAAAAAATCATAGTCCCGAATCCTACAGCCCTTTTGAATTGACTTCAATTGAAGCTCATTCATTGTGCGAGGTAGCTGTAAAACTGGGCCCTACTTTATGAAACCAGTGGAAATATTGTAATCATTTTCACCAGTTTGTTTTCAAACGGCACAGCTACACTACTAAGGCTTAGTCTTTAGTAAAGATTTGCCCCAGTTTCAGGCATGAATGGTCAGCCATAATGTAGCTGCATCAGTGCAACCCACAATGTAGACAGGCAAAGTAATTATTTGAACTGGTGTAGCTTAAGCTCACTTGAAATCAAGATAAGATCCCCTGGTGCAAGCAGTGGCTTTGACTGTATACACTATGAATAGCACCAGTGCAGCTAAAACAATGGCTGGAAATGGACCCTCAGCGTAGATGAGGCCTAAGGTCACTCGAATTAATTGGCCTTGCTGCAGTATCTGAAGTGGCAGAGCCACTAAAAGGTAATGGAGATTTCAGTCCCCCTGCCGTAGCTACCAAGGCAAAGCAATCTTAAACAATTTTAATGGTAGCATATCTGTATGTTGTTTGAAGCTAGAAGATTCTCTGTTTTGTTCCTTTTGTAGTAAGGATGTGGAATTGCAAAATTCCCAGACTACTTGTCATAAGGGAGCCTCACTGAAAAGTTGCACTACTACGAAGCAGGAGTCCATAGGCTCCACTGTGACTTCTGAAATAAGTTCCAACCTTGAAGATAAAGGGCTCATTGCTGCATGGAGCCGAGCACCTGAACTCCTATTCATTTCAGTGGGAGTGAAGGGCATTTAACGTTTTGCAGGAGGCCTTCAGCACTTCACAGGACTGGGTTTCTGTCTTAGCTGAACACATCAAATTTTAAAAGGCAAATACAGTAATAGGTCTCTGCATTCATGACCATTTGCAGCAGATTGCCATTTCCAGAATGACAGAATTTTGCCAACCTAGCAACTGTCATGAAACAGATGCAATTTTGCAACTAAGGCCCCAATCTGTAAGTGACTTCATACTAGCAGAACTCTACATCTGCACAGAGCTCCCACTGCATTAACCACGTAAAGTCATTGCCAGGATCAGGGTCCAAGATTCTAAATACTAAGTGTCCAATCATTCAGTTCTTCTACAACCAGAATTCCCCATTGTGATTTTTTTCATGGTAAAAGACTGAGTTTTGGGATCAAGGAAGTGTTCTTCTTCTTTTACATAAGATTTTCACAGTTAAATATTTCTCTTTTGGTTTCACATATTTTACATTTATTTACTGTGGTACACAAATAATACACAAGAATCCTTTGCATTCTGCACTAAGAGTACTATACATACTTGAACATTAATAAATTGTATAGATAAAATGATCTTAAATATAAATCTATCCATATATTCGACAGAGCAAATTAAAAATAATTAGGGTTACAAATTCCAAAACACATAGTCAATTTCAAAAGCCATTCTGTAGTATAAGTCAAGCAGACAGCAAAATGAAAACAAAATGATTCCCAAACATTTCAAAATCTTTCCTCCACCTTGGCTTTTTGGAGTTCGTGTAGACTTCAAATATTTCTTCAGGAAATTACAGCTAAAACCTTTTGTTTGGTAAACAGAAGCTGTGACATTTATCAGACAGTAATTTTTAACAGACTCTCTTACACTCTAGTCAACTCCCCTTCCCAATACTACTTTATATTTCTTGGATGAAACTGCATCTCTCAAAACATTTAAATTCCTTTTTTTGATTACCAGCATCTAGTGAGGAAGAGTGATGTTACATTCCAAAACGTACTATATAGTGGAATAAGTCAAATCGTCACTTTCAAAGCATTTAATTTATCCTTTTCCTCTGTATGTAATGTCTACCATGACCCAGATGGACCATTTTGAATGAGAAGCAATATATCCCAAAGTTTTTCATTTATGGGACAGAGCTGAAAAGCAAGTATAATATGTTAGGGGGTCCAGTTTTCTTTAGTAAGGCATCTTTCCCATCTTCCCACACCAAAGCAGCCAAAATTGCAAATGACACTAAACACAATAAATCACGTTTGTGAAAAATACTAAGGAGTAAGGGTGATGGAGAAAGGAAACTTTATTATCCAGTAGACAGAACAAGGGACTGAAAGATTCCTGGCTTCCATCCACAACTCTGCCATTGACTTTGGGCGTCATTGTCGGCGATCCCTCAAGGTCAAGGATGATCTCTTTCACAGGTTTTATTTTCCATGGGTCTTTTGGTCACTGAAGAGTCTGATCCTTGAGCTACAGGCTCATTGGCAGACATTGCATGTGGTGTTGGAAGACAGGGTTGGGCTGTGATTGCTGCGTTACAGTTGTCTTTCCTTTCTTTTCTGGCATTTTTCTGCAACCAGGACAAGCAATTTTCCTCAAAAGTGGACGTTCCCTCTCTGACAAGTCTTTGCCAGTTATGCCTTTGGGCGTAACCTTTGGCAAATTATTAAGACATGATCCAACAGCCAATCATATCAATGGACAATATCCTAGTAATTTTGGGAGGGATTGAATTGGAATGTTGGCTCAGTGCCTCAGTTTACTCTTCCATTAAATGAATGTAACAATAACCTCTAAAGGGTTGTTAGACTTGTGGTGATAAAGAGACCGGTATCTTTAAGTGAAAAAGCACTATGTATTGAATAAGTGAAACAGAAGTTTTTTTCTCTTAAAATTTAGTGGCAGCAAAGTAAAAAAAACCCCACACACTATTTTCCCTCCCAATTTATTATTAACATTTTGACATATATTAGGGGTGGCCAAACTTACTGACCCTTTGAGCCTAATGAGACAATCTTCAGAAGTTCAAGAGCTGGGACACGCTTGCCAGGGCTCAGGGCTTCAGCCCTGAGTTGGGGGAGGGTCTCAGGGCTTCAGCCCCACGGCGGAGTGATGGGGCTAGGAGCTTCTGCCCTGTGTGGAGGGTGAGGCTTGGGGCTTCAGCCCCGTGGGAGGTAACTGCCAGGGCTTGGGGCCTCAATCCCACTCCTGCTGAAGCCCCAAGACCCTCCTCCCCAATGGGCAGAAGAAGCCCCTAGCCCCATCAGGGCAGAAGCCCTGAGCTCCCCGCTCCCAGTCCGGTAGGCAAAGAATTGGGGTGGGGCATACGGGGCTCCAAGAACCGCACTTTAACTGTAAAAGAGCCACATGCAGCTCTTGAACCACGGTTTGGCTACCCCTGACATATATCATAATAATGCCTAGAGACCACCTAACTTAAGACCCAATTGCGCTAGGTGCTCTCCAAATATATAGTACATAACAATTGATGCCCTACATGGAATTCTGCAGGGATTCTTCTTAAAAGTTAATACAGCCTCGGGCTCTATTAACTGTTGAATAGTGCCTATTTGCATTGTGGAAACTCTCTTCAGGAGTAGGATCCAAGTGGAGAAGCAGATAGTGAAATTCCTGGCTGTCCAATCTCCACTGAAGCAGTTCTACCAGAGAAGGGGTGGGGGCTCTGGAACTGGTGACAAGTGACAAGATCTCCAATGGATCAAAGAGACCTGTGTGGATGTCCAAGGATCAAGTGATACTGTTGTGCACTAAAAACACTTCTAATGGTCTGACAGAGATGGTTCTCCAAGGGGCTAGTGACATGAAAATATATATTAAAAATATATACAGGTTACATGTGTGCACATGAACTGATTAACTCTGAGGAGTTTAAAAAAAGCAACTCACTGCAAACTACAAATCTTCACCAGCTTCATTTCCATACCCCAGCTCAGAATTAAATAAAAGAATCATACTGCACAGGTGAGATACTGCTTAATGATTTCCTGACAACTGAATATCATTAAAAGCTCTCTCTCTCTGGATTTTAAATATAAATTTAAAAATACCCCAAGAAGTAAAAAAATTACTGTAGCCAAGTAGTTGCAAGATTTAAATTAGTCCAACATCATTTGGCCTTGTAGTATTCATTAGTAATGGACACCTCGCTTGCAACTGATTTAAGTATTTCCCCCTACGGCAAAATCTTTAATGACGTGTGGCAAAGATCTCAGTTCAGTGGATGATTTAGTGAAGGAAAAATAGACCTGTATATCACAGAAGTGGCACACAATAAAATGTTAGCAACGTGGTTAGGAGAGTATCTAATCACCTAAGACTAGAGATGGTCTAAAAAATTCCATCAGAACTAACAAAATTGAAGTGTTCCATCAATAAAGTTTTAACTTTATCAACTCAACTTATTTTACATTGTCATTTATAAAAGTAAAAACATAAAAAGTTGAGATTTTTCATTTTATTGATAAATAATTTAAAATAAGGGTCAAGTCAATAGGCTGAAACGCTTCATTTTGATTACATCAGAATTTCAGAACTTCTGTGCATGGGAAATTTTGAATTTTTGCTCCAATTTGCAACAAAAGAGTTGATGTTTTGGAGTTTCCCATGAAGTGGGAATTCCAGGTTCTGCCCAGCTCTGCCTAGGACTATACCATCATTATTGTACAGTATACCATGGTCATACAAGACTTTCTAGCAGTGATGGAGTTCTGGTCCTTTGCTTCAAAAGCAGAAGCTGCCCCTTCAAGATAGAGTGGTAACACTCTCAGGGCTTATAATACACACTGAGCAGTTCTAATTTCATCCAGTAGTGAACAGCAATACACAAAAGATTACAATCAGCAACCACTAACTATTGAAGTTCTGATAATGAACACATCACTTGTTTCCCGGTATGTTTAGCCACAGCTTCACAGACATTCTAATTATTTCACTGCTGTCATGGTTCAGTGATAATAAAAGTGTAATAAAACCTAAACGGAGATGAACAGCAGAGCTATATACAGAAAGCCCAAGTTGATGTGCACTGTTCAGTGCTAATAGTTTTGTAATAGATTTAGAGATTCAGTTTAAGAACCCAGAACTTCAGATGATTACTTGACATGCATCTCCAAACAGTGTGAACCTCTAAGGTCTGCAAAACTGAAAATTTCATGGGAACAGACTCCCTTTCTTTCTTTGTATTTTTGCCTTTTTGCTTCAGATACTGGTAAGAACTCAGTAGTGCAGAGACAACAAAAATATGTAAGGATTGCTTTTTCACTCTTCCCCTCCCCCCCTGGTTGTTTTGGTTCATTTCTTGCATAAATGTTTGATGGAGACAGATTCCTGGTTTATCTGAAATGGTTCATTCACCCATTTTTGGACAGTTGATGGTTCATCTACCCCATTTTTATTATTGAGTTGTGCAGACATTTATTTCCCTTTGTACTTCCCGTGCACCCCAAAACTTTAACATGCCTGAAGGAATATCTGGGTCTATAAATATCAATGGTAACCTTCTGTTTCTCTCTGTTTTTGGTGATAATTGCCTTACGTGCACTTAGGGTGTGTAAGAAATGTGAAGCAAAGCTGAGGTATGTGAGGAGTTTCATATATGTATGAATCAACACTAATGAAAAGTAAAAAGACATGGCATATTCATTCACAGGAGTCCTGGCAAAAGAAACCTGAGGTTTATTTCCTGGTCTTAGTACCTCTGACCGAGGTTAAAATGATTGAAACCCCTGTACAAGATCATGTACTCTGTACATCATTTTGAACGTTTATGTATTTTTAATGTTTAATTTTAAGACTACACTTCATAACATGACTCTCTTCAAGCCATACAAACTTGCAAACTATGGACCTAATCCTGCACTTGTTACTCAGATTTATTTTTCATTCAAGAAAATTGATTTTTTTCCAGAGTGATGCCTGCAAGACCAAACCCTGTGTTCCTAGAACAAGTCCAGAGAATGTCAACACCTGTAAGAGAACCTGCAGTCCCTTGAACATTTAATAGGGGGCTAACTTTTTCAGTCATTATTCAACCCCTAAACAAACAAAAAATCTACTGACATGTTTTTTCCTGACTAAGGACTGCACCATTTGGTCTGCATATAGTAATGACAAGGCTTTTGCATGAAAAGAAATGATCACTATTATCACAAACGATCATGTTACCAATAAATTTACTGAATTAAATTTTATTCATTTCATACTAGCCCATTAATTATAAAATTAGAATTATTATTTTGCATGCTCAAGAAATAATTGTGCAAAACCAATTAGAAGTATTTACAACTGGCACAATCATTGTATGGCAAAAATGTGCTTTTAAAAATACCAAAATTTACAAAGAAGTTTTCTATGAAGAGCCACAGGAAACATTTCTCTCCCAAGCACAGAAAACCACTCCTCCCCCATTCCATATCCTTAGACAGTTTAGTCAGCACGTTAACAAGATCCATCAAAATCTAATAAAGCAGCTTCATTAACATAATTATCATCTTATTAATAATTCACAGGTTGGCAAGAAGTACAGTACTGACAGTATTACAATACATCATTTTAAACAAGAAAAGACCATTACTGTAATGCTCATTAAGGTGATCTCTGCAGAAGTAAAATTTGCAGCACATATATTTGTATTTTCTTAATGTAAATGCATAGCATGCATCCACTTATTTAGCAGCATCTACGAACAAGGTTTTGCCATATTTGTTCTGCAAACTAAGGCTAAGCCACCCAAGACACCTCTGAAAAAACATATCGGCTTCCCAGTAAAGAATCCTATTAGAGTTGAAATATATTGTTGCACTAAGGTCCTAAACACCAGCAATACTCATTAAGTCAATCGTCTTCATTCTGTCCTCACTTAGGTCCTGATGCAGACCCCATTGAAGTCTATGGCAAAATTCCCATTGATTACAGTGGACTCTCTGGATAAAGTCCATACACTAATATATAAGAGATCTCTGAATCAGGCCCAATGCTTATTATGTGGGCTCAGCAGATTTGAGGATTAGATCATATGTTTGACAAGAAGTTTTCTGACTACTGCAAACATTTTAATATAGTAACAATAAAATAAAAATAATGAATTACCTTTGAAGATATACTAAGTGTTTAAACTCCATTACCACAGAAAAGCAGGGAAAGAGTCAATCCACAGTGGGTACATACAAATTTATAATGGTATTGGTTTATTAAAAATTTATTAAAAAAAACACTTCCAGCTGGCAGACAGTCGGGCTAGAATGGTCACACAAGGGGTCAGGATTGCTAATGGAATACAGTGCCTGTAATGTTCAGGTCACCAAATCAAATCTGTTGGAGAGTAGGAAGTGGTGGTATATCTGAAGAGAGTTAGTGTCTCTGTCCTGAGCCTAATGCAAAGTTTCCACATATCAAAACCCACTGATACATTTGGAAACAATTATCAGTCTCAGCAGAGGATGGAATGGGCATGGAGACAGAAAGAAATATCATTTCACCTACTAAGGATGGTGGACCCTC
>NW_020664531.1:2309526-2335547 GCF_002925995.2 Terrapene triunguis | reverse complement strand
TACACATGGGCAAACTGAGTGGGATAAAAATAAGAACTGACCTGAATCTCCATGCTGAATTTGAACTAAATCAGAAGAGAAATGTTTTAAAATTTCAAAAAAGTTAAATATTCCTCATCTTCATTTTAATTTGTCTCCATACTTACTACTTCCAGCCATAAAAGAAGCTGTTTCTACAATATTTATTGCCTAGCAGGAAGCAGAAATTACAAGAATTCTCATAACACAATCTGTTCAGATGACATTTCTAGATCAACATTGCAGGCAAAGGGGGAAGGGACAGGTATCTCAAATAAAGCAACTGAACTTTAAGATGTTTCCCCATCACTAGTTTACAGGAGTTCAAATAACAAAGGTTTAAAAAAAATAACTAACTTGAATTACGACACTAACTGCAAAAAAACCACATACTGAATACACTTAAAAATTAAGTTTTAGAGATATTACCAGTTCTTCTTTTATTCCACATTTTATAGTTCACCAAATATTTCTTAACCCTATAATCTCTCTCAAGGCAGAGTCAACCTTAAGTGTACCCAGTGTAACCTTTGCCTACTACATGTAACTTCTGGAATGCTTTGTCTTCAGTGCTATAATGCTTAATTTTCAATTTTAAAAATTGTCTTGTGCCCATACTGATTCTAGGCAGCACCAGTCTTCAATTACCTTTGCTTCCTCATCGTCTCTGAATTAGGCTTGCAGATTACCAGAGTGGCTTTTTACCTATGGGCTGGGGTGAAAGTAGAAATAGGGACTTACCGGTACGGGGCTGGGTTGGGGCCGGCTCTGGCCCCCCAAGAGGCGGGGCCTCGGGAGGAAGGGACGGGGATGGGGGGTCAGAGCCAGCCCCGGCCCGCCCTGTAGCGGTAAGTGCCCTCCCCCTCCCCCGCCGGGTAGCAACGGCAGCCGGGGGCTCCGGCAGCAGTTTAAAGGGCCCAGGGCTCGGCCACCGCTACAGCCCCGGGCCCTTTAAACCGCTGCCAGAGCCCCCGGCTGCCGCTGCTACCCCAGGGCTCCGGCAGCAGGGCTTCGGGGGCTATTTAAAGGGCTCGGGGCTCCCCTGCCTCTACTGCCCCGGGCCCTTTAAATAGCCCCCAGAGCCCTGGGGTAGTGGTGACGGGGCTCCAGGGGCTATTTAAAGGGCCCAGGGCAGTAGAGGCAGTGGGAGCCCCAGCCCTTTAAATAACCCCCGGAGCCCTGCTGCCGCTACCCCAGGGCTCCAGCAGCGAGGCTCTGGCAGCAATTTAAAGGGCCTGGGGCTCCAGCCACTGCTGGGAGCCCCAGGCCCTTTAAATTACCGCCTGGGGAATATGGGCCGCCCCGGTACAGCACACCGGCTCTTGCCGGTATGCCGTACCGGGGCGTACTGGCTTACTTTCACCTCTGCCTATGGGAAAGGAAAAACAATACTGCCCAGCTCTCATTCAGTTTTTGTCACACACAAACTTATACTGGGATTCTTTTTAAATGTTAGATGTGGACATGGTGGGCCAAATTCTGAAAGTTTCAGGGGTAAATTGACAACAAATATTCATAATGACTACTTACACCAGCTGTATTACATACATGCAGAGAATGCTAATGTCAACCAAGACTGGAATAGGTTATAATAAATGCCATCATGGTTAACTTCTTACAGCTGAAGAATGTAGTTTTGCTCACACATAGGGGATATAAATCGCTCAGCTCCATTTTGCAATTCTCTTATCCATCTGACACTTTTCTACAAGCAACAGATGCCCCCAAGAGATTTAAATATCAGAAAACACCCCCAGATCAAGTGGGATGTTCAATGTTGTACCATATACACATTGGGATAAATGTTTTGTTGTTGCCTTAACTGATTTTAGATGCATGTTTGTGATGAGAAATGGGATTTTTAGTTTGCATTAAAAAACAAAGTGAAGAGGATTAATGTAAGAATAATATTACAGTTTTAAAACATAAGAACAGCCCTACTGGGTCAGATCAAGGGTCCATCTAGCCCAGTATCCTGTCTTCCGACAGTGCCAGGTGCCCCAGAAGGAATGAACAGAACAGATAATCATCAAGGGATCCATCCCCTGTCGCTCATTCCCAGCTTCTGGCAAACAGAGGCTAGGGACACCATCCCTGCCCATCCTGGCTAATAGCCATTGATGGACCTATCCTCCATGAATTTATCTAGTTCTTTTTTGAACTCTGTTATGGTCTTGGCCTTTACAACATCATCTGGCAAGGAGTTCCGCAGGTTGACTGTGCGTTGTGTGAAGAAATACTTCCTTTTATTTGTTTTAAACCTGCTGCCTATTAATTTCATTTGGTGATCCCTAGTTCTTGTGTTATGAGAAGTAGTAAACAAGACTTCCTTATCTACTTTCTCTATACCAGTCATGACTTTATAGACCTCGATCATATCTCCCCTTAGCCATCTCTTTTTCAAGCTCAAAAGTCCCAGTCTTATTAATCTCGCCTCATACGGAAGCCATTCCATACCCCTAAACAGTTTTGTTGCCCTTTTCTGAACCTTTTCCAATTCCAATATATCTTTTTTGAGATGGGGCGACCACATCTGCACACAGTATTCAAGATATGGGCGTACCATGGATTTATATAGAGGTAAAATGATATTTTCTGTCCTATTATCTATCCCTTTTTTAATTATTCCCAGCATTCTGTTTGCTTTTTTGACTGCTGCTGCACATTGAGTGTATGTTTTCAGAAAACTATCCACAATGACTCCAAGATCTCTTTCTTGAGTGGTAACAGCTAATTTAGACCCCATCATTTTATATGTATAGTTGGGATTATGCTTTCCAATGTGCATTACATTGCATTGATCAACATTAAATTTCATCTGCCATTTTGTTGCCCAGTCACCCAGTTTTGAGAGATCCTTTTGTAGCTCTTCACAGTCTGCCTGGGTCTTAACTATCTTTAGTAATTTTGTATCATCCGCAAATTTTGCCACCTCACTGTTTGCCCCATTTTCCAGATCATTTATGAATATGTTGAATAGGACTGGTCCCTGAACAAACCCCTGGGGGACACCACTATTTACCTCTCTCCACTCTGAAAACTGACCGTTTATGCCTACCTTTTGTTTCCCATCTTTTAACCAGTTACCAATCCATGAGAGAACCTTCCCTCTTATCCCATGACGGCTTATTTTGCTTAAGAGCCTTTGGGTGAGGAACCTTGTCAAAGGCTTTCTGAAAATCTAAATACACTATATCCACTGGATCTCCTTTGTCCGCATGCTTTTCACCCCCTCAAAGAATTCTAGTAGATTGGTGAGACATGATTTCCCTTTACAAAAACCATGTTGACTATTTCCCAACAAATTATGTTCATCTATCTGTCTGATAATATTGTTCTTTATTATAATTTCAACCAGTTTGCCCAGTACTGAAGTCAGGCTTACAGGCCTATAATTGCTGGGGTCACCTCTGGAGCCCTTTTTAAAAATTGGCATCACATTAGCTATCCTCCAGTCATCTAGTACAGAAGCTGATTTAAATGATAGGTTACAGACTACAGTTAGTTATTCTGCAGTTTCACATTTGAGTTCCTTCAGAACTCTTGGGTGAATACCATGTGGTCCTGGTGACTTATTGCTGTTTAATTTATCAATTTGTTCCAAAACCTCCTCTAATCATACCTCAATCTGGGACAGTTCCTCAAATCTGTCACCTAAAAAGAATGGCTCGGGTTTGGGAATCTCCCTCACATCCTCAACTGTGAAGACCTATGCAAAGAATTCATTTAGTTTTTCCGCAATGGCCGTATCGTCCTTGAGTGCTCCTTTAGCACCTTGATCGTCCAGTGGCCCCACTGGTTGTTTAGGAGACTTCCTGCTTCTGATGTACTTAAAAAAAAATTTTTTTGCTATTAATTTTTGAGTCTTTGGCTAACTGTTCCTCAAATTCTTTTTTGGCCTTCCTAATTGTATTTTTACACTTTATTTGCCAGTGTTTATGCTCCTTTCTATTTTCAACCCTAGGATTTAAACTTCCACTTTTTAAAGGATGCCTTTTTGCCTCTCACTGTTTTTTTTACTTTGTTGGTTAGCCACGGTGGCTCTTTTTTGGTTCTCTTAATATATTTTTTTTTTAATTTGGGGTATACATTTAAGTTGAGCCTCCATTATGGTGTCTTTAAAAAGTTTCCACACAGCTTGAAGAGATTTCACTTTTGGCACTGTACCCTTTAATTTCTGTTTAACTAACCTCCTCATTTTTGTGTAGTTCCCCTTTCTGAAATTAATTGCTAGAGTGTTGGGCCACTGTGGTGTTTTTCCTGCCACAGGGATATTAAATTTAATTATATTATGATCACTATTACCAAGCAGTCCAGCTATATTCACCTTTTGGACCAGATCCTGTGCTCCACTTAGGACTAAATCAAGAATTGCCTCTCCTCTGGTGGATTCCAGGACCAGCTGCTCCAAGAAGCAGTCATTTAAGGTGTCAAGAAACTTTATCTCTGCATCCCGTCCTGAGGTGACATGTACGCAGTCAATATGGGGATAACTGAAATCCCCCATTATTATTATTATTATTATTGAGTTTTTTTATTTTAATAGCCTCTCTAATCTCCCTGAGCATTTCACAGTCACTGTCACCATCCTGGTCAGGTGGTTGGTAATATATCTATACCGCTCCAAAAATCAATAGTTGCTTATGAATACCTTGGCCTAGGTGAATAGGACACTTCAAGAATGTGGGAGAATGGACAGAGCCAAGAGTTAAAACAATTAATGTGGGTATACATTGCAGCACTGAAGTTCCTAACAAATGTCTAGGCAGGGAATGTGTGAACCTTGCCTATCATTCATGTAATCACTTTTTGTAACATACATGCCAAGTTCTAAATCCAAGCAAGATGAAAAAAAACATATCTTCTCTACTTTGTTCCCACTGTTTTCATTGGTGAAAGTAGAAAAAGGAGATCAGATGGATATTCAGATATAACCACAATGCAAGTTTTTGTTATATGCAAGAAAAAGATGGGGAAAATAAGTGTCTGGTATACAAAACACTAGAGAATTGTTTGATATAGTTTGTTTTGGATTACAAAACATTGCTATTTTTAAAAATCAATTTACATTCCTCTCCAATTAGATCAGCACCAAAGTCAATGATAAAAATAAAGCAATTTCATGAACTGGCTTTCTGAAAAATAAGGTGGCTAATTTACAGACTAATACAGGTTATACTGTGCTAACATTTCCTATTGTCAGTACCATAACAATGCAGTTTTTCTAGATCATAAAGTATCAGGTACAAAGTGGTAAGGAAATACAAAGGTCATGAGAAAAGGGCAGAAATCATAATCCCAGCATCCCTCAAGGTTTTTATGAAGCTGAAAGGATGTTCTAACTGCTACCTGCAGTTTATTAAAGGAATAAAAGTTGGTGAGAAGAGATTTCTTTTTTCAGCTCCCAGGGTCAAATGGCAGACTACTTCATATTTACATAAGTGCCATCTTCCCTCTCTCTCAGGACTGATTTACATGCTTAGCCTCTCTCCATCTATATTTCCCATAGGAAAAGCCTCCCTTCTCCCATTCATACATAATAGATGTTTTCAAATAGGAGAGGATATACACTTTCCTCTTCTGCCTGAGTAAGATTCATACTGAGTAAGAAAGGCAAGGCAAGAGCACAGCAGAGCCTTCAAGACCATCTTCAATTTCCACAGCCCCGGGTAAGGTACGTCCCAGTTAAGAACTTCCTCATACAGGCAAATTCAAACTGCTAGGAATCATTTTTCCCCATTTTGAAGCCAAACTACTTTGTCTACTCACTGAGTAGTGTTGTCAGACTTTTGCTGGAGGCAGAAAGAGACAATTGTATTGTAGTCTCATTCTTGTTAAAAGCTACAGAGGTTTTCAGGATACTAGGTACCAAGGTTGCTGAATAATTTAGATCCTACCTGGATATTAATCTCTCCAGACTCCCTGCAATAATTAGGCAAAGGAGTACAGGAAAAAGTTTGAGTCACATCTCATAGTCAGGATGGACTTTGAGACAGCTCCATGAAAGTATCCTTACATGCATGCCTCCCAGGCAGCACAAAGAATGCTGCAGGGCAAGGAGTTTGACTAAAGCCAGTCTGAAAGTACAGGGGATGAAATCAGTTACTACATCCTTCATGTCAGATAGGAGCATTATATATAGTATCAGTCAACAAAAACTCAATATACACAACAGAAACTCAAGGCAAGGTTGGACTACCCTGCTCTCCAAGGGAGAGGACAAGGATTCCACATTGAAAAAAAAGAACTCTATCGCATTTAAGGGAGGAAACATAGGACAATTTTTTCAAACCTGGATGCCTAAAGCTAGGTTTCTAAATTCATGATTAGGAACGTAGGATGGAATTTTCAAATGTGCCAAAGGCTTCAAATTGTGTGCAATGTATTTGTAGTAAGTTGGTCCCAGGATTTTAGAGAGACAAGGTGGGAGAGGTAATATATTTTATTGGACCAACTTCTGTTGGTGTGAGAGAGACAAACTTTCGAGCCACAGAGCCTTCAAAGATTTTCAACAGAGTGTACAGGAATTAGGTGCCCTAGTCCCATTAGCTTTCTATAGGATGTGGGTGCCTAAAATCCATATGTCCCTTTTAAAAACCCAGCCTACGTGATATAGGAGCACACATCCCACTGAAAGTCAGTGGAACATATATTTTCTAGTGGGCTTGATTTTCGCCTTTTCCTTGACTGCTTTCTCCACAGCAGAACTTCCCAGTAGAGCTGCAAATGCTGTCAGCAAACTGTTGAACACTTGATTTGTTGGTAGTTCTTAAACTAGGAATAGTATGTTTTGTGTTGCACCATAATGGTCTAAATATGGCAGCAAATGATGGTGCCTAAGGGAACTTACACTTTGAAAGATATATGTCCTATACATTTCCATCAGTAAACTAAGGGGTCCTCCCTATTTAAGTATCATGCATACACTGCACCTCACACATCCTAATGCTCTATGCTGATCACAACTACAATAATTGGGAAAGGCAATGTAGCACCAGAATGGGACTTGGGACTGGGAGTCAGGACAACTGGATATTATTCCTGGCTATACAAATGACTTGCTGTGTGAACCTAACTTTTCTATGCTTTAGTTTCCCTATCTGTGAAGTGGGAATAATTACACTTGCCCATTTTTTTAATCTGTACATACTAAGGTTCTAAGCAATATTTATTTCTGTGCTTGAAGCTCTTGACTTTGGACACAAAGAATGTCATAATTCCTACTAAAATATGTAATAAAACATAATCCACAGTCATGACAGCCCTGCAAACAGACCCATGGATGATGCCTTACAAAAGTCTTCAGAAGAAGAACATGCATCATGATAGGGTATGTGGATTACCTCAATTGGAGAATACAGGAGACAAGCTAGGAATAATATAGCAGCTACTTTGGTCCCCATAAAAATAAGGATAAGAATTAGGTTCTGAAGACGTATTCTTGCTAGGACACTAACAAATAACTTCCTGCATTAGGATTAAAATCTGCTTTCTCGTGAAGCATCTGGTACCGGTTGCGGAAAGTTGATCTAGTTCCATAAACCAATTGGTTCAATCTGGCGTTGCAATTTCTATTAAGATACAACAGGACTGAGCTGGAAAGGCTGTTGCACCAGTCCACAATGTCATCTTGCTTTGTTCTCTCCATCGCTCATGTCCTCTTCCACAAGTGCTCCATACTCTCTTGACTGCTTTCTTCCTTTTCCTCCCTTAGTTACAGCCTGAATTGTAACCACTTCATACAGTCACACTGTCAAATCTGTGATTGTTATTAATAATTGCTGATACAAGAACATTTTAAATTAACCAAACTGAGGACCATCCATACTAGCTTCATAACCATCCGTTCACCCACCAGTGGCTTTACCTCTGCACTCTCCCATCAACTGCAAACTGAACTTGCTCCAAACTTGCATTGTAGGTTGTTTTTCTGCCACTATCCCAATCCCTTTCCTGCTCAGTGTGAGGAGGATATGAATGCTTCCTTGGGGTAACTTGAGACAGCACTGTAGCATACTCTGCAGTCACTCAGAGCCAGAGGGAGTGCTAAAATGTAACCTGGCAATTGATGTTCTTCTCTCCTCCCCACTTTGTAGAGAAGAAGAGTGAAGATCCCTGGTGGATCTCTCTTGTTCCCCTCCCCTAGACTTTGGAAGGCAAGTACAGAAATGTGCCCTTTCTATCTCTTCTGCTCTTCCTCTGGCTCACTCAGCTACATTCCAAAGCCTTTTTTTTGTGTGTGTGAGGGGAATTAGATCTCCTGATTTGGCTGCTTCCCTGCTCCTTCCACCTTGATGCTGAAAGAGTGGTGATCCCCTCTTTGCTATAAATTGGCTCTGAAAGCTGCTTTGAATGTCAGTTGCTAATACCCAGTTTCAGATGTCACAAGCCTTCATTGTGTAAGAGGGTGGAGAGAGGGGGTGAATAAGTAACATGAATAGTGCTATTAAGTCAAATTGCTCATTAACAACTTCATCCTTGTCTCTTTCAGTTCAGAAATTTAGTGCTTTTAGAGGTACCTCTTCCCCTCCACTCCCACAGGGTATTTTAACTTTTTTAAAGTACTGTATGTTATAAAGTGTGACCTGTACAGCACAACAGTAGGAAAAACTAGATTTGTATATGGAAGGGGTATTGTCTAAGTAGAGCAGGAAACAGGAACACAAGACAATTCCCAACTTCCCTACTAAGTTGTGTGGCCTTTGGAAAATCACATAACTTACTTAATTGTATATTATTATATTGAGGTTTCTTTAAACAGTAAAGGGTCATCTGCACTTGGAAGAGGTGAATGATAGAGTCCTGGTTCTTTTCCATTACTATGATCTCTTGTTTTACTGGAAATCGTTTATGTG
Source organism: Terrapene triunguis (assembly GCF_002925995.2). Lineage (NCBI taxonomy): Eukaryota > Metazoa > Chordata > Testudines > Emydidae > Terrapene > Terrapene triunguis. The sequence goes on along the minus strand of NW_020664531.1, from coordinate 2,326,674 downwards.
GTTTTAGAAACATTACAGAGACTCAATACTTTTTGGGAGCTGTAGCAGATGTCACTGGGCCAAATCCTGCCCACATGGGCATAGGACTGCTATACGGGCTTGATCCTGTTCCCACTGACGTCACTTGCAAAACTTCCACTGAATTCTATGGTGCAGGAACAATGCCTGAGTTAGTAAAGTGAGCAGGATTTGGATGATGGAAGGGGAAAAAACCCAACCACCTTACACAGAGCCTTGTTCAAAACCAGTGGAGTTTGTGAAAGATTCCCACTGACTTAAATGAGCTTAGGATCAGGCCCACACCCCCTTACTTGCATGAAATTTCAGTGGGAAAGTTCTCATTAATTCAACAGGAGCTGGATGGCCTCAAGTATCCTACAGATTCAAAGGGCCCTGTGTAGCAAACCCTCATGGTCATGAGTAACTTCACTCATGTAAATAGTTCAATTGAAACCAATGGGAACATTCCCTCCAATTGGGCTTTATACATGTGTATAAGCAGGGTTAAATCCTGACCCTCTTCAAGTCAGTGAGTTTGTCATTGACTTCATTAAGGCTAGCATTTTACCAACTGTGTGAGCCATGCCGGTGAAAGGTCAGTTTAAACCCTGGTGTAACTATTAGCTTCAGTGAAGTTTGTCTTCTTACACTAGTTTATATCAACTTAATCATATTAAAAGTGCCTCCATGAACAACTTATCCAAATATGTCAAAATCTGATACAGCTGGTTTTTAAAAACAAACAAACAAACAAACAAACAAAAAAACCACTAGTTACAAAACAGTATAGCAGGGGTCGGCAACCTTTCAGAAGTGGTGTGCCGAGTCTTCATTTATTCACTTTAATTTAAGGTTTCGCGCGCCGGTAATATATTTGAACATTTTTTATTAGGTCTCTCTCTATAAGTCTATATATAATATAACTAAACTACTCTTGTATGTAAAGTAAACAAAGTTTTCAAAATGTTTAAGAAGTTTCATTTAAAATTAAATTAAAATGCTGAACTTAAGCCGTCGGCCTGCTCAGCCCGCTGCCGGCCTGGGGTTCCGTTCACCTAGGCTGGCAGCGGGCTGAGCGGGGCCTGAGACCAGAACGTTGGCTGGCAAGGGACCGGCAGCCAGAACCCCAGGTTGGCAGCGGGCAGAGCGGGGCCAGCGGTTGAGACCACAGCTGGCAAGGGGCCGGCAGCCAGAACCCCAGACCAGCAGCGAGCTGAGCAGGGTCGGGGGCCAGGGGCCTGGACCCCAGACCAGCAGCGGGCTGAGCGGGGCCGGCACCCCAGACTCATTTAGATACAACGTTCTGCCAGTCTGGGGTTCCGTCCGCTGGCTCCTGCCAGCCAGGGTCCTGGCTGCCAGCCCCGCTCAGCCCGCTGCTGGTCTGAGGTTCTGGCTGCCAGCCCCTTGCCCCAGCCGCCGGCCCCGCTCAGCCCGCTGCCAACGTGGTGCTCAGGGTGGGGGGTGGGGATGTGGGGGGTGCAAGAGTCAGGGCATGGGGTGTGGGGGGTTGGGTATGTGTGGGGAGTGCAGGAGTCAGGGCAGGGGGATGTGGGGGGGGCTGGGGATGTGTGGAGGGTGCAGGAATCAGGGATGGGGTCGTGGGGGGGATGCAGGGGGCTGGGGTGCAAGGGGGGTGCAGGGGTCAAGGCAGAGGGCTGGGGGTGGGTGGGCTGGGATCAGGAGGGTGCTCCCAGCCCCCTGCCCCCTGAGCAGCTCACGGCAGGGGGCTGGAGGGATACGCCCCGCTCCTACCCCCCTTCCTCCTGTCTCTTCTCTGCCTCCTTACCGATCTGAGCAGCGAGGGCGCTGGGGCTGCTCTTCTCCCCTCCCTCGCAAGGGCCATCGGTGGCAGGGAGGGAGAGGAGGCGGGGCTCGACGCAGCACGCTGGGGGAAGAGGCGGGGGACGGGGAAGCTTGGCTGCCAGCGGAGCCTGCTGTACAGCAGCAGCCGGCAGGAGCAAGCTTGCTTCTGCCCCTTGCCCCCACCAGAGACAGCGGTAGGCAGAGGGCGGAGAAGAGCGGGCTGGGTCGGGCAGGATTTTTAATGGCACGCTGCTGCCTGTCGGGGTCCGGCTCAGCCCACTGCCAGGGTTCGGCAGCGGGCTGAGCGGGACCCTGGCAGGCAGCAGTGTGCCATTAAAAATCGGCTCACACGAAGTCTTTAGCACGCGTGCCATAGGTTGCTGACCCCTGCAGTATAGGTTGCTTAGAAAATTGCATTAGATGAATTTGTCATTCCAACAAGATATTGGTAATGAGACCAAAATTATTTCCCTACTTCACAAAATTCCTCTTAGCCAAATGGAATTGAGTTATTGCAAGGAGGTAGTACTAAACACACATAGTACAATGTATCTAAATGAGTCTGGGATTCTTATCTGGACATTTATTGTCTGGAACCAAATAATTTTGATACATGATATATATAAAAATGATTTAGGCAATTTATTAACAGTTAGGGTCTCATCTCAACATAGCAATGAATATACATAATGTAATAGATGACATTATTTCTAAAATGTCAGTCTACAAACATTAGCGGACACTTTGAAATCAATTTTAAAGACAATGCTATAACTTTCAATGAATCTCCATGCTGAACCCAAAATCCTACTCTATCACACCTAGTTTGTACCTAATTATGAATTCCTTCTACTTACAACTTTCTTATTGAGTTCATCTATCCATTGCAAACCAGTTGTGAGTTTCACTTTCGCTGTACATTATGCATAGGGAATATAGAAATGTAGGATGCATCTACAGAAACACTGTTCTCCTCTGACTTGAACCCTTATTGTAACTTCTAAATTAGGATTGAGAGAGACTGATGATAATAGTCTGTAAACTAAAAGCCAAACACCTGTAGGGAAATGAATCTATTTTTCCCACCCCACACACAGCTAGATCCACACAGACTGGAAAGAAAATAATGTCTCATGCTGAGAAAATTCTCTTCTTTAGAATGTATTAATTTATTTTCCCTGACAAATTTTTTTTTAAATGGTGGTAAGAAAAATCTCCCTTGTAATTAAAGCGAAGTCAGTATCAACTAAGTCATCTAGCCCTCTTAAATGACAAGTATGTAATAAATGACAAAGTGCTTGAATGTCTGAACAGTCAATTAAGCAGAGAAGGAGAAAAAAGAAACGCTGAAAAAATGAATGATTCAAGCGTGGATCTGATTTGATTACACATGAATTTTAAATGAAATTATTTTTTTAGTTAATATGATAATTTGGCATTAAGCTGTGTACCAGAAAGTAACATTTGTATTTCTGTACTATTTTATCAATAGGACCTAATTTTGTAGACTTTCAGGTTGAATAATCTGATCTAATTTAGTTGAAATTTGACTGATAAACAAAATCCTGTGAAGTGCCCACGTCAATGGTAACTGATGATGCACCTTGAAGGATGAGTGCCAAAAAAAAAAAAAATAGATTTGGCTTACTTCTCTACTGCTATTTTGTGATCCAGGAAAGAACATGGCTATTTTTTCTTACTTATTAGCATATCAATAGAGGCCTAATTTTGTAGGCTTGTTTACTAAAAAAATCTGATGCAAGTGAGAGAGGTTTGACTTATTTCCATATCCGTCTCTCTATATGATCTGGACAGCAATGTCCCTCTTATTAATGAGAGCTCAACCTTATAGCAACAAACCTACAAAGTAAGTAGGTGTAAATTTATTTCTGTTCGTCTGGAAAATAATTGCAGTTTGACTTAGTTCTATTATTTGCAAGAATTAATACACCAGAAAGACATTTTGTATGATTTTTTTAAATTTATTGCATACTTGTCATATAATGGAGCTTAATGACTTAGATTATACGGACTTTGCTTTAAATTGCCTTTATAAGGTTGGCAGCATGATTCAAGGATTACAATGGAGGAAAGGGAGTTAAAAAACAGCAAAAAACACCTAGATTATATTAAGGGGTTTCAGCTGGTTCATTGTTGGACTTCGGTTAAGTCACCAGCCTCTCTGTGGGTCATCTTCCCCTTGTGCAAAGTGCGGATAATAGTATTTACCGACCTTTGAATGCGAAATCCTGTGTATGGATGATTGGGAAGCTAACAGGTGCTGGGAGGAAGGGAAAGGATAGGTTGTGGAGATGTAAACCACTAGTGTTGGGTGGATAAGAGCTTTACAGACTATACCATACAAAAGAATTATTTTCACCTACCTACAGGAATGTCCTCGGGGACACAATGTAGCAAGTTAACAGGTACGGTGACCAGACAGCAAGTATGAAAAATCGGGATGGAGGTGGGGGGTAACAGGAGCCTATATAAGAAAAAGACCCAAAAGTCAGGACTGTCCCTATAAAATCGGGACATCTGGTCACCCTATTAACAGGGCACAGCTACGTTACAACCCTGTCTAGGACAGGAAGCAAAGAATGTCTTATCCAGTCAAAACTGCTGGAGGAATTTGGTTTAAGCCAAGTTACATCATTACCCATTTACTTCACATGTATTATTAGAACAGTGTGTGAAATTGAAATTTTCATGGCCAGTAGTGATTTGGACCTTTGATTTATATTGTATGGCCAGGGACTTTAATCCCACTGGGCTCAATCTTGCAAGATGACGAGTGCTCTCAATTCTCATTGCAGTCGATGGGAACAGAGAAGGAGTGCTTCACGGAATATACGCAACATAATGTTTAATAAGCACTCAGGTCAGAAGATACAGCACTTTTGTCAACTGTCCAAGAAGTACAGAGGTTGCCATTTCAGCAATCACCCCAAGGATTGAATTGAGGCCCTCCTAAACTGAAAAGGATGAGTCTTCATTTTAAGAGCCAGGCTCTCATGCAGAGAGCTGTAACTGTCACATCCTGTGCAGACAGGCACAAACTAGGGTCGCCAATTTTGATTGGACATATTGCTGGAAGTTTCATCGCATGACATAATCTTTAATTAATGATTAATCTTTAATTCCTGGAGACTCCAGGACAATCCTAGAGGGTTGGCAACAACGAGAGGACACAGCACACGCTGACCAGTAGGTTGCACAAGCACTCAACTCAGGATTATGGAAACATACAATTAACACTGGGCCTGTTTACGGCCTTAAAATAGATATTAGCAATTACAAATATTGCATCACAACATTTGCATAGTCTCTCTCATGCTAATACTGTGAGACCTTCACTAACACTCAGCAGCTTGCATGACTGGGCCCTTAATTTTGATACCTCTGCTCTCAGTATTTGTTTTTGTATTAGAACACGTTTTTAATTTCCTAGACACCAACCATGTGCATCTTCCTCCTTGTGGTTAGGTCTAACAGGGAAGCCAGGATAGACATAGAATTGCAGAGAAATCAAGCAACAAAAAGGGAACCAGCATGTCTAGAAAATGCTCCAAACCTTGTTTCCTGTTAACAGTGTGTCCTCTGACCAAATCAACAGGCGAACACTAGCGGGGGGGATTCAAACTAAAATTCGCAACTTCAGCTACGCTATTCGCATAGCTGAAGTCGAAGTATCTTATTTCGACTTACCTGGCCGTCCTCACGGCGGCAAGTCAACCGCTGCGGCTCCCCCGTCGACTCCGCTTACTCCTCCTGCCGAGGTGGAGTACGGGCGTTGATTAGGGGATCGATTTATCGCGTCTAGACAAGATGCGATAAATCGATCCCTGATACATCGAACACTACCCACCAATCCGGCGGGTAGTATAGACGTACCCTTAGAGTTGATATGTTCACTTAATTATGGCCTTCTTGTTCTTTTTGCCACAATTTTGAACATGACAGAAATTAAACCATTCTTTGGCTATCATTAGAATGCTTGTGTCTCTTCCTATATTATTTTTACAAACATTCATGGAAGTTCACAACATACAAACAAGCAGTGTTAACTGCAGCAAATACTTAATTTATAAAACATGGCTATAATTATAACACTAGCTATGACAGCTTCCAATAGCAGATGCATTATTAAAGTATCTCATGATGACAACTTCATATAGGAAATACCCAAGTATTTTCCAAATATATCAATTTCAATCTATTGATTTTATTAGCAAAGTATACAAAAACAGTTTCCAAAAACAACACTGTTGCATTTCTTTCCAAACATGTGCAACATGGGGCTCTAATATTAAAGAAAATATAATTTTGCTCCTATCACATTTTAGATTATACACACTCACCCTTTATTTGGTTTAAAAGGTTTTACTGATCTTAAACCGCCAACTCTATATTAATAATTCAGTATAAAATTATAATAGCTGCAACATATTACCAAACACATTGAGTACACATGTAATAGCGTATTATTATTAATTTGTATTACTGCAGTGTCTACAAGTCCTAGTCATGGACCAGGGCCCCATTGTGCTACGTTCCATACAAACTCAGAACTGTAAGTTGGCCCCTACCCCAAGGAGCTTAGAATTTAAGCAGCAGGATATACTGTAGTTTTAACATATGATGAAAACTTTGGTTTGTTTTCCAGAAGTTGCATACACAGACCCCACAACATTAAGTGCCAAAGAACATAACATTTACATTGTGAGCAAAGTGTAGTTAAACCATCTGCTGAAGTATTTTAGTAGCCCCATTACTTCAGAAAGACAGTATTTTAGATGAAAATGGTCACAGCTATGAACCTTATCACTGTCAAATTTAGGTTACATAGATCAAGGTTCTCTTATGCAATACTTTGGCAATATGAAGATTTCCAAAAGCACAAGCAAACTTTTAAAAAATAAAATATGAAAATATTACATCAGCAAGTTCCATATCTTATTAGCAATATAGAGTCAGTGACAAAAACTGACATCAGTAGACCCTCATTACTTTACCCATGTTTTGTGAAATGGAAATAGACACCTTCAAGGGACCAGAGAACTTATACAGATTGAATAGTTAATTTGAGCTAGTATCTAACATAATTCACCCAAATAATTTGAATGAAATAAACATGGAAAATATTTTGTAAAAATATAACTAACATGAGATTCACACAATCTTGATTATTCATTCTTTGTCAGTACAATCTGACCAACTGGAATCTGTAGTTATTTGTGTCATCAGAAAAATATTTTAAACTTTTTTCACCTGATGATACTAACACAAATTGACAATTCTAACTACTGTACACCAGTCAAACAGCCTGCACATCACAGCTTAATTTGCAACCATACATTTTACTTTTTTGGTCTAACCAGTTTAGAAAGATTGACAATTCTTCTGCCTCCCAGAGTCAACAGCTCAATACACAGTTAAGCAAAATAGTATCTATAGCTCCCATTCAAATACAAAGCATTTGTGACCTTCTGGACCTTGCAGTCACTGAAAATTCTGTGGAACCTAACTTTAGAAGTGGTCATCCTATTTAAAATTAAGGTTGGCAAGTAGATAAAACACTCTTCATTGAGGAGCTGGGTTATTGATGAGCCACACAGAAGTCAAAAAGATCATACAATTGAGTTAGCAACCTCCTAGGCTCCCAATATTCAGGTTCTTCTGTCCCTGAGCCATAGAGCAAGCAAGGGTTAATCCAGCTCTAGACTGGAGTAACTCTCCTGCATGATCATAGGCAGATAATTGGATAGGTTCAGCAACTCATATTCTAGGCTGGGTTTTCTTTTCTTTTTTTAACTAACCCATGACTCAGAAAGCAGTGCTTCTCACATTCAGTTGCTATATTGCAGCACCAGTTCTTCTCCCCTATTGCTTTTTATTTTTGTTTCAGCTGCTCTAGTTTTTAGGAGACAAATCCTTTTCTTACTCTTTTTTTCCAGCCTCCAGAATGGAAACTGGGATGAGAATAATGGGTTAGATCCTCAGCTGATACAAGTCAGTCTAACTACCCAATTTACACCAGCCTATGTTTTGACTCAATGACTTCAGGCTGCTGCGCCTTTTAGTTATAAAAGCAAGATTTTCAAGTACTCAGCATTCACAAAAGCTCCCTTTTAGACTCCAGAATAGAGCTACTCAAAAAAATAAACACACACACACACACACACACACAAAAAACCACCACACCTCAGAACAACAACAAGTTTTAGAAAATTCATTTTTGTTGAAATCTAGAAGTGTCAATGTCAATAAGATTCTGTGGGAAAAGTCAAAACAAATCATTTTAGCTTTCTCATTTAATTTAAAAAATGTCAAAATGTTTAATCTGGATAAAGAAAGTGTTTTGTTTTGACTTTTTTGGATTAATTTTTGTTATTGAAACAAAACATTTTTACTTTATCAAAATGAAACTAATGATATTAACACTTAGTTTTAATAATTCCAAACTGAATTTATTCAGAGTTTACATTTTGTAGGTGATTTTGAAATGACAGCTTTTTGTTCCAATGTGTAATGAAAACAAGTTTAGAAATATCAAACATTTCTGCAGAATTGTAATTCTGGTTTCCGACCTGCTCACCCTAACTCAGAGCCAGATTTGCTAGAAATCTCATCACCCAATCACATTTAAAAACTTAGCGTTGATTGTGGTGCTGTGCTCCCTTTGAAAACTCTGCCCTTCGGCACTGCACAGCTTCCATAGGATATAGCGGTGGAGTGGGTTTCTTATTTGAAAGTTTTTTTTAAATTAGTGCCTTTCTTCTAGCGGAAAACTTCACACATTTCTTTATTCAATTTAAGGTACATCAAAATGATTGGGCTACCTTAATAAAGTTTATGAAACCATATTTTTTCTTTTTTTCGCAAAGAAAACAGTTCAATCATCCAAAATTTTCTTTGCCATCTGTAGGGTCAGACATTTTATGCACATTCCTTTTCTCTTTTAAAGCATGTATGGATTGACATAGGGCCAGATTTTTGACTCCTGACGCCTATTGGTGAGCAGTTACTCACACAGTTTGAATATTCTCCCCATACATATTCGTAGGATTGGCTGGGCTATAGCGTTGACAACAGTGGGGCACAAAAGTCTGCAGATCAAGAACCCAACCTCTGTAGATTCCAGGCAGTTGTGCAAAGAGACTTCTCTATACCACTCTGCAGTCCATCCAACCCTGAGATGCAGCAGCATGACAAGTCCTGTTGCTGGGCTGCAGCTATAAAATGGGGATAATGATACTTAATAAAGTACATTGAAGTCTATGAATGAAACATGCTGCATATGAGCTAGGTATTATTAGCAGTTTGCAGAATTCTGGTACATTCCATGATCCCATGAAGATCTTTTCCTTGAAGATCAAACAGTCTGTGATGGGCAACCATGATGGTCAGCATAGCTCCCATCCCTACCCTTAGCCTAAACACTTCTGGATTTTTAGGGGTGGGGGATGAAAAAAAAATCTGTTTAGCCCCTTTTCTACTCCGCACGGACACATCTTATCTTTCATTGTGGATATGCTCCCGTCTACCATGCAGTAATGGGGAGAATGTTTGTTTGCTTCCCCCCTCCTTATTTTCTTTTACCATAAGATGATGCCTTCAATCAAGAATCTCAGATATGAAGTAAATATTACTCAACTTTTATAATTTTTAAAATAAAAATACCTGCTTAGGAAAAATAAGACAAAAAGTATTATTTACAAGTGCTGAAGAGCAACCATACCACAAACCTCATTAAAAGTGACACCAGGACAATTTTACTTTACTGTATGCAGGTTATGGTTAAAAGTAACTTTCACATATCTGCATGCACAATTGCTATGAGATCTTGCATAAATGTGTGTTCAGGTTTTTTCCTTTAATCAGAGCTATTAAGCAAACCAAACTGATTTAGAAGTAGAAATAACAGGTTATGCTTGTAAATAATACTTTTCTTCTCAGGAAACAGGGTATTTTTTCAAACATATGAACAGTGGTAAAATGCCAGACATGCCATTGATACTCTATTTGAAACTGTTCAAGAAAGTCTCAATGCTTTGCTTGTCTTTCTTTGTGTCTTTACTTAAATGAAACATTAGCTAGTAGATTCTTTTTCACTCCTACATGCACACTTGGAACAATTGTTTCTGTTCCTCATAGTTATGAAAAAGTTGTATTTATAGCTCAGCTGACAGTTTATTTTTCTGTTATTACATTTGTCTTTTTGTTCAATTGAGCCCATACATTTTTCATGTAGCTGCTGCCTGCAACTGGGCATACTTACCAGACATTAGGGGATGCATTTTGTACACATCACCATACATGTAATACATAAATCATACACAATGAATCCCAAGAGACTCTGCTCCTACAAGAGAGCTATTGAACTAAATTTGTCCTTGGTAAATTTCAATGACTACAGGTCAGTGATGAAAGTAGCCCAGTATTTATCATTGAAGAGCCTCAACCAAACCCTGGGTCAGGCCACACCACCTTTTGTGAATCTTAGCTCATGATTCACATCCAATTTTCACCCTCTATGCCCATCTCTAGTACCGTAACCGTACCATATAAGTTTGATTCTCTCCCTTCAGTTCCACAAAAAAGTAGGCATGGACATTCAAGGATCTATATTTCCTAAGTTTCCCCCCCAAAAAAACAGCAGATATCAGCTTGACATGAAAGTCAATGAAGTATATTTGTAGGATAGAGCAACTAGCTCTGGAGTTTAGGACAAGGACATTTAAATCTAGCCTTGGTCAGTATATAGTGAAAGTTGCTATCATCTAATTTTGTTCCATTACCTGTGTGTAATGCGTTAATGACCATAACTCAGATTGTTCACATCTCAAAGCATCATCTCAATTTGCACTATAACTGGCAACCTTATTGGCAGTGAGAGAGCAGAGTCCAGAGGTTAGAGTTTTAGGTTCCAATCCCTGTTACATCACAGACTTCTTGTGTGACCATGGACAAGTCTCTGACAAGTCACTTAGCCTCTATGTGCCTCAGTTCACTGTGGGAAATGAGGATAACAGAATTTCTCTACCTTACAGGGGTGTTGTGAGGATAGATATATTAAAGATAGTGAGGTGCTCAAATACTATGGTGATCAGAGCCACATAACTAGGTAAGACGGTCTCATTAGAGACCAAAGGAGGACAGCATAAGCAGCATGGAGACTGAACTTCTCTTTTGCCACTAGAGTTTGTCCCACAACAAAACAGTTGAGTAATGCTGGTAGATTAGTATGCCAGTGTTTTTTTCAGATTGTTAGTTTCCAAAAGTTTCAGATATTTCAGCTTTTCAGCCTGATTCTCATCTAAGGCTAGTGTTCAACCTTTCTTTAAAATAAATAAAAATAAAAATCAAGTGCCAGGTTTCTCAAGCACCAAAAAATACTTTTATCTTTAAAAATGCTCTCTTCAGTGGGAGTTGGATAAGGACTTAATTCACAATGAGGTCTCTCATTTACTAGAGTGAGAAAATGTTATTTACTGTATTTGTAAAATAACATGAGAGCGAAATGCTGCAAGGGAATCCACAAGGGCTGAGCTGAAAGGATCCCTCTTCGGAACAATGGCCTCGGTTAGCAGTTTCAAACATTGGAATTTCAGTATCCCTAACTTGATATTTGACAAAACTATCTTTTACGCAAAAACAATGTTACTTTCAATATGTTTTCATTGAGTTACAATCAAACTTCAGAGCGGACAATTTCTGGCTCTTATCAGAAATTATTCATGCTCCAAAGAGGGGTAATATGAAAAAATGACAAATTATTTCCCCCCTACAAAATAGTGTATCACAATACTTAAACATTTCTTGACACATGATAGAGCCTGTATCAGAAGCCAACATCTGTACTCCAGGTTAATTCAGTCATACATTTCTACCAGAAAGATCTGAATTTTATATTAGAACTCACTTCATCTTATCCTCACCATATTATAGCATCATTTTTAAAAAGAGTGTATGCTTTTGGCACTTTACAAAGATAGCCAAGTTATAAGCATATGGCATCACACAATGACGACAAGTACATAGATTGACAATCCATGTTTAATATAAAACCAAAACCAGTTTTCCTTCTCCACTTAGGATAGAAGGAATGAATTTACTTCAATCTCAGAACATCATTCATAATGGAATTGATGTCTGCACTGGTAATTCACTGTAGGTTTGCCTGTATTAACCACCAGAAAAATAGTTTTTGAATTCAAGATAGCAATATCCTATATCACATCCAGAACTTCAAATGAATACCTGGGGATGGAATAGTGTTCACTTAAAAAATCAGGTCACTCTTCATCATGCACTGGGCAATATGGCTTAGGGCCCAATTTTGCAATCCTTATTCACTTGGAGTAGCATTTATTCATGAGAGCAGACACTATGATTTCAATGTAACTATTTGAATAAACAAGTGCAAAGTGCTAGTCAAGGTAAGCAGATGTGGCCTATCTGCCAGACAATTAACTATGTCAAAAATCCACTGGCACTCCTTCTCACAATAAAATGAATTTACTATTCTGGATCCAAAATTGTGATTTTACTATTAAATATTGATAATACAAGTCCCACTGTCCTTGTTACTTCGGAAGTCTTACCTACAGGCACAGATGAACACATTAAACAGGTAGTACATCATATATGTTTTTTTAAAAAGACATCTAGGGAAAAGGAAAGACAGGTTGAAATTATGATTTGCATGGTTTAACAAATATCAATTTAACTTTTAACACCCAGGCTAATCTGGAAGGATTTACCACCTCCAGGACTAGTCTGTTCTGCAGGGGTACTGTAGCACAAGAGTTTGTGATAGAGACTGAAGTGGCCAAAGTAGAACTGGTTGGAGAGGTCAGTCCCACTCAGCCTCACTTTCCTGAAACCATCCACCTCTAATCTGTGTGAAAGTCTTGCCAGATTCCCTGCTGCCATCTATCTTGTCTTATATCAGGAGTGGGCAGGCTGCTAAGAGTAGCAGTAGCAACTGAGGTAAACAGAAGAAAAGTGGCGAAGAAATAGGAAGCAATTCTATGCTCCAACGCTGGCTGGAGTGAGCTCTATTTGATTGGAGGGGAACCAGCTATAGCACCTTCCAGTGTGTATGTGGAGTGAGGAGGAGGGTCTCCAAAGATGAAATGTGGCAGGGGGAAGGAGGGCAAATGAAAAGTAGGAACCAAGAGATGACAGATGAGGAGTTAGGTCAACTTCCACCCTTCAGCTCAGAGTCCAGTTCATTTTTAAGGTTGTATGAGTTAATATTGAGTACAATACAAACAACATAGCTTCAAAAAGAAAAAAAGACATGTTTCATTTGTTATGTTCCAGGAAACACTAGATTTCATATATACCAGAGGAGGCATAATTATCTATTTCCAACATTGCTTGTCCTCCAAAATGGTTTTTCAGCCCCTTCTCGATTTCTTTGTATTACTCTCAGGGCTGGCCTTACCATGATGCGAACTGAGGTGGCCGCCTCAGGTGCCAGACTGGGGAGAGGGGGAAGGTGCCACTAGGACCCAGAGTGTAGAAAATAGTGTTTGCTGCTGGTGCATATGTATTTTCTCTGCTCTAGATGCACAGAGATAGTGGAGTGTTGTGCTGGAAGAAGGAGGGCAGAAGAGACATAACAGGCAGGCAGGAGAAAAGGTGAGAGGGAATAACAGAAAGCAGCAGGAGCTGCAGGGAGAGAGAGGAGGAGGAGCCTCTTATGTACCTCTCTAGCCCCTCCAGGAGCCTGGACTGATTAACACCAGCTTCTCAGGGAACTTCCTGTTTCCTGCTGCTTCCCTGAACCCACTTGTGGAGAACAGGCAGTCAACTGAAGGAATAGGAGCCAGTTAGGCCCGTAGGACGCTGATATTTTCCCTCACTCAGGCCCTGCTACCAGCCTGCTCATTTGTCCCCTTCAATTGAATGTTAAGAGCCACTATAGCTGGCACAGAACAGCAGTCATGAGTGAAAGAAGAAAATGCCCCTCGGGGGCAGCATTCAGAAAAAGAAAGAAAGCAAAGGAAGCTTTTCTATCTAAGCAGGAAGGAGATACATAGATACAAATGTTCACGGTGAGTCTTCCGGCCCCAGTGAGAATGTGAGCGGTGAGGAGCTGCCTGATCTTCCAGTTAGTTAGAGTGCAGGTGACATGGCAGCTACTGCAGCATCCATATCTCCATCTCAAATGGATGTAACCATGCACATTCCTGAAGAAAAGTGTATATCAGAGAAGAGTGTGGTGGAGACGCAAGAAACAGCTGCTGCTGAGTTTAGTTCCTTAAGTCTAGATGATTCAGGACTGTGGACCCACTTGAGCAGTAGCCTGAGGGACTTCCTTGTACCGCACAAGCCACAGCAAGTGAAAAACTTCATGTTCCCCAAAGACAATGAAAACAGAAGTTTCCATCCAACACATTACTGGCGTGAAATCCCCAATGGTGACAAAGTAGAGAGGCCATGGCTTATGTACTCAAAAACCCAGAATGCTGCATTGTAGTGGGGCGGCTGCCAGTGGGCCTGCGCAGACACACAGCCAAACGGAGAAGGGCTTATTGGGAGCCAATCAGGGCACAGATTGGAGGCAGCCAATCAGGGCCAGGCTCAGCCCTATAAAAGGCTGCTCAGGAAGAGCAGCAGGCAGTCTGTTCCAGGCCTTTGACAGGGGAAGGTCTGTCTCCAGAGCAGGGAGACTAGCACCGCGGACAGCACAGTGCTGGCCAGGCTCGGGGAGCAAAAGGGAGCTCTAACCTGAGGCCTACCAGGCTGCAGGCCCTTAAGAGAAGGGCCTAGTGGGTGCAAGGGGCCGCAGGGGAAGCGGCCCAGGGAAGTAGGCAGATGGAGGGGAGAGAAGGAGGACAGCGAGGCTGCCGCCAGAGGGTCCCTGGGCCGGGACCCAGAGTAGAGAGTGGGCCTGGGTCCCCCCCTTGCAGTACACCCAGCCATCAGCCATAGGGAGTGGCCATCATAGACCCGCCAGATCCCTGACAAGAAGGGATTAGACTCAGAGGATGTGGTTGGACATGGTGGCTGGAATGTAGGACTTGTCGGAGAAAAACTGAGTTCTCACTTTTTGTTTGGGTACAGCAAGTCAGATGCTTTATTAACTTTTACAATTGTGCAGAGGGAGAGAGCTAAGCAGGTCTTTCTTAACAGTAAACAATTACAGCAAGCATTTATACTTTTTTGTTACAGACAATGAGCAACAACTGCATTTTGTTTATACATAGGTCATTTTGATATTTTGTTTTGCTCACTAATGTAGACTTTTAGTCTACATTTCATATTATTTACACAAGGTCGCAATAACTTCTTACACAGTTCTTTTTTACCCACCTTACATAATTCTTGCTTTTACAAATCTCGCGTTATTAGGCTACAGTTAGCCTGACTTTTGCTAACAAACTGTCATGCATTGCAGTTCTTTTCTGACAGTTCTTTTTTTGCTTCCACAACCCCCCCTTTTGTACTTCTAGTACAACAAACATTTTTAAATTTCTATTTGCATTAAGTCTTGGACTTTAGATTTTACATTAGATGCTTCAATTTTAGGGGTTCTGATTGGATGTAATGACAATGCATGATTAGTATAAACATGAAAGGTATTACTATTATTACATTTTTTATAACAATAATAACATAATTTTAAGCTAACTAGTAGCAACACAAGCAATAACATTCCCATAGCAATACTATAATGGGGTTGTTGTACAGCTTTAGTCACAAAGCACAATACATTATACTTAATATATAAAATGGATACTTTATAAGCAGTCTGAAAGGCATACTTTTTAACTTGATATATATTTTGAAGCATGTGAATTTGCTTTTGTACTTCAGAGATTTTCTGAATCTCTGGTAACAGTGAAAACAAATTTTGAAATCTATTAGGTACTAAACTAGTCCAATTAAAGGGTATTTGGAACCTAAGGGCTACTTGGAAAACTTTATTTGCAGGCCAGTAAATAATATGATTGCCTGCAGTGGTAATGAGATTAAAATGCATGTCTTGTAATGTGGTGTCATTAACATACACACAGCTATCATTAGCTTGAAAAAGTAAGTGTCCTGTCAGGGTAGTTCCTTGTCCCCTACCCTTTCAGCAAACGTAGTCATAAACAGTGACAACTTTTTCTGGCTTTAGTTTACGGATACACTGAAGCTGTGGGGGTTCTAATGGCCAAAATGTCCATAGACTACCTAACTTCATTTAAATGTCAGGTGTAATTCTAGGAGCACTGACTAAAAATCGATTGGGCATACTAGGAGGTCTAATTTCCCAGATGTCTCGGTGAATTACCCAATTCCACATGCATCCTTCCCATGGACTTGGCAGGATTTGGTATGTGGGAGCCCACACCCCCTTTTTCGGTTCATATGCTTGGAAGGAGCATTGAGAACGTCCGCACTTCCACCCAGAAAGTTTCTAAGTATGTCTCCATGCCACAGATTAGATGGTACTCCTGATGTCTTTGTAAGGGCAGTGGGCCAAGCCTGATGTTTTAGATCTTTTCGAATGGCCATTAGCTGGTTATTTAGGAAATTTTGAATCTTTGAACATGCTAGATCCCACTGCAATGCCTTCCCAGTCTTAGTGATATTTAATACCATTTTTGTTAGCAACTTTTGGGTTATTGATATTAATTGCAATAAGGTACAGGTCACATTATTAGTCACTGGAATAATTTTTATGCAGGTAAAATTTCCAGTGGCAAAACAAACTTTTGGGTGTTTGTTTAATTGTTCACTAATTGGGTGACTAAATAACAATAAGGGCCTTTTTTATTTAACACAGTGAAAATTCCAGGAACATTCGCTATAGAACCCATTAATTGCAATTATTAATTTTTGGGGTTTGCTGGTAGTGATATTATATACTTTTATTTTTACTGATCTATTTAATTGTTTGCTTATATGGGATATTTTGAACCTTAAAAATATATATTTTTAAACAATATTTAAATAAATTACTAAAGTGTGAAGGCCTTGGCCATTGGTTTTATTAAATATATGGCATTGTCTGTATTTGGATGTATTACAGGGGTAATAGTGTAATGGAGGAGATGGCAGGGACAATGGCAACAAGGTGCCTTTGGTACTTATTATTTAAAATCCAATTAGGGAGGGCAATACATGCTGAAGGACTTATTTAATACACAGGGCACAGCCTGTAGAATAAACCCCAAAATTCAATTAATACTACGTTCCCAAGCATGGGTCCCACAAGTTTTTTTTTGCCAGTGTATAATTTTTTGTTTTTTTACCAGGGTTAGTTCTTAATGTCTCTTGTAGTCAGGAATTCTTGGACTTTGTGATTTCAATGAAGCAAGTGTTCCTTTTTTTTTTTTTTTT